>NC_137793.1:32277544-32960044 GCF_963383645.1 Muscardinus avellanarius | reverse complement strand
GAAGTCCAGACCGAGCGGATGCGGCCTGAGGAGCCCACGGTCATGACACATGGCCTTGCTGTGGCCAGCCAGAGCTCCATCTGAAGGAGCTTGTGGAGAGGGCGGCGAGGAACAAGCGGATGGAAACCAGGAGGGCGCCCTGGGCTGCACGGGGGCCGAGTCCCGCTGAGCCAGAGGCTCCTGGGCTCCTGCCCAAGTGCGCGGGGCTGACGGGCTGGCGCTGTTCCCGCCTTCTCAGGTGGCGGCTTCAGGTGGTGGCCACTTCAAAAGAGCCCCATTTAAAGCAGGGCCTCGCCTCAAGTTTCCTAAGGGCCCTGTCTAGGCTAATGAGATCATTAAGGTACTCCTTGTTAAATGGGTTTAAATAGAGTTTGCCTGTGAGGCCTCTGGCTGAGCGCCGCGCCCTGGCTACAGAGCATTTTAATGTATGTGTATTTGCGTCCGCGCATGTGTTTGCAGAGCGCTGGAGAGTGTGCTCTGGTTCAGACTTCTGGGAGCCCCAGCCGTCTCAGAGTGTGACCTCAGGCCAGTTGCCTAACCATGCCTCAATCTCCCCACCTGCAAAAGCAAGCTAATAATTGTACTGCAGGATTATGCTGTAGAACCTTTGAACGGCTCCCCATTGACCTCAAGAAACTGCCCAAGCTCCTTAAGGCTTAGACCTCTGGGGCCTGGCCTCATGCTCCCCAGCATTCCCCAGGTAGAGCTCAGGTGTGTCTCTCTGGCCACGTGGAGCAGCCTCCTGTCCTCGCCCTCACGCATGCTGTTCATTCATCTCAGAGGCTCCTTCCTGTCGCCTTTCCCTGCCTTCTTCAGGTCTCAGCTAGTGTGCCCCCTCCTGGAGCCCTGCTGACATGTCACGCCAGTTCTGGTGTGTTGCCTGCGGACGTGTCCACCATACACTGTAAATCCTCTGTCAACTTGTTGACTTTCTGTGCAAGATTATAATCCCCATGAGGACAGGGACTGTGTCCCAATCCTCACTGTGGCTCCAGGCCCTAGTGCTGCTAAAAATAGTTTCTTACTGCGTCTCTGTGCTAATTTCCAGCTTATCCTGAGGTTTAGGGTGCCTCTGGGTCTCCTCTGACCTTTCCTTGAGGGTGCTCCTTGCTGCTCACCTTCCAACTGGCCTTGACTCAGAACTCTGCCGTCCAGAAGCCTGTACCCAGCCAGCGCAGAGGGAGGCCTGGGTACAGCATCTATACAAGCCCACCTGGAGCACCTCGCCATTCCCTCAACAGCACCACCAACTCCAACTTTGTGCATGTGTGTGACACTGGGGATTGACCCCAGGGCATCCTACCTCTGAGCTACACCCCAGCCCCATTATATTTTATCTTATTTTTGTGGTACTAGGAGTGGAGCCTAGGGTCCTTCTACCTCCAGGCTAAATCCACAGCCCTATTTTATTTTTATTTGGACACAGAATCTCACTAAATTGCTGAGAGCCTCATGAAGTTGCTGTGGTTTACTTCAAACCTGGGATTCTTCTTTTTCAGCCTCCCAAGTACTGGGATTACAGAACACACCACCATACCCAGGTTTATTTTTATTTTGAAACAGGGTGCCACTGGGTTGATGAATATCACAACTATCTGAGGCTCTTCTCAATACTTTGATCCTCCTGTGTCAGCCTCCTAAAGTACTAGGATTATAGGTGTGTGCCACCACACGGAGTGAACTCCAACTTCTTGATACCAAGTCTATCCTCTCCTGGCCACCTTTGCCTGAGATTAAGGTGCAGCTTTGCAGAGCAAAGATTTTTCCCCAGATCCGCAGGACATGGAATGCCTACTGGGTGCCTAGCCTAATGGATTTGCTTGGCCCTGGTGGACAAGGTGGACAGGAAGATAGAGAGGCCTATGGGGGTACACAGCTCTGAGTGGGTGCTCTCCAGGCTGTCTGGCCAGAGGAGATGGGGTACAGCATTTTCCAAGTAGTATCCGTGAGGAAAGGGTGGAAATAGGAGGCTACCTGGGGGGGCAAGGCCATGCAGAGAGCGCCATGGCTAGTCGGGAGGAAGTGGAGGCCAAGTTTAGGGACAAGCCTGCAAAGAGTGGCCCCTACATCAAACTAGTGCTATCAGAGAGAGCCTGGTGCTTTGAGCGACCACTTGGGCCAAATATGCATCTCCTCTTTGAATCAGGAGCTCCTTATGGCAAATGGCCATGTGCTCTTCACGTGTCTGTTCCCTGTATCACACAGTGAACCCCAAAGCCTTTCTGTGGTTGACACTAAATAGCAGGATTCTATCCCATAGATTCTATTCTATGGGTGCTTGAAATTGATGATGCTGTACTGCTACTAATAAGAATAGACGGCATGTATTGTACGTTTACCATGTACCAGGCATGGTGCTCAATACTTTACATCCGTCATCTCAAAGGCTGTCAGATCCAGGGAGCAGGAGCTGGGCCTGTTCCATCTCACCACTGCATCCCAGGGCCGAATGCAAGCCCAGCACATAGTAGATGCCTAATACATTTCAGTTACATAAACAAGGAATCCTGCCTGTTACCCTTGTTATATAAATAAGGAGCTGAGTCTCAGATAGGTTAGGTAACTAGGTTATTCAGCTAGTGGGATGGGGAAGCCGGGATCTAGGCTGGGGGCTGATTCCAAAGTTCACAGCTTCGCTTTGCTGTGCCATCACCGCCATTATCTTGGGCCTCGCAATCTGTGTGGTCTGTGAACCGTCATTATCATTGGGAGCTTGTTGGAAAAGCAGCATCTCAGCTGCATCCCAGATCTATTGAATCCGAATCTGCATGATAATGAGATGCCCGGGCATTTCAGACTCACGTTGAAGTATGAGGAGTGTGTTTCCCAGCCCCGACACCACCAGTCACTCAGGGGGTCTGTGTCCTTCGCTGCCAAGCTGCCTCCATCAAATCGCACTTGGCCGCTGGGCCCTTTGTCCTCTGCCACAAGACTGCAGAGTGTAATTATAGAGCTGGCAGCTTTGGCCATGGCCCTTAAAATTATTACCGCGTAAGGATCAAAAGCATATTTTTACCTTTTAAATCATGCACGTTCATCAGGTTTCTGCCACCCCCTGGGAGCATATTCATGAGCCTGGAGGCAGGGCTTTCTAGCTGGTGGTCTTGGCTCTGAACAGGACCATAGCGGAGGGCGCTGCATCTGCACAGGGGACATTCTTGATTCTTTACTCTTCTGCATCCAGTCATGGATTTCTAGCCCTTGCGTCTCTTCATTAAGGATAGATGACTTAATCCAATAATTATATTCATGAACAATTCCCTAATGATTTAAGAGGCTCTGCTTGCTTATGTTTGGAAGATTATGGGTTTGGTCTTTTAAAGCAGCACCAAGCATTGCTTATGTAACAGAAGGGATGGTGAGAGGGCTCATGGCTTATTTTAGCCAAGCTTTCCCCTGCGCCCTCCTCTCTCTGATCTAGGCCTGAGGCTCCCTAGGCCATTGGCTCCATTGTATCACTGTGGTCGTTGTGTCCCAAGCCTCTCCTAATAGCCTGGGTGGTACTTTTGTTCACACTGAAAGTTAAGGATCTGTGTCAGATCTGCTTGACTTCTACTTACGGGTTTATCCAAATCAATGGTCCTTAGCCTTGATCTCCCAGAGATTGTTTATAAAATGTGATATATTTTGTACTCTGGAGGGTCATTTACTTCTCTCAGATTCTCAGTGAGATCTGTGATTCTCCCCCAAGACCACTAGTCTCTGCCTCTGAGTCCACGGTGGTCAAGCAGCTTGGGTTCTAGCTTCGCTCTTAGATTGTGGGTTTTGTGCAAATGAGAATGATAGCCAGGGCTGTTCACATCAGAGTTCTACCTTTTATTTTTATTTTTATATATTTTTTTGCGGTACTGGGGATGGAACTCGGGGGCATTCTACCTCCAAGCTGCACCCTCAGCTCTATTCTTTATCCTTTATGTTTGAAACAGGGTCTCACTGAGTTGCAAAGAGCCTCACTAAGTAGACGAGGCTGTCCTTGAGCGAAGATCCTCCTGTAATCCCAAATGCTGGGATTACAAGTATGCACCACGTCTGAGCTCTACCTTTTAAAGTGAGAGATCTTAGCTGGGCATGGTGGTGCATGCTTGAGGCTGAGACAGGAAGATTGTAGGTTCGTGGCCAGTCTCAGGAACTTAGTGAGGTCCTTTGCAACTTAGTGAGATCCTATTTCAAAATTAAGAGTAAAAAATAGGGCTGGAGATATAGCTCAGAGATAATGCCTCTGGGTTCAATCCCAAGTACTGCAACCCCCTTAAAAAAAAACTCTAGTCCCCTTGTTCTAGGAGTCTGTAGCTGTAGCTTAAGGATTTATAGATCATAGATAATAATAAGAGAAACATCCTTAGAGATCATCCAGTCCAAGTCCAACACCCCATTTTACAGAGGCAAAGACATCAAGGCTTAGAGAAGAGAAATACTTGTTCAGGGTCACACAAAGAGTTCCTGTCAGAGGTGGGGCTGGAAACCAAGAGTTCCGATTCCCCGGATCCACTGCACGCCCCATAGCCTCTTTGTAGCCCCATCTCTACACAGACATTTGATGCAGTGCTTACAAAGTCAAGGGGTAAATCCTGGGTAGGGTAAATAGCTAAGACAAAGCCCAAGGATGCTTGTAAACTTGAAGTTTTTCTAGTTATCTAAAGTAAGTTAATAGAGCCGGGCGTAATCCCAGTATTTGGGAGGCTGAGACCGGAGGATCCTGATTTGAGGATAGCCTCAGCTACTTAGTGAGGCCCTTTGCAACTCAGTGAGACCCTGTTTCAAAATAGAGAATAAAAAAGAGGGCAGGGCGTGTAGCTCGGAGGTTGAATGCCCCTGGCTTCTATCCCCAGACCCTCAAAAAAAAAAAAAAAGTTAATAGAGTCTCTCTCTCTCTCTCTCTCTCTCTCTCTCTCTCTCTCTCTCTCTCTCACGCACACACACACACACACACACACACACACACACACACACACACATTCACACCCCATACCTTATCCATAGACCAGATTGATATTACAGTTTGAACCTGAAAAGACAGAAGGGGCTTCTCTCCTTGGAGCTTGAAGTGAAAGAGCGTTAACTTGATCAAGTTTGACTCCAATCTCAGCCTGCTGATAATACATACTTATCGTTTCCACAGGTACACATCCATCTGGTATTTACTGGGCAGTGTTTGTGCGCTGAGCATTGTGCTGAGCTGAAGAGTTGGGGGCAGTAGGTACAGGCATGGCCCCTGCCCTCTGGCTGCCGGCCACCTATGAGTTGAAGGCCAACACCTTCCTCTCAGGCTGTGGCCAAAATCATGTTTCCCATTCTCCTGACTGAAGACTGGCAGGGTCTTCATTGAGCCAAGGGAGTCTCGGTCCCCAGGATCACTTCTTCTTACGGTGAGCTGGTGAGCACCCGTTCCCAGTGCCAGCACTGCGGGACTTAGAGGTCACACCCTTTAATCCCTTTATTGCATATGGGGAACTGAGGCCAGAGCAGTGAGGAGATTACTCAAAGGAATCAGAGATCCAGGGGCCCCGCTAGGACCGTCACTGGGACTCTCTGAGGTTGGTGCTAAGGACTGACTCAGACAAAGGGGGAAGGGAGGCCATTGTTGGGGAGGAGAGCAGAGCCAGGGTCTAGGGGGTAGGAAAGAAGAACAAGGCAGTCTTAATTTCTCATACAGGGCTGTGGAGTTAGACAAAGGCCACCTTGAATGTGAGGCCCGGGTCACCATCACACCGGAACTATTACAGGCCGGTGCCTAAAGCTGAGCCCAGGCCAAGGTGGATACTACCTTCAGGTCCCTGGGGGCTTGGCACAAAGGACAGACATTTGCTTTTCAATTTTAGAGTACTTCTGTGAATCAAACATTGAGATCTCTTGCCTTGCCAGTGGGAAAATTGGTGCCTATCCCTCCCTTCCTCAAAGAATGGCAAAGACCAAGTAATAATAATTATTACCCTAACAGTAACAGCAGCAGCCATCAGAGCACAGGAGCTAGGCTGCTGAGCCAGGGAGAGATCGGACACGGCTGCTCCTCACAGAGTCCAAGCCAGTGTGTGTGTCCAGGTCACAGTGAGAGGGCAGTTCCAGACTGACCTGCCCAGGCCACAGGTGGGCCGGCCGCGCCCGACCTCATAGCACCCTGGCCCTGAGGCCAGCCCTAAGGAGGGTGGGCATGTCCTTGAGCCTCCAGGGCTGTGCTAGAAACCAGCAGGGCCTGTCCGCACCGCCTGTGCTCTTCTTGCTCTGGGGAGCGAGCACCCCTGGGCCTGCTCCCTGTGTCCCACAGGCTGAGGCATCACCCACAGGCCCCTGTGCTGGCTCGAGTGCACCTCTGCCGGACTGAGTCCTGCCAGAGGCCCCAGGGCCACCGATGCCTCGGCAGTCTTGAGGGTCGCTAAGGTCCTTCTCTGCAGAGGGAGAGGATCATGGGGACACCCCAGGCCTCAACCTGAGAGACTGCTTTTTGCAATAATGCAAAGCTCTTCAAAGCTCCGAAAAGAAGCAGGTGTGGTGGCACATGTCGTAATCCTAGTACTTGGGAGGCTCAGATAGGAGGACTGAAAGTTTGAGGCCAGCCTCAGTAATTTTGCGAGATCCTGTTTCAAAATAAAAAATAAAATGGGTACCTGGGTTCAATCCCCAAGATCAGGAAAAAAAAAAAAAAAAAAAGGAAGAAACCAAATGAACTCCCTGGGCAATGTGCGTGTGGTCTGTCAGTCAGGCTCCTTCACCCACATAACAGAAGAGATACACAGCGGGGATGAACACCAGGGAGGTCCAGGTACTACGCTGAATGTGGCATCACTAATGAAATTAAAAGTTCAGTTGTATTTTCAATTGTTCTTGCACTGTTCCAATTTTATGTTGCTATGTCTTTAATACCTCTGTAAGCCAGGCACAGTGGCACATGCCCAGCATCCCAGCTACTTGGGAGGCTGTGGCAGGAGGATCACAAGTTTGAGTCCAGCCTGGGGAATTTAGGGAGACTCAGTTTCAAAATAAAAAAATAAAAAGGGCTGGGGATGTAGCCCAGGGGTACAGTGTTTTCCTAGCATACACAAGGCTCTGGGTTCAATATCCAGTAAGAACCTCAAGAAAAATATTTCAATCAAAAAACAATAACAAAAAACCTTTCTAAGCCTTGCTAGTGTGTGTGTGTGTGTGTGTGTGTGTGTGTGTGTGTGTGTGTGTGTTCATACATAACACTAACTTTTTTCTTTTAAAGAACAAGCCTTGGGCGTGGAGCCTTTGGCAAGCAACAGTATCTAGTTAGGATTTAATAGCATTGTTTTTACTGTATTTATTTTTACTTTTAGCTCCTATTTATGGCAGGTGAGACTGGTTTTCCATTTGCAATAATGATATAAAGTTTCCATTTTAAAGACACTTATTTAAGTTAAAAAGAGTCTATTTAAAGAAAACCCCTTAAAAGAATAATAATACAGGTGCTATGCAGACACAGCCTATGTGGTCAAAGTGGTCCAGGAACAAATGGAATGTGGGAAACACTGACATATGCGATCATGGAACAAAAAGGCATATATTCTGAGAATCAAAGGCCATTGAATTTCAGAAGCCCAGGATTCTAGGGCCCGAGAGCACAGAATCTTAGCACCATAAATCCAAAAATGAGCTGTACAATATATGAGCTACTATAAAACATGGTCTCTCACAAAATATTAGCATGTGGGGGAGACAGCCTTGAAGCCCTCGGTCTGTTCAATCCCTTCGTTTTGATGTGGAGAAACTGAGACCTCTGAAGATTAAGGATAGGATGAAACGGCCCGCGTGGAAGAGGCTTGGAAAGCATGGCCTGCCCTTCGCATATGAGGGCTATTTGTAAAGGACCCAGAGTCACAGGGCCTCCAAGGATAGCTGTGCTGAAAGCAGCCTTCTTGGCTCCTGTCCCTTTTCGACTTCATGGGTCCTCTTGGCTCTGACCAAGTTCTCAAGGCTCTTGCAGCCCAGGCTGGCCTCTGCTGGAAGCAGCGGCACATCTGCCCCCGGGACAGGAGCAGAGCCAGGGGAGGCCATGGCCAGGGCTCTTGGGTAGAGAAAATGTGTGATGCTGTGTGGAGGGTCAGGGCAGGGGCACGGTTCATCTGCTCCATGTACAGAGCCGCCAGCGTTTCCACCTGCAAAACCAGCATCCCCACATGGCTTCCAAGAGGAAATCTGTTCTATGATTTGAACTCAGATTTCCCCAAGGGCCTCAGATTCTTCCGTACAATAGTCAGATGCATAAGCACCTCTTTACCCTTCCCCCAGGGCTGCAGGATAATTCCCAGGGTCTTATCTATAAAGAGAGAGGGTTCCATTCCATCTGAGTCTTAGACAATCTCAGTGGAGACCATAACACTAGACAAGGCAAGGTCTTGAGAACTGCAGATGTGCGAAGGGGAAAAATCCTTCACCTTTTGGGAAAGAGTCCTGTGTCCATACTTCTGCAAGACCAAACTTTGTCTCCAAGTGCACTTCTTCTCGGCCACGGGCACCTGCTCTGGAAATGGGGGCTCCAATACATAGTCACTGGACTGGACTATGTGGTAAGGTCAGACACAGTTCTAAGTGGAGGCTTTTGGGTATCCAACTTTTAGAACTGCCCACCTAGCCATGGACAAAATGTGCTCCATCTAGGACCCAGCCCTTTGTCAAAGTACAGGGAGGTGGGGACAGAGGAAGCCAATTGATTTCTTCCAACTCCAGAATGAACTGGCCCGGTTTCTTGATGCCCAGGAGGAGGAATGCTCCTTCTGTTGAAGCCTCCAGGAGGCCCAGGGCCCTCGAGTTGCCCCCTCTCATGGACGGCATCCTGTCTGCCAGGCCCCAAATTTCACACTCACTTTTAAAGTATGTTCTCCCTCTCTCTCCCCCCAGAACTGTTTTATGTGGCTGGTAGGAAAGGAAATGCCGTGGGCAGTTGCTTCTCTGTAGATGCCCGGCTGGGGCTGCAGGAGGCCCTTCCTCCCAAGCCCGCCGCCCGCAGCCCACCTCCCGGGTGCCAGGGCCCTGGGTGTTCAGTGATGTGGATTCCTGCACAAGTTCCAGGTGGCCCCGAGGCAGCCCCACCAACACCGCTGACCCTTCCCTGCCCACCGTACCCCAGACAGGCGCCTGGGGAGGAGCAGAGAAAGGACCACTTCTCCTCCGCTGGGCCTCAGAAGCGGCCAAGCCATTCTCTCTGCATTAATCATGGAAAAGACAACGAGGCCCGCCGGGAGAGAGAAAGCGCCCTTTTCATCTGTCTGGCTACATGGGTCTCAAAGCAAAAGTTCAGCCTTGGCTGAGCTCCTGGCTTGACAGATGTCTTCCACCCACACTCCCAAAGGATAACAGGACTAGGTCAATGTCACTTTTCTGAGAAAACGGTCGATAGCCTGTCTTGTCCCTGGTGCCCTGAGGAGGTCCTCTCACGACTCCTTGGCACCATCTGCAGGCTCCCCGCCCTCCCTGGGCTGGGACTGTTAAGTATGTCCTCATTAAAGCCTTGGCCTCTTGACCAGGCCTGCAAGCCAACACCAATAGTTACAACAGCCCAGGAATGTTTGGACAGATTTCTGTAGTTACGAGTTTATGAAGTTGAAAGGTTTTATGGACCGGGACCGTGCTGGTGTTGAGGGAGCTGATCTCTCCAGGACCCGAGTGCTGTCTTAAGATCCTAGCCAGTCGGGCGTAGTGGTGCACACTTGTAATCCCAGCATTTGGGAGTCTGAGACAGGAGGATCACGATTTGAGGACAGCCTCAGCTACTTAGTGAAGCCCTCTGCAACTCAGTGAGAGCCTGTTTCAAAATAAAGAATAAAAAATAGGGCCCCCGGGATCCATTCCCAGGACTGCAAAAAAAAAAAAAAAAAAAAAAAAAAAAAAAAAAATCCTAGCAATAGCCAGGCATGATGTGCAGGCCTGTAATCCTGGTACTTGGGAAGCTGAGACAGGAGGATTACAAGTTTGAGGCCAGCCTCAGCAATTTAGCAAGGCCCTCTGCAATTTAGTGAGACCCTATTTCAAATAAACGGGGAGTGTTGTAGGGCTGGGAGTGATGTGGCTCAGAGGTAGAATTCTCCTGGGCTTCATCCCCAGTATATATATATTTCTTGTGGTGAGAAGAGGGCAGGAGAGGGTCCCAACAAAAAGAAGGAAGGTCAGGAGGCTACGGCCTACTGAGCAGCAGAAGTCATCAGGCCTGAGCTGAGGGGTTGGCTGAGTTAGTTAGGGATGGGAAGGGGCACTAAGGGGCATTTTTGGTCCCAAATGAGGGAACAGACTCTATATAGAGAAAGCATCAAATCCTAGGTCCCTTTTACAATCAGATAAGTTGTCATTTGATATTTATTTGGTACTAGAGATGGAACCCAGGGGCTTTCTACCTCTGTGCTACAGCCTCAATCCTATTTTATTTTTTATTTTGAAAGAGTCTCACTAAGTTGCTGAAGTCTTCACTAAGTTGGCGAGGCTGGCTACCAGTTTTCGATCCTCCTGTCTCAGCCTCCCAAGTGCTAGGATTACGAGTGTACGCCACCACACCCAGCTCATCTGATCTTCAGTGTCTGGGTTCCCAACCTCAGAGCGTGACCGAAGATTCTGGAACGCACTTCATCCACACTGGACACAGAGTGTTGCATCTCGTGCCTTCTGTGGCAGAGGACTCCTAAGTTGCGTTTTATTTTATTTATTTTGGTATGAGGGATGGAACCCAGGGGCATTCTACCTCCGAGCTACATCCCCAGCCCTATTTTTCTTTCTTTCTTTCTTTCTTTCTTTCTTTCTTTCTTTCTTTCTTTCTTTCTTTCTTTCTTTCTTCTTTCATAGTACTGGGGATGGAACCCAGGGGCATTCTCCCTCCGAGTAACACCCCCAGCCTTATTTTTATTCTTTATTTTTTGTGTGTGTCTTACTGGGGGTGGAGCCCAGGGGCTTTTTACCCCCGAGCTATACTCCCAGACCTATTTTATACTTTATTTGGAAACAGAGTCTCACTAAGTTGCTGAGAGCCTCACTAGGTAGCTGAGGCTGGCTTCAAACCTGTGCGATCCTCGTATTTCAGCCTCCCAAGCGCTGGTATTTCAAGCGTGCGCCACCACACCCGGCTATTTTTTATTCTTTATTTTGAAACAGGGACTCACTGAGTTGCAAAGGGCATCACTAAGTAGCTGAGGCTGTCCATGAACTGTGATCCTCCTGTCTCAGCCTCCCGAATGCTGGGGTTAGTGTGCTCCACCACACCCAGCTTAGTCTTTATTTTTGAAACAGAGTCTCACTAAGTGGTAGAGGGTCTCACTAAGTAGCTGAGATTGGCTGCAAAATTGTAATACACCTGAGTACTGGGATTACAAGCGTGTGCCACCACGCTCAGCTTTATTTTTATTTTTGAAACAGGAGCTCACTAAGTTGCTGAGATTGGCCTCAAACCTGTGATCCTCCTGTCTCAGTCTCCCAAGTACTATGATTTTAGGCCTATGCCACCATGGCCTGGCTGCCTTTTATTTTGAAAGGTGACTGTGAATTATAATCATTCCCTCAAAGTATTGATAGGCAAATCTAGGCCCATTCATTCATTCATTCATTCATTCATTCATTCCTCATTCATCAAATATTTATCGAATGTCAAAGCATTGAGGATGTGGTGGGGAAGCAGATGGGAGGTTTCTGCTACGGGATGCTGATGGTGATGGGGCTGGAATGGGGACCACACCGGCAATGAGGATGCAGGTGAATAGAGAGGAGGAGTTCACACCACCAGGCCTGCTGCGAGGATGCTGCCGTGGCTCGTGGATGGAGGCCAGGTGGTGGGGAGGCCGCTCTGACAGTGGCATTTCAGCTGGGGCTCCAAGTTCAAGGAAGAGCTAGACGAAGGTCTGGGAAAGGGCTGCAAGTAACGGGAAGAGCCGGGATGAGCTTGGAGGGAGCAGGGGCCAGGGTGGCAGATGGGGCGTGAACAAGGCACAGGGAGCAGACGGTGCCACCAGCGTGGATTATGTAGGTCTGTGCAAAGGAGCTCGGGGTTTCTTCTGGGGGCAATTAAAAGCTACAGAGAGTTTGGGGTTTGAAAGCTACAGAGTTCAGAGGTCCCAGGAGAGGCAGATTGGTCTCGCTGGAGCATCTCTGACTTGGAATTCCTCTCCCCATTGTGCCAGACTGCCTCTTTCTCAGCTCTTCAGATTCACTCCCTCTCTGCTTTTTGTGGAAAAGGAGGAGATGCAAAGAAGTATCTTGGTGAGTGGGATGGCATCCTTGACCATTGCAGTCACGGAGCTAAAGACCATGCTCTGTGAAAGGAGTTTGTTGTAACATCGGGGCCCAGAGGGGGAAAGGGGCTTGCCCGAGGCTACACCGCACACTCAGCAGGGCCCAGACTCGGCTTCCCTTCCAGGCTGCTGTCTTTCCACCGACTGATCTTGACAGGCTCTGGTACTGACAACTAGCCATAGGTTAGAATCAGGCTGGGGCACCGAGTGGAGTGAGCAGGGTCCAGAATCAGAAGGGATGATAGGCAAAGAGGAACCATGTGGCCTGGGAGGAAAGCCAGGAGAATGGCCAGGAAGCCCTGTAAGTCTTCACCTATCCTTCGGGAGGAACTACTAAAACACAACACCCACTTCTTTTCTATCTCAAAGAGATCCAGACTTGTATTAAAAATTCATTATTCAGAGAAGTAGAAATTAATTCACCTTTGGTCTCATCCCTCAAAACCTAGCCATTGATAACTTGATGTATTGTACATATACCAGGCTGAATGAGTAGAGTGTAGATTTTGCTGCACAGGTAATTTTAGGTTTTGATTTCTCTATTCAGCTTAACTACCATCAAATGGAAAGCAGCAATGTATAGAGGAAAGAGCTAGGCTTTCAGGCTCAGCAACAGAGCCAGTGTCATATGTACGTGACCTGACCAGTGGTGCAGGGCCTAGTGCTTAGAACGGCCCCTAGTTTGGTTTAAAGTTTTTTTCCCCCCCAGTACTTGGGGGTTGAACCCCAGGGCCTTACACATGCTAGGGAAGTGCTCTACCACTGAGCTACACCCCCAGTTTCTTTCTTTCTTTCTTTCTTTCTTTCTTTCTTTCTTTCTTTCTTTCTTTTTTCTTTCTTTCTTTTTCTCTTTCTCTCTCTTCCTCCCTCCCTTCTTTCTTTTTTTGTGGTATAGTGACTGAAACCAGGGACCTTCTACTTCTGAGCTACACCCCAACCCTATTTTTTTTTTTTTTTTTTGGTGGTACTGGGGTTCCTGGAAACCCTTCTACCTCCAGGCTACACTCCCAGACACCTATTTTTTATATTTTTATTTGGAAACAAGGGTCTCTTAAGCCAGCACGGCTGGCTTCGAACCAGCGCGATCCTCCTGTCTCCGCCTCCCAAGTGCGGGGATTACAAGCGTGTGCCACCACGCTGGGCCCCAACCCTATTTTTTATTTTATATTTTGGAACAGGGTCTTGCTAAGTGGCTGAGGCTGACTTTACGCCTGTGGTCCTCCTGTCTCGGGCTCCCAGGTGCTGGGATCACAGGCGCGTGGCACCTGCCTGGCTGGCCAGTCACTGCACGATCTTGCTCAGGACTGTAACTTTGCTGTGCCTTGGGACCCTGGGGTGTCAGATGAGGTCACTGGAGTGTGTTTCTTCCAGGGCCAGTGGGGAGAAGTAGATGGGGCTGGGGTAGCGGGAGCCTTGGACAAGCAAGCGTCTTCTCAAGAGGTGTCTGCTTCTTGCTTCACAGCGCTGTGTATTTCCTTCCATCCTGGGGAAAGGCTTGATTCTGAGCAGGGCCTAGAGGAGTTCCCCGTGGGGAACACAATCCAGGACCAGCGGGGTTCTTGGCCTGTGTGACAGAAAAGAATTTCAGCATGAGCCAGTCAGAGATATATAGAGAGATTTATTTGGAAACCAAGGAGAATATATTCAAGGAAGAATGTGAGCCATCTCCAGAGGAAGACACATTAGGTGGGGTAGGGTGGAGTTAATGGTTTTTTTTGTTTGTTTGTTTTTGGTTTTTGGTACTGGGGATTGAACCCAGGGACATTCTACCCCCAAGTTACATCCAGTTTTATTTTTATTTTGAAACAGGGTTACATTAGGTTGATGAGAGTCTTACTACTTGCTGAGGCTATCTTTGAATGTGTGATCCTCCTGTCTCAGCCTCCCAACTACTGGGATTACAGGTGTGTATCACCACGCACGCCCAGCCATGGTTCTTTTTTTTTTTTTTTTGGTGGTACTGGGGTTGGAACCCAGAGGCTTCCTACTTCCGGGCTATACTCCCAGTCCTATTTTATATTTTATTTGGAAACAGGGTCTCACTAAGTTGCTGAGAGCCTCACTAAGTAGCTGCGGCTGGCTTTGAAGCTGCGCGATCCTCCTGTCTCAGCCTCCCAGGCACTGGGATTACAAGTGTGCGCCACCACGCCCAGCAGGTTTTGTCTTTCATACCACACATATGTGTGTGAGAGAAAGAGAAAGTGTGAGAGTGTGTGTGTGTGTGTGTGTGTGTGTGTGTGTGTGTGTAAGTGTATATGTATGTATGTTTGGTCATCCTTGAACTAAAATTACTTTAGTATAGATAATTCTTTCCTTCTGACTTGGTGCCCTTAGCAAAGACCTTTGGCAAGGATCGTGCCTGCTGTCGTCCTCGGGCTAGAGGTCAGTGGTCTAGGCTGAAGCGCATCAAAGATTTACAAAGAAGCATAGAAGGCTATACTCCCAGTCCTATTTTATATTTTATTTGGAAACAGGGTCTCACTAAGTTGCTGAGAGCCTCACTAAGTAGCTGCGGCTGGCTTTGAAGCTGCGCGATCCTCCTATCTCTGCCTCCCAAGCGCAGGGATTACAAGCTCCACCACGCCCGGCTTTTTTTTTTTTTTTTTTAGCAATTTGGTGGAGGGTGGGTACGGAGGGCGGTGAGGATGACATCAGTCTTGTGATCACAGGCTGGTTTGTGGTGGTCTGGTCACTTACTGACTCTTATAGTTGATTGTGATCTTCATTTTGTTGACCATGATCTAAGATAAGCTGGAAAGTGCTCTAAATTATAAGGGTCTCAAGATATCATATCTGTCTGGTACACAGTTTTGTGGTTAACTTTGAGATCTATAACTTTCCCAGGAATTTGAGAGAGACAGGTCTGGGAGAGAGAACTGGTTTGAAGAGTAAGGGGGTGGGCAACTTTAGCACCCGGCTTTCATATCAGTTATGCTTTGCTCCTCCTCCCTGTCCATCTCCTCTCTCCCTACTTCTTTTATTTCCTCTGTCCTACTTTGCTTCCCCCTCCCTGGCTGTGGTGAGATAGCCCCTAAGAGCCCTGTTCGGGGGCTTCCCCAAGACCTGCCTCTGGGGTCAGCACTCCTGAGCCCTCTCCTGAACTTTGGCCCCTCTTATGAGGCCCTGTTTCATGTGTTCATCCCTATCTTCCTCCTCAGAGCTGACTTCCAGACCACTTATGTTCCCCAAAATATTAAAAATCAAGAAACGGGATTGCCAACTATGTTCTTTTGCAAATAACTACTTGTTTGTTTATTTATCTATGCTGGGGATTGAATCCAGGGGCATTCTGCCTCCTAGCTATACCCCCAGACCTGTTTTATTTTTTACTTTGAAACAGGTATCACTAGGTTGATGAGAGTCTCATGAATTGCTGAGGCTGTCCTTGAGCCTGTGATCCTCCTGTCTCAGCCTCCTAAGCACTAGGATTACAGGTTTGTGTCACTACACCCAGCCAAATGACCCCTTTTAAAAGCTATTGTTTAAAGTTGAGTGTAGTGATGCATGTCTGTAGTCCTGGCTCTCAGGGGGCTAGGTTGGAGGTTTCTGGAGCTCAGGAGCTCAAGAGCTCAAGAGCAGCCTGGATAACATAGCAGAGTCCCAGATCCCCTCTAAAAACAACAACAGAGAGTCACATTTAATACAGTGATTATTTACTTAAAGAAAGAATTGTTTAGCCAGACACATGTTTGGCTCATGCCTATTATCCCAGTATTTGGGAGACTGAGACAGGAGAATCAAAGGTTTAAAGCAAGCCAGGCGTGGTAGCACATGCCTGTAATCCCAGTACTTAGGAGGCTAAGACAGGAAGACCTCAGTTCATAGCCAGCCTCATCCACTTAGTGAGTCCCTCCGCAACTTAGTGAGACCCTGTTTCAAAAATAAATAAATAAATAAAATAAAATAGGACTGGGAGTATCGCTCAGAGGTAAAACATTCCTGGGTTCGAAACACATACACACATAGCCGGGCATGGTGGCACACCCTTGTAATCCCAGTATTTGGGAAGCTGAGACAGGAGAATTGCACAGGTTCGAAGCCAGCCTCAACTACTTAGTGAGGCTCTCAGCAACGTAATGTATAGCCAGGAGGTAGAAAGTTCCTGGGTTCCATCCCCAGTACCATGAACACACCACACACACACACACACACACACACACACACACACACACACATTCAAGGCCAGCCTCAGCAACTTAGTGAGACCCTATTTCAAAATAAAAGTGTAAAAGGGGCTGAGGGGTATAGCTCAGAGAGTGCCTCTGGGTTCAACCTCCAGTACCAAAAAAAAAAAGTTTGTTGAACATCATGGGACAAAGAAGAAAGGGCATAATTCCTGAATAAAAGACAATTTATCAAATGGAGTGAGTGGCACTTTAAGAAATCTACATTGTTCTTACTATCTCTTTATCAGAGATCCACGCTTGGGCTGTCCCTCATCAGACTGTAGAAGGAGATATGGACTCTGTTCCCTCTTCTGACGGGCTTTTCACCCCCACAGTGACTTTCAAGGGGTTATTTTTACTTTTTTTTCACTTTGAAAGGTGAAAGGGCCATAGATTCCAAAAACTGTTATTAATCCTTAAAAAGCTTCCACGTTCCAAACAACGTGTGGGCATGCTTTTAAATGTTTGTAGTGCCTCCCTCTCCCTCTCAGCTTTCAAGAAGGGAGGACTTCAAAGGCTGTCTCCTTGCCGAAATAAACACTGGGGCTGGAGGCAGGGGAGAGAAACATGGGCTTGCGGAGTGGAAAAGAAAAGCGTATTTTTTCTTCTAAAAGGTATCCAGACCCGGCTCTGTGTAAACGGCCTGTAGCCTGAAGGACAAACATTCAGAAGGCTGGGGGTGCGTGTGGGAGGTGCGCCGTGTCCCAGGTGGGGTCCTGGGAGGTTCTCTGCCCAAGGCTGTGTTAACCATCTGGAAACACTTCAGAGCTAGACTGTGGAGTCTGAGGGCTTCCGATGGGACCTCAGAGGCCGTGTAGACCTAAATTTTCCGTGTCTTAGTCTCCTCATCTGTAAGGTGGGGGTGCTATTTTTTGTGAGGATGAATCCAGTTAATCCAAGTACATTTGCTGATGGCAGGGCCTGGCATGCAAGCAAGCCCTAGGTAAATGTCAGAGGCCCGGTCACTTAGAAAAGCCTCTGGAGGACAGGACCCCCACCCAGTTTCTTTCTTCAAGGTCATGCCCAAGCTTGGATGGTTCTCTGATTCTCATCTCCCAGACAGTTGGATTTTCTGGAGACTAGAGGATCACAGGGTTAAGGCCATCCTCAACAACTTAGACCTTGCTTCAAAGTTAAAAAATAAAAATAAAGCCAGGTGTAGTGGCGCACGCTTGTAATCCCAGAATTTGGGAGGCTGAAACAGGAGGATCGCGGTTCCAGGACAGCCTCAGCTACTTAGGCTCTTTGCAACTCAGTGAGACCCTGTTTCAATATAAAGAATAAAAAATAGGGCTGGGCGTGTAGCTCGGAGGTAGAACGCCCCTGGGTTCCATCCCCAGTACTGCAAAAATAAATAAATAAATAAATAAATAAATAAATAAATATAAAAATGTCTGGGAGTGTAGCTTGAAGGCAGAATGCCTCTGAGTTCACTTCCTAGCACCAAGAAAGAAAGAAAATGAAAGACAGTGGAAGAAAAAAAGTGAAAGAAAGAAAGAAGGAAAGTAAAAGAAAGGAAAATAACTTGCAGGGACTCTCAGAGACTGTCTAGCTGACAGCCCTCACTGAGGGGCGAGAGAGGGGCCGGGAGCCAAGTGGCGCCAACCCAGAGGAGCCCGGTTAGCTGCGTGGAGGAGGCTGGGGGCTGAGGAGAGAGAAGCAGCCCTGGGGAGCTGCCCTTCTGTGAGTCGCACGTGCCATTTGCACATGGGGAGGGGATGACTCTTGCTTTTATACCATCTCAATATCAGCCAATATTTATTCGTTTACCACGTATCCACCCTGTACTGAATTATCTGCACCGCCTCAACATTTAATCCTTGCAACGGCCATGTGGGGCGCCAACCACTCTCCCCACTTTACAGAGATGGAAACTGAGGCTGGGGAGCCAACTGACCCAAATAAGGAAGGCGAAGGGCAGACCCGAGTTCACAGAGAGAAGCTGGGGACAGGATGGGAGCTGAGGGCAGCCTCAGGTTAAGTAGTATCTGCCAAGCTCCCAGGCGGGGGGCCAGCCTTCTCCCCCTCCATATTCCCTACCTCATTTGGGTCTCACAAGACAAGATAGTTTAAAGGGCAGCTCTTTTCCTCATCCCCCCCCCCCAAAAAAAAAAAGAAGGTCCTGCTGAAGGCTGGAGGCTGGAGGCAGAGATCAGGAGGCCTGGTCCTCGGGGTACAGCTCCCCCTCCCCAGTGTCTATGATCTCTATGGTGGAATTGTCCAGGGTCCATGTCTTCTGACTCTTGGTGATGGGGCTTAAATTGGGCCCCCTGAAAAGGCATGTTAAATTCCTAACTCCAGCAGTACCTGTGAATTTGAGATTATTTGGAAGTAGAATCTTGCGGAGGAAATAAAACTAAGTTTGTGTAGGACTGATCCAATATGACTAGTGTCCTTACAAGAAGAGAGGAGTCACACACGCAGCATGCCATGGGGGGAGGAGAGAGAGAGAGAGAGAGAGAGAGAGAGAGAGAGAGAGAGAGAGAGAGAGAGCGCCCCGGGTGACGGTGGAGGCTGGATCTGTGCGTGTGCGAGGCAGCCCACTGGAAGCCAGGAGGGAACAAGGAGGTCAGAAGCTCAGTGCGCACGACCCTGCTGGCATCTTGGTTTCAAACCTCTTGCCCCCAGATGGAGAGAGCATATTTCTGTTGTTTTAGTACCCTTAGTTTTTAGTACAAGCAAAGCTAGTCCAATCAATATCCAGCATTTCTACCTAGTATCCAAGTTGACCCAACAAGAATAAGGGAGAGGGTCCAGCTTTTGATGCATGGCCTTGTGAGACCACCCTTCTCCCCAGAGGCCAAGCCAAGACCAGCAGGAGCCTCACCGAGGCCCAAGGCACCTTGCCCCTCATCGGCCTGAGTCAGTTCAAAGCAGACACTGTCCTTTAGTCCTGCGATGTGCAAGATCATGTGCGAGCAGCGTGGAGGGAGGTGGGGAGGTCCAGGTGTGGAAGCTGCAGCTTTGCTCTAGGAACTGCCCGGGGTGGGGAGAGAGAGCACCGTTCAGAGGCTGTCAAAGCCATGGTGGAAATGGTGACGTGGGAGGAGGGCCCCCAAAGGCAGGAGGGGTTTTGCCGAGCATGAAATAAATATCTTACTGTGTGCACGCTGAATCCTCACCCCAGCTGCACGACCAGTAGAGCCCTGATTGCTTCCATTTTATAGATAAGGAAACTAAGGCCCAGAGAGGCGAAGAACGAGCCTCAGAGAACAGGGCTGGTACACAGCAGAGCCCAGCGTCCTAACACAGGCAGTCTGTCTCTCACCATGACTCTGGTTGGGGCAGAGGTGGAGGTGTGTGCCATTCCTGGCAGAGACGACTGATTCGCAAAGCTCCGAGATGGGGAAAGTCAAGGCATGTGTGTGTGTGTGGGGGGGGGGTGGGTGGGCATTTTTCCAAGGTAGTGGGCTTGGGGAAGGAGACACTGGTGAAGGGAAGAATATTGTACACGGGGCGCGAAGGCTTTGTTCCAGCCCTGACTTGGCCAGTGTCTAGCACAGCAGGGTAATTAAGACTGTGGGCTGTGAAAAGGGGGGCTTCGTCTTCATGATCCTGGATGGCAGGCTGTACTCGGCAGAGAGCTTCGGTAATGCTGCAGTAAATAAACGCTCTGAAAGACTTAATGGCTTCCAGCATTCAAGCGCATTTCTTGTTCGTGTTACATAATCGTTATTGCTCAGCTGGGGGCTCTCTCTCCCCTGCACTGTCCCCACTCTGGGACCCAAACTCTGGAAAAGAGCTGGTCAGCCTCACCCCGGGAGTTATGTGTTCTAGCCCAGAAGTAATGTGCAATTTAGGAAGGGCTGGAACGCGTCACGTGCCCCTCCCAATCACAAAGGAAGCAGGGGGCAGAAAGCCAGGAATGTTTGCAGAGATGACCACATGGCGAAGCGGCCTTAAGTAACAGTGAAGCGCACAATGAGAACTGATTTCCTCTCCAGTCTCGTTTTAGCTTTCGGATTATTCCAGGGAGGAAGCCTCAGTTGGGTACTCGAGTGCCAGCGGCACTTTCCCACACCTGTTCAGATCTCACCAGTGGAGAGCAGGGCTCAGGCGCAGATCTTTGAACAGCAGCGGTAGCTGGCTCCAACTTACTAACATTATTTGGTTTTCATTGCTTTTATTTTTACCTTTGCCCCATATGAGTTTTTGTTAATAGAGTAAAAAGAAGTTTCCTTTGAGAAAAAAAATTTAACCTATGTAAATAAAATGCAAAGAAAAACATAGTGAGCTCCAGTTCGAGGCTTGGGTTCAAATCCTGATTCCTCCACTGAGTAGTCACTTGACTATGAGCACGTAATTTTAATGCTTGAAGCTTCAGTTTCCCCATCTATAAAGTGGCAGGACTACGAAAGCCATGGCACAGGGTGGTGGTGAAATGTTGGCCACCACCCACCATAACACTGACCCAATGCTAGTTCTCAATGCTAGCACTTGTTAGGGTCTAGTAGCGTGGACCCCTGCTCTCCTTGGCCTCAGTTTTCCTGTCCCTGAAGTGGGCACAGGGGATGACCTCAGCTTAGCATGGTTGCTGTGATGCAGGCCCCTGAATGCCAGGATGACTGGACTCTACAGGCAGGGAGAAGACCCAGCGAGCCTGGGCAGGCCTCTCCCTCCCCCTGCCCTGTCCCTCCCTGCGCGTGTCATGCCCAGGCCCCTGGCTGACAGCTGTGTTTTCTCGGCTCAGCAAAAGGCTAAATCATAAACAGCAAAAAATCGGGTGACCTCCAGCCTCCGGAAAGCCTCACCCTAGGGGCCCGGGTGAGAAAGGCTCCTTGTGTCTGATTTGGGGTGGGCTCCGCATTCCTCAAGTCCAACCACTGGGGCTGTTGGCATGCAACTGGAGGACCTGGCCCCAGCCAGAAACAGCATCGTGAGCGGCAGCTTTGCTGTGGTCTCCCACTCCCTCAAAGGCTCGCTGGTGCTGGGAGGGCTGGGGGGCACAAGCCTGGGCAGGACACGTGACACCCCCCGGGAAATGACCAGGCTCTTCCTGGCTTAGTTCTTGGAGAGTCTTGCTCTGAAATCCCGCTTGTAGCTGCATAAACTTGCATCTGGAACAAAGCAAAGAACCCAGGCACATTCTACCTCTGAGCTACATTCTCAGTTCCTTTTTGTTTTTATTTTGAAACAGGGCCTTAGTAAGGTGGCTGAGGCTGGCCTCCAACTGCAATTCTCCTGTCTCAGCCTCCCCAATACTGGGATTATTGGTGTGTGCCACCACACTTGACTAGCAAACATGTTGTATTCTTTATTTTAT
This sequence comes from Muscardinus avellanarius, assembly GCF_963383645.1. Lineage (NCBI taxonomy): Eukaryota > Metazoa > Chordata > Mammalia > Rodentia > Gliridae > Muscardinus > Muscardinus avellanarius. The sequence continues at coordinate 32,938,394 of NC_137793.1, read as the reverse complement.
TTTTATTTTGTGGCATTTGTGGATTGAAACCAGGGGCATCCTACCTTTGAGCTACACCCCCAGCCCTACTTTATTTTTATTTTGGAACAGGGTCTTGCTAGCTTGAAGAGAGTCTCACTACTTGTTGAGACTGTTCTTGAACCTGCGATCCTTCTGTTTCAGCCTCCCAGAGTCCTGTGATTACAAGCATGTGCCACCACTCCCGGTTAGCAAACATGGTCTAAAAGGGCTGTCACTCTCTGTCCTCCTCTCTGCAGCTCTGACAACCTTCTCTCTTGTTCTTTCCACACCAAATGCCCCCCAGCCCCGGCCCAGTGCTGGCCTCGTCCTGCCTCAACACTCCTCCTGTCTCTTCCCAAGGCAGCTTCTCCTCAGGGCCAGCCCAGCCCTCATGACTCAGTACCACTGCCCCGCCCCCTCACAGAGGCCCCTCCCCCAGCCCCCCCCCACCTCCAGGACTTTCTTGCTTATTTTCCACTTTCCTTGTTATCTGTTTGCTGCCTCACTTTCCCCACGAGAATATAACTTCTAAGATGGTGGAGACCATGTCTTTGATTATCTGTGTTTTCTTTGCTCAGAAGGCCTTCATTATGAACATAAGCAATTATGTGCCGCCTCCCCGCAACCCTACCTTGTCCTGGGGAAGCCCCGTTTTGAGCTCTGTCCCCCCCACCCCCCCGCAACCCCTTTAGGCCCTTAAATACTTGCTAAACAACTGAAGCTGAGGAGTGAAAGCATGCAAGGAGCATGTGAGAGGAGACGCTGGGCAGTATTTTCTATTATCTTAGCAATTGCTATCAGCTCCTGGGAGCTTTCTCAGGGCCCTCACGCCCCACATTGTGCTAAGTGCATTACACACAAGTGCTCACTGGGTTCTGCAATAGCTCAGGGAGGTAGGTGCTGGTTTTCCGTTTTCAGAAGCTCAGAGGAGTCAAGAGCTTGCCAAGGTCACACTGTGAGTAAGAGGCAGAAGTGAGACTCCAACCCCAGCTGCCAGCCTTGCCTATGGCAGAGACTGCACTTTCAACCTCCTCCTCTGCCCCCCAGAAGTGGGGAGCCACTTGCCCAAAGAAAAGTCCTGGGGGCATCAGACTGCCTCCCCAACCCCCTCCCAGCTGGTTGGTGGCCAGAACCTTCTGACCTGTGCTCCTTCACAGACTGCAGAGGCCGGCGCCCAGCACAGAGGCAGCTAAGATCTCTGAGTCATGCAAAGCCCTGTGGTCCTGCAGGTCAGCTCCCAGGCTGTCAGGCTGTGACTCGAGGCCTCGCTAGAGGACATGCCAGCATACCAAGATGCTCGGGAAGGTTCTGAGGCTGAGCTGCACTCCCAGCCACTGGAATGCTGCTGACTCATTGCAGCCCATGGTGACTCAGGGGTGCCAGGCAGGGCCCTCAGAGAGGAGGGAGGGTCTGCTGGTGGAACACAGCTCAAGTTCAAGCTCTGCTCGTACCAGTGACTGTTATAATCTAGCTCCATGGCTGTAGGTAGCCTTTCCTCTCCAGGGGCCTTGATTTCCCTGTCTGTGCCTGGAGCAGTTGCAGAGGATGATCCATGAGGGGCTGTTGTCTATGATTAAGATAATGGAAGTGGTGAGAACCAGGTGACCAGGGCCTGCAAGGCCAGTGTGACCAATGGAGGCCGGACTTTGCAGAGGCCAGAGCACTGCACTGGAGTCGGGAGTCTCAGGTCCCAGCCCCAACCTTGCCACCAACTCACTGTGGAACCTCGGTTACACGATCTCATCTTTTGGAGACCCCGTTCCTGCAGCTCTCAAAGGCCAGCCTCCCATAGGCAGAGCGCTCCGTCACCGACTGAACTTTTACCACGCTCTGCCCTCTGCTGAGAATGGCCTGGCCACCATCCCTGTCTTCTGATTAGGGATCTGTGCAATGCCACTGCATCAAAAGGGCCTTTCAGAATCTTCCATTCAGGATCAGTCTCTCATGGATATTAAAATGGTGGCACAAATCTACATTTGATGACATAAAGATGTCTGAAATATATTTTGAAAAAAAGCAGGAGACAGAACAAAATGCATAAAATGTGTTTCTACCCATATATATGTGTCTATAAGTAGAAATGCATAGGGAAAAAAGCCTAGTAGGATATATATATATATATATATATATATATATGTATATATACATATATATGTTAATTATGATAATCTCTGAGTCATGAAAATTGTGTTGATCTTTATTTTTTTGTAATATTTTTGAGTTTTTTTTTAATTGCATGCAATAAGCACGTTGCTTCTCTAAACAGAATGACAGCTGGGCTTCTTTCCAACTAAAAACTATACTTCTACTTCTCCTGAACTAAGACTTGAGTGTTGGTTCTGGTTGGCTCTAAATTGTTGTCAGTGTTATGTAAGTGCCTTCTCTCTAGGCTACAAAATTAAAGGGTCATGCTCTGAAATCCAGATTCATGCTGATAGAACCTTCTCCAGTGACAGAAAAGTTGTACATCTTTGCTGCCCAATATGGTACTACTGACTCCTAAAATTGGCTAGCACATTTAGGCCCTAAACTCATTTAAATCTAAATAAACATACATCACAAATATAGTGGCCATCCTGTTGATAAAGTAGTTCTAAATTCTCCCAAAACTCTGATATTTGACTGGGTCCCATCTTCTATATAATACTAGTTTCATTTTATTTTTCCAGAAGCGTACCCTGTCTTTCACCCTTGAGGAATGCAGTTCCTCTCCATGGCAACCATGTGACTCCAACAGGAGCAGCCATTTTACTGGTAGGTCCCCCCTACCGGCTCTGTTGATTGGTCAGAGTAGGCATTTGACCCAAACTTTGCTATCAGAGATGGCAATAATTTAAATTATTTAAATTTAAATTTAAAATTTTACTTTGGTAAAATTCACATGACCTAAAATTAATTATTTCAAAGCAAAAAGTTTAGTGGTGTTTGGTGCATTCATAATATACAGCCCCTCCTCTACCTAGTTTCAAAATCTTTTCATCATCTTGAAAGATAACTTTCTCCATTCCACTTTTCACTGTCCCTGGCAACCATTAATCTACATTCTGACTCAATGGATTTACCTATTCTAGATATTTCACACAATCTATGAATTTTTGTGGGTGACTTAATTTAGAGTCATTTTCAACATATGTCTGTGTTGTATCAGGGATTCATTTATTTTATAGCTAAATCATATTTCATCATATACACAACTCATTAGCTTATCCATCCATCCATTCATTCATTGAAAGGACATTTAGCTTGTTTTCATCTTTTGGCTATTGTAAATAGTGCTGCTATGAAAATCCATGTACACATATCTGTTTGAGCCCCTGTTTTCAATTCATTTGGTATTTACCTAGGAGTAGAATTGCTGGGTCCTATGGTAATTCTGTGTTTAACTTCAAGGAGCCCCTGAACTGTTACACACAGTGGCGGTACCATTTTATATCTCCACCAGCAGTGGTACATTTTAACTTGGACCTTCTTAGTGATATTGAGGATTACTAATCTGGAAGAATAAAACTGACACACAAGGAGGGAATAAGGTAAAAGATCTGAAGAGTTTAACATCTCTGAAGCTTAAGTTTATCCCATCACCTTTTTTATGTACTGGGGATTGAACTCAGGGGCATTCTTTTTCTGAGCTACACCTCCAGCCCTATTTTTTTATTCTTTACTTTTTTTTTTTTTTTTTTTTTTTTTGCGGGTCTGGGGAAGGAACCCAGGGGCATTTGACCTCTGAGCTACACCCTGTGCCCTATTTTTTATTCTTTATTTTGAAACACGGTCTCACTAAGTTGTGGAGGGCGTCACTAAGCAGCTGAGGCTGGCCGTGAATCACAATCCTCTGGTCTCAGCCTCCTGAATGCTGGGATTACAAGCGTGCGCCACCACTCCTGGCTTATTCTTTACTTTTTGAAACAGGGTCTCACTAAGTAGCTGAGGCTGGCTGCAAACCGGACATCCTTCTGTCTCAGCCTCCCAAGTACTAGGATTACAAGTGTGTGCCACCAGGCCCGGCTATCCCATCACCTTTCTTGTGGTTACACAAGTCAGAGAATCCCCCTGCTCGCCAGAGCTGGTAAGTTTGGGTTTGCATTACCCATGGCTTCCTGACTGATACCTTCTTAGTGCTGAGTTCAGGGTCCTGATAGCTCGAGTTGTGTTTTAGGGTGTTCTAGGTAGAACCCTCCACAGTATCAGTCACCTCATCCCAGCCTGGGCCCTGCCACTGTATCACTTGTAGTTGCCTCAGTTTCTCCCCAAGTCCAGAGGCAAGAGCCCACACAGAACTCCAGGACCAACGTGACCCTCACGCTCACTGATGGGCGAGAAGGCCGAGGAGGTCGCGGTAAAGGCAGGTGGAGGTGGGTCGTAGGGGAAAAAAAGGGTTGGAGTTCTCCTGAGGACACAGTGCAGCAAGGAAACAGAAGGGGAGAAGGGAGGCTGGAGCCTGGGGCCGGGGAGGGGGACGGAGGAAAACGTGGAAAGAAAAACCCAGCAGAATCGCCAATGTTTAGATAGCCTTTCACAGGGTAATTGAGACAGACTGCTCGTGGCCAGACATGAAGGCAACCTTCTTTCAGGTTCTGAGCAGAAATAAATCCAATCTCAGTTTTGGGAGTGGAAGAAAGAAATGGAAAGTGATGGGGAAGGGCAGTTCTGAAGATAGGAGCCAGGCCACTGTGACCCCTTCAGTCTTCTGAGTTGGCCACCGCCAAGGTGCTTTTTCAGATGCGATGGGGGAGGCCTGGGCCGGAGGGCAGGGAGGCCAACCCTAGCTGCAGGAGAGCGAAGAGAGGCTCAGAAGGAGCCAGGCGTGGTGGCGCACGCTTGTAATCCCAGCATTTGGGAGGCTGAGACTGGACAATCATGGTTTGTGCGACAGCCTCAGCTACTTAGGCCCTTCACAACTCAGTGAGACCCTGTTTCAAAAATTTTAAAAGAGACTTAAAAATAGGACTGGGTTGTAGCTCGGAGGTACAATGCCCCTGGGTTTCATCCATAGTACTGCAAAAAAAAAAAAAAAAAAAAAAAAAAGGCTCAGAAGGTAGGAGCAAAGTAGTGGGGAGGGTCGAGGAGGAGGAAGAAGTGGAGGAGTAGGAGGAGGAGGAGGAGGAGGAGGAGGAGGAGGAGGAGGAGGAGCCACCAGTATCCTGTTGGACAAACTTTGATCGGAAAATGATTTTGTAATCCTCTCCTCTACAGAGAATGGAAAGAACCCACACTTCCCTCTGGCACGGCTAATTGAATTTTTCATTTTAGGTTTGGACAGCTGGATACAGAAAACACAGGGCTTCCCACATGGAAGTTCTCACTGTTTGTAGTACCCTTACTGGTTTGTGGCTTATAGACACCAGGCTTCTGGTAAATTCTATCTCACATGTGTTCCCATTTGCTAGGGCTGCTGTAACAGAGCATCTGTACCTGGGTGGCTTGAACAACAGAAATGTGCACTCGCTCAGTCCCGGTGGCCAGAGTCTGAGATGAGGTGTCAGCAGGGTTGCTTCCCCATGAGGGCTCTGAGTAGAAAGCGAGGCCTGTCTCTCCTGGCTTCCAGTGGGTTCCTGGCTGTCTTCGGTGTTCCTTAGCTTTCAGATTGTCATCTCAGCCCCTGACTTTGTCTTCACGGTCCATTCTCCTTGTGTGTGTCTGTGTCTGTGTCCAAATGTCTTCTTCTTTTAAGGATGCCAGTCATAATGGACTCACCCTAAAAGTCTCACTTTAACTTGATTACCTTGGTAAAGACCCTATTTAGAAAGAAGTTCACACTCTCAGGTACTTGGAATTCAACATATCTTTTCTAGGAGATACAACTCAATCCAGAACAACATGATACCTACCCAAAAAAGGGGGGGAAGTCAGGGTACATTTATAATTGTATGCAGTATATTATACAGAATATTCCTGACAGGAAATAATTTCCATTTTGCCTATGCATCTCTGAGCACCAAGTCCTCTGCTTCCAATTTTACAGGTCTGCTAATTGGAAGAATTTTCCACAGCCTGGCGTCTGGCTGCCTAGATTTCGCTTCTTTTCAGCACACATGCGTCGGTTGCCAGGTACGGGGGGACATGCCCATGGCACCGTCCACGCCGGGGGCCCTCACCTTTGTGTCATTGTGCCAGATGAGTCAGCTCAGTGGGCAACAAGAGGGTCCTGGAAAACATTTCTGTACCAAGATGGTTGACTTCACTGTGCATGGAACCTAGAGTTCCACCAAATGCAAATTCATTGTGTACTCAATTCAACCTCCTCTGAGCCAGATCCTCAAAATGCCACAGAGATTCTAAAGCCATTGGACACAGCAAAAATTACAGGGAGGGGATGAGACTGGAGAGTCACTGATCACAACTGGCAGCAGTCACGCCAACCCGGTCAAGTTTTACAGAAGCACATGACCATGTGAACACATTGCTAGGGCCCTTGCAGGCCTTGGAGAAGGGTCTGCGTCAGGAAAGGGTCCAGAAGCTGGTTGTGTGGTCAGTCTGGAATAGGAGACTGCTCATCTTAAAAGTTCCCAATGTTCATTTAAGACAAATGCAGTCACCTGTGATGTGCCAGACCCTGTGCTGAGAAGTGACAAGGAGAAGCCAAACAATGCAAGCTGGGTGAGAACCAATTTTTTTTTTTTCTCTTTTGGTGGCACTGGGGGTGGAACCCAGGGGCTTTCTACCTCCGGGCTATCCTCTCAGACCTATTTTATATTTTATTTGGAAACAGGGTCTCACTAAACTGCTGAGAGCCTCACTAAGTAGCTGAGGCTGGCTTCGAACCTGTGCCATCCTCCTGTCTCTGCCTCCCAAGCGCTGGATTATAAGTGTGCGCCGCCACACCTGGCAGAACCCAACTTTTAAGACATCACAGCCTCCAGGAAAAGCTTGATCCTAGAGAAGCGAGGTCCTCCCAGGAAGGGACCACTTAGTGTAAGAGAAAATCTAGCCTCAGGTTAGGCTAGAAAGTGGGGCCATGTCCTGTGATAAGTACATTGGAGGCTCCTGAGAGTAGAGGCCTCCTCCAGAGATGGTCTCAATGCTGGAGAGCTTTAGCAATCAGAATTCCATATCAAAGGGATAGTCTGTCCACTCAGCCAGGAGCCTGGGAGTTGGAGTCAGAGCCATACTGCTCCCAGGATGCTGACCCTTGCCTGGAATCCAGGACCCAGGGGACCAGGGCCTTAGCCTCCAGGTCCAACCCCTGTCCTTGGCTGAGGAGCAAGTCATGAATTCCCAAATCAGCTCTTCCTGCCAAGGACTGACCACCCTAGCTGCCCACCTTGCACCCACCCATCCTCCATTAGGGTGAGCCTCTAATTCATTTGAAGAATTCATATCTTGGGCTTCTCCCCTCTAAGCCCCACTGTCACACCACCCTGAACACGCCTGATCTCAAGTGGACGACAATGAGCAATCCATCCAGGAGGGCCAAGTCCACCCCTGTGGTCTCAGCCCCGTGAATGGAAGGCACATGGCGGGTGCCGGGTAAATGCCAGTAACAAGGTTCCCTTGGGAGGCTGTGACAGCAGGATCGCAGGTTCAAGGCCAGCCTCAGCAACTTAATGAGACCTTGTTTCAAAATAAGAACCCCCAAGATATGAATTCTTCAAATGAATAAAAGGCTCACCCTGATGGAGGCTGGGTGGGTGCAAGGTGGGCAGCTGGGGTGGTCAGTCCTCGGCGGGAAGGGCTGACTTGGGGATTCATGAGTTGCTGCTCAGCATCAAGTTTCCAGGCCAAGGACAGGGGGTGTATATTGAAGGCAGAAGGAATGCCTCTGGGTCCAATTCCCAATACAAAAGAAAGAAAGAAAAGAGTAGAAGCCGGGCATGGTGGCGCACGCTCATAATCCCCGCGCTTGGGAGGCTGAGACAGGAGTATCACACAGGTTCGAAGCCGGCCTCTGCTACTTAGTGAGGCACTCAGCAACTTAGTGAGACCCTGTTTCCAAAAAAAAAAAAACCCAAAACAAACAAACAAACAAACAAACAAAAAAAAAAACCAAACAAGAGTAGAACAAGGTTCCTTGACTTTGGGGAGAGGAGATGGCACATTCACAGTACTTGCTACTTGTGACAAACAGCAACACAAGTTGTAGACACCAACACGAACTAAAGTCCAGGGGCAACTCTAGCTTCTGAGAGAGCCAGGAAGATTCATGCGCTCAGATGATGTCACGAGGAATCCGTCTCTGCTGCACTTGGCTTTCTTCCCTCTGGAGTTAACCCCAGGCTAGTCCAGGCTTCTGGTCCTCTTGCTCCAAGTCCAACAGAAAAGGACGATCTTGTTCTCAAAATTGCAGACTTGGGATCCTAAAACAGTCCCTGTGGCTGGGGACCGTCAATGTTCTGACAGCCAAGACTGCTCCGGGGTGGACTCCCCGGGGGAGGCGAAGCATTTTTTCTTTTTCGGGGAGAGGGAGGAAATCTGGGTTCTGTCACTAGAAAAGAAGAAATGGTTGCAACACAGACCGCAGGAACCCGGCCTAGCCTTTGACTTAAGTCTGAATAGTTGGGCAAATCTTCCTCATCTTGAGCCTCAGACTCTTCATGTGTTGTTAATGACAATGACAACATCAACAGTCCCCGCCCTTCTTCCCACTCTGAGTTTTTGTGAGGTCCTGAGAGCGTGAGTTATAGTATTAGTTGACATTTATTGAGGTATCACCGAGCACTCTGGCCCTGTGTGAAGAAAACCCTTTACACATCTATTTTAATCTTTACAACTGCCCAGCACACTGATGAGAAGCAGGTTGGGAGAGGTTACAAGGCCTGTACACTGTCATGCAGCCAGGAAGGGTGGAGCTGGGGTTTAAAGCAGTGCCCTCCAGCACGAAGCTATATATAAACTGTAAATAATTTTACAAGTGTAAGGGATTATTAGTAACGGTCTGTACGGTTAATAATAGTAATTTTTTAAAACCCTGAAAGGGAAATTCAAATAAATTCAAACAAATGTTTGTTTAGCACCTACTATGGGCCTGTCACTCACTGGGGGCTCAGAGGAGACACATAAATAACTGTGAAACAGGCTCACTGTGATCTCATAGAGTTATAAACATGCCCCTGGGGGTGTGGAGGGCAAGAGACTGACTCTGCATGCTAAGGCGTGGTGAGGTGGTCTGGAAGGGTCTCTTGAAGAGGTGGGATTGCAGCCAAGCTTTGGAGATTAAAGGATTTCAAGGAAGGTGTGTGTGGGGTGGGGGGGCGGGGAGGGATCAACTTGTAAGGGACCTGGAAAGATCTAAAGACCCAGAACAGAGTTCTTGGAGAAGGGTTAAGTACTTCCATGCAAAATAACTTTCACACCAGCAGGAGCTTCAAAAGTGATTGACTAAGTAGAGCACAGCAGTTGCCATGGGAACAGAGGCAAGCTTCATCCCTATCATTAGTAAGCATCCCTGGCTTCAAGCTATCTAGCCAAGGCCAGGAGGCAGGAGGAAGTGGGGAGGCTGGGCTGCACTGCCCCTTAGAAGAAAAGCCCAGAAAGGTTGCTGCCCTGGGGAAATAATTTTTGTTTCACAGAGAGGTAGAACTGACAGGTGACATCTGGGTCTCAGAAGATAGGCAGCCAGAGGAAGCAGAGGGAAAACCAATAAGTGAAAGACCCTATTTTCTTTCTTATTTATGTATTAATTAATTTATTTATTTTGCAGTACTGGGGATGGAACCCAGGGGCATTCTACCTCCGAGCCACACCCCTAGCCCTAGTTTTTATTCTTTATTTTGAAAGAGGGTCTCACTGAGCTGCAAAGGGCCTCACTAAGTAGTAGCTGAGGCTGTCCTCAGTGGTAGCTAAGGCTGTCCTCGAACCACGATCCTCCTGTCTCGGCCTCCCAGACGCTGGGATTACAAATATGCGCCACCATGCCCGGCTCTCATGAAAGACCCTGTTGACAGGCTGGGCAACGGGAGAGCACAGCAGATTCAGCATTAGGTTTGAAACCTAGGCTCAAATCTTGGCTTTGACACTTTCTAGCTGTGTGATCGTGGACATATTACCTACCCTTCCTGTGTTTCTCTATCTGTGAGATGCAACTGACAATGACTTTACCTAACTCATAGGACTGTATGAGAATTAAGATAACTTATATAAAGAGTTATGCGTGATACTGGCATATAAGGTAATGTCAATAAGTGCAAACTTCTTTACTATTATTGTTTCCAATGTCAATTTGATATTAAATGTCCTTCCCCCAGGGTCTTATTACCATGGGTGCTAAAAGCCAGTGTCTCCAAGTACAAGAGATGATTATAATGAAAACGGTTCTAGCAGTTATGGGACCCTTTTGCCTTCCACATACCCAGTGACCACCGTCAAACAGGAGAACGAAGTTGTGTCACTAAATGCTAGACTAAGGTGCGTGTGCTAGTAGTCATTGACAATTTAGAGGGAAAGAAAAACTTGATCAAGGACAAGCTGATGTTTATCCTGAGGCTACATACTTGTAAGAATAGAATTTAGGCATGATAACAACAGAACCTAAGTATAGGGACAATAATAACAATCGCTGTCGTTCAGAGGGAGCTTATTAGACACCAGGCTCTGTGCTAAGAGCTCCACAGCCTTGTCAGTGAAATCCTCACAACAGTTATGGGCTGAGCACTAGAGTGCTATTGTTATCCCTGTTTTACAAATGAGAAAATTGGGGCACAGAGAAGTTAACTCAGGTAGTTAAGTCACACAGGTAGCAAGCGGCAGGGCTGGGCTGACACTCAGGCCACCGGTGCCAGGGACCTTATGTTGAACCAGGACATTCTCTTTTCCTTCCCTGACCTGTGAAGGCTCTCGGGATGGCAGCTGGGGGCAGCTTGGCGTCCTTACTTTCAGGAGCCCTTCCATTTGGTTCTGCATCTCTCCTCCACTGTTTCTCTGAGACTTCACCCCTTTCTCTGAGTGTGTATGTGTGTGTGTGTGTGAGAGAGAGAGAGAGAGAGAGAGAGAAAATTTTCAGCTGACCACCAAGGACAGAAGCCCTCAGGACATCAAAGTGGGTAGACCCGGATGGATGGGCGGGAGGTGGGCCTGGGTCCCCTTAGGCTAATTCCTCCCCAGGCTGGCAGAGGCCATGGCGGGGACTTCTGAGAGCGCAGAGAACAAGTCCTTTCATACGGCTCCCTTTGAGCGGCCTTGGGGTGGGGCTGGGGTCGGTGGGTGGAGGGTGGGGAGCGTGTGGAGAGGTGAGGCCACAGTCGGGCTGGGCAAACAGATTGGGCAGAGACTGTGAGCACAGAGCCCCCATTGTGCAGCTAGAGCTCTGCTTTCAATAATCTACTTGGAAGAATGTTTCATTGAGCACCAGAGAAAGGAGCCATTGAAATGTGCAGGGCTGGGCCCCTGAAGGGTTAAAGTCAGGGAGCCTCGGGTGTCCGGGATCTTGCCACTACTGACTCAGATGCCTGATATGGGCATCCTTACCACTGAGACAGGGCACTCAGTAAGACCACCCACAGGGCCGCAGGGGACCTGTGTCTTCCCCCAGAGCACTAAGGGGACCCCAGCATCAAGGAGGAGACCCCCTTGATCCCTAAACCATTTTATCCGAATGATATCCAGGGAGCACTATGCCTCAAGATGCCCGCTCATGCCGGGCGTGGTGGCGCACGCTTGTAATCCCAGCACTTGGGAGGCTGAGACAGGAGGATCACACAGATTCAAAGCCAGCTTCAGCTACTTAGTGAGGCTCTCAGCAGTTTAGTGAGACCCTGTTTCCAAATAAAATATAAAATAGGTCTGGGAGTATATCCTGGAAGTAGAAGGCCCCTGGGTTCCATCCCCAGTAACACACACACACACACACACACACACACACACACACACACACACACACACGATGCCTGCTTATTCTATTGGGAGAGTGACTCATGAGGCAGGCGTATCTCTCCTGGACTTCTGGCATGGTAACATTAACAGAGGTGCCTGCTGCCCCATCTCCAAGACATATCTTCTCTCCATTATGCTTTCTTAAACAACTCTGACCTTTCCATTAATCATGAGTTAATCATAACTAATGGTGCACAAGCAGAAAGCATGGAGTTACAGTAGGAAACAGCGTAAGCAAGGTGACCAAGGCACCCTCTGGAATTTCCTCTTTCCAAGAGACTGTCAGAGGACAACAGAAGTGGAGTTCGTTCCAGCTGCAAAGATGTGAGGGGCTTCGAGTGTGCAGTGTAATGCTGGCCTGTGAGCTGCAAAGGGCAGGCAGCCGTGGTGACACACCTGCCACCCGAGGGACTGGACTCCTGCTGGCCGGCTGAGAATGACCCAGTGGTGCAGCTGCCAAGGCACCAGGACCCGCCGAGGACCACAGCCTCCCCAAGCCCGCGTGCAGGGAGGAAGTCCTGCAACCTAAGGGAACTTACCCTGCATGATGTCCATACTGACCATTTTGGATAGAAACCTTAAAAAATAAACGACTATTCCTGTGTGTGTGTGTGTGTGTGTGTGTGTGTGTGTGTGTGTGTGTGTTGTAGTATTGGGATGGAACCCAGAGGCTTTCTACCTCTGGGCTACACTCCCAGACCTATTTTATATTTTATTTGGAAACAGGGTCTCACTAAGTTGCTGAGAGCCTAAGTAGCTGAGGCTGGCTTCGAACCTGTGTGATCCTCCTATCTCAGCCTACCAAGCACAGGAATTATAAGTGTGTGCCACCACGCCCGGCTGTGTGTGTGCGTTTTACTGGGAATTGGACCCAGAGCCATTTTACCTCTGAGATATATATTCAGCCCTTTTTTATTTTTTATTTTGAAACAAGGTCTCACTGAGTTACTGCTTGCTGGCTTCCCACCCCAAATTCTCCTGTCTCAGCCTCCTAAATAGTGGGATTGCAGGTGTGTGCCATGGTACCTGGCTTTCTGAACAGGATTTAAACTCTATTTATTGAGCTGGGCATGGTGGCACATGCTTGTAATTCCAGCACTTTGGAGGCTGAGACAGGAGGATCAGGGTTGGCATATAGCCTCAGCTACTCAGTGAGGCCCTTTGCAATTCAGTGAGACCCTGTTCCAAAATAAAGAATAAAAAATAGGGCTGGGGGTATAACTCAGAGGCAGAATGTCCCTGGATTCCATCCCCAGTACTGCAAAAAAAAACAAAAAAACAACTTTATTTATTTATTTATTTATTTATTTAATTTTTTGGTGGTACTAGGGGTGGAACCCAGAGGCTTTCTACCTCCGGGCTATACTCCCAGACCTTTTTTATATTTTATTTGGAAACAGGGTCTCATTAAGTTGCTGAGAGCCTCATTAAGTAGCTGAGGCTGGCTTCGAACCCGTGCGATCCTCCTGTCCCAGCCTCCCAAGAGCGGGGATTACAAGCGTGTGCCACCACGCCCGGCAAACTTTATTAATTAATTAATTAATTAATTATTTTTGCAGTACTAGGGACTGAACGCAGGGGCATTCTATCTTTGAGCTACACCCCAGCCCTATTTTTTATTCTTTATTTTGAAACAGAGTCTCAATGAGTTGCAAAGGGCCTAAGTAGCTGAGGCTGGCTGTGAACTGTGCTCCTACTTCAGCCTCCCCGATGCTGGGATTACAAGCGTGCACCACCACACCCAGCTTAAACTTTGTTTAAATCCTGGAGTGAGCGGAGGCAGCCCATCACTCACTTTTGTGCTGGGTTCTGATTTGCTGATGCTCTTGGGTCTACTCTGGTGGTTATGGCTTTGTCCAATGGCCCCAAACTCCTAGGCTTTTTGGACTTCATCAATCTGGTTTTATGTTAATTCTTTTATTTATCTCTAATGTTCTGCTATGAAACTGTATTGCTTAAAACAGGCAATTGCCTTAAGCCACCTTCTTCTATATTCCCTCTGAGCTGCTTCTAGTATTCTTGGTTTGGGAATGAGATAGCCTCGTAAGAATTGTGCATGAAGTAAGAATCGACAGGTTTAGAGTGAAGAGGGCCAGAGGAGCTCTCCGCAGGGTAAGGCATCGAGCTCTGTGAGCATCTCCGGACTGTTCAGAGCCTTCTATGCTTCCTTGTAAATCTTTGATGCGCTTCAGCCTAGACCACTGACCTCTAGCCCGAGGACGACAGCAGGCACGATCCTTGCCAAAGGTCTTTGCTAAGGGCACCAAGTCAGAAGGAAAGAATTATCTATACTAAAGTAATTTTAGTTCAAGGATGACCAAACATACATATACACTTACACAGACACACACACACACACACACACACACACACACTCTCACACTTTCTCTTTCTCTCACACACATATGTGTGGTATGAAAGACAAAACCTGCCGGGCGTGGTGGCGCACACTTGTAATCCCAGTGCCTGGGAGGCTGAGACAGGAGGATCACGCAGCTTCAAAGCCAGCCGCAGCTACTTAGTGAGGCTCTCAGCAACTTAGTGAGACCCTGTTTCCAAATAAAATATAAAATAGGTCTGGGAGTATAGCCTGGAGGTAGAAAAGCCCCTGGGTTCCACCCCAGTATCACAAAATGAATGAATGAATAAATAAATAAATAGAAAGAAAGACAAAACCAAAATGGATTACCCACTTTTTCATGTTTCTTTGGTACTAGTGATTGAATCCAGGGGCATTCTACCTCTGGGCTATGTCCCCAGGACCCACAACCCTTAAAAAAATTTTTCTTTTAAATTTTGAAATAGGGTCTTGCTAAATTGCCGAGGCTCTCCCTAGGTTAGAGGTTGGCCTTGAACCTGTGATCCTCCTGTCTCAGCCCCTCAGTTGTAGGGTTACAGGTATGCACCACCATGCCTAGATAGGTTTTTTGTTTTTGTTTTGTTTTGTGGTGCTGGGGATTGACCCAGGGGCATTCTACTTCTGGGCTACACCCTAGACTGATTTTATTTTGTATTTGGAAAGGGTCTTGCTAAATTGCTGAGGCTGGGTTTCAACCTGTGATTCTCCTATTTCAGCCTCCCAAGTATTGGTATTACGGCCATGCATCACCACGCACAGCTAGTTTTTCATTTTCATAATTCATATTCTTTTTTTTTCTTCAGGTTTGGGCATGGAACCCAGGGGCATCCAACCTCCAAGCTATACCCCCTGCCCTATTTTTTGTTATTTCTTTTGATACAGGGTCTCACTGAGTTGCAAAGGACCTAAGTAGCTGAGGCTGGCCTCGAACCATGATCCTCCAGCATCAGCCTCCCCAATGCAGCCTGTGCCACCATGCCCAGCTCATATCTCACATTCTAAATACTTGTCTGGAAACAAATAATTAAATCATGATGTGTGTGTGTGTGTGTGTGTGTGTGTGTGTGTGTGTGTGTTACTTTCTACATCTGAGCTATATCTCCAGCCCTATTTTTTGTTCTTATTTTTATTTTGGAACAGGGTCTCTCTAAATAGCTGACAGCCTCACTAGGTTGCTGAACCTGACTTTGAATCTGCAATTCTCCTGTCTTAGTCTACCAAGTATGGGGATTGCAGGCATGCACCACCATGCCTGGCAAATAGTGACATTTTAAAGCTGGAAATGACTTCTAAATTCTTTTAGTTTTGCTCTTCATTTTAGTTCAGGAATCTCTTCTATGACCTCCTAGGCAAATGGGTCCTGTATTTTCTTCCTGTGTAGGCCCAGTAATGGGGAGCTCCGTGCTTTTTAAGTCTGAGCTCATCAGAAGAAATGAAACCCTGGCAGTCAAGAGGTGACAGGACCCACCCCTGCCACATTTGATCTGCCTTTCATGGGTAGACATTCGGTTTCCTGAAGTGTTTCAGTGCAGGTGGTACAGGTGTCTGTGGGATGGGGATAGGAGCACACCTGTGTGAATGGAGGCAGGTCTTTTATTTATTTATTTATTTTGGTACTGGGGATGGAACCCAGGAGCATTCTACCTCTGAGCCACACCCCTAGCCCTATTTTTATTCTTTATTTTGAAAGAGGGTCTCACTGAGTTGCAAAGCGCCTCACTAAGTAGCTGAGGCCAGCCACAAACCTGCGATCCTCCTGTCTCAGCCTCCCAAATGCTGGGATTACAGGTGTGCACCACCACATCCAGCTGAGGCAAGTCTTTTCTGTGTGGGGCAGACACTCTGATGTCTATTGTCTTGGGAAAAGCAAGGTCTTGAGATTGCTGGTGCCAGATAAGGTTAGCCTGGCAGGAGGGGAAAGTCCACTTGCTGAGCTTTCCTTCTGAGCCTGAACTTGAAATGTCTTGGAGTTTTAAGAGTCAACCTGGGTGGGAGTAGGGCTGACAGACATTGTCTCTGGAAAGAAGGTAGAGATACCCCCAAAAGAACACAAAGGGAAGATACAGAGCCAGTCTTAAAGGCGACATGACCTGGATTCCCATTCAGCTTTGTGTTTATTTCTGCCTTGCCTCTGAGCCTTTGGAGACGTCTGGTGTTAAGTGTTCAGCCTGGCTCAGCTGTGTAATAGCATTTACGAAGGTGCTGGAGGTCAGTGTTTATTTCCCTAGAGCGTTAGAGGGGAAATGGTGCCCTCTGAGGCCTCTGTGGGTTTCCGTGATTACTAAGAAACTCCTAAAAGCAGTGTGAATACTGGGGAACAGGAGTTGGCTCCAGAGGCCCACCACCCCTCTCCACAGGGTGAGTCACCCATTCCTTCCATCCTTTCATTAAGCAAGTTGCCAGAGTTCTTATAAAACGAATCCCTTCCATTGGCCTGAAATCTGTCTCCCACTAACCTTCACCTAAAAGACTTAGTCCTTCTTGTCAGAAGCACAGAGAACCATCATAACGGCTCACATTCAGTGGGTGCTTACTATGGCTGGGCGATTCACTTAGCACCGTGTTGACTCTCATCTACATGACTATCCCAGTCTACAAACAAAGCAACTGAGCTCGAGGGAGGTACAATAACCTGCCAAGGGCAGCTCTCATATGAGTGGCAGAATTTGAACTCACACCATCCAATGGCAGATACTACTACCATCTTTTTTTTTTTTTTTTTTTTTGCGGGTCTGGGGATGGAACCCAGGGGCATTTGGCCTCTGAGCTACAGCCCCTGCCCTATTTATTATTCTTTATTTTGAAACCGGGTCTCACTGAGTTGCAGAGGCCTTCACTAAGTAGCTGAGGCTGTCTGCGAACCGCGATCCTCCAGGTCTCGGCCTCCCGAATGCTGGGATTACAAGCGTGCGCCACCACGCCCGGCTACTACTACCATCTTGAATGCTGCAATATTGCCTGTCTTGTCCTATGACAACCCTAGAGATTTGCGGCTTCTGAACTTGTCTCCTGAGCATTTTGGGGGCCAGGTTGAATCCCTGTTCCCTTCCCCTTGCCATTTTTCTTTGTGTATGGAGCCAGGGGGAAAGCAGCCCTGGCCAGTTCCTCCTGACTAAGGCCTGAGACAACATAAAGAATACAAAGCACAGGTCCTTCTGACCTCCGGTGACTTGACCCACTTTGACACCCAGGACAGCCTCAGCCGGAGCCTCCGGAAGCACCATTTTAGCATCGTTCCCCCAGGAGGCTGTGCTTTTCCTGTCTGTCCTCAGCATTTCTTTTGCCAGGACAACAGGCTCGGTTTTCCCTTCTGATAAATCTGGTCACCCTAAATATGGGGCTTTAAGCAAACAGGAGTGGCTGGCCCCACGCAGCCCTCGTTTCAAAATGTAGATTCACCAAGGGCTGCTATTTTGGAGGTCTGGTTTCTTTCCCTACACACAGTGGTTTTAAGTGAGAGGAAAGGGACTTGGCAGGGGAAAGGTGCTAGAGAGAAGATGCACCTGGGCAGGCTTTGTTGCCCCACAGTTCCCAAGACACAGGGCGCCAAGAAGCCCTGGGAAAGAGAGGGTCTCTGGTCACATAATGCTTTACCTACCCCCTCCTGGAGACCAGCAGTGTGCTTGTGAAAGTTTGAAATCCTAATGGCTTTTGTTTAACCCAGTTTTCTGCTTAAAAAAATGCAGCCTAGCAGAAATTCTGAAACACAGAAATGCAGAGCTGAGGGTGCTAATGGCTTGACATATTCCTCAGGTTGGTTTGATTTGGCACACACAGGCTTAAATTTTGCTTTAAACGAGTTACTCACATTTAGCAATTGGAATGAATCTGGATTTGGGCGTGCCTTTTTGAAAAGTCAGAAGATCCGGCGACCCTGGTGTACATTCTTGGGCGACAACCCAAGCTGCTTTCTTTAACTGGCCACACAGCCCCTGTGCTGCCCTATGGATGCAGCTGTCCCTGCTTTGCAGGTGATACTTGCCTGAGTCCCACAAGCCTGTCTTCTTTTGGGGTGGAGATTTGCTGGGTGAAAGCTGGTATGGGTGACCCAGGAAAACCATTCATGCAACAAACAACGATTGAGCCCCATTCGATGTGGACACTGTGGATATAAGATGTATAGGACACCCCTGCCCTCTGACCCCCAGGGCTGGCAGGCGAGAGTTCTCCTTGGGAACCGCAGGATGCAGAATGGGATGGGAAGAGCTGAGGAAGGCTGGCCTGGCCAGCACTTGCCAAAGAGCTGGCTCTTAGAAGTAGACCAAGACTCAGACAGCCACTGCGAATCCCGGGGAAGAAACCACCCACTACTTGCACTGCGATTTAGAGGAGCTCTTGCCTGTCTCAGGGCCTCAGTTTCCCCATCTGTAGAATGACCTGCTTGGACTAAAAAACGGTGCGCGTCCCTTCCAGGGCTGGAGCTCGGAGATGCTGAGACTCCATGATCGAGGAATGTCGAACTGGGCCATTCCGGAATTGTTCCACCGAATTCCAAGCAGCCCCCCTCCCTCCTTCCCTAGACCCGGCCAGGGGCGGGCGCGGGAGCGGCCGGCTGAGCGGGCCTGGGCTCCGGGCCCGGGGGCGGAGCCGCGCTCGGGGTCCCTCCCCTCCACCTGGGGCTCGGTCGGGCAGATGTTACAACTTTTTCGCCTTCTCTCTGGTGGTTTCCCCCCACACCCGCCCAACCCCGTCTCCCTCCCTTTCTCCTCTGGGGTCTTGCCCACCTCCCTGCTGACTCCGGGCGGGGCCAGAGGCCGGCCCGGGGCTGGAGGGTCGCGGGGGCGGGAGGAGAAAGGGAAATCAGAGGCGAGAGAAATTAGGAGGCGGGAGAAAACCGGGGCAAAAAGGAAGAGGAGAGTCAGAGGATGGTGGAGAGCACCTTTTGGAAGGCTCCACACCGCGTCTCGGGCTGGCCGGGCTGAGCTGGGGAGCCGGAGCGCAGGCGGTTCGGCGCCGGCCTGACCTTCGCAGAGCGTCCCGCCGCAGCAACACAGGTCCCGCCCGGCTGCCAGGCCTGGACAAGACACTGGGCCGCCCCCCCCCCCCCCGGGCCGCTGGGCGCCCCCGCTGCCAGGCCGGCGGGCGGGCCGTGCGCCCTGGGCGCGCGAGGCGGTGAGGCCCGGGGGAGCCCGGCGCGCCCCGACGCGCGGCCGGCTTGGCGATGCACGCCCTCACCGGCTTCTCGCTGGTCAGCCTGCTCAGCTTCGGTTACCTGTCCTGGGACTGGACCAGGCCGAGCCTCGTGGCCGATGGGCCCGGGGAGGCGGACGAGCAGCCGTCGGCGGCTCCACCACAGCCACCCCACATCATGTTCATCCTCACCGACGACCAGGGCTATCACGACGTGGGCTACCATGGCTCAGAC
Organism: Muscardinus avellanarius; assembly: GCF_963383645.1. Taxonomy (NCBI): domain Eukaryota; kingdom Metazoa; phylum Chordata; class Mammalia; order Rodentia; family Gliridae; genus Muscardinus; species Muscardinus avellanarius. The sequence continues at coordinate 32,918,865 of NC_137793.1, read as the reverse complement.
ATCGAGACCCCTACACTGGACCGGCTGGCGGCCGAGGGCGTCAAGTTGGAGAATTATTACATCCAGCCTATCTGCACACCCTCGCGGAGCCAGCTCCTCACTGGCAGGTAGGCATGGCCCAGACTCTTGGTAATGGGTGTCTAAGCCCCATACACTCCCAGTCAGAGTTCCCCTGCCAGAACAACGCCGTGCTGGGGCCTGGGAAACCCTTGTTGCCAGTTAATTTTGCTTTCAGTTGGCTGTGACCATTTGGGCCTCAGTTTCCCTGTGCTTATGGCGAATGAATTTGTTCATCTTTGAGATCTCCTTGCTCTGGTGTTAAGGGCAGGCACATCACACACATGTGGGGGAGATGTGGCCGCCTAGGACACTTATTCTGAAAGTTGCTTCTGTCAACAGACCAAGTTCCTTAACTTCTCTGAGCCTCAGTTTTCTTGTCCATTAAATGGGATGAAGTTTTCATGTTGAAAGCAAGCGGTGAGGGTGGAATGAGTCGTGTGTAACCTGCTTGGCTGTCAATAAGTGGCAGGCAGCCTCTATAGGGCCAGAAGAATTTCTGTCCCTTCATTGATGACTACATTGGGAGGAAAAACTCAAGAATTTTGATAGGTGGAAGAGAAAGGCACACACAGGATTCCGACATGCGTGGAACCTGAGGCAGGTGACTTCCGGCTCCAAGCCTCTGTTTTTGCATCTGTGAAATCCTCCCAAATGGGCTGGAGGCGCCAAGGAGACTCGCTGCTTTCTCTATACGGAGTGGTCGCCAGGTGGGGCAGCAGGATTACGGGATTAAAAGAGCGGGGAAACAGGAGGTAAGGCCAAGGAAGGCAAGTTCTGGCCACTTAGGAGAAAATCCTCTGGCAGGGCTGAAGCTAATCCTCCTTGGAAAGGGGCCAAGACATGCTTTCTCCCCATTCCACCCCTGAGCCACCAGGACAATCTCGGCAACCAGAGCCTACTCTCTTGGTTTCCTGGATGGGAGAAACTGGGGCACAGACCCGGGAAGGGCCACCTGGTGCCTGTGCCCGACTCCAGGGTCTTGTGGGGGCGGGGTGAGAGGTCAGGTGCTTGGCAGGGATCCCGGGCTGGGAATGGCATGGTGCTGTCTTCCTTTCATCTGGCCCTCAGCGGTTAGATCCAGACACAGAGGGCGAGGAGGAGGAAAGAGGGTGGGCGTGCCTGTGTTGCAGGTGGGGGTGGTATGGCAGTGAAGACCAGCCGTCCACTAACCTCCCCAAGAGGGAGGAGGAATCTGCATTCCCAGGGTGTTGCGGGATTACCTACCCTTTTTCTCTCCAGGGAGCGATGACTTTTGGTTTAAGAAGCTGTGGAACGAGCCAGCAGGGCGGGGCTCCAGGCCATGATCTGAGAAGTTAGCAGAGCAGGGCCACACAGCAGGGCAGCTGCTTGCCAATCTTGTTAACATTTGTTAATGTATCCAGTCGTGTTCCCTGAAGCTGGAGGGAGCTCATACTTCCCCGGTTACTCACTTGCAGATGGGCTTTGGTGACTCTTAGCTGGCCCACCCACACACTTCAAGCCCCCTCCCTTCATGGACCCCACCCTTGGAAGAGAGGCTCACCCAGGTTGCTCCTATCAAATCCCATCATTTATTAGCTTGACTGAGGCCCTGAGGGGTTGCATCACCAAAAGCTTGTGAGCCTGAGGTGGGTGGAACTGGGCTCAGCTACCTCTGCTTGTCAGCTGTCCCAGCTTGGGCCAGTTGCTGTACTTTTGTGAGCCTCAGTTTCATCATCTGTAGAATGGGGGTAGTAATAGTCTCCACTGTGGGCTTTGTGTGTGTGTGTGTGTGTGTGTGTGTGTGTGTGTGGTACTGGGGATGGAACTCAGGGGTTTTCTACCTCTGGACTATACTCCCAGACCTATTTTATATTTTATTTGGAAACAGGGTCTCACTAACTTGCTGAGAACCTCACTAAGTAGCTAAGGCTGGCTTCAAAGCTACACAATCCTCCTGTCTCAGCCTCCCAAGTACTGGGATTACAAGCATGTGCCACCACTCCCGGCTCTACTTTTTTTTTTTTTTAAAGGAGAATTAAATGAGAAAATGGACGTGTGTGTGTGTGTGTGTGTGTGTGTGTGTGTGTGGTGTATAGTGTTAAGAAATGACAGTAGTAGCTGATTATAACTAACAACAGCTTTAAGATAAGGAAATCACAACAGAGCCCCCCCACCCTGTTGAAGGTGTCAAATACTCAGGTCTTGGCTAAGTTGGATGCCTTGGGGTGAAAAAAAGGTGTTGGGATTCTAACATACTTGTGAAGTTTTAGGCTTATTTACTCAGGGACTTTTAAGGCCCTGACCTCAAAAAGGGAAGATGGGATCTGAATGAAAATGTGAGGAATTCTGAATCCTGCTAAACATTTACACCTGCCTCAGGCACTCACTCACCTGTGCCAGTGCCTTGGGTCAGGAGCCTACAGGAGTCACAGCAGGCATGTGGGCTTCTGAAATTCCAGCCTGCTCACTCAGACACAGGGGCAAACTGAGGCCCCCACACAGGAAGAGTTGGGGCAGCCCCGTTTCCAGAAAGAGTTCCTGCTTGGACTCACCTTCCAAGCCTTGTTCAAGCCTTGGCTCTGCCCTGACCACTGAGTGGCTGACCTTAGTTTCTTTTGAAAGAGTAGGTGAATAAACTGGGAAAGAAATTGGGTCCCTGCTGGTTCTAAAGCCCTCTAAGTACTCTTGTTTATTCATTCCAAGAATAATGGAAGTCCTTTAAACATTACTTGGGTGCTAGGAATTCGAACTGGAGTAGAGGACAATCCTGTTGCATGTCATTGGGCCCAAGAGCATGGACAGCTCAATATAGTACCCTGCCCAAGTAGCAGGACAACGGGGGTGTGTACTCTGCTGGGGAACCCGGAAGCAAAAGTGACTTATTTTTTTTGGAAAAAGTCTGAGAGGCATTATCGAGGGGGTCACTTTGGGTTGTGCTTTGAGGGGTGAGTAGGAGTTTGCCTGGGAGAGCGGGACTTGCCCTAGGCTCCATAGCAAGGACTCTAAAGTTTGGAGCCGGATTGCCTGGGAGACGAATCTCAAGCTGTGTGAGTCACCAGGCAAGTGATTTAATTTGCTGAGCCTCAGTTTTGTTATTTGGTAAGTGGGAATACTAATGTACCTCTTAGTCTGTGACGAGGATTCAGTGAGATTCAGAAAAAGGGACTCGCATAACAGCAAGCAGGCTGGTCTCAGCTGTTAGTCATCGTCACTTTTAACCTAGATTCAACCCTCAGTCTCCCGACTCCCATCTATGTGATCCTGGGCAGGTGGCTTAACCATTTGGAGCTTTAAGCTCCCATGTAAAAACGACAATAATATCTACCTTAATTGATTTTGAGGATTCAATGAGCTAATGCGTTTGGGTGCTTAGCCTCTTAGGCAATACCTGGTGGTTAAAGTTACTGTTTCTGCTGGTGGTGGGGGGACCATAGCCCACCTCAGGGTGGTATTGGGGACTGGCTGGCGGGGGCCATGCCTGTAGTTCACCTGTGTCCTCTGTGCCCCTCCCCCCACCAGGTACCAGATCCATACAGGACTCCAGCACTCCATCATCCGCCCGCGGCAGCCCAACTGTCTGCCCCTGGACCAGGTAACACTGCCGCAGAAGCTGCAGGAGGCAGGTTACTCCACCCACATGGTGGGCAAGTGGCACCTGGGCTTCTACCGGAAGGAGTGCCTGCCCACCCGCCGGGGCTTCGACACCTTCCTGGGGTCACTCACCGGCAACGTGGACTACTACACCTATGACAACTGCGACGGCCCAGGGGTGTGTGGCTTCGACCTGCACGAGGGCGAGAGTGTGGCCTGGGGACTCAGTGGCCAGTACTCCACTATGCTCTATGCCCAGCGTGTCAGCCACATCCTGGCCAGCCACAGCCCCCGGCGGCCCCTGTTCCTCTATGTGGCTTTCCAGGCAGTGCACACGCCCCTGCAGTCCCCGCGAGAGTACCTGTCCCGCTACCGCAGCATGGGCAACTCAGCCCGGCGGAAGTACGCAGCCATGGTGACCTGCATGGACGAGGCTGTGCGCAACATTACCTGGGCCCTCAAGCGCTACGGCTTCTACAACAACAGCGTCATCATCTTCTCCAGTGATAACGGCGGCCAGACTTTCTCCGGAGGCAGCAACTGGCCGCTCCGAGGACGCAAGGGCACTTACTGGGAAGGTGGCGTGCGAGGTCTGGGCTTCGTCCACAGCCCCCTGCTCAAGCGGAAGCGTCGTACCAGCCGGGCACTAGTGCACATCACGGACTGGTACCCGACTCTGGTGGGCCTGGCGGGTGGCAGTGTGTCGGCGGCCGACGGGCTAGACGGCTATGACGTGTGGCCAGCCATCAGTGAGGGCCGGGCCTCGCCGCGCACAGAGATCCTGCACAACATTGACCCGCTCTACAACCATGCCCGGCACGGCTCCCTGGAGGGCGGCTTCGGCATCTGGAACACCGCTGTGCAGGCCGCCATCCGTGTAGGCGAGTGGAAGCTGCTGACGGGAGACCCCGGCTGTGGAGACTGGATCCCACCGCAGATGCTGGCTGCCTTCCCTGGCAGCTGGTGGAACCTTGAGCGGATGGCCAGTGTCCGCCAAGCTGTGTGGCTCTTCAACATCAGTGCTGACCCTTATGAACGGGAGGACCTGGCTGGCCAGCGGCCCGATGTGGTCCGCACTCTGCTGGCTCGCCTGGCTGACTATAATCGCACCGCCATCCCTGTGCGCTACCCGGCAGAGAATCCCCGGGCCCATCCTGACTTTAATGGAGGTGCTTGGGGGCCGTGGGCCAGTGATGAGGAGGAAGAGGGAGAAGAGGAGGAGGAGGAAGGCAGGCCTCGAAGCTTCTTCCGGGGTCGCCGCAAGAAAAAATGCAAGATTTGCAAGCTCCGATCTTTTCTTCGTAAACTCAAAGCCAGGCTGATGTCCCACCAGATCTAATGAGTTGGGGTGGCAGGGATCTCGGAGTCCCTAGACATGCCTCCCCACTTCAGCCTGGCCCCTCTTCTCAGGGAGGAACCTGAGGTCAAGTCTCCATCGCCAGAGAGACCAAGTGGGTAGAACCCCTTAGCTGAACAGGGTGGAGATTTGGCTTGGGGGTGGGTGTTGGAAGATGACTGGGATGCCGCCATCCATGTCCCATCTCCTCTGACTTCCTCTGTGACCTCAGGTGACCTACATGACCTCTTAGCCTCAGTTTCCTTATCTAGTGACATTGCATTAAGTGCACCTGGGATCAAAGCAGAGTTCCTAGCCCCTCTCTGCCTTCCCGTGCCTGGAGGGCCTCGCCCTCCACTCTGAGTCTCTTGGTGCTACTGTGAAGGAGCCACATGGCATCTCCAGGCCGGACACTAACTGGTGCTTGACAGACTGACCACTCTCTGAAGTGACTCTGAAAGCAGAGGGTGGAGGTGCCGGGTAGGGAGCCTGCCCCTCCCATCTCCACATGGCCGCGGACCCTCTTGGGGATCGCACTGAAGACCGTGGTAGGAAGCTCTTCCTTCTGCCTCCCAGCACCCAGAGAAGTTGCTTGGGCCCTAATCTGCTGCTGTATCAAAGGTGGCAGAGAGAGTTGTGAAAAGGGCCCTGAACCGATATTTCCTTTGACCTTGGGCACAGTCTTTCCCCTCCAGGCCTCAATTTTCCTGTCTGTGAGTAGGGATGCTGGCCCTGGCTCTGCCTACCTCACAGGGCTGCGGGAGACTGGCTGGGCTAATGGTGGTGGAGGAGCTCGTGAACTCGATTAAAGTGCTGTGACATGGAGGCAAAGGAGACAGTGCTGTATGTGAATACATGTGTGTGCATCCCGGGGGCAGGTGTGAGCTCGCAGTTGGCTGAGTGAATGGGAAAGAAGGTGGGCACCTGGCTAGGATGCAGAACCTATGGGAGTTCCGCCACAGACACTGAGTGACCTCAGGCAGACCCCTGACCCTCTCTGGGCCTCAGCGTCCCCCATGAGCCCCGGATGATCCGAGAACCCTTTCCACTTGGCCATTCTGGGCACCTTGGCGTGTGCGCGTCTCTGGGGGTGCGCAGGCTAGGTGGTGGGGAGGAGGGGTGTGGGGTTCACAGCCTGCTTGCTGCACAGGCGTCTCCATCCGCACACTGCGTTCTGCATATCTCCCTTCAGGTTCCAGTCGGCGCAGCGTGTGTAGGCGAAAGCCCTGCTGTGAATTTTCAAAATAGTTATTTTTGTCACTGGCAAAGGAGGCCTGTTAGGACTCGTCAGCTTGTGGATGAGCGGGATGGGTGGGGTGGGTGCAGTGCGGTGGGGGTTCCGTGTTGGTTACAGAGCTGCGGCCCCACCGCAGTAGCTGAGTCCAGTAGGGAGGGTATGGCTGGGGCCGCAGGGTGGAGGCGATCATTATGTCCTGTGTCTTCTTCCAGCCCTGTACTGCTTCTCTCAGCACTTCTACCTGCTGGAACCTTTTCCTGACTCCATGATATTGATGCCCAGTTCATGCCCCAGGACTGCAGAGGCCTCTGGATTCTGGTGACCTTGGCATTTTAGCCACCAGTGCAGGACCATACATGGTCCTTTCTGCCCTCCTGTAGGCACCAAGGTGTACTCCGTGCAGCCATGGTGGCCCCAAGCCAGAGAGCAGCTGGGGATGGGGGCTGCTGCTGGTGCTCTGGGAAGGAGGCTCAGCCCAGTTCCCACCCAGTCCAGCAATCATGTGACACAGCCCTGCTCAACCCAGAAACCAGCACACAGCCCAGGAGCCCCACTGTACCAGGCCTGTAGCCTGGCACGGGAAAGCTGGTGTCTCTGGCCTGCAAATGCCAGAGGGTCTCTCTCAGACATCACAGTGAGAGGCATAGCCTGCTCTGGCTTCTGCTTTTCTGCCCAGCAATCAACGTGCCTAACACCTTCCCCTTCCTGCAGCTCCCAAGTTCCCCCTCAGCCAGCATGACTGGGTCTCCACTTTGTTTTAGGCCCCAAATGGGCACCACCGGGCAGGTACTTGTACCATCTGAACCCCTGTATAGGAGAAGGAGGGCAACCAGAGATGGTCCTGGTCCTTCTAGTCATAGATCTGGCAGGTGGAGCCAAGAAATGCAGGCTGAGGCCCCGTTTCTGCTTTGACTGGACTGTGTGGAGCAGATCTGTTAGCTGGCAGACTGAGAGCCAGGTGGCACCTGTCTGAGCTGGGTCCTGTCCCTGGAGTCCTGTGCTCTGACGACCATGCTCTCAGGACCAAAGGAGATCCTACACCTTCCTGAGCCTTGACAGTGCTTTATTCATCTACAAGATACCATCCAGTCTCAACCCCAGTCCAGAGCTCATGTGACTTGGCCCTACTCAACCCAGAAACCAGCAGACAGCCCAGGAGCTGCACCGAAGCTTCAGCCTGAAGCTTGGTCCAGGAGAGCTGGCTACTTTGGGACTTAGGCAAGCACCCCTGGCAGTGCCAGGAGGAAGGAGGGCAGAGCAGGGCCAGGGAAGGAGTGATGTCCTAGGAGCCAGGAATTCCCGATTGTCCTGGCTGCCTCTGAATTAGGAAACTGCTAGAGGGCATCCTCCGTTTCTGGGCCCTGGTCCCCCATCTCTAAGGGGCATCTCTAGTGAAAGCTGAGTAATCCAGGGCAGGGGCGCTGCAGGCAACAGACCAAGACTGGAGCCCTAGCTGCATGATCTTGAGTGGACAAATTGTGTCACGGCCTGGCTCTGTGGCAGGAGTATCTACTTTGCATATCCTTGCAGTCCATAAATGAATATTTGTTCTTCATCTTTTCCTCGCTAGAGAAAAATAATTGTTGCCGGCTCTCCTAGGACTGGAACTTTGGGTCCCCTCGCTGCAGATGAAGCTGTGTGGCCCCTGGATTGGCAGCCTCTGTCCCCTCCTGCTTCCCTCTCCCCCTCAAGGAGGCTTCTCTGGGGGCTGCCTTAGGGACAGTTCTGCCCCTTGACCCTGGACTCCCTCTTTCTGTGCTCAGGCTTGGCATTGTTGTTGTGGTGAGCTAACCCAGTCCCCTCCACCCAGACCTTCCGTGGGATCAGTTCTCTCCTGGCCCACTCTCCACGGAGCCCCAAGCTCGCTGCCCTTAGTGGGACAGGCCCCATGGGGACCCTAGCATGGCACGTTTTCTGTGGTGCCTGCTCAGGCCCTGTAGGACCCTGCAATGCTTGGGCACATGCCTTGAGCACCTCAGCCGACTGCACGATAAGGGATTTGAGCCGGCTGTCCCCATGTCATGGGGCTCTGATGGCAGGCTGGGGATTTCAGCCTGGTCTCTTGATCCCTCTCTTCCACAGGGGGCGCTGCTTCTGTTCACCTGTGACCCTGTTCTGGTGCATCAGCACTGTGCTGGGCGCTTTCCAGGGCTCCCACCCCTGGCCCCAGGCTCCAGCACACAGGCCTGCCCTCCAGTCCCACAGGCCTGCTGCACACCTGCTGGCTCTCTGCTGATCATTCCCAGGGAGTGGGGAGTCCAGCAGGAACAATCCCCTGATGTAATCATCAGCTCATCCTCCCAGCACCACAGAGGCGGGGCTGCCACTACCGGGCACAGCTGCCAGCCTTGGGGCACAGGGGGAGAGTGAACAAGTAGCCGCACCTCCTCTACAGATTGGCAGTCACTCTCAGAATGGGGTGTCTGTTGAGGCGGACAGTACCCCTGAGCCAGACTCTAGAAGGTTCAGAGGGGTATGCACACAGAGGGTTATGGGTAAGGAAGACTTGCCTGGGGGTGTTTGTCTTCTCTCCCCCCTTCCTCCTCCTCCTCCAGTCCAGCTACTCAGCTGCCTCTTCACCGCCTCCACCATCGGGTGGACCCTGCAGGGAGGGGAGAGGAGCCGGGTCAGGCCAGTACAGGCCAAGCAGGAGTACCACCTTCTCCAGAATGTTAGCATTCCACGGATACACTGCAGAGTACATTTACTTTTTACTTTTATTTTTATTTTTTGTAGTACTGGGGGTTGAACCCTGGACCTCATGTGGGCTAGGCAAACACTGCCACTGAGATAACATCCCCAGCCTTGGTTTTACTAATTTGAAAATCAGGGTTATCATTCAGTTGACACCTAATGAGCTGAAGGATCTAGCCACAGACTTCTATTCTATAGGTATTGCTGCAAAGGAGACCCAGGGAAAGTGATGTCAAACCATGAGAAACTCCAGAAGGGACTCAGAGAATAGTGCTCCAGAGTGCCAGGACTTGGAGCTGGTTACACTTGCCTCCCTGATTCGGGGAGGAGGGGTGTGAGGGGAAAGGACTTTTGAGTCTCTTGATAATAATAGTTCCCTATGTATTGAACACACAGAGTATGCGAGTCTCTGTGTTCCTCTCAATGCATAGAAATACTTTGAAAGTAGAGGAAGTATTTACGTAAGTTTGAACATGAAGGAACTGAAGCAGAGAAGAGTCTTACCCCAAATCACACAGCCTATAAGTTGTGTAGTCACCCTAATAACTGACGACACTGCCCCCCTTCTCCCCTGGCATTGCCCGAGATGGCCCCAGTTCTGTCATGGATGGAAGCCACACCTCTTGGGAACAGGCTTGAGGGTCTGGGGAGGAAGGTAGCAGGACCGGCCTTCCCCTGCCTCCCCACAAGTGCCTAAAGGTGTTCTGTGCCCTGCCCGCTGCCCACCGGCTGTGCAGCCCCTGAGCCAGGCCTCTCCTCTCTGCCTCTGAGCTGCGACGTTGGCGGCAGAAGCGGGAAGCACATTGTGCCCAGAAACAAAACTGAGTGGTTTTTCCTCTTTCCGAAGGTGGTAATGGTGCAATTAGTGGCTAAGCCATTACCCTCTCCTTCCCCTCCTGCTCTCCTCCCTCCCTGTTCTCCGGGGCAGGGAGGGGGAAGCAGCTGAATTAGGGAGTGCACTCCTCCTCCTCCCCCAACCCTGACTCCTAGGAAGAGAGGCAGAATGGGGGCTACCATGATGTCTCCAGGGTCTCCTGAATTTAGGAGTAGTGACTCAGGGGCTTGTTAGGGTTGAAGAATACCAAAAAGCAGACAATATGGCCAGCAAGCAAGGTGGCCAGTAGGGTGATTTGGAGACTCAGAAAGGCTGAGCTAGAGCCCACAGCATTCAGGTCCCTGAGTCTTCTGTCTGCCCCAGGCTAGCCTGGGATCTCAGTCTAGGGAGCTGTGAGTGGAGGGAGCGGGTGTACAGAGGCTGAGATTTCAAGTCGAGCTAGAGATACGGGAGTGCTCACGGTCCCACTGAAGCCTTCCTTTTCCTCTAGGAACCATGAAAAGGACCTCAGGTTCGCACATTTCCCAAAGGCCTTCATGGCCCTTAGGCCATTGTAGCTTCATATCTTTTTCTGCAGGGACAGCTTTATTCCCCTATTTTTTTTTTTTTTTTTTGTGGGTCTGGGGATGGAACCCAGGGGCTTTTGACCTCTGAGCTATACCCCCTGCCTTATTTTTTATTCTTTATTTTGAAATCAGGTCTCACTGAGTTGCAGAGGGCCTCACTAAGTAGCTGAGGCTGTCCGCAAACCGCGATCCTCCCGGTCTCAGCCTCCCGAATGAATGCTGGGATTACAAGCATGCACCACCACGCCCGGCTCTCCTATTTTTATAGAAAAAGAGTTGAGGCTTCAGGAGGGTCAGTGACTTGTACAGGGTCACACAGCTAATAAATGCCAAAGCTGGAACTTGAGCTCAGATTCTTAAACTCCAGTTCCTTTCCTTCTAGGCTGTACATATTGCTGCTGCCCTGAAGAACTGTAATTGGCAGGGAAGATACCCACAGAATTGGGAATTAAGATTTCAGGGCAGGGCAGGTCTGTAGCCACTGGTCTTGCCCCGGGTAAGCCTGGCCACGCTTGCCGCTGCAGCTGCCTCTTTTACCTTGACTTGAAGCACAAGCAGAAACTGGGACATGAGCCCCAGGGGACTAGATCTACATGTCCCTCTGGGGACAAGAGGGTGGGGGAGAGTGCAGAAGAGGCCTCAAGGGGGCCCAACTGTCACTGCTGTGTGATGTAGGGGTGAGTATGTAGTCAGACCTGTTCCCTCTGCAATCCTGAGGTCTCCTCTACACTTTTCCCCTGAGCTACTGTGCCAGCGTGATGGGCAAGGTGGCAGAGAGAGCATGAGCAAAATAAGGACAGAGGTAGAGGCAAAACAAATCCACAGAGGGGAATGGAGTGATAGAGACTACAGTGGTACACACACACACACACACACACACACACACACACAGAGAGAGAGAGAGAGAGAGAGAGAGAGAGAGAGAGAGAGAGAGAATCCCAATGAATTAGCCGTCACTTCCCTGTAAACCTTAGAGCCCAGCTGTTGCCAGGGCAACGGGGCAATACCTGTCTCTCCAGAGGAGATGAAGTTGCCAGGGTAACTACATCCTGTCTTTCCTGAGGACCATCCTGGAATGTGGCACCCACTGGCCGTTACCATGGCAACTGCCTCTTTGCCCCACTTAATCCCATCCTGTCTGCTATAAGGGTCTCATAGTTGGAGGTGGGGGAGGTGGGAAAAGAGATCACTTGTGAACTAAGTTTGTTTTGTTTCTCCTCCACCCCACCCCCAGTTCCTCACCCCGGGGGGTGCTGGGTCCACCCACCCCTGGCCCACACAGGTCTGCAATATTGTGTGTGTGTTGGGGCCAGGGTGTCCGGGAGCAGGTTTCGCAGTGGAAGGCAGGCAGGTGTTGGGGAGGCAGTTACCGGGGCAACGGGAACAGGGCGTTTTGGAGGTGGTTGCCATGGGGACCTGGATGCTGACGAAGGCTCGCGAGGCTGTGAGCAGCCACAGTGCCCTGCTCAGAAGCCCCAGGCTCGTCAGTCAAGCCGGCTCTCCCTTCGCACTCGGCAGCACGGGCAGGCGAGCGGCCCCTGGTTCTGGGAGCAGAGCAGCAGTGCCCCAGTCCTGGTCCCAAATCCCCAAGCCTCGCCTGCCCGCCCAGTGCCAGGATGGCCACCATCACCTGCACCCGCTTCACAGAAGAGTACCAGCTCTTTGAGGAACTGGGAAAGTGAGTGGCACCAAGGAATCTGGGAGGGTGCAAGGGGTCGGCCTCTCGGGTGGTGTGTGTGTGTGTGTGTGTGTGTGTGTGTGTGTGTGTGCATGCCTGTTTTGCTCCGGGCTCTCCTGTGCACACTCAGAAAGGTAGGCTGCATGGATGGATTGGGGGCACTTGCATGAGCACAAGGTGGCCAGAGTTAGGTATAGGCATGTTTGTGGGTGCAGAGATGCCAAGCCAGCTGGGTGTGTGTGTGTAAGGGTGTCAGGTTGATAGTGTCTGCCAGTGTGCACACACACATGCACAAGTACACATAACTTGGCCACTCAGCGATTCTTCAGAACTTAGGGTTATAGAAGATTCTTTCCTCTAAGCTGGAATCCCTTCTATAATTTTACTTAGAGCCTTCTCCAGTGATGGAGAGCTCACTACCTCCCAGATAGTTCTTCCTGACTGTAGGTACCTGCAGCCACTGTTCCGAGTGGTCAACTTCTCCCTGTAAGCACATTTCTTCCCCACCTTCCCTTTCCCAGCTCCTACCAGGAGTGAGGGCATTGGTACAGAAGGGGTTAACATGTGAGGGACTAGTGTTGGGCAGAGGAGAGGGGCGATCAACAAGCTGGGGGGCACTGTGCTACAGGGGCTGGGGTATGAAGGAGCCAGAGCTGTGATCCTTTAGCAAAGATGCCCAGCCCCAGAGCTTGTTTTATGTCTGTGATGACTGGAGAGAAGGTGGGAGGGTGAGGAGTGAGGGGAGACCCCTGGAGTAGCCTGGTGGGCTGCAGACTATCAAGGAGGTTCCTGGATGCCCCTTGCTAGGCTCGTGGAGGACCTGGGATGGATCAAGTGTTGGGTGCAGTTTGGAGGCAGAGTATGCCCAGTGGGCGAAGGAGTGCCAGTGCCCTGGCTGATTCCTGCTGTGGTGGCAGGAGCGAGGGGGAAGGGGCCGGTGCAAGGTCTGGGTGTGCAAGCACCACTGTGGGCTTCGAGGTGGGAGGTGATGAGTGTTGCTGCATAAGCACTTTTGAGGGGAATGATGGTGTTGTATAAAGACTGACCCTGAGGCCCACTCGTGTGCACCAAAAGGGGGTGCATGCATTTGACCATGTGATGTGCCTGTAAAGCCTACAAGCTCAAGTGTGCCCTGCGAGGGTGCATGTGTGCAGGCACGCAGAGAGTGCTGCTGGCTGGGCTGCCTGAGAGGGAGGATATGGACATGCATGGCAGGTGCAGCTGTGTGCACATCAGTTAGCATGTGTGCGTGGGGTAGGGGGTGTGCAAGGATGCCCATGTGAAACACAACAGTGTTCATATGGCATCTAGAAGTGCATGGCACATGCATAGGAAGGTGTGTGTGTGTGTGTGTGTGTGTGTGTGTGTGTGACCTGGGCTCATGGGATTGTGTGGGTGTGTGGGTGTTAGAGGCATGTGTGAGCTCATGCTGGTGTCTGCATATGTGTGGGAGGTGGGCCTGTGTCTGTGTATAAGCAGAATGCCTGCACACATACACGCGCATGCACACACGCGCCCGCGCACGCAGGTATTTAGCTTATCCTGACATCTTATACCTGACATCAGCCTAGCCTGACACTAACAGACACATGCTAGCTCCCTGGTGCACACGTACACTTGTGCAGATGTACGAGCATTCTTGTCTGCAGACTTCCTGCCTTCCTGAGTGTGTCTTTGTGCCGGAAGTGGGGGCAGAAATACAGTGCTTAGGGCTGCTCTGGAGGACGGGGCTGGGCCCTGAGCTCAAGCGGGGACTCTCTCTAGCCGATGCCCACTGAGAACCCTCGAGCTCTCCAGTTAGCAGGAGCTGCCTTTCACAGGGCAGCCAGGGCTGGTCTGTGGCAGGCTGCGTCACAGAGTTGAGTGCGGTGAAGTTGAGATGGGATCTAAGAGCTCAAAAGTGAAAGCAAAAGTGCCCTTTTGCCCGGAGAGGGGATGGGAGTCATGGAGCCTGGGTCAGTGGGAGTGGCTCGGCAGAGGGACCCTTTGTGAGCCTTCTTAGCTCCTCTGCCTGCCTGGGCTCTGGGTCGGACAGGAAGGAGGCAGCATTTCAAGGGAGAGGGAACCTTGGAATGACCATGGAAGGAAAACTGAGGGTAGCAGATATAGTCAGGCCCTGTCTAATCAATTTCAGACCTCTTCCTTCCAGAAGCATCAGTACTCTTAACCTTTTTTTAGGTCATATATTCCTCTAGGAATCTGATGAAAATCTAAATTGACGTTCTCTGAGAAAATGCGCAAACCTACAAAATGTTGCACGCAGTGTCAGGAGCTTGCGGGGCTGCAGAGGGCAGTGCATGGGCCTGGGGTTAAGGATGCTGGTATTGGAGAGAAGGGGGAGCCCTGAATCGGGGGAGCCCAGGCCTGACAACTGTGTTACAGGGGCCAGGGCGCGTCATGGAGGAGGCTGTGAGCTCTGGCTCTGCACAATGGCTTCGGTCTGGTGGGGGCAGGGAGGGGACGCAGTTCATTGCCCTTTGCTCTTGGCATCAGGCAAGCTGCAAAATTTCTTCCCCCACCTGCAGTGTGGAGGTGAAAAGGGCTGTGGGGATTAAACGAGATGGTGTTTGTGCAGACAGCCTTGAGCTTCGTGTGTGGTGGGACCTCTGTAAGCCTCACTGCTGGGTTGGTTGTTGTACTTGAGGGCAGGACAGGGCTGGGGGACAAGGCTGAAGTCTTGTAGATGTTTACCTTTTGTCTGGAGTTTGCTCAACCCAGGGGTGGGATTGACAAGGCTCCCCTACCTCCACCCCGTTCCAAGCTGGCTGGAACGCCATGGCTCCTCTTGTGTGGAGGTAGCAATGAAGATGCCTGTGGATCTGTCGTCCTCGCCCTCCCAGCCAGGACACCGTAATCACCTTTCAGAAGCTGAGCCCCATCCAAATCCCACTCTGGATCTCTAGCCCTAAACGGGGACACGGGAGCCTTTGGACCTCTTGCAGCAGGGCCCTGTGCTGCGCAGCTGGAGAGGAGGAGAGGTGGCGAGTGCATCTCCCAGCTTCCTGGGGTCCTGCCCCTGAGTCCTGCCTTATTACTGAGGCCTTTGAGAAGGAGCAGTTGAGGGCTATGGCTGAGGGAGGGCGCTGGGCGGGGGTTTCTGGAGCTTCTCCATGCTACCAGACGGAAGGCCCCACTGAATTGTAGGAATTTAGAAAAAACTAGAAGTTGCTTCCAGGTCCCCTAGGGGGCTAGCATGGGGCTGCCTCTTGGGACTCGGAGATGAGCTCAGTGCCTCCTCCCTTGACCCTGTCCCTCTCTTTTTCTGAGATGAGAGAAATGGAAGCTGGCCCCTAGGAGCACAGGCCTTGCTTGGAGGCAGGCTGTGGCACCAGCTCCAGGGTCGGGGGTGGGGGTTGAGCCAGAGCTCCCAGCATAGGCAGCCTTCTCCAAGTCTAGAATCTCTGAGAGGCAGGAATAGGGAAGAGGAGGCAGCAAGAGAAGCCCCAGGGGGCCTGGGGAAGGGGCTGGGGCAGAGGAAGTGGAGGAGGAGGAAGAAGAGGAGGAGGAGGAGGAAGAAGAGGAGGAGGAGGAGCAAGAGGAGATGGAGGACTTCTCCAGCCTTTGCTGTTCCTAGGCTTTGGTTCGCCCCCGCAGGCAGAGGTTAGAGAATCACCCTGCAGCCTGTGTAATCACTGGGATGTACAGAAAGAGCCTCCGAAGGAGATTTTACTTGAGAGAGGGA
Source organism: Muscardinus avellanarius (assembly GCF_963383645.1). NCBI lineage: Eukaryota > Metazoa > Chordata > Mammalia > Rodentia > Gliridae > Muscardinus > Muscardinus avellanarius. Next base: position 32,903,225 of record NC_137793.1, on the reverse strand, counting down.
GAGGGAGGGAGGGAGCTCAACCCACTCTTTTCTCTCTAGAAACAAGGATCTGAAATTGAAGCAGGCTGTGCAGGGGACGGGGAGGGTTGTGTGGGGGAGGGTGGCCGGTGAGGTTGACAGTGGGAGGAGGGGGCTGACTCCAGGGACCTGGCTGCTCAGTTGCCTTCCTGGACCTCAGCCTTAGAATGCGCTTCACAGACCCACTCTCCCCTGGCAGAGCTGGTAGGAGAGTGGATGGTGTCACATTAGAGAGAGCGGACACCTAGGCGTCAGGGCCCCACCCAAAGGCGGTGGCATGCCGCCATTCCATGGCTAATAACCCCACATCCTCAGCACTTCAGGCCAGGGTGGCGCTTCTCCGTCTATTAGCTTGTCCCTGAGGGAGGCGGGACAGGCTTACTCATCCATCTTACAGATGAGCACACTGGGGCTGGGGAAGGTGAAGGCTGAGCGGATGGTGTTCAGGTCTCCAGCAGCTGGTCTGCGGAGGGGAGATTGCTGAGAGTGGCCCCTCCAGGTGCCGCCTCTGGGAGCACCCCCCGTCTGGCCCACAAACAAAGGAATAGGGGCAGTGGGGGACTCTGCGCTGTCCCTTATTTTCCAATCACGATTTTGCCTTGAGTTGACTGGGCTGCCTTGAGGGAGTTGCGTGTCCTTTGTGTACCTCAACTTTACCATCTGTAAAATGGGGATCGCGTCTCTAGACATGAGAGGTGTTATCCTTCGCGGTCTCCCTCCATGGAGGGCTACGTGGGAAGTTGCAGATCCCCAGAGCTTCAGCACTGAGAGCACCAGAGACAGTGTCCGTTCAGTGTGTCCAAGGCCACAGTGACAGGTAGGGCAAGTGCAGGGCTGGGAGACCGTGATGTGCGGGGACCAGAGGCTGAAGGAGAGGAAGTTGGGGGGCAGGAGCTGAAGCTGGGGTGTGAGGGCAGGGGGGGGGCAGCCTTCCCTTGCTCTTTCTCCAGGCGGCAGGCAGGCACATGTGCTGGTGCATGCCGCAGCCCTCCGCCCCCACACAGCCGCCCCCGCACAGGCTGAGACACACTGACACTCCGCTGAGCCTGCCTCTTCCTGCCCCCCCAGCACACAGCAACACTGCTCCAGCGCCCCTGGTCTGGGGCTAGGCACTCCACCTAAGGGGAGGACAGCCCCTTGGGATGCAGTGCGCGTGCGCGCACACACACACACACACACACACACACACACACACCCCACACTGGCTCCAGCAGAGCATAGAGCACAAGTCTACCTCCCAGCGGAGGGACAAAAAGAAGATGCTGGCTAGATTTCTGGGTCTCTCTCCCTCTCTCTCTCTCCCCCACTGCCCTTCTCTCTGTCTTCTCTCCCCTTGCCCCCTTTTCTGTCTTTGGAGAGGCCTCTCTACCACAGCCCACCCTGTCCTGTGTGCACGCTACCCATGTCCTGTCTTCTTGCACTGTAGGAAGCTGCCAGGAAAGCCTGGTGCAGCCCAGCCGCCGAGACTCTAGGTCCTTGTGGGCTTGCCTGTCCACCACAGCGGCAGGCGGGGCTGTAAGCCAGTGGGACTTTCTGTGCTGGGGAGGTCGAGGGTTTTGGTGTCTGGGTTTCCTGGAAGAGAAGAAACACACCCATGATCCTTGCAGCCACTTAACAAGTCTTTCTTGAGCGGACCCTCTGTTCCTAGTCCTGAGCTCTACTCAGCATTTCCCACCTGCAAGACATGTTGTCTCTGCTCTCATGGGGTTTGTGATCTGCTGCAAAACTAACATTAATTAAATCACTTCAGAAACTATTATTTAAATGCAACTGGATAAGGGTTATGAACACAAACGCTGAGCTGTGAGCTGCAAAGAGACCTCAGCTAGCCTGAATGAGGGAGGTATAGGGAAGGCTCCCCTGAGGAAGTGAAGTTGGGGAGTCGGAGGTTGGATAAAAGTTAACCAAGCCTGGTGCAGTGGCACATACCTAATACCTACCACCCCAGCTACTGGAGAGGCAAAGGCAGAAGGATCACAAGTTCAAGACCAGCCTGGGCAACTTAGGGAGACCCTGTTTTAAAATTTAAAAAAAAAAAAAAAGGGCTGGGAACATAGTTCAGTGTTGGAACCTCTGGGTTCAATCCCTAGTATTAAAAAAAAAAAAAAAAAAAAAAAAAAAAGAGTTAAGCTGAGGGTTAGGTGGCAGTGTTCCTGAGAGGGGAACAGCTCTGGCAGAGTCTCAGGGACACGGATTTCAGGGGAGCACCTCAGTCCCCAGGGATCTGGCCTGGGCAGCTCACTCCCCACCCTGACTTGCCGATGCTGGGTCCCAGGGGAGTATTAAGAGCTTATAGTTGTCTAGAAGAGGCAGGGCAGTAAAGGCCTGGAAGCCAAGTCAAGTGAGAGAGTGCTGAGGCCTGGGGAGCTTTGGAAGGGAAAATATTTTTCTTGGGGTGTGTGTCTTCCCTGCCTGTGTCTGCAGCGATGTCTTGGGGACCGAGGGTCATAGAGGGCAGAGCAACTAAATGTATAGCACAGGGGAGGCAGATTTCATCCTAGTACCAGGAAGAACTTTCTAAAGGTCAGAGGTGCTTTCCTGTCCCACGGATGGATGCAGCCTTGGGACACAGTACTAAGGCAGCTGAGATGTGCGACAACACACCCCTGGCTCCCTTCACCTGGTGAGGCACTTGCCATGAGAAAGAGGTGGGAGCCAGTGCAGGGCCGGGCTGTCATTAGCGTTATTCTGGACATCTGACTCAGGAGTGCTCTGTTGTCTTATAGGTGTGGAATTAAAGCCCCTAGAAAACAGGGCCCTGCCCATGGCCAGGCAAGTGGGTGACCCACAGGAACGGGGTCCACTTGCCCCTGAGCCCCCTCTCTCTGCTCTGGCACCCCTGAAAGCCTCTGGGGTCTGCACTGTGGACAGGGCGGGCAGGCAGCCATCAGAGGCAGGGGAGGAGGCAGCCCCTCGGCACCTTGCTGCCGTGCTGTGCTCTGGTTCTGCCCCTAAGCACTGTGAATAGTTTTCTGTTTTTCTTTTGATTTCTTTTTGTAACCCATTCAAGAAAACCCCGTGCACAGCCAAAACAAGGAATATGTTGGAACTTCTGTTGGTTCAATGTTCCCTGCAGCAAACAGAATCTTCTGGTTCCCAGGCCTTCTGTGCCCCCTGTGAGGCTTCTGCTGGGTTGGCACCAGTGTGGGGAGTGCGGGACGGCTCGTCCCTGCGCATCTTCTGGAGTCTGGGAGTGGGCGGTGCAGCCACGGGCAGGAGGGGAGAGGCGCAGTTTTGGTACCAGGTCCCAGGATTAGCAGGCTGCGTGATGCCGAGGCTTGAGGGGTTTGCTGGCAGAGCTGCTGCGGCAGGCTGAGACAGGGAGGGAGGTGAGGGGAAGCGAAGCAGAGGGCATCGGAGCCCAGCTCATCTCTCATCTACCTGCCCTTTGGGAGCCAGCGTAGCTGTACGTTGTTTGACTATTATTAAGAAGGGACACTACCATCTTAAAAGAAAAGAAAGAAAGAGAGGGCTTCAACTTGACTTACTCATCACCAATTTTATAATGGGTAAGCTCAGGCTCCCAAAAGGGACAGGATTGGCTTAGGGTGCCCAGAAACACCCTGTGGAGGATTTTCCATTTGTTTCTGAGTAAACCCACCCTAGCTTTGTAACTGTTTTGGAGATTAGGAGTCCTCTTGTAAGCTATGGCGGCTCTTTCCCCACAAACACACTTGCTCCAACACACAGAACACTGTCGATCTCCCACGAATCTCCCTCTCCTATGGCCCAACCGCAGAGCACTGTTAGAGCCCCTCTGATCTCAGAGTCTGGAATATTGGAAGAACAACGGACTCTGCTCTGGAGCCCTGGGTTCCAGGCCTCAGCCTCAGTTTCCCCATCTCTGGAATGAGAGGGGTAGTCTCCATGGTCACGTATTACTGGGCATGCCAGTTATGATGCACGGCCCAAACTCTAGGCCAATAAATGACACTACTCTGGTGGCCAGTCCCAGCTCTTTCTTCCCCCACGATGTCCTAACCCTGCCTTCTCTGATTGATGGGATGGGTGGCCTGGGCTACCAGTTGCTTGGCACCAAGAGGTTAGAGTGCTAATTCTCTCACAGACAATTGGTCTATATGCATTTGGCCAGGACCTTCTGAAATCACCTGCCCACCTCAGAGAGCAGGATGCTTAAGTATCTTGGCACAGTGGGGAGATTTGAGGAAGACATCGGGCTGTCGGAGATGCCTGCCGTGTCGCACCCAGGGAAGAAAATGAAGAGCTCAGAGTATGGGACTGGAATCCTAATGCCAGGAGGTGGCTGCGAATGAAGATTTCAATCTCTCATGATGGTTATTGGCTCTAATCATTTGAGGAGTCACAGGTTCCTTTGTGAATCTGAAGAAAGCACACATCCTTTGACCAGGACAGTGCACAGATGCAGAATAATCTTGATGAAATTTTAAGTGGGTTTATGAATGCTTGGAGCCTCCCCAGAGATCCCAGCTAATGGCCCCTGGTACAGGGGATGGAGGAGGAAGTGGTAAGAGGAGAGGTGCAGAGAGAACAAGGAGCAGCCATGTGAATAAGAACAAGGGGCAGCAAAGATACATCCATTAGGGGTACCAGGGAGACCATAGAAGCAAAGGGAGGGTATGCCTCAAAGCCCTGTGGTCAGTGGGCCACAGCCACCTGGTGTGGGGCAAGCCAGGCAGATGGGGGCCAAGGGCGGCTGCCAGGGACAGTGGGGGAGGGGAGGCATCGGGTGGGCGGGCCTGGCACCAGTATTTCTTCCAGGGAGCCTTGGGGGTGGCACCAGATTGTGGTGGGTTCATGGAGAGTGGGAGGTGGGAAGAGGAGGCGGCGGATGTCGGACATTTGTTCTGGAAGTTTGGCAGCAAAGAGAAAGGGAGGAAGGAAGCAGCCCAGGATGCTGGGTCTAGAGAAAGGTTCTAGTTGATTTATCTGACTTGAGGGAGGGGTGTTTGAGGAAGCAGCCAATGAAGGGAAGACCCTGAGCCCAGACAATCAGACCCGGAGGGGTCCAGAGCACAGGGAGAGTTCCCAGAGGTGTGCCCTGGATAACATCCCTGCTGAGGCCTGCGGGCTTGTGCTCCGCTCTGAGCAGCTGTGGGAGAAGGTAGAGAGGTGTCCTGGAGAGGAAGGTGGCAGTGACTGTCTTAGGTTGCGGGGACCACTAACAAACAGCCTCCCAAGGAAGTAAGGCTGGAGCTCCTCACCTCCTTTCAAATGGAGAAACTGAGGCCCAGCAGGATAAGCAAGCTGGTGTCCACATTGGGTGAGGACTCAGGCCTTGTGACTCCCCATTTGTACCCCTGGCTGCCATGTCAGCATTTTGGGGTGCTCCAGGCCAGAGAAGGTAGTGGACCTCTGTGGCTGGCAGCCACACCGTGGCCCAGGACTCCACTCCTGCCAGGCAGCCAGAAAGCAATTCTCCACATGAATCTTGATCTTCACAGCCTATTAGCACGTTCCCACGTTCTCTGTGGCTCTGCCCTTTCTGCTGGTAGTTAATGCTGGATGGGGCTTCCCTGCCTGCATACACCCAGGGCAGGCTGCTCAGCTGGGACCACTGTCCTGTCCCCTTGCCTTGGTCTCTGCCCACCTCCCCCCTGGCTCGCTCCCTTCCCAAGCTTGGCAAACAATCCATTTGGTTTGGAAGATGCTGGCTCTTCTCCTTCCTTTGTACACAGTGACGTCCATGTCAGGCATTGCTTCTTGAGCGTTTACTCTACTCCAGGGACTCTGTGAACTCCTTGCCTACCACATCATCTCTCAGTCCCTGAAGCAAGCGCACGTTTATGGGAGTAAACAGGTGACCGAGGAGAGGGAACTTGCTGGGAAGTGGCTGACCTGCAGTCTGGACTCTGGGCGGGCTGGTCCACGGTGTCTGCTCTTACCCACTTAGGGTGCACCCACCAACGTGGTAGGTACCAGCTGCAGTCACTCAGAGGAAACACAATTCCACCCAGTGTCCCACTGGCCACGTGCACGTTGAGTGTGCTGTGGTTGTATTGGCTGGTGGCTGCCACACCATCACAGAAGATTCTGTGGCCCAGATGGGGGTGCAGCCTCGAGGCCAGAAAGCCTCCACACCAGAGTCTCCTCCCTACTTCTGTCCTGAGGCCAACAGGGCTTGTTCCTGTTCAAGGCCTCATGGCACACCTGAGGTGGCCTCCCTCCAGTGTCTCCCATCTCTCTCACACACCTCTCCTACTCACATTCTGTAACCTCGCTCACGTGGATGCACACAATCTACCCAGAGCAACGCACAGGAGCTTTGTCACACCTGGAGCCTCACAGCATCACACTTTCAATGGCTGGACCCAGACACTGATAAATACTGGTACCACACATGCCCTCCTGGCACCCAGGAGCACTGCCCCTCCCCTTGGTTCCCAGGAGCACTGCCCCTCCCCTTGATACCCAGGAGCACTGCCCTTCCCCTTGATTCCCAGGAGCACTGCCCCTCCCCTTGATACCAAGGAGCACTGCCCCTCCCCTTGATACCAAGGAGCACTGCCCCTCCCCTTGATGGCCAGGAGCACTGCCCATCCCCTTGATACCAAGGAGCACTGCCCCTCCCCTTGGTTCCCAGGAGCACTGCCCCTCTCCCTGGCACCCAGGAGCACATTCGCAGGCTCCCCTCACACAGGGCCCTCTACCCAGGCCTCACCTCTTCCTCTGGGGGTGGGGGGCTGCCCTTCCACATGCTCTCGCCTTGGCCTCCTGGCCTCTCCTTCTCCCTTGTCCCATACTCTATTCCCTAGTGGTCCCATACCCATTCCCTAGCTCTTGCCCGACAGCCACCTGCCGGCCATCTGCTCAGCTCAGGCCCTGGAGGAGGGGCTGGCTCTCCTGGGCTGCTGGGCTGTGGCCACTCACTCACACAGAACAGGAACACAGAAGCATGTTGTTCTTAAATGAAAGATGAAAACGGGAGGAGGGGAAGGCTTCGGCCTCACCAGCTCTATAGCCTCCTCTGTCCCTTCTCCCTGGTCCCTGCCACCGACACCTTGCAGGCAGCAGGGCATTTCCCCTGGACAGAGGCCTGGGCTGTGAGGGTGGGCGGCTCCTGGCCCAGGCCCTGTCCTCGCAGCATGTCTCATCTGCCTCTCAGCCCCTGCTGTCTTGTTGCACCCCTCCTGCTCTAGGTGCTCGGCTCCTAAGGAGCCAAGTGCTTTGCCTGACCACCTGGCCTGTCTGCCCAGCACACCCAGTGGGTGGACGCGATTACTGCCCTCTTATGGGAGAAAATGCCGGGGCCAAGTGCAGGTTTATGCTGAGCATCGGGGTGAGCTGGGATTGGACCACAGATCTCTGAGCCCAGGGCCTGGTTCTTGAGGACCACACTCACCTGCCTTTGGTGGTGACAGAGAAAAATTTCGAGGATTCTCTTCACAGTGTCAGCAGGAATACACCTGCTTTCTCGAGGCCCCAGTTCCCAGTTCTTTTAAATGGAGGCTTGTAAGCCCAACTTTGCAGTGTGGGTCAAGGAGGGACCTTATGGTATCCAGGCATTTGGAGGGACAGGTGGCCTCTGGGTCAGTGGTTCTAAACTGGTTTGGGGGCATGCCCCCCTCCGGGCACTGGATGGGAGCTATGCATCTCTCCAGGGACACAATGTACATGCCTAGCTTCACAACACACCGTGTCCTTCCAGGGTGCAGGGCCCTTGCGCCACCTTGCCCATAGTGTAGGCCCCGGGTTATGCACCAGTGATTTGCAGGATAGCTTGGCCTTGTTCCCAGGAGCAAGTTCAGCGGATACGGCTTCTCTTATTTCATAGCTGTGGCTCTTTGGCCCTGGCTCCTTGAGGCAGAGCCCAGGTTCATGGAGCCATTAGGGCTCCCAGCACAGAGCCCGAGTGATGGTTTCCACCAGTGCTGATTCCAGGGAAGGTTGGATATGCAGCAGGACTTCCCCAGAGGGTGGACAGGGTAGAAAGAATTACCTAGATAGGGAATTCAAATAAAACAACAAATGCTGGAGAGGACGTGGAGAAGTGGGAACTCTAAAACATTTTTGGTGGGATTGAAAATTAGCGCAACCACTTTGGAAAACAGTATAGAGAATCCTTAGAAGCATGGGAACAAATCTACCATTTGATCCAGCAATACCACTTCTGGGATCTACCCAAAAGAAAGGAAACCAAACTATCAAACGAATGCACGTGTATCTATGTTCATAGCTGCACAATTCACCATAGCCAAACTATGGAACCAGCCAAGATGCCCATCAACAGATGAATGGATTATAAAACTGTGGGATATGTACACAATGGAATTTTACTCAGCCATTAAAAAAACTCAATTACATCATTTTCAGGGAAATGGATGGAACTGGAAGACATTATGCTAAGTGAGATTAGTCAGTCACAAAAAATAAGAAATCAAATGCTTTCCCTAATATGTGAAAACTAAGGAGAAATGGGTCATAGGAGGAACTCTAGATAAAAAAGGAAATCCTATAGAGGAGCAAACAAGACAACCTAAAGGAGGGGATGGGAGGGGAGAAGAAGGAAATTCTCTAAAACACACAATGTTCTTAAACATATTGAAGTCAACCACTAAGCCAAGCAAGGGAAGGAGGGATGGGGAGGGAATGGGGTGGGAATTGGGTAGGGGTTAAATCGGTGATGTGTACATGTATGTACACACACACAAGTTTGTTACCCCAATATGATGTATGAATATAATGCACCAATAAAAAATAAAAAAATAAAAAAATTAAAAATAACTTTAAAAAATATATAGAGTCTTAGGCCCCCTACCTAGGGGTTCTGGTTTAGTAGCAATCTATATTTTGAATGACCACCAGGCCATTTTGTAGCAGCCAGCTTGATGACTACTGATTAGAGATCATTACCTAGAATGGAGAAATTAGATCTATTCCTCCTGCCATTCCTCCCTCTACCAGACACATACTAATTGAACTCCAGCCCTGCACCAAGCATGGCTGGATGCAGGTGCACTGTAAGGCCCTGCCCTGCCCTCAGCCGCTTCCTCTGTCCTGTCCTTCCTTCTCTAGAGCGTGGAGCTCTTCCACGCTGTGGCCACTTTAAGGATGTGGCCACTTTAAATATTTTTCTTTCCTAGGGCTCTTGAGAATCATGGCCAGGGACCTAAATGTTTTGGGGGCCATCCCCCTTCCTGGGTAGGATGGCACCTTTGAGAAATCAGTTGTTCCTTGCTATCCTTAGATTTTCCTGTCCCTAGCATCCTTGACTGAAAAAACTTCTCCTGTCTCACTTTTTTTTTTTTTTTTGGTACTAGGGAATTTAACCCAAGGGTGTCCTACCTCTGAGTTATACCCTAGATCTTTTTATTTTTTGTTTTGAAACAGGGTCTTGCTGAGTTCCTGAGAACGACATTGCTGAGGCTGTCCAGGAACCTTTGATCCTCCTGTTTTAGCCTCCCAAGTACTGGGATTACAGGATTGCACCAACACACCCAGCTAGTTCCTCTCACTCTTGCTCAAATCCATCTCCTGCTCCTGCAAGTACCACTTATAGAGGCCCCTTTGGCACCAGACACTGGTCCCTGGGTCCTGGAGCATAGAGAGGAAAGTCAAAGTTTTGGCCCCTGAAAACTGGTCCAGAGTGTGAGGGATAAGAGGTGGGTGAGCGGCCACCACCTGGGGCCAGATGGGAAGTATGAGGATCACTATGTGATATAAGACAAAAATATATTTAGTCTTCATGCTGCCTGGTTGCTAGCAGGCTAAAACTCTTTGCATTTTTCTAAGCAATGGGTGTTTATAGCATCTTTTGTTCTAATATTTGGTCTTTGACCCCAGTTCTTGACACAGAGTTCCTAACCCCTTGGAATTTCCTGGATGATAGGAGCATATTTTGTTCTAATGAGGTGACTCTTGGTGGGCTCCTGGATGGGATTGGTCACTAGAAAGACCAAGACACAATTATAAGCTTAAGTGTCTGAAAAAGGGAGAGGCATGGGGATTGAGTTAATAGTCACTTGTGCCTATGTGATGAAGCCTCCATAAAGATCCCAAATTAAACCAGGCATGGTGGCAGACACCTTTGATCCCAGTACTTGAGAGACTGAGACAGGAGGATTGAAAGTTCAAGGGCAGCCTCAGCAACTTAGTGAGGCCCTCCACAACTTAGTGAAACCCTGTTTCAAAATTAAAAATAAAGCCAGGTGTTGTGGTGCACACTTGTAATCCCTGCATTTGGGGAGGATCACAGTTCCCAGACAGCCTCAGCTACTTAGTGAGGCCCTTTGCAACTCAGTGAGACCCTGTTTCAAAAGATAAAAAAAAGACTAAAAAATAGGTCTGGGAGTGTAGCTCAGAGGTAGAATGGCCTTGGGTTCCATCCCCAGTACCACAAAATAAATAAATAAATAAATAAATAAATAAATAAATAAATAGGGCTGGGGATATAACTCAGAGGTAGAATGTCCCTGGGTTCATTTCCCAATAGCACACACACACACACACACACACACACACACGCGCGCGCGCGCGCGCACACACACACACACACACACACACACACACACACACCCCAAGTTGAATTAATAGACCTTCTGGGTTGGTGAACACATCAACATAGGAGAGGAGATGGTGCATCTCAGTTCCAGAGGGACAGAGTCTCCTGTGCTCAGGACCCTTCCAGATTTTCCCTATGTGTCTCTTAATCTGGCTGTTCATCTGCATCCTTTATCATATAATAAGCCAGTAAATGTACTTAAGTGTTTTTCTGACTCCTGTGAGACATCATAGAAAATTCTATAACCCAAGGAGGGAATTGTGGGAGCTCCCAATTGCTAGCCAAGTTGAACGGTGGGTAACCTGAGGACCCATTGCCTGTGATTGGTGTCTAAAACAAGGGGTGGTCTTTCAGGATGGAGCCCCTAACCTGTGGGGCCTGCATTACTCCAGGAAGTATAATTGAAGCATGGGGCACAACTGGTACCCAAAGAGTAGGAGATGGATCAGTATGAAAGAAGCCTCGAGGAACATGCCTGTGATTCTAATACTTGGGAGGCTGAGGCAGGAGGATCACAGGTTCAAGACCAGCCTCAGCAAGTTAGTGAGACCCTGTTTCAAAATAAGAAATAAAATGGGGCTGGAGATGTGGCTCAGAGGTAAAACACTCCTGGGTTCAATCCCTAGTATGAAGAAGAAGAAGAAGAAGAAGAAGAAGAAGAAGAAGGAGGAGGAGGAGGAGGAGGAGGAGGAGGAGGAGGAGGAGGAGGAGGAGGAGAAGCTGTTTATATTTGGTGGCTGTCAGCATCCTGGTAGTGATTAAAGGAAAGTGAGCTTTTCCTGTACAGGGGCCTCTGAGGCAGAAAGGAGGGGTCCTGTAGCAGTCTCAGTCTCAGGGGTAACTCAGGAGGACCCACCCCTGTAGGAGGCCATCCATGCCCATGGATGCTGACTTCATTTCCCACGCAGTCCTGTTTCCTGGTCTCTAGTATCCCTCACACCTCTTTCTTCCTCATCCTTCTCTACAGTTGTCCAGCAGCTCGCCTCCCGCTGCCCAGATGAGAGCCAGCGATAGCGTACATGGCTGGGCACCTGCAGGGTGCCTTGGGGCCTGCCAGCGGCCTCCTCTGTTCCTGTCAGGCCATCCTGTGGCTTGGACTTGCCTGTTATCTTAGACAGGGGAATGGAACCTTGGAGGCTAAGTGGGGGTGAGACTAGATGAGAACCTGGACAGGCTCACTCAGCATGGAAGTTAGAACCCAGGAGTGCAGATCTTAGAGTCCTAGATGTGGCCCTGCCTGCCAGTTGCTGTGTGAGCTTGAGCAAGCTACACTGAGCTACGCTGGATTTCAGAACCTTGAGCCCCACTCCAAACTCAAGGGTGCAGAATCTGCCCTTAGCAGGATACACAGCTGATCTGCGTGAACTGCACTTGGGAAGCCTGCACGAGAGCTTTTCTAGCCATTAGCATGTGTTTGGGGCAGTAGTGATGGTGACTGAGGCCCATGTCAGGCCCCTTGGAAGCTCCTCTATCATATATGACAGGTTGGAATAAGTGGCCTGTGTGGGTGGGAGAGTGAAATGGTATCTCCACTCCAGTTCTAGCACTCAAACAGGTTGGGTTTTTTTTGTACTAGGGATGGAACCCAGGAGTATTCTACCTCCGAGATACACCCCCAGCCCTATTTTTTATTCTTCATTTTCAAACAGGGTCTCACTGAGTTGCAAAGGGCCATACTAAATAGTAGCTGAGGCTGTCTGAGAACCGCAATCCTCCTGTCTCAGCCTCCTGAATACTGGGGTTACAAGCGTGTGCCACCAGGCCTGGCTTTCAGACAGGTTTTATTTGGGCCATGCTCAAATTCTTTTGGAATAAGGTGCCAGTATTTAAAATTGGGAACATTCTCATCAATATCTATACTTCTAACTTTTCTTGAAAAATTGAATGATGTATGAAATGACATGACAACAATCAGCCTCCTCATGAGCTCTGAAACTCACAGCGCCTGCCCCGAATTATCTTCTAGCCATGATACTTTGAGGATAAAAATCCCAGGAACCTCTTAAAACACAGGAAAAGATGCTCCGCCTTATTCTTAATATGGTAATTAAAAACTAAATCTATACCAAGTTATTATTTTCTACCTCTTTTACTAGTAAATTTTTTTTTGTATGTGGGTCTGGGGATGGAACCCAGGGGCATTTGACCTCCGAGCTACACCGCCTGCCCTGATTTTTATTCTTTATTTTGAAACCGGGTCTCATTGAGTTGCGGAGAGCCTCATTAAGTAGCTGAGGCTGTCTGCGAACCGCGATCCTCCGGTCTCAGCCTCCCAAATGCTGGGATTACAAGCGTGTGCCACCACGCCCAGCTTACTAGTAAACTTTTAAAAAGTTTGATAATACTGTGTTGACAAAGGCAGAGGAAATTGGTCCCCTCGTGTGCTAGCGGGAAAGTAGGTCGGTGCAATCTCTAAGATGCACAATCTCGGCATCTATTGAAATTGCCAAAAAAACTCCTACCCTTTGACCAAAACACAGCAGCTCGAGGGACTTATCCACAAATATGTATGTGACACATGCATACAAGCTTAGTCAGTGTAGCACTGCTTGTAGTAGCTAAAGATAGGAACTAACCCAATTGCCCTTCAATAAGGGGTTGGCTAGGTAAAGCACAGGACAGCTATACAATTGCATATTATATAACAAAGAGCTCTTTTTATGTTATGACATGAAGGAGCATCTCTGAAATATATTATGAACTGGTAAAAAGGGGGTATGGAACAATGTGCCCTTCGTGTCGGGGAGGGTACCTGCAGAAAGAGACTTGAGGACCAGCCGCAGTGGCCGTCTCGGGGGAGGCTTGGGTACAGGGTTGGGAGGGAGACTTCACCATCTACATTTTTGTATCCTTTGAACTCTGAGCCACGTCAATGTCTTACCAACTCAAAGAATAAAAACACTAAAGATTTTCAGAGACCTGGATTCTGTGGTTCCAGCACTGCAGGATTCTGCAGTTTTGCAACTAGGTGAGCCTAACTTTTGATGACTCCAGGAAGCTCATCTTGAGCGAGGCCAAGTTTCTGGGTCTCTCTGGCCCTGATGCCCTCAGCTGAGCATCCGCCTCTGTGGGGTGGAGCTCCTCTGGTAAATTCCCAACCAGAATAGTCCAACTGTGTGAATGCCAGTGTCTCCAAGGTGTGGCCCTGGGGCCCCCCTCACCTCTTTTGCTCTCTCTGTTCTCCTAGGGGAGCCTTCTCCGTTGTGCGCAGGTGTGTGAAGGTGCTGGCCGGCCAGGAGTATGCTGCTAAGATTATCAACACCAAGAAGCTGTCAGCCAGAGGTAGGTGCCTGAGCCAGCTGGGGTGTACCGTCCCTCCCGCCCTCCTTCGTCCTTGCCGCTCTCCGTCCTCCCTCCCTCCTGAGTCTGTCCCCCTTGCTGATACTGAGGGCAGGGTTAGAGCCTCTTTTTCCTGAAGGTATGATAATCATAGAGCCCTTCTTCTTTTGGTGAATCCAGGCTGGAGGCCACAGTCTCTCCTAGGCTGGCCCAGCTCTCTGTTCCCCACCAAATAAGGGTCACAGTGCCTGATGGGACTTCTTTCCCCCGCCTGCCATGACCCTTCATCTCCTACCTCCAGACCCCTGCTCCTGCTGCTGCCTCTGCTGCAGTGTCCTGACCCAGCTGCAGACCTGGCTGGCCTTCTCTCAACCTTCAGGTCTCAGATCGATGGCACATCCTGGAACAACTTCCTTGATCCTCTCTACCTGTGGGGGGTCCTCCATTTTCTCCTTTTCACACTGCTTATTTTCTTCCCCTGACCTAGGCTTACCCTGTTTGCTAGGTTGGCTCCTTGTTTAATAGCTGCCTCTCATGACTGTAAGCTCCAAGAGGGTGATTGGGTCTCAACTGAGGCTCTCTGCTCAGCACCCGGGACAGCGCCTGCTCTAGGGCTCTGAGAGTGGTCTGCAGAACTCCAGGGGTGCTCTGCTTCAACCACACCAGCCCACGCTCTGGCCCCTAAGCGGGTGGCCTACGATGAGACCTTGGTTTGGGGAAAGATTCCCAGCTGGATCTAATTTATAGAACGTCTTGAGAACCACAGTTCGAAGATCTTAAAGTGATCTGGACCAGCAACATGAGCATCCCCGGGAAATTGTTAGGAAGTATTGGGCCCCATTCTAGACCCAAAAGTCCCAAATCTGCATTTTAATGAGTTGCCCAGGTGAGTGATGTGGAAGCTGGGAAGGCTTCCCAAGAAGCTTCTTGCCACTGGCGTGTGTTTTAGGGCAGTGATGGCAGGGACCACAGTGTGTTGGAGATGGTTATCTTCAAAGCTGTCCTTATCCATCTCAGATTAAACAGTGCATAGCTACTTTTGAGCCCATCTGCTGTGGGGAGAACTCTGTTGGGTGAAGAGGGGGCAGCTGTGGGCTGCGCGGTCCACGGGGCACCACGTGAGGGGCAGGCAGTGTCCAGGTGTTGTCCGCAGCTGCGCCTGGGCCAGGGCAGCAGGTCCTGCGCGCGCTGACACAGGAAGCTCACGCTGCTCCCCGCAGCTGCCCAGCAGGTCCTGTGTTGGATTCCTTGTTGCTGCCTTTCATCTCTCCAGCCCAGCGTTGCTGTTAGTTACCGACCTCTGCAGAGTGGGAGGCTTGGGCCACTTCACCACAATGTTGGGGGCAATTCACACACACACACACACACACACACACACACACACACACACACACGGAAAGACAAGTAGGTGCCTGGGAGAGTGGGGAAAGCTGTGGGGGAAGGTGCCTATGCATCCCTGCGTAGTACCCCCCCCCCCAGGTGTTTCTTTATCTTTGACCTCCTGGAAGGAGGGTGGCCCAGGCCTAGGTGAGTGCGGGGGATGGGGGCGGGGAGTTTATCAGGGAACATTCTGGAAGAAGTCTGCCAACTGCCAGACTCATCTCCCCAGCGGGAGAGGAGGAGCCGAGCTTCTTTTAGCAGGATTCTTTGTTTGCCACTCTCAGTGCCTCCAGGGGGTTTAGTGCTGAATATTTGGCAACACACTCTAAGCCTCTCCTGCTGGCACTCCTTGGAGGACTTCTGGCAGCTCCCAGCAGGGGCTGTGCCCACCTGGGGTGGCTGTCCACCCCTCCCAGGGACTGTGGCTTCGCCCTATCCTCCCTGGGCTCTTCCAGTAAGAGGTTCTCAGACCCAGGAGACATTTTTTTGTATGCATTTTAGAATTAGTCTTGGGGTAGGTGTGTGCATTTGGGGGCACAAACCAGAACAACAACAAAAACATGCTCATAGTATAGTTCAAAAAACTATAAACAAATAAAATGATAAGTAAAAATTTTCCCCAGACCTGGAAAAAAAAAAAGTAAAAATTTAAGGCAGGCCCAATGGAATACTCTTATAAACTTAGTACTTGAGACAGGAGGATTATAGGTTCAAGACCAGCCTTAGCAACTTACTGAGACCCTATTTCAGAATTTAAAAAAAAATAAAGAGGGCTGGGGGTATAGTTCAGAGATAGAATGTTCCTGGGTTCAATCCTCAGTATAAGAAATAAAAAAAAAAAGAAAGAAAAAGAAAATTTTGCTTCTCATACCTTGTTAAATCCCTCCTCCCCAGCTCTGGAAGTTTTTTTGTTTGGTTTTAGTACTGGAGATTGAACCCAGGACGTTCTACCTACAAACTATACCTCCAGACCTATTTTATTTTTATTTTGAAACAGGGTCTTGATGGGTAGCTGAGGGTCTCACTATGCTGCTGAGGCTGGTCTTCAACTCAGCAATCCATCTATCTCAGCTTCTCAATTACTGGGATTATAGGCATGTGCCACCATGCCTGGCTCTGGGATTTTAAAAAATGCAGCTAAGTTTCACCCTGAGGTTGTATTCAGTGAAGGATACAGTGAGATGCAGGCTCCCGTGCCTGGTAGACATCAGTCACAGTTGCTAGGTAGGTTGCTGCCTCCCCTACCTGGAGCTCTTCACGCCCAGACACCTTTCCTCCCTGCAGCCAGCATGGTAAGAGTTAACACTGTTGGGGCTCTGGGCTTATGGGTATAGCTGATGCAGCCCAAAGCCAGGGAGACTGGGAGACTGGCTGGGACTATGACCTCGGGCTCTGCACTCCACTCTAGCATGGAGGGGTCACTTCCTAGGCTCTCTGCTGACCATCTCAAGCCCTGGGAAGCATGGCAGGAGCTCACTCCCCTGCTCCTGAGCTTCCAGGGGCTCCCCACGAGGGAGCCATCTTTGACATCCTCCCCAGTCCTCGCCTGGCACTTTGTCCTTGGGATTATTTCTCCAGCCTCCCAGGATCAATAGGCCTCTGGATACCCTGTGACGGAGGAGACACGCCCCGTGCACAGACTTGGGTCCTCTTTTCTTGGCTCACGTGGCTCCTGCCAGAATCCCGCGCCCATCTGTCTGCTGGGGCCTGTCCCTCCTGGCAGCAGAGACCTGTGTGACTATACTTCCCCAGGTCCTGCTGGGACTGGAGAGTCCCTGGACCCCACTCGAGAGCGCCCACCGACTTAACCTCAGCCCCCTGGAGATGAACCGGCCGCTCAGGGAGGAAAGGAGGTTCCCAAGATGGACAACAGGACCAGATACCCGGGAGGAAGCTGGAGGCTCCTAGCTTCCCTGAGCTCTCTCACCTTGTGAAGCTCTGCCGAGCTGGACAGATGGATTGATCAGCTAATTGATTATTAGGATTAGAGACAATATCGAGTAGTAATTATGAACGTGGATTGAAATCCAGCCCCTGCACCGGGGCCTTGGATGAGCTGCTCAGCAGCAGATCTTAGGCCTGGGAATATAGCATGACTAACATGAAACATCTTATTCTCACTAAGCCCAGTTTCTCAGGAATGACACTGAAAAGAACATTAAATACACAAGCAGGCTGGGCAGTTTTAGTAGTGGAGAGTGTTTTAAAGGCTATAAAGGACAGGGTAGTGAGGCTGTGATGGGACTACAAGGGACTCTTGGCAAAGCAGCCAAGGAAGCTCTCCAAGGAGGTGGGTTTGTGCTAGAACCAGCGCCATGAAGAGCAGACAGCCACAGTCCTGGGGGAAGAGCGTTCCAAGGAGAGGGCAAGCATGTGCAAAGGTCCTGAGGTGGGAAAGGAGTTCTGAGTGCCTGCGGCCACAGAGGAGGCCAGTGTGGCTGGAGCTTCCTGGCCGAGATGAGGCAGGACCCAGCCAGGTATTTAGGAGTCTGGTTTGTGTTATAAGGACATTGGAAACTGTTGGATTTGACATCAAGGAGTGACAGTATCTAATTTATATTTTAAAAAGAGTTATAGCTGGGCATGGTGGCACATGCTTGTCACACCAATACTTGGGAGGCTGAGATAGAAGGATCCTGGTTTGTGGCCAGCCTTAGCTACTTAGTGAGGCCCTCTGCAACTTAGTGGTCCTGTTTCTAAATTATGAAAAAGGAAATCCTATAGAGGGGCAAACAAGACAACCTAAATGAGGGGATGGGAGGAGGGGAAGAAGGAAATTCTCTAAAACACACAATGTACTTAAACATATCGAAGTCAACCACTAAGCCAAGCAAGGGAAGGAGGGATGGGGAGGGAATGTGGTGGGAATTGGGTAGGGGTTAAATTGGTGATGTGTACATGTATGTCCACACAAGTCTTTTACCCCAATAAGATGTATGACTATAATGCACCAACAAAAAATAAAATAAAAAACAGGGCTGGGGGTGTAGCTCAGAGGTAGAATGCCCCTGGGTTCAGTCCTCAGGACCAACAAAATAAAAAAAGCTACTTGGCTGACATGAACAATTGGCTGGGGTGGGATCCTCAGAGCTCTGGGTTCTAAAATAGCTTGAATACCGCTGAGGCAAGATATTTTGATAAAGGGATTATTTTATCTTTGGGCCTCAGTTTCCCCATCTACATAACGGAGCAAGATCTGAGAGAGCAAGAAAAACACAGCTCCTATATGTCTTGAAGTTATCTGTCCATTAGACAATGAAAATATTGCAAACAGGTTTATAAAATTATAATGTATATGTTTACATTTAACAATAATCGCCTTTAACAGTGGAAGTTACAATGCAGGGCTATTGCACCATGCACAAGATACAAGATGATGATAAGATTTGAAAACAAAAACAAACAAAAAATGATGCCCAGCATTTCTGGCAGGGAGGGATGTCAGGGAACTTGTCAAAAAAAATTTTTTTTTTTTTCTGGTACTGGGGTTCCTGGAAGCCCTTCTACCTCTGGTCTACACTCCCAGACCTATTTTTACAATTTTTCATTTGGAAACAGGGTCTCCTAAGCCAGCGCGCGCGGCCGGCTTCGAAATTGCGCAATCCTCCTGTCTCTGCCTCCCAAGCGCGGGGATTACAAGCGTGCGCCACCATGCCTGGTTTAACTTGTCAAAATTTAAAGCTACCCCAAGCATGGTGGCACATACCTGTAATCCCAGAATTTGGGAGGCTGAGAATCACAGGTTCGAAGATAGCCTCAGCAAGTAGTGAGACTCATCAACCTAGTGAGACCCTGTTTCAAAATAAAAATAAAATGGAACTGGGAGTGTAGCTTGGATGGAGAAATCCCCTTAGTTCAATTCCCAGTAAAATACACACACACACACACACACACACACACACACACACACACACACACACAAGCTGTGTGACCAACATTTTTTTCTCTCAGTCCTGTCAGTAGGACTGTGCTCCTGGGTAATCTCACATGGGGAAAACATCATAGTCCTGGGTTTGGTGCCACCCTCTGACTGTGGCCTGGGCCAGAAGCCCCTCTTCCCTCTGATAGGCCCAACTTTGAGCTGCCTGATGTCTGCTTCTGCTGGAGGTGAGGTGGGGCATGGGTGGAACAGGGAGGAAGCCCAGCCTTCCTCAGCCAGCTCTGGAGGGGTGTTCTTCCTTTGCCCAGGAACCAGCACCCCTACCTGGGAGACATGGAAGGGGCTGAGAGGAGGAAGAGTTGGGGGTACCCCCAGCCCGCATGAAGGCTTCTGTTGGGGAGCCGACCTATGGAAACAGAATTGGACTTAATTGTTTTGCTGGTGGCAAAGCCACAGTTCCGCGTTGATCTTGTTCTCTGAGCTGCGCAGGGCAGCCAGTGATGCTGTAGTGGAGGGGCAGGGGAAAGGGGCCGGCTGCCCAGGGCAAGGGCTGGGATTTTCCCCATCCTTATCCTCCTGAGTGACTGCCCGCTCTGGAGGAGCCATTCAGTAACCTGGGATCCAGTCCTGGTCAGCCCCTGAGAGTCTGCATCCCTTCTGTGGGTCCAGGCTTCTCACCAGGAGATGGGGACAGGTGGAGGCAGCAGCTTCAGTTGGCCAGAGAGGACAGACTAGCACAGGGTATAAAGCCCAATTCTGGGGGCTGACTACTTGGATACAAAGCTTGTCTCCCTGCCCACCGCTCGCCGAGGGTGTGACTTTGGGTTAAGTACTTACCTCTGTATACCTCTGTTTCCTCCTCTGCAAAGCCAGAAAAATGATAGCACCGCCTTCCAAGGATTGCTGCGAGGGCCTGAAAGGCATATAAAACACAGAACCTGGTATACATCAAGTACAGGTGGGGGCATCCCTAATACGAAAATTCAAAATCCAAAACTTTCTTGGGAGCAGATAAGACACCACACGCAGAAAATTCCACATTGTGAAACTTTGTTTCATGCACAAAACTATTAAATTATTGTATAAAATTATCTTCAGATTATATATGAAACATAAATTTTGTGGTTAGATTGAGTCCTATTTCCAAGATATCTTATTATCTACATGCAAATATTTATATATATATATATATATTTATTTATTTTGGTGGTACTGGGGTTCCTGGAAACCCTTCTGCCTTGGGTTACACTCCCAGACCTGTTTTTTATACTTTTTTATTTGGAAACAGGGTCTTGTAAGCCAGCGCGGCTGGCTTCGAAACTGCGCGATCCTCCTGTCTCCGCCTCCCAAGCGCGGGGATTACAAGTGTGCGCCACCATGCCCGGCTACATGCAAATATGTAAAAAATCCTAAAAAACCCTGAAATCTGAAATATTTCTTATCCCAAGTATTTCGGATAGAGGAAATCTACATTTGCTAATAGTTTCTCTTTAACCATTTTGTTTTAAAAATTCATTTTAATTGACTACTCAATTGTGAGAAAAGCAGTGGAAAGGGAATTGGGAGATGCATTTGCAGGCCAGCCCTGCCATGGCACAGACCTTGGCTTCCTCAGGCTGCAGCTTCGTTGTCCTTTGCGACAGCATTGTCCACAGTCCAAGGCGTGGAGACACTGAGGGCGGGGCCTGGGTACTTTCCCAGCAGCCCAAGGGTCAGAGGTCACAGCCAGCAAATGAGCGACGCCCCTCTCCCAGGTAGGTAGAAAGACTCAGGCCTTGGACAGAGAGGTCCTGGAGTGCAAGGTGCGGGCTCTGAACCAGCCAGAGGCTGCCACCTACCTGCAGGGCCTTGGGGGCTCTCTGTCTCTGGCCCCAGACTCCTGAAAGTGACCTGGCTCTGGGAATTCGGACAGCTTTTTTTGGAGGGAATAGCCACTCCCTTAGAAAGTGTCACTCATTCGATTATTTGTTCTTTCATTCAGCTATTTCTTGAGTACCTACTATATGCCAGCCTTTGGGGTAGATGCAGGGGCAAGATACTTACTGTCCCCAAGGATGTAGGCATTCCTGAGACAGAGGAGCATGCTGCTGGGGCCCTGAGAGCACGAAAGGCCCTGCCAGGCTGCTGGGAGCCTGCGGCATCTCTGGATGTGTAGTAATGGGAGGCTGGAGATGCTCTGGGAGCAAGTGGTTCTCCCAGAGGAAGGGCACCTGTGTGAGGTGGAGGAGGCAGCCCCTGCAGCTGGGCCACAGGACGTAGGGTAGGAGGGGCAGCAGGGGCCAGCTCCTCATCCCAGGCTGCGTGGTACTTGGGCTTGTTATGCAGGAGGGACTTGGAGAAGCACCTCACTCAAAAGCCTTGGAAACTGAGGCCTGGAGCAGGGGAGGGCTCACCCAGACTGGCAGATGGAGGCAGGAAGAGGCTGCGGGGAGGCTGGGGCGGAGCCCGAGGTCGCCCCTCTCCTGGGACTGACTGCAATGTTTGTGTTTCAGACCATCAGAAGCTGGAGCGAGAGGCCCGCATCTGCCGCCTGCTAAAGCACCCCAACATCGGTGAGCCGGGGTTCTCAGGAGAGGTGGCGGGAGAGTGGGAGAGGGCATCTCTGATGGCCTCCACAGGCTTGGAGACCTGCTTGTTTGGGGGAAGATGTAGAAAGGGCTCCTCCGTCCACCCGTGCTGTGGCAGCGCCTTTGGGAAAGCTGTTTAGGGAAAGGTCCCAGAGCTGAGAGAAAGGTGAAGATAGATAGACCAGGGAGGGAAAGCTCGGCCTTGACCAGAGTGGCCGCCTCCCCAGACCACTGTCCACTGCCCACCTCTCAGAAGCTTGTGCCAGCTGGATTCACCTCAGGGTAGATTGAGGTCCCAGGGCAGCCTAAGGAGCCAGGGAGCAGCACCCCAAGGGATAGGCCCCAAATACACATCACTGCTGACCCTCCCCTGCTCCGTGCAGGGCCTGGTCCTGCCGGCCAGGCTTCCCCGTTATGTGGGGAGGGATGCGGCTCTCATGTCTGATTCTGTCAGGCTCCTGTGTGACCTCAGGCAGGAGCGCTACCCTCTCTGAGCCACTTTCCCCATCTTCGTGAGGAGAGGGAGGGCTGGGTAAACCAGTGCTTGTCCTTCTTAACAGCCTGGGTATTTTCTGGAAAGGTAACTTCTGACTCACAGGTCTGGGATTGGGCCTGAGGTTTTGCAGTTCCCATGGCTTCCGGGGAAGAGCATGGGTGGAGTCTCCAGTGCTTCTGAGGATGGCTCCACCTGCCAGAGCAGCACGCCTTTACTCTGGGGAGGGAAGCGTCTCTCGGTGCCCAGGCCCCCAAGGGTTAACTTTCCTGCAGGGAGAAGCCTTGTCTGCTATTTATACCCAGAAGCCTCCCTTCCCCTGCACAGCCGCAGCTGAGCCCAGGGCCAGCCAAGGAGAGGAGCAGCCCGGTCCTGCCACAGGGAGGGGCCCTGGTTTGGGCTCTGTCCCCACGCGGGCACTGCTGCCCATTTGGGCCTCCACCCCCAGCTGAGTGATGGAGGGTGTTGAGGGGCCTCTGATTGTAGATCTTGCAATCTCCGTGGAGCCTGTGAGCTGGGAGGGGGTAGAAGGGGGGTGGCGGGCGGTACCTGTGGCCCATGTGTTGCTGCGCTAGGGCAGCTGTCTCAGGTCAGGGCTGCTTCCTCTGTTTGCCCCTCCTCTCCCTCTTCCCAGTCACCATGGGGAGTTATGGGCTCTGGGGCTCACTGTCTGCCGCTCAAATCCTGGGTTTGCTGCTTAATTGCAGTATGACCCTGGACATATGGTTTAACTGCTCTGAAGCTCAGTTTTACCTGGAGAAGGGAAATTACACCTACCTCGTAGGGTATTATGATTAAATAGAGACAGCCCCAGGTGACTGCTTTATTACCCTCCTCCCCCCACTTTGCACCTTCCTACAGGATGACTTTATCTGAAGACACCCTCACTGGAGACTCCATAAGATTATCAATAGCTGGGTGTGGTGGCACATGCCTGTAATCCCAGTACTTCAGAGGCTAAGGCAGGAAGATCTCAGGTTTGCCATCAGCCTGTAATCTCAGGACTTGGGAGGCTGAGACAGGAGGATCTTAGGTTCAAAGCCAGTAAGTTACAGAGCCTCTCTGCCCACAACTTAGCGAGACCCTGTTTCCAAATAAAAAATAAAATAGGGATGGGGTGTAACTTGGAGGTAGAATGTCCCTGGGTTCACTTCCTGGCATTTCCGCCCCCCCCCAAAAAAAAGAGGATTATCATTGCTCTGAGCCACTGACATTGCAGGTCTTCAGTGGGAACACGGTCTTACATAATGGTTAAGAGACTGGGCTTTGCGGTCAGACACAAGGGCTCAGTCTAAGCTCTGCTACATTCTAGGTGTTTGTCTTTTGTCTTGCGTAGACTGTGAACCTCTGAAGCTCTGTATCCTCCTCTGTAAAGTGGGGGCAACCATGGTACCCCCTGTCTAGGACAGGTGGAAGGGTTAAATGAGATAGTGCAAGTTAAGCCCTAGGCCCAAAGCCTAGCACATGGTAAACCTCAGAAATGGTAGTTATCACCAATCATGGTGGAGCACATTTGTAATCCCAGCATTTGGGAGGCTGAGACAGGAGGATCCAGGTTTGAGGACAGCGTCAGCAACTTAGTGAGACCTTCTGCAACTTAGTGCGACCCTGTTTCAAATAAAAATAAAATAGCCGGGCGTGGTGGCGCACACTTGTAATCCCCGTGCTTGGGAGGCAAAGACAGGAGGATCGCACATGTTCGAAGCCAGCCTCGCTGGCTTAAGAGACCCTGTTTCCAAATAAAATATAAAATAGGTCTGGGAGTGTAGCCCAGAGGTAGAAAGCCCCTGGGTTCCATCCCTAGTACCACCAAAATAATAAATAAATAAAATAATTAATTAATTAATTTTAAAAATAGAGTTTAGGGTGTAGTTCAGAGGTAGAATGCCCCTGGTTCCATCCCTAGCACCAAAAAAAAAAAAAAGAAAAAAAAAAAAGAAAAGAAAGGAAAAGAAAGAAAGATGAAATGGTTGTTATTAGCCCAGTGTGGTGTTGTACACCTGTAGTTCTACTACTTGGTAGGCTGAGACAGGAGGATCACAGGTTCAAGGACAATCTCAGCAATTTAGGGAGGTCCTGTTTCAAAATAAAAAATAAAAAGTACTGGGAATATAGGTTAGAGGTAAAATGCTCCTGAGTTCAGCCTCCAGTACTAAAGGGAAAAAAAGAAAAAGGAAAAAGGAATTGTCTCCACCATTGTCCTTATCACAGAAGCAAGGCCTCTGCTAGGCACTGAGGATGTGCTGGGAAGTGAGACTGGGCTGGGCCTGGGGAGGGCGTGGCCGGCACACAGGGACCTGGAACCCCAGACAGGCTTGAGCTGTGCCAGGGTAGGCAGGGCCCTCAGAGGACCGCCCACTGGTCCTCCAAGCAGCTGCTTCAGGTAGGTTGTGATTGGCCCAATGAAGTGCAGAGAGGCAGGGATGTGGACACCAAAGCAGAGAGGTGAGTCCGCACCTCAACATATGAGACTGCTTCTTACTCAGGCTGCTTGGTGGATCTAGGCACAGCGACTGGCTGCTGTCTATGTGTGGCCACCACCCAGCCTCCCGGGAAACCAGGGCAGGGAGGTCCCCAGCTCAGCAGAGGTTGGTCTACTTGGGCATCCATGCCCAAGTGCTTATCTGCCAGATCCTGCAGAATGGAGGACAGTCCCTTGTTCATCTGTGCTGGGCAGATCCCAGAAGGCCACCCTAGGGTGCAGAGAGCTTGGATGGTGGGGAGGGAAAGTGTGGCTGGCTAGATAGAGGTAAAGATGACAGTATCTTCATTGACTGAGCTCCTGGCACCAGCCACTGTGCTAAATCACATCTGTTTCCCAGGGCAGGCCAGTTTTATTAGCACTACTCTTGACATTAGGTCTCAAGCTGTATGATGACACACTCTTATAATTCTAATACTTGGGAAACAGTCAGGAGGATCACAGGTTTATGGCCAGCCTCAGCAACTTAGTGAGGCCCTCCACAACTAAGTAAGACCATGCTTAAAAAAAAAAATAGGGCTGGAGGTATAGCTCAGAGGTAGAATTTCCTGGGTTCAATTGACAACACACATACACACACACACACACACACACACACGTACACATGCACAGAAGCACAGAAATGGGGTCTCAGAGAAGTTATTTGCCCAAAGTTACACAGCTCATAAGAGGTGGGTCTGGGAGGCGAACTCGGGAAGTCTGACTGTGGAACACATGTCCTGTCCTTCCATTTGGCTTCCCAAGTAGATATCATGAGTTTGTGTTGGGGACACAGGCAAAGGAACAACTTTCAACTCCCAAGACAAAAATTATAATCGTCAGAAATATCACAATGTCAGAAATTCATGACTCCAGCTACATAAATGAAAACTAGGTTACAGATTTGTTTGTTCCATGACAATTATTAAAAAGTCTAGTAAGCGTGTAGCTCAGTGGGCACACACAGTGAGTCCACCAGGAGGCAGGACGGCTGCTGCAGCCAGCACCCTTGTGTCCTGCCTTCGCTCGGGGCTCTGCTGAGACGTTCCTCAGGGCAGCCTTCAGGCTGAGTGCGAACACAGCACCACAAGGAGTTCTGTCTCCAGGGCCCTGAGCCGTGATTCCACTCCCTCTTAGGGGCTGAGGCTGACTCCTGTTCCATTGGGCAGTTCATGTACTGCCTAAGTAGGGTCTGAAATCCATCCTGTGCACCACCTATCTGGCGACTCACAGGCAACCTTTTATAACAGCGCACAGACCCTCCCCTGAGCCCTGGGGATCTTCTCTACGGGGGCTGAGGCCCTGAGCAGAGGGTGGGTCTAGGACCCCTATCTTCTTGAGGCTTCTTGCAAAGGTCATCACTGACCCAGTTCTAAAACCCCTTTCTGAAATGGTTCTATCTGCAATATGGCTTCTCTGAGCTTCTCACACTGAGGAAAAGGAAGTTAAGACCATCTCCTGCCAGAGTGGATAGGAAGGGTCTGCTCCTTGAGAGTCATTCGGAGGAAAAGAGTCTTTTCCACAAGTCACAAGTCTACCTTTCTGCTCTAATTACCATGTCTATTGGAAAGAAATGGGAAGACAACGAAGTAGCTCCTATCATTTGAAGGTCCCTTCTGGAGCTAAACTGGATGCTAGGTGCCTCCGTCTGATCTGTGATAGCTGGACCTTCTCAGTCACACGTGTGTGTATCATGTCAGGTCAGGCTCCTAGAAGCACAGGAGTTCGGGTACTGCAAGCAGCCAGCACCTCCAGCAGCTGGGGACGGAGGCACTGATTCTTCACGGGGGAATCTCAGTAGGGCACTGATGCAGGATTGCTGGATTCTATAAACAAAGGATATAGTGAAAAACACAACTGCATTTAGAAAATTAGTATTGACTTTAAAATGCACTCAAGGCGGGCGTGGTGGAACATATTTGTAATCCCAGTGCTTGGGAGGCTGAGACAGGAGGATCACAGGTTCGCAGCCAGCCTCAGCTACTCAGTGAGGCCCTCCATAACTTAGTGAGACCTTGTTTCAAAATAGAGAATACAAAAAAGAAAAAATTGGGCTGGTAGTATAGCTTGGAGGTAGAATGCCCCTGGGCTCAATCTCCAGCATCACACACATACACAAAAATGCACTCAAATTTAAGACAGATCAGTAGACAGAGGAGTGGATAAAAATGTAGTACGGTGAGTATAAAAAATACTAATGATAAAATCTGAGTGGTGAGAATGTGGATGTTCACTCAACTGTATGTGTAACTTTTTAAAAATAATAAAAATGTTGACAAATTAAAGCAGAAATATACTCTATGAATCTTAAGATTTTGCTTTGAAATATATTTAAAACATCTTTCAGTTTTATTTATCAATATGTAGTATCATTTAAGAATACATTATATTTTCATTTAAATCTGTGTCCCCATCATTTTCTATCTCTGGCACCCAGCTCCTGTCCCCTAGAGGCACCTATTTGGGGCTGACACCCATTCCTTAACTCATTTTCCAAATTTTTTTCCAAATACCAGAGCTTCAGAAATTTGGGGGACCTGATACTGAATTTGAAATAATGCACAAGGGGGAAATTCAATGGCACACGGGCGTGGTGGTGCACGATAGTAATCCTAGTACTTGGGAGGCTGAGACAAGAGGAGCGCAGATTTCAGCCTCAGCTACTTAGTGAGGCCCTCTGCAATTTAGTGAGACTCTGTTTCAAAATAAAGAATAAAAAATAGGGCTGGGTGGAGCTCAGAGGTAGAATGCCTCTCCAATACTGCACACACACACACACACACACACACACACACACACACACACAATCCAAAAAAAAGTGAGTCTTCCCCACGACCCTGTTCCCCAGATCTCCTCCCAAAGACGACTGCATTGCACACTTCTCTGTAGTCGTCTAGCAAGACTTAGGTCATCAATAAGCCTAAATACATATTATTTTGTATTTTCACCGAAGGCTATACTTTGGAGATGCTCGCCAACCAGTGCCTATGAAATTGCTGCATTATCTTAACAGCTGTGTAATTTCCCAGTGTGGATGGAGTGTGATTCTCCAAACCCACCCCTGCCCCAACCACCGTGGACATTTTTGCATTGATGTGTGGGGCAGCACGGGCATCCTATCCCTTGAGAACTCGGCCCCTGGCTGTCAGGAGGCAGCCTCAGAGTCAGCCCTTTGGTCTGACTCTGAGTCAGGCTTTGGTCCACCCTTCCCTCCCTCTCTCCCTTCCTTCCTTCTTTTCTATAAGTAATTTTATTGGTGCAACATATGATTGAGCATAATGAGATTCAAAGTGATACGCTCGTACATGCGCACAGCACTTGGTGTTTCCCTCCAGACCCCACCCTGCTTGCTCCTCCCTTCCGTGCAGGTTAGTGAGATTGGTAGCGATGTCTTCATGTCTGAACTGTTTTCTTTCTTGGAAGGTGATGGGAGAGGTAGAAAGGGAGAGGGAAATGGGGGCTTGAGGAAAGAAACAGGTTGGGCCTTCCTTCCAAAAGCTCAGGGGATAATCGGGGGAGCTCTGGACTCCTGGGAGCTTGGCCTCTGCCCCTGGTGAATGAGGAGTGATGGCTCAGGGACACTGCTGCCTCTTTCTGCAGACTCTGGGGCTCTTCTATGTCCTTGGCCCTGGGAGCAGAGCACAGATATCAGCTCAGGGCCAGCGCTGAGTGAGCACCATCTGTATGACTTACTGAACTCTCACAACAATCTTTCAAGTCCAAGAGAATCATTATTGTGATCCAGGCAAGAAAGAGGCACAGAAAGGATTAGCAACTTAACTGAAGTCACACAGTTATTTTATGGCAGAGACTGGAGCCACAGGCTCTTTATATAACTCCCATCTGCCCAGCAACAAAATAATGGGTTGCAGAGAGGAGGGGACCAGACTTTGACAAGACAGCCTCTTTGGTCTTCAGCCAGGCCTCTTTCAGTAATGGCTTAGGTCTTAATGAGGTGAGCCCTTGCATGGGTTTTCATCAAGGCACCTGGCACAGAGTTCGTGCTCAGAGCTGAGATATTAGGATGTTGGTTACATAAGGGTGCGAGGGGTGACAGGGTGGGGAGCGGTGTGTCCAGCTGTAACCAGCTGCCTCTCCCTCCTGCAGTCCGACTCCACGACAGCATCTCTGAGGAGGGACACCACTACCTGATCTTCGACCTGTGAGTCTGGCCCCACCTGGTCTGTGGCACAGTGTAGGGGTGCCAGGCAGGGTCCTAAATGCCCCCGATTTTCTTTTCAGGTCCAGTGTTCCCCAAATGTGGCAGGCCTGCATTCCGAGCTATGCAAGCCGATTTCCCTAGCTAAAACAGCAAACGTTTTAAACTGTGATCATGCATTTATTTTTGTTTCTCTTCTATTTGTGGCCAGTGATGCTGGTTTGCCATTCGTGGCAGCAATATAATGTTTCCTTGAGGAACGTGTTTGATTTGCTAGAGCAGTAATGAAACGACAGAACTTGGTGGTTCCCAGATTGGTAGTGAAAATCAGCGGTACAGCTGGCCTCCTCTGTAAAACAGCCCGGGCCCATTGAGGGGGGGTGGCCACGCATGTTGGGGGCCAGACATTTGGGAAACCTCTGTACCTTTCACTCCATTTTCCTGTGAACCCAAAGCTACTCTTAAAAAAAAAAAAGTCTAAGTGGGAGGTGGTGGCGCATGCCCGTAATTCCAGCATGTGGGAGGCTGAGATAAGAGGATCGTATGTTCGAAGTCAGCCTCAGCAACTTAGGGAGACCCTGAGGAACTTGACAAGACCCTGTTTCAAAATGAAAAATAAAAATGGGCTGGAGGTGTAGCTTGGAGGTAGACTGTTTCTGGGTCCAATCCCTAGTACCTAAGTAAATAAATGAAAACGTCTATACGACAAAGAGAAATGAAAAAGAAAATTAGCTACTGGGCTTTTAGCAGCCTGAGAGACCCAGTTCTGAGTGTCCCTTCTGCCACCAGCCAGGACCCAGCAGGGGAGAAGGGTAGGGAGGCAGTAGAAGGAAGTGTGCTCTGGAATTAGAAGGGGTCTCAGCAGGGGTCACCCCAGTGGTGCCAGGTCCCTCCTTTGGGGGCTAAGGCACCAAAGTCCCTGAGCCCCATCCTTGGCTTCCTGGACACTCTTCCAGGTGGCACCTGGGATTTTATGGGAGGGTGACTTTGTCCTGTGTCCCCCAGGGTCACTGGTGGGGAGCTGTTTGAGGACATCGTAGCCCGGGAATATTACAGTGAAGCAGATGCCAGGTGAGTACCAGGCCCTGTTGCCAGCTGTTCACATCTGGGGAGGCCAGCCCTCAGTTATGACCTTCCACGCTGACCCTCCCTCTCTCTCTCCAGTCACTGTATCCAGCAGATCCTGGAGGCTGTGCTGCACTGCCACCAGATGGGGGTGGTGCACCGGGACCTGAAGGTGAGCAAGCCATGGGGGTCAGCCCACCTGGAGCCCCCTTCACGTCCCTCCTCCCACAGGGCTGGGTGTTACTGGAATCCCTTTGATTTTCCCCATTTGGGGTGGGCGGGGATATTTCCCCACTGTGAGATGAGGAAGCTGTGCTCAGGAAGCCAGAGCAGCTGCTTTGTGCTGTGCCAGGTAAAATGCAGTGAGGCTGCCAGGGGCCCTGGTAGGCGGAGGAGGCAGGCTGGGTCCCCACGCCCAGTGCAGCTGCTCTGCTTGGTCTGGAGCCTCTCACCTGCAGCTTCCTTGTGGTGGGGGTTGCCGTAAAAACCCTGTCGGGCTGTCCAGTGAAATTGCACTGTGCCTGGGACACAGACACACTGCTGTTCATGTTCCTGGGTTTCTGGCAGGCAGGGAGCAAGTAAAGCAGGGCTTGGGGCCCTCTGAGTCCCCCACTTCCCATCTGAAGAAAACTGGCAAGGACTAAGCTGTCTAGGATTGGCACTGGCCACTGGGCTGTGCCCCATCAGCCTGCCTTTTTGGGTCCCTTTTGCAGAGCCTCATGGCATCAACCCCTGGGAGCTCATGGCACCCTCGTTTTGAAGAATAGGAAACCGAGGCTGAAAGAGTCCAAGGGATTTACCCAAGGACGTGTATTTCAGTCATGCCTGAGTGAGGGCCAGGGTGCCTTGGCCTCGCAACCCCAGGTCCTGTCACCTTGGAGACTAAAGCACTTGGTCCAGCTCTTTTTTCTGCAGCAGCCCCTTCTAGGGTGACACCACTGGGTGTCGGGAGCCTCTGCTTTTGGCCTTCAGTGGCAATGAGCTCACTTCTTGCAGAGTGCCCCTTACACCATGGGGAAATGCTCCTTTGCTCTTTCCTGTGATGGAGGTATTGCACTGAGTCCTAGCTTGGAACCACACAGGGATCAAGCCTGCAGCTGGGAACAGCCCTAGAAGGACTCAGGCAGCTCTGCTGCAGCTCCTGAGTCTTCACTGGGCTGTGCACCCCACTCCCTGCTACGACACCCTCCCTGGGTGTGCTCCAGTCAGTCCCGGTTTCTCTTTGGGGCACCGTACTTTGATCAGAACCCCCATCCACCTCCGGCTGGGGGACCCATGGCTTCTCACCTGTGCCACAGGTGAGCTCCCTGTGGTCTGGTCTAGACCCACAAGCGAGTGTGCACTCCAGGAAGGTCTCCGGCCAGACGGCAGGATGGTTGTCCCTAAAGGGCTGTTCCTGTTATAGCTACAGCCCCTGCAAAGGAGGAGAGGCAGCCCAGATTTAGGCCACTCTGGATACACTAATTAGTGGCACATTCATCAAATCAGGGCAGGATGGCTACTGAGACCCAGGACATGTTGGGAACACAGTCCCCAGAGGATGAAGGAGGCCTTACAGAGCCAGACAGAGGCATCTTTACTTGTTTGGGTGCAGGCTAGCTTTGACAGCGAAAGGCCAGAGGTGGGAGCCCATGGGCATCCCCTGGGTAAAGGTGTCAGAAAAAAGGAAACCAGCGGCCCCCAAAGCTCAAAGCCCCTCCCCAGGCAGTGATCTCGAGTGCTGAGGCTTTTAGAAACTCACCGCAGGCCCTGCAGAGTGCTAAGGATTGTCTTGGGTAATCCAGACACTGCCCCCCCCCCCGTAGGTATTGCCCCCACCCCCATTTCTGAGAGGGAACTGCAGCCCCAAGAAGTGAGAAAAAGCAGCAAAGTTCCACCACACAGAGGGCAGTGCTGGGCTCAGAAGCCGGCGCTGTCTAAGGGTGAAGCCCACACCCCTAGCTCCTCATTGTTATGAGTTCCACGGTGCAGAGGGGCCAGCAGGGTGGAGAAACCTGGGGGCCTGTACCTGGGAGGCAGAGTCTCAGCGTCCCAGAGGCCAGGTCAGCTGTGGCCCTGCCTACGAGCCCCACCTTCTTTCAGCCTAAGGTGGGTTAGATGAGGTCAGTCTTTGCCTTGATTCTGACCCTATCACTTGCCAGCTGTGTGATCTTGGTCAAGTCACTTAACCTGTCCAAACCTCAGTTTCCTCATCTGTACATAGACAAGCATTCAGGTAACAACAGGAGCTAAGATCGACGGCACCGAGGGCTCCTTCTTTAGACAGAGTAATTGTGGGGGCCTCTTTTGAAGGAGTGACACGAGGGTGATGGCTGGACAAAGAGGAGTGGCCAGCCCTGTGAAGCCTGGAGCTGGGGAAAATCAGGCAGGGGAAGCGGGAGGCTCAAAGGCCCGAAGGTGAGAGCAGGCAGGAGCATCAGAAGCCACCGTGGAAAGCAGAGATAATAGTACTCATCTGGAGAGGTTGTTGGGGGGGGGTGGAGGATGCAGTGGGACAGTTAGGCCAGGGGCTGGTATAGAGTAGGGCCATAATGCCGCTGATCCCTCCTCTCTGTGCTGGTGGCTGGTGGAGGACGGATCTTTCTGTTGCATATGATAGAGCTCTTGACAGATGACTGAAGCTCAGGGTCCTGTGGCTGGGGCTAGAAGTGGGGTTCTGAGTCTGCTGACCCTTCCTCATCCTCTTGTGCCTCTCCTTCTCCCTGGCCCCGGGAAGCCTGAGAATCTTCTGCTGGCCTCCAAGCTCAAGGGCGCAGCGGTGAAGCTGGCGGACTTTGGCCTGGCCATCGAGGTGGAGGGGGAGCAGCAAGCATGGTTTGGTGAGTGGGGCGAGAGTGCAGGGGTGGTGGCAGCCTTTGTGTTAACATGTGGGCCTCTATGAACCTTGTGCCTGAATGGGGATGGGCATCAGATGGCCACTGGACCAGAAAGATCCAGGGAGCAGAGACTAACGTCACCTGGCCTCCATGTCAGTGGGCGGTGCCCATCCCACTCTCTGGGGGCCAGGCACGGGAACAGGACTGTCACTAAATGAGAGCATGAACTTTGCATGTGAACTCACGCTGACACTGTTGGCAGGGGCATCCAGGGGCCTCCCTTAAACCTGGATGCTGGAGATCAGCATCCTGGTTTTAGAGATGAGGAAACAGGCTAAGACCCTTGGGAAAGGTCAAGTAAGCTTACTGGGGTGAAGCCAGGGTTTAGTCAGATGTGCTGAGATTGTGCTATAAATGGTGTATGCCATCTACCTGGGGCTACTTTTTTTTTTTGGTACTGGGGGTAGGACCCAGGGGCTTTCTACCTCCGGGCTATACTCCCAGACCCATTTTTTAAAATATTTTATTTGGAAACAGGGTCTCACTAAGTTGCTGAGAGCCTCACTAAGTAGCCGAGGCTGGCTTCGAACCTGTGCGATCCTCCTGTCTCAGTCTCCCAAGCATGGGGATTACAAGCGTGAGCTACCACGCCCAGCTTTGGGGCTACTTTTTAATGGGCAATATTGACCTGTGGTTAAGAACCAGAACTCTGGGTTCATATTCTGCCTTTAGGAGCCGGTTATGTTGGTGCATACCTGTAATCCTAGTACTTGGGAGGCTGAGAGGAGAGGATTTTAGATTCAAGGCCAGCCACAGTAACATAGCAAGACCTTCAGCAACTCAGCAAGACTCAGTGTCAAAAAAAAATAAATTAGAGCTGGGTAGAGTGGCATACACTTGTAATCCCAGCATTTGGGAGGCTGAGACAGGAGGATCACAGTTTGTGGACAGCTTCAGCTACTTAGTGAGGCCCTCTGCAACTTAGTGAGAACTTGTTTCAAAATAAAGAATAAAAAACAGGTGTGGGGGTGTAGCTCGGAGGTAGAACGCCCTTGGGTTCAATCCCTGGTACCACAAAAATAAATAAATATATTAGTTAATTGAAAAATAAAAATAAAATAGCTGGGGGGTATAGCTCAGAGGTAGAATGTCCTTAGTACCAAAGGGGCTGGGGGAAATCCTGCCTTTGCTACCTATGAGGTGTGTGACTTTGGTGAGGCATTTTAAATCTCTGAGCCTGTTTCTTCATCTATAAAACGGGGAGAATAATAATATGTTCCTCAAGGGCTGCGTGAGGGTTAACTGAGATAAGGCACGTCAAGTACCCGGCCCAGTGCTCAGCACACGCAGTAACTGATAACTATTCTTTTGATTACTTGTTAAAATGTTCCGGGTGCCTTTTATTTCACTTGATCCTCTCAGTGACACTGGGGGGCATTTAAGACAGGAATACTAAATCCTTCATTTGGCACGAGAGGAAGCCTAGACCTAGAAGGTAGAGAAACCACCCAAGAGACTCAGGGGCAAGGTCAGGGTTAGGAGCAGGCCCTGGCATCCCACGACTGGCTCCTACAAGGGCTTAGCCCCTAGTGTGGAGCTGATGTGGCAAGCACATCCCATTCTGAAGGCCACCAGCAATGGGCTGGTGCATGAGAATTGTGATGAGAAATTTGTGACCCTGACCGTGGACCCAGGAGGATGGAGCTCTGTGATTGATTACTCCTGTCTCCCACAGGCTACGCAGTGGGGAGTGGTGTCAGGTGTGCTATATATCACCCGCTCGATCGAGAGGCTTTGCTGCAGGCTCTTGGGGTCGGGGCTTTTTCTCCTTCTCTAGGGCAACCCTTACCCTCTCTCCAGGTTACTCACATGCCAACTTCTGTGTGTGTGTCTACCTGTCTGTGTGTCTGGGGAGCAGGGTTTGCAGGAACACCTGGATACCTCTCCCCAGAAGTGCTGCGGAAGGACCCATATGGGAAGCCTGTAGACCTGTGGGCCTGCGGTGAGTCCATCCGAAGGCCCATTTGTCCCTGGGCTGGCCAGGCCTCCGAGACCCCTCTCTCCTTTCCATCACTCCCCCTTCCCATATCTCTCCTCCCTGCAGGGGGTTGAGACTTCTTCTGGTCCTCTCCCCAGGTGTCATCTTGTACATCCTGCTGGTTGGGTACCCCCCGTTCTGGGATGAGGACCAGCACCGCCTGTATCAGCAGATCAAAGCTGGTGCCTATGATGTGAGTGTCACCCCTTTCTCCAGCCCCTGCCACATCATCCTCCTGCCCCCTTCCAGTGAAAGCCAAGGAGATTAGAGGTCTGAGGACACCTCTCCCCTTCTGTCCCAGTCCACTTAGATCACCCTGTCTCTTTCTAGCTCTGGGCCAAGGATAAACGCCAAAGAAGCTGGAAGACTAACCAGGGATAGGCAGTGACCACGTGGTACCTAATGGTTGGGGCTCAAAGTGATGGGGTTTATTCTGTCGGGCCCCAGAAGGCAGAAGCAACATGGATGTGGGTGAGGTGGCAGATGCTGTGCCACGCTTCCTCTCTCTTGTGTATACAAATAAGCATAGTAGGTCAACACTTCCATGGCACTCTTCTGAATATTTACATATATGATCCATTCAATCCTCATACCAGTCTGTAGCATGGACACTACATTTATCCCCATTTACAGATGGGGATGCTGAGGCATAGAGAAGCCAGGTAGCTGCCCAGATCACAGAGCATCCCCAGGGGTGGCTCATGGGCTCACGTGACCCACTTTAGGTCTCAGCCTGAAAGGTAGAGGCAGAGGCAGAGGCAGGACCTGGACCCAGGCCTTCTGATTCAGTAGCCCATTGCATGATCACTGTCTGCTGCTGTCCAGAGGGGACACAGCTTCAGAATGGCAGAGGCAGGTCTTCTTTCCCTCTGGCCATGGGGCCGTGGGGATCTGTCCTGGGGTCAGGAGGTTGTGAGTCTCCCCTGGTCCAGAGGAGTCCTGTGGCTGGTTGTGGATGCCCGAGTGGACAGGCCTTAGAACCCCTGCCTGCTCCCCTGCCAGTCAGGGGCTGGGGGATCGCAGGGGTGGCCTGGGGCAGGCTGGGCAAACCTGGCCCCTCTGCCCCTTCCAGTTCCCATCACCAGAGTGGGACACCGTCACCCCAGAAGCCAAGGATCTGATCAATAAGATGCTGACCATCAACCCGTCTAAACGCATCACAGCCGCAGAGGCCCTCAAGCACCCCTGGATCTCGGTGAGCCCCCAGACCCTTCCAGTGCCCCCCAGACCTTGGGGCCCAGCCTTGCCTAGCTTGGCCCTGCCCCCATCTGTGTCTTTGGAAGCTTAATCCCAGAGACTCACCCTGCTGTGGTGCTTGGGGATAATATGGAAGTGAGGGGTGTCCTGGGTTGGCATTATGACTGGGGTATCGATCTTTGGGTGCCAAGATGCCCCCACACCTCTGCTAAGCCACCCTGATGAGGGGCCTTTGGCTGGCCGGACACTCACAGCCTCTTCTCCTGGTTCCCAGCACCGGTCCACCGTGGCCTCCTGCATGCACAGACAGGAGACCGTGGACTGCCTGAAGAAGTTCAACGCCAGGAGGAAACTGAAGGTAATGGTTCTTACTCCCCATACCAGGCTCACTAGTTCTTTCCTTCAAGCATTGGTTGAACTCTGACTGCATGCTAGACAGCAGGCTGGGCCTGGGGAATGAGCAATGAATTTCACCCCAGCCTTGCCCCGACTGAGCTCTCGGTGTGATGGAGAGGACGGACAAGTGACCAGGACATTGCAGGGCACTGGTGAGTGCTGTGCCTTGGCTGGGGGAGGACACAGCTGGGAAACACATATTCCCAGGACCCGGAGCCAGTGGCATCTAAATTGAGACCCTGAAAGAGAAGCAGACGTTAGCTGAGCGTGGAGTCAGAAAGGAGATGTTCCAGCCTGTGTGGATGTCAGGAGCATGGGCAAGGCTCCCTGGGGCCCACAGGTGGTTCTGATTGGCTAAGAACAGCTCTGGAGGCCAGATGTGACCGGGCAGGAGGCCACAGTGTGGTGACAGGTCCCAGCTGCCAAGTGCTAAGGAAGAGTGGCTGAATCACTCAGACAGGGGGTGTGTCCCCAAAGAAGTCCCTGTTGCTCAGGTATACCCTGAGCCGTGCCCTCTGAGCAGGCCCTGTGCACCCACAAGCCAGGCTTCTCTGTCTGAGGGAGCAGCGCCAGTGCAGAGGATGGGAAGGGACTGAGGTGCACTCCTGGATCTGGAGTGGGGGCTCAGGATGGGCCCAGGCCAAGGGACGGTGGCCAGCAGGATGCCAGGAGAGCCCAGTCCCACTCCACAGCACAGTGGGAGCTGTGTCAGAGAAGAAGTCTCAGAGTGTGGGAACCAAGGATTCTTAACATCAGAGAATGTCAGACTTGGGGGTGTCCAGTCAGGTCTGAAACAGACAGCGCGAGGGCCAGGAGGGCCGTTTTCCCCCAGCCCAGCTCTCTGCTGAAGAGAGAGCTTTTCCACACTGAAGATTCTCCAGGGCCTTGAGCCCAGGGGACAGTAGAACGAGAGCAAGGCACCCCAAGTCCAGCAGGACACAATGTCTGCCATCCTTGCCCAGGCAGGAAGTTTCCACGGCCTTTACGGACCCCGCCAGTAGGTGTCCTCAAATCCATCGCTTTGGCCAGACCATGGGCCCTATTAATATCTATGCCTGCGATGGCCCTGTCCCAAGAGCTGTGCCAGCAAAGCAACTTCTCCAGGGAGGGAGGGTGGGCTCTGGGCTGCAGGGGGGACAAAGGGAGGGGCTGGGGCAGGGGCTTTGGCTTCGTCCCTGAAGGAAGCACCTGCCTGTCCTCCCCCATGTCTCCCACTCCCCTGTGTCCCCTCGTCCCCTCATCTCTGGCCTCCTCCCCGCCCCTCCTCTTATCTGTTTCAGGGTGCCATCCTCACCACCATGCTGGCCACCAGGAACTTCTCTGGTAGGTGGTGGGGCCTGAGTGCCCAGTATGCTCTGCACTGATCTGCTGGGAGCACTGGGTGTCCCCAGACTGGGAGCTGCCCAAGACTCCTTGACTGGGACTTTGCCTGCTCACCACACACCCTAACCTGGAAAGGAAAGGAGAGCACAGATCAGCAAGCAAGGCCGGGTTAGCGGTTTCTCTGGCCCTCCTGCCTGTCAACAGCACTGGGGTCCTCAGGCTGGGCCAGCCAGAGGGGATGGCGCCGGAATGTCAGGGGTTCAGCTCCAGGAGGCAGGAGCCACTGATGCTGGAGCCCGAGCTAAGCAGGAACCTTCATGACAGAAACACAGCGGGGACGTGGGGACTGTTGCCACCCCTCTTTTCCAGATGAGGAAATGGAGCTCAGAGAGGTGAGCTGGCCTCACCCAAGTCACGGGGCTGGCTGAGGTCCGCGTGGCCCAGAGCAAGTACTGGTCACCGGGGGAGACCAGATCAGCAGCCTCCCAGATCTCTATCCACGGCCTGGCTAGTGAAGGCGACTACCTGGGCATGTGGCCCCAACGAGAGAAGGGGCAGGGATTGTTTTCAGGGCTTAGCAAACAGCTCCTCTTGGCACGTGGGCCAGCACTGGGCCAGTACTGCCAGAGGTCTGTCTCCGGGGAGCCCTGGGTGCTGACGAGGCACCCAGAGGCAGAGATAGATGGCAGATATGGCAAAGCTCACCCGAGGGGCCCTTGGCTGGGCCTGGGCCCAGCACAGACAGCTGCCGGGGGTGTGCAGGCTCTGCAGCTACGCTCAGCTCTGAGCAGAGTGCAGGCTGGCATCCCGTGGAGGGTCCATTTACCCATGAAACCAGTGGGGAAGAACAAGGCCCAGAGGTGGAATATTCCAGAATGTAAATCTCGGGCTTTTCCCCGGAACTGAACTGCCTTCTCACTCTCCCCAGACACGGATCTTGTTCCTTAAAATGAAAGATGAGCTACCCAGTCAGAATCTTTTTTTAACAACGGAGCATCCTGGAGAACTCCAGTCCAGAGCCCACAAAATGGGAGCCTGTGGGTTGGATCCAGTCGCTAGATGGGCTTCGTGGAGCCAGGGGTGTTTAATTAATAAATATTTTGGGGATGAATTTCTACCCCTTAAAAGTCAGGAGATTTGTGGGCATAGTGGCATGTGCCTATAGTCCCAGCTACTCGAATGGCCAAGGCGAGAGGCTCGCTGGAGCCCTGGAGTTCTGGGCTACCGTGTGCTACTTGTGTCTGCACTAAATTTGGCATCAATACTGTAACTTCCCAGGAACAGGGGATCACTGGGTTGATCACTAGGGAGAGGTGAACTGATCCAGGTTGGACATGGAGCAGGTGAAAAGTCAGGAAATTTCATAGAAGAACCCAGATTTCTGTGGTCTCTTGAATACTATCTGCCAGACCTGGTGGCATATTTCTATAATCTCAGCTACTCAGGAGGTCGAGGCAGGAGGATCACAAGCTTGAGGCTAGACTTGGCAATTTAGCAAGATCCTGTCAAAATAAAAACAGAAAAGGACTGGGAGTGTGACTCAGTGGTAGAGTGCCCCTGTATCATAAAAAAGAAAATCAGCGTTCGGCCTCGTAGGACATCAAACCCTGCAGCAGTGAACTGGGGCCAAGAGAGACTAAACCTCCTTGAGGGCAAGCACCCCAGCCCTGCTGCTCATCCCAGGCCAACTTCCAAAGCCTTTGGTGGGTAAGCAGCCATTCCCCCTAGACCTAGAGCCCGGAGGTGGCTCCTCCATGCTGGGTTTGCAAGTGTGACACTTTGCATAACAGCCTTGTGGGGGCCTGAGTAGAAATGTGGGGAGTCTAAAAGCATGAACCCCATTTCTCAGAATCCCTGGGGCATCAGTGTCCTATCCCCACCAATAACCCCACCCCAGCTCACTCTCTCGAGCCACCTGGAGAAGGACCAAGGCTGCCATTGACTAAGCCTCCACTGATGCAGGCTGAGTGCTGTGCTGAGCCCTTCCTAGATCCCCGCCTCATTCCTGGCACCTGCGTGAGGTCTGAAGCAGCCGGATGCCAGGTGGGGCAAAGCTGGGCATTCATGCCACTTCCTAGCTGGTGCCTACTCCCAGAACTCCAGGGAGGAAGTGAGGAGGGGGGAGAGGGAAATGACAGTGCTGTGGCCTTCCTGAGAGCTGTTGCTCTACCACTGCTGGCTGCAGCAGCCCCAAGGGGCTCCAGGGCCTGAGGCTGGGGAGGCAGGCAGGGAGCAGGGGGCATCTGCTTCTCGTCACTGGCCTGCAGCTGTCTAGAGTGAGTAGGCAGGGCTGACACATGACCTCCGCAGCAGCATGGGGCTAAAATTAGAGAGGCTGGGTGGGGGTGGGGGGCTGGCCAGGCAGCACGGCCTCCCGGCTGGCCACCACCAGCACAGTGGTGATCGGGATCCAGAGGGAATCCCCAGGCTGAAACAGCCGCCCCACACTCCTGGGACGCACCCGACTCCTCCCTCAACGCATGAAGCCAGAGGGTTATACTTGAGATTGTGGAGAACCTGGGAGCCAGCCGGGGCAGTGCCTGGGCCGCTAAAGAGAAAGGAAGAAGAGAAAGAGGAGGAAGAAGAGGAGGAGGAGGAAGAGGGGAGAGGGAGGGGGAGGGGAAGTCTCTTCCGCTGTTGAGCCTCTCTGCTCCTGCCCCGTCCACCCTCCGCGCCTCCGTGGATGCTGCTCTTCCTCACTCTGTGGGCCCTGGTGCCCTGCCTGGTGTTGTTAACCCTCTACTTTCTCTCCTCCACAGGAGGGAAGAGTGGAGGGAACAAGAAGAATGATGGCGTGAAGGTAAGCCCCCCTGTGAGCCAGGCAGGGCCTTTCTCCGGTGGTGTTTCTGCCACTGGGACTGGTTTCCAGGCCTGGAGCAAACTGAGCCTTGCCGATGGTGCTTCAGGCACACACATATCTGTGGCGAGGCTGTCTCCAGACCCACAGACCTGGCTGCAGTGTCCACCCTCTCACCATGCTTGGTGGGGCAGGTCGGGGAGGGGTTGGTGGAGGGAGGAGAGGCAGGTGGCCTGGGATTGGGATGAACACAGGAGGCGGGGCAGATCGGAAGGAGGCTTTGGGGCTTCTCCAGGGCAGGAGACCTGGTGAACCAGGAGGGACGGAAGTGGCCTGAGGGATGACCTCCTGCCCTAGTGTGGGTGGGCTGGACTGGGCCCTGGCCTGCTGCACACACTCGTCCAACCCAGAAAGCCTGCAGAGGACGCATAACCATTCCTTCAGGTTTGGGGGCCCAGAGGTTTTTCTTCCTTGCCAAGGCCAGTTGGTCCAGTGCCAAGAATCTCCCCTGCCCTTACCAGGCCTGGCTCTTGTCCCTACCCCTGATGCCCGAGCTACTTTCCTCCATACCCTGCTGACTCCCTCTTCTCATCTTTTCTCTCTTCTACCTTCTCCCTCTGCTCTCTGAGCTCCGGGCTCCTGCTCTCTGCAACTTCTCCTCCCCTGCCACCCATCACCTCATGGGTGCTCCTCTCTTGAGACCCTGCCTCCTTCTGGGCTCAGTGCCCCACCTGGCTGAGGCCCCAGGACTGTGCTGGGCCCAGGACACTGGCAGGTGTGAGATGCTGTATGAACACATCCACCCAGGTGTGCTGGTGGTTCCATGGCTTGGATTATAGTAGTGATTATGGCCTTGGGCCACTGGCTCTGGTTTGTCGGGGTTGCACTAGAGAGGGTCTGGCCTCTTCTTTGCCCTTTGACTCCTTCTCCCACGTGAGTTTCCCCAACATTTCAGCTTTAAAAACATACCGAAGAGCAGCAAAACCCTACCTAATCATTCTCCCTTCTCATCTTGGGTGCTTGCGGGGTATAGTCATGCACCCTGTAATGAAGTTTCTGTCAATGACAGATTGCAGACACAAGGATGGTCCCCGAGGATTAGAATGGAGCTGAAAATTCCTAATGCCTAGGACTTTTATATTTTCTATCTTTAGACATATTTAGATACACAAAGCTTCTTCTAATCACCTATAGTATTCAGTACAGTACTGTGCTGTACAGGCTTGTAGCCTACAAGCAATAGGCTATACTGTAAAACCTAGGTATAGTAGGCGGTACCATCCAGGTGTGTATAAGAACACTCTCTGATGATCACACAACGATTAAATCACCCAGTGATGTATTTCTGGAAATGTGTTTTTGTCATTCATTAAGCAGTGCATGGCTGCACACTATGATTTTATTATTAGTCAAAACCCATGGTTTTTGAACTTAACTTTGGAGCCCACAGGTTCTGGGGAGACCCCTCTGGCAGTGGGTGGGGTGGGTGGGAGCAGAAAGGGCAAAGTCTGGTTTACCAGTTTCTGTTGCTTCTTGTACTCATGTTGGCCAAACAGCTTCACATCACGGCCATCGTGGTGGTTGAGAGAACCAGGTGGGTTTACTGACAGCTGGACCTTGCGGTGTATCTAAACCTCGGACAGAGCCTGTGTTTTCTCTTTTGTGCCATGAGGTTAAGAGGGCCCTGGCCTCCCAGGGTATTTGTGGGGATTAGCTGGGATAATGAGCATTGAGAGGTTAGCAGAGTGCAGCTGTGTGATACACAACTCATGGGTCAGGCATCAGGATTCTTTTCTGTTTTATACATTAGGTAAAATTTCTCTAGAAAACAAAGCTCAAGAAAATATTTGGAAACCATAGATCAAAAGCAGACCTAATTTATAGTTAATGTGCACCTGTCTAAATCTTTTATGGACTCTGGCGTTGAATTTGGGGTTTGCCTGCCATTTGGGGCTCCCCTGAGCTGACCCTTTCTCCCATCTTAAAAGGGCAATGGAGGGATGTGCAGCGTGGGGGATGCCAGGTTTGGAGTAGCCAAGGACCTCTGCCCCATGTGTAGATGCTGAGCTGGAGGTTCTGGGCCCCTGGGGAAGGCCATCTCCCTGGTCCCAATTTTCAGATGTTGGGGACAGAGGCCACAGCTGCTGGTGGCTGGACCTGGGCCAGTGGAAGAGGAGGTGGCAGAGGGAGAAGCTTCCCTGTCTGCCTCTCTTACACTGGCTTTCAGACACGGTCCTAGCCAAGGCTGGTGAAGAACCCTGGGCGTGGGGTCAGGAGGGGACTCATTGGTCTGGGGGAGGAGGTAAACTTCTAGATCTGGCCCATCTCAAGCAAGGCCAGGAAGTGGGGACCAGCAAAGGGCAAAGACAGCTTAGAGCCTGGGGTGCTTCTGGACAATGTGGGGTTCTCCAGCTGACACAGCTGAAGAAAGTGTCACTACTTCCTGTAGTGCAGCTCAGACCGAGTAGCTTCCCGAGGTGGGCTGGGTATAGACCATCCCCGTGAGCCACCTCTACAGCTCAGCTCCTTCCCTCGCTCAGGAGGGAGGAGGCAGGAAGTCCAGCTGGAAGAGAAGAGTGACTCAGAAGGCCTGGCCCAAGACTTGGGGGCCCGGCCTGCCATATGTGGCGCCGAAGGAGAGAGGAGGGTGGTGGAGGTGGGCAGGGCACCAGTCTTGTTTTCTCAAGTTGAGAAGCCGTGGGTTTGATTCTGGGCCTCGCCATTCCCTCCCTTTGGGGCTTGGTCCTGGGTCTGCCGTCTGCATGAGGGGAGAGTGGCCGTTGCTTGGAAGGGCTGGCAAGAGGGTCCTGGTGGAGCCGCATCGCAATGGATGCACGTTCAGCCTAAGGGGAAATCCATGCTCTTCCCGCACCGTGGTTCTCACAAACAAAGCGCCATTGCATCTGGGGCTTGAAGAAGAGGGAGCGATTGGTTGCAAGGCTGGAGGAGAGCCAGCTCGGCTGGAGACACAGGGCCAGGACCATCCCACCGGCCTTTGAGGGCTTCCAAGGCTGCGTTGATCACTCTCAATTTCCACCACCCCGGCTAACCTTAGAATCCCGCGTCTTCGCGGTGCTTCTAAGGGAGCTGACCGTGTTCTGTGGAAGCCCCTTTTCGATCAAACTCTGGGGTGCTGGTCAGTGTGGGTGTATCAGTGCCGTCCTTCCTCCATGACCAGGAAAAGCACGCCTTTCCGTCTCCAAAATGCAGCTCCTGCCTGCCGCCCTTGGCTCCTGCAAGGAGGGGCCAGCCGCTCCCACCCCTTACGACACTCACTGCCCCTGTTGGTGTCCATCCGTGCCGTCGTGACCTCTCTCCCCATGTCCCATCCTGTCACTGTGCGTCCGAATCTGATGCAGTCTGCGCTCTGTGTCACCTCCTCGTGTCCCGCCTGGAACCTCCTGGCCTCTGTGAGGTTCCTCAAGTTTCTGCTGACAGCAGAGCTCTGTGAGCCTGTTTCCCTTCCCACACACACTGGGCCTGGCCTGGCTCCAGTCAAGGAGGGAGGCCAGTGGTAGGAGGAGAGGAGAGGAAAGGAGAGGAGAGGAGAGGAGAGGAGAAGAGGGAGAAGAGGAGGGAGAAGAGGGGCTGATGCATGTCATCAGCTGTGCGGTTACCGTCCAGCCAGCTGGGGACGATGTAAAGGCTGAGCCTTCATGCCCATGAGCACACAGCACAGAAATGGCCAGTGAGTGTCCCTGATACATCCAGGGAGGTCCTGGCCAAAGAGCACAAGGTTAGGTCCAGGTTCACTGGAATTTGAAAGCCCAGGATTAGATCTGAGATCTTCAGGAAATATTCAGTCCCCTTCTCTCCCAACTCCCACAGCGGGAAGGTCTAGCCTGGGAGTAGCTCAGATCTTTTCTTTGCTCCCTCATGGGGCAGCAGAACTAGAGGCCTCCTGGCTTCTCGGGTGCAGTGGCATCTGGAATAGAATGAACCTGTGTAGAGGGGTCAGACTGTGGGTGCCGTGGGCAGAGGAAAGAGCCCTGCACTAGGGCCTCAGCTGTGCAAGTGGCTTGCTGAGAGCGCCAATCCTGACCTGCACTCTGCTATGAGTGT
The DNA here is from genome assembly GCF_963383645.1 of Muscardinus avellanarius. Classification (NCBI taxonomy): domain Eukaryota; kingdom Metazoa; phylum Chordata; class Mammalia; order Rodentia; family Gliridae; genus Muscardinus; species Muscardinus avellanarius. The sequence goes on along the minus strand of NC_137793.1, from coordinate 32,858,814 downwards.
AAGCCATTAAGACACCTGGCTCTGAGCTCTGAGTGGAGGAGAAGGCACTCGACCCCCTTCCCCTGGCTCCACTGCAAATGCAGGCGATGCTACAGATTCCTCAAATGCTAGAGTAGTCCAGCCGGCAAGGCTGTAAGACTCAGGTTCTAGACTGAGCTTTGCTTCTGGCTGTGCTTCAGTCCCTGTCAACCTAAAGGAGCAGAATAGGACAGTTGCTGGGAAGTTGGGAGTAACAAGTAGAATTTCAAAGACCACTTGGAGACTGGCTCCCATGCCTGGCCCTGATATCCCTAGTGTCACCCAGGTCTCACCCAAGACCTGGTTATCAAATCCCTCCTAGAGGACCCAGTTCTGCATATTATTGACAAGTTTCCTATGGCTGAGATTACAGCTCAGTGGTAGAGCGCTTGCTTAGCATGTGCAAGGCCCTACGTTCGATCCCTGGAACTGTAAGAAAGAAAAAAAAAAAAGAAAGAAAATACAAGTTTCCCAAGTGACAATGACTCTCACCTCAGAGTGGAGTCTTCTTGGCAGAGATGTGGGGGAAGCATTCCGCCTCATCTCCGGGCCCGAGCCTTTTTGTCCTTCAGGGGCACTGGATTCCGGAGGCCTTAGGAAACTGGTGACCGCGAGCCAAGATAGACTTCCCCCAGCAGAGTGAGCGTAGAGGGCAGGCCTGGGCCAAGGAAAGCTTGGCCATGAGCTTGATTATTAGATTGGGCGACCCAGGCAACTGTTCAGAATTTCAGGTGGAGAGTCCAGGGCCTGCCAGGCCAGCTGTTGCTAGCGGCCCTGACTCCTTGTCCCAGTGTCAGGCCAGCAGAGGACAACAGAGGATGACCCTGAGGCCCATCCTCCTTCCAAACCTCCCCTGTCCTTTCTCTGCTCCCTGCCGTTTTCACGCTGTGTCTTTTCCTGTCCCATCTCTTCTCCTTGTTTTTCCAGAAAAGAAAGTCCAGTTCCAGCGTTCAGTTAATGGTGAGTGTCTGCCGTCTCCTACACGCCGGTAAATGCTGGGCGTCGGACCCTTGCTCCCTTGCTCTGCCTCCCTCCTGCAGGCTGCACGGGAACCCGGGGCGGGGAGAGGGTGCTTAGGGTGTGCTTGGTACGTGGGCCTTGTGTGACAATATGTGTGTGTTGTGTGTGCGTGTGTGTGCGTGTGTGTGTTGTTTGCGTGTTTCTGTTGACACCTCCAACTCCACAGCCCAGGCCAGCAGGCTGACAGCAGACCCAAGACCTCCTTGGGTATGAGGGTGGATTTGACCCCAACCCCTTGTCCAGCCCTTGCTTTCTTGTTTCTCCCCACCCCTCTGCTCTAGAAGTCATCTCAGGGCTTGGTTTGGGAAAGTTGTGGACAGGACAGAGCTCGGTTTGGCCAAAGTAGTAGGCGCCATGGAGGTCCCCTTGAGTTTGTCCAGGCTGCCCAGGCAGAGGGACCACCAGCCCTGCTCTGTCGAGGGCTGCCGGAGTGGCGTGGTGGCCCACGTCCCTCTTCTTCTGGTTCCATGGCTGTCTCACTCAGTTGTGTGGTTCTTCCCCCTCTGGAAAGGCCAGCCTCTCTCACACTGGGCTTCGCTCTCTCTGTCTTCCTTTCCTGCCAGTGTGTATTCCTTCCCCATTCTGTGGCTACCACAGAATGTCTCTCTGCTCCTCTACACCCCCTCTCTACCCCCTTGAGCAGAAAGGACTCAGGAACTCCTTCTCCGCCCCTCCAGAAAGGCCAGGGATCTCCTCGCAGCATCCCTTCATCCAGCCCGCCCCCCAGCCACCTGCCACCGCCCCTCCTCCGACAGGGAAGCCTGGCAAGGTTCCAGGCGGCAGCTGGAAGGCAGGGCCCGTGAGCCATCCGGAAGCCGGGTGCATCATCAGATGGGACAGCCCCGACCGGCCACGCCCATCCTGCTTACCAGTCGCGCCTCACCACCTTCCCGTTCTCTTTGGCAGGAATCTTCAGAAAGCACCAACACCACCATTGAGGACGAAGACACCAAAGGTAGGGGAGAGCAGGGCCTCTGGCATTTGACCCCGACTCCCTGGTGCCGCGGCGCAGAACCTGCACCAGAAGCTCTCTGCTCCTCTCGAAGCCTAGCTTGGGCTCCTGACAGCAGGCGCACTGTGGGCGCAGCTTCCCCATGTGGGCTACCGATCCCTGGGGGTGCACAGACGGGCTGTTTTTATTGCTGGGTCATAGATTTATTAGAGAAAAAAAAATTCACACATTCGAGTCATGAATATTTAGAAGTGGTATACATTTTCCTTTTGAAATAGAATGTTTTCAAGTTTGTTTTCTTTTCAAAGTGAGCAGATTTTTAAAACATGAAATAGTAATAGGAAAGAAAGGAAGAAAAAGGTTCTAGAAAATTCAGTTGACTGAAGCGTGGGAAACACTGTGCCCAAGACCAACCAAAACTGCAGGGGCTACTATGGCTAGAGGCTAAGCATCTATAAAAGCTCTCAGATGGACGAAGGAGAACAGATATCTGATCGGGTTGTAAAAGAGAAAACTGCAAGAACAGAACTCTTAGCTGTGATTTAGGGGCACTTGCTAAGTCCTGAGCCTGTTCCCAGGACTTTTTCTGGACATACTGGGGCTTCGCAACAGCCATTCGAGGTGGGTGCTGAAAGGGCCCCATCCTCCAGCAGAGGAGACAGGACAGAGAGCTCAGGTGAACTGGCCAAGGCTGACAGGTAGAGTTGGGAGTGGAACCCAGGTAGCCTGGCTTCAGAGGCCGGCTGGCACGCCACCCTGGAGGGCTTGGAGCACACACAGTGTGCTGAGAGCGCGGAGCTGGAGCAGAGGTGCTGATCTCCGTCCAGAGGACACAGATTCCGTAATGCTTGAGCAACAGCCTGCTCTTCTGCCTGCGTCGGCACCCAGCACTCCTTGTTTCCCAGGGCAGGGAGACTGGCTGGCTCAGAGGTTAGTACACCAGGGCAGGTGCCAGAGATCTCTGGGGAGTCTCTGAAGTACAGACAAAGCCATCAAGCTAGAGGAGGCTCAGCCGTATCAGCTGAGGCATTTCTCAGGAGTTCCAATATGCTGCCTTAGAAAGAATAGACCGCGCGCACTCTGTCGTGGTATGATTCTTTTGCACAGTTGACATCCAGGATCTCAGGCAGCTGTGACACCTCACACACTGCGATTGTTCCTGAAGCTGCTGGGAGCCTGGACTATGGGCCAGCCTGTGGGTGTCCTTTTCTGTTCGCTCCCAATTTGTGGGATCACAACCTGGCACCAGCAAGTCAGTCTTCTAAAACAGCGCCAGGGACAACCTTTGAAGATGCATTTTTTTGGAGAAGAGTTGCTTGCTAGGGTCACGTCAGCTTTCTGAGCCCCACAGGCCTGATCTAACCGTATTCCTGGCCCTGCCCCACAGATCCCCATCTCAGGTCTGTGGTGGACCTAGACATGGTGTTTCTAAGGCATTTCCCATATTTGAGGATCTCTGCCCTAGCGGTTGGAGTGGGCTCTGGGATTCTGAGGTGACTGTATATGGCCTCCAACTCCTGGCCTCAGAGCAGACATGAACTTTGAAGATGACCTGGCTCTGTTCTTCTCCACTGGAGTCTGTTGCTTGGGTGACCTTGGACAACTTACTCAACCTCTCTGAGTGCCAGTTTCTTTCTTTGTTTATTTTTGTGAGTGCTGGTTTCTTTAAGCGTAAAGAAGTGACAAAAATAGTGCCGACTTCAAAGATTACTTCACAGATGAAATGAGAGGATGCATATAAAGTGCATGTACAAGCCAGGTGTGAAAGTACCTGCCCATGATCCAAGTTCCTTGGGGAGCTGAGGCAGGAGGGTCACAAGTTCAAGGCCAGCCGTGGTAATTTAGTGAGACCCTGTCTCAAAATGAAAGACTAGGAAGGGCTGGGGGTGTACCTCAGGGGCAGAGCACTCCTGGATACTGTTCCCAGTGCTTAAGAAAACTGAAAGTACATGCATGGCATTTGGCATATGGTAATGTTTTTTTTTTTAAATCTTGATTTGCTTTTTGTCAAACTAGAGTTCTTGGTTGAATGACAGGAAGCCACATGACATTTTCTTGAAGCATCAATTTTCATCAGATTATTTTAAGACAAATATTTATATATGAAACAGACAGAGAAATATTTGGAATAGAATTGAAAATGTGTGTGTGTGTGCTATTAGCATAAAATAAGAGCCCCCATAGGCATTTCCCACCTGGGAGAGTGGCTTCCAGTGCCATTCCTGAGGGCCTGGCTTTGCCTTTGGGGTCTTCTGCTTTAGATGGATCAGGATGGGACAATGTGTTTTGAATCTTAGTTAACCTCTGCCCTTTTTACAAAGCGGACTCTGAGGCCCAGAGAGGTGGAAAGGCATGTGTGGATTATTAACTACAGAGTTAGGCCGCTATTCCCTGACTCAGTTTCCCCACATGGATAAAATTCCCAGAAGCCATGTCTGCTGGAAGAAATGCTGGCTTAGCCTGGAGCTGCTCCTCCTGTGGGAATGAGGGAAGAACCCTACGCCTCCCACAGTCTCCCCAGGCTCAGAGGAAGTTCCCAGAGAACCGTTTTCTGGTGTTAACTTGTTAAGCCTTCTTACTAAGTGAGAATAGCAGCTGGTAGGGTGGACTCTGACCTAACATTAAAGTTAATTAGAAATGTCATCCTCCTAGGAACAAGTTCCCCCGAGGAAAGGAAGGGGCATGAATATTTTAGAGCCCTCTGGCTTCCTGCACAGGACTCTTGCCTCTGAGCAGCTGCAGGCTCTGTCAGGCTCCCTCCCCACCTTACTTCCTTCTGATCAGCTCCATACAAAATTAATTTTCTCCCCATCATGAAGAGCTGGCTCCAAATCTGAGCAGAGATATTCAGGAAACATCACTGAAGAATACTAGTCCTATCTGGTCCTCAATGGGCTGTGTGATCTTAAGATAGTGGCTTGACCGCTCTGGGTCCTCACTGTAGGAAAGCACCCCGGATTGTCTGGATGTCAGGGGTCACTGCTGAGCATGTGGGGCTGCCGAGGGCACAGAGAGGGCGCTGAACAGGTTGAAGAAGAACCAGCCTATCCCATAGAACAAAGCTTGGGAGACTCCTGCCCCTACACCACAGCTGTTGGCAAACTCAGTGTTCTGAGGAGCTGGAGGCATAGCCAAATTGGGCATTATCTCAGGTCGTGTTCATGGAGGTATAGTGTCCAGAACCGGGGAGAGAATAGAGGGTGCCACTCCAGACCTGATTTTCTGCATTATCCCAGCCACATCTGAGATGATGTACTCATGCTCAGAGAGATGTCCAGACAGCTCAAGGACCCTCGAGGAGTGGATGGCCAGCTAGAGGCAGGACCTGGAAACCACATTCTGGAGGCCCTGAGAAGAGAAGACTGGTCAAGGGGGCCCAAAGACACACTGAGGGATCAGGTCCTCCCTCCAGGGCCTCAGAGGGCAGAAGGCGCAGGTCCTATGTTCCATTAGAGCACGGGTGTTTGCTGTGTTATCACTCTAACCCCACGTGGGAGTGGTTGCACTGAGGTGGCCCCTGGCAGGGCTGGGGTCTTCCCCTCTGTCACTAGGGGCTTCCAGGAGTACTGGTGTCCACATAGAAGAAGGTGTACAAAGTGGGAGCTAACTGTGTGGTGGGCTGCCCGACTAGCTATAAGCCCCAGAGCTCCATCTAGACCGAGCGCCATGCACCCAGCCCAACTGGAGGCACGAGGCTGTGCTCAGATGAGCTTCCAATGCTGAGCTTTCCAGATACTGCAGCTCTCTCTTTGAGAGTGCTGAGCGCCACTCCAAGTGTTGACCCAACGCCTCATCATTTACAAGAATGAGTTGATATTAATGGGCTTGGATCTAAGTGAGAAGCGTGTACAGGTGAGCTATTTTTAGCTCAATCCTCAGAACTCTGTAAGTTTGGTACAATCAGTATCTTCATTATATACATGGGGAGACTGGAGCATAGGGCAGGTTCTTGCCTGGGGGCACACAGCTATTAAGTGGAGGAGTCGGAATCTAAAGCGGGGAGTCCAGAACCATGCCCCATGCTTTGCAGAACTCCCCGAGATGGCAGTGAGAAGCAATCGCGCACAGGACATGGGGCGTCAAGCAGACGCTTGTGGAGTGACAGGCTGGGAGGGTCTCAGCCTATGCAGAGCATGCAGGTTTGCTGTGCGTCACCCCACCAACTCCATGTGGGAGTGGCTGTGAGGTGGCCCCTGGCAGGGCTGGGTCTTCCCATCCTCTGTCACCAGCTTTGGGAAAGGAGACAGAGCTGATCAGGAGACCTGGTTCTGGACTGCCTAGGGATGCTGGCGATCAAGCTGCTCTAGCAATTCCAAGGACTGGACAGGCAGCAGCCCCAGACTTTGATTTTTTTTTTTTTTTTTTTTTTTGTGGTACTGGGCATGGAACCCAGGGGCTTTCTACCTCCGGGCTACACTCCCAGACCAATTTTATATATTTATTTTTATTTTTATATTTTATTTTTGGTGGTACTGGGGTTCCTGGAAACCCTTCTACCTCCGGGCTACACTCCCAGACCTATTTTATATTTTTATTTGGAAACAGGGTCTCTTAAGCCAGCGAAGCTGGCTTCGAACCTGCGCGATCCTCCTGTCTCTGCCTCCCAAGCACAGGGATTACAAGCGTGCGCCACCAATTTTATATTTTATTTGGAAACAACGTCTCACTAAGTTGCTCTGAGCCTCACTAAGTAGCTGAGGCTGGCTTTGAATCTGCACGATCCTCCTGTCTCAGCCTCCCAAGTGCTGGGATTACAAGCGTGCGCCACCATGCCCGGCCCCAGACTCTGATTGGAAGCCACATTCATTCATTTGCTCCACATGTATGTATCGAGTGCCACCCTGCCCCAGCCCAGGCAAGGTCCCAGAGCGGGGAAGAACCCCAGTGGGACCCAGTCACGCTCAGTCTCAAGATGGATTCATCCCCAGCCCGGGTGATTCTAATTGCTGACAGGAGAGAAGGGATTCGCTGTTCTGTTCACGGTGGAGACTGACAGTGACCGGAGATTGCTGTCGCTACCACACGCCGGCCCGGGCGTGGGGGGAACGTGACACACTTTGGAGTGCAAGCTCCTGCTGGGGTCCCAGCGCTGCTGGAGCCAGTCACGCGCTGTCGTCGCCGGCAGTTTGCTCATCTGGGATGTAGGAGTGAGGCTACGCTGAGGCTCCAAGATTCTGTAGTTAAGTGCACAGAACAAGGCCATTCATTTGTTCTTTCAGCTGTGAAGGCCTGAGGGGCAGGCCTGTTCCTGGCTGCAGTGGAGGTGTGGCCCAACCTCCAGGAGCTCATATCTGGTTGTGAGAGGGACTAGCATATGGGCCAAGCCACTGCGGAGTTAGCCTGTGACGGGCATGGGGCAGGGCACCAGGGTCCTGTGAAGAAGGCCCCGGATGCAGGCTAGACTCTGTACTTGCTGTATTCCACGTTTTGGGGCATATCGCCTTCATTGGGACTCAGTTTCCCCAGTAGTGTGGTAGGGAGGTTGTGTCCCTGACCTCCGAGGGTTCTTCCAGCCTGGGTGACCTGTGGCTCTGTACCCTGGGCCGCAGGTGAGCTCCCGAGCATGGCAGCAGGTGAGGGGAGGGCTGCAGTAGGCTGGTGTCTCTCCTGAGCTCCAGACTGAGAAGTGCTGGGCCCAGCCTGAGCTCTCCAGACTCCAGCCGGCGCTGAGGCCGAGTCTGGGGAAGAGGGAAAAAAGGCCTGGCCTGGGAATCCAGGGATGCCTGGCTTTGAACTGAGGCTCCTCACCTCACCTGTGGCACAGGGGCATACCAGCCTTGCCTACCTCCCAGCGCGTTTCTGCGGAGCCGACGAGGCAACCCCTGGGCGGGGGACTGCAGGAGATGGCAGTGCTTATGATGTGTACCTACTCTGTGCCAGGCTTGGGGACAAGTGCTTCGTGTTTACCACCTCATCCTGCCCTCATCATGACCCTGGGAGGAGAATGCTACCATCTCTTAGCCTCCAGCTGCACAGCTTGGAAGGACCCAGGCTGGAATTTAGGCACATATCTGTCTGGGACAAAAACCTGGGTTCTTTCCATGCGTGTCTGTCTCTGAATGGATGAGAGGTGATAATGTGCCCATTTTACATATGGGAAAACTGAGGCTCAAATGACCATACATGTAATAAGGAAAATGATGTCTAACCTTTTACTAGAAAGACCAGCTGCTCATGGTTTTGCAGTGTCTGGCAGAGGAGAGTACCTGGGATTTATCAATCCTAGAAAGTTCTAGGAAGCTCAGTTTCTGAATCTGATAGGTACCCAAATTGTCAAAAAGCTCATTCGGACAAAAGGGACACAATCCCTGAGACCAAAGTTCAGGTGTGGCCCCGGGGAGTCCTGGCTCGTGGCTGTTAGTGGCGGTGCCACCCGCGACTGCTCTGATTCACACAGCAAAGCAAGATGGCGGGGACTCCTGTTTGGGGGTCAAGATCCGGCTTCAAACAGACCTTGGGTCGGAATGTCCACTAGGCTTTTGCAGGTGAAGGCAGACCTTGCCTTTGCCCTCTGTAGCTCAGGAACTTTGATCTCTTTTCACTCTGGGCCTCAGTTTCTTCTCTTGTGAAATGGGAATGATGATATCTATCACCCAGGGACCATGCAAGGATACATGTTATCATCTGTGAGAGGTCTCAGGTTCCAGCACAGGGTCTGTCTGGCACATGAGGACTCAGGAAACAGTAGCTGGTGCTTCTACTACTACTACTACTATTTATTATTATTATTATTATTATTATTATTATTATTATTATTATTATTTCTGTGTCCCCTCCTGCCTTACAGTGCGGAAACAGGAAATTATAAAAGTGACAGAGCAGCTGATTGAAGCCATAAGCAATGGAGATTTTGAGTCCTACACGTGAGTCAGCCGGGCTCATTCTGCATGTCCTGACTGGATGGTGGTGCAGGGGTTGCCGATGGCTAACTTTGGGGCTCCCCGTCGCTAACCCCCCGTTTGCTCAAACTGCATGTGCTGTGAATGAGACTGAACTCATGTTTCTGTTTTGCACTCAGACTTTATGCTTAAAACTGAGCTCTCTCTGCTCACGACACTTCTCTGTATCTCGGTCCCCCTCCTCCCGCTCCTCCTCCGCACATCTTGTTCCCTGAAGGAACTCCAACAAAACTCGTGTGCTTCCCCCAGGAAGAGGGGGTGATCTCCAGTGCCGTGTGGGGAGGAGGGGAGGGAGGCAGGCCCCTCTGCAGGGTTGCCCAGTGGAGGTCCTTGCCCTGAGCCTCCTCGGGCAGGCAGGAGCAGTGAAAGACCTGCAGGGCGCATATCTTCAGTGGGAAAGGGTGAGCGAAAGCTCCTCCAAGAGAAACCTTAAATGCTCTGGGGCATAAGGCGGCGCGCACACAAACGGCGTAAAATCAAGTGCGTGCCGCACTCGCCTGCGCCAGCATGGCGCTTGGGCTGGAGCGCTCCCTGCTGGTGCCTTTCCCGGTCTGGCCCAGAAGCAGGCCCTCAGCTGGCCGCTTCCAGGAAAGCAAACATTATAGGATTAGGCTATAGCGCATTTTGGGCAGTGCCGACAGGGCCTTGGCCTGGTGGCCACACGTATGTTTTTTGGTGGACAGAGTGGGCCAGCTGAGGCAGAGTGACTCCGCCGGTTGGGCTGAGGTGAGCTGAGAATAACCTGCTGGGTTTGCTCCTGGAGCGGCCTGTGCTGTTTCCCGCTGTGTTCAGGAGCTGAGATGCGCCTCTCAGAGGCACGGCGGGCCCGGAGCAGTCTGGCTATGGGAGGGTGCAAAGGCCCTAGAAATTCACCAGTTCTTTCTGGACGCACAAGGAACTTGGAAGGTGCATTTGTGAGACTGAGGCCAGCATGTGCTGTACACGTGTGTGTATGCACTTGTGCACGTTTGTGGCTATGTGCACAAGATGCGTGCACAGACGTGTGCACGTGTGTGCCTGAGTGTTGCCTAACAGGCTGTAGGGTGGTGCATCCTGGAGCTGGCCCGAGAAAACATGAAGTTGGGGTGTGTCATGCCAGTGGCTCTGGAAAGGCACAGCCAGGGAGCAAGAGAGGGTGAGGTGGCCCTGAGGTCCCCCAGTACCATTTCTGGAGCCTTGGGGACCACTTTTCACCTTTAGCCTACTCTAGGTTCTGACCCTTGTCATGACCTCTGAGGCCTATGGTTCCCTGCAGTTGGGGCCCTGTGCAGCCCTGAATAAGCCCTCCATCTCACCGAGCCTCAGTTTCCCTAATGTGTAATGTAGTTGGAGCAGATGTTCTCTGAGTCCCTTAGCTCCAGGAGGCAGGAACACCCAGATACCTGACGAGGGGGTTCCTCAGTGGGTGCTCGGTCTCCTACATGCCCAGCACTCAGACCCTCCACCCTTGAGGATTCTAGGGCTAGAAGGGCCCTGAGCACTCCATCTGGTCTGAGCACGGTCTCCCACTCCCTGGGAGGGGGAATTTGAAGCCCTGAGTGAAAAAGTGAGTTTGTGGCATTACCCTGCCGGGGCTTTGTCCACCGCAGACAATGCTGGTCCAACATCCTCTTCTGGTGTCTCTGGCTCCATCTGGACTGGGAGTTTCCCTGTCCAGGGGCATTTCCTGCCCCTGGCTTCTTTGCCACTTGCATGGGGGTCTGTGTTGTGCCACAATAGATCCTATAAATCTGGGGATGGAGAAACGACATGTTCCCTCACCCCGCCTGGCTGTCGGGGTTCCCCAGAAGAGACCTGGCTTGATGAGCAGAGGTCAGTGCTGTGTGAGACCTGGAGGAGAGCAGCCAGATGAAGACACCCCGCCTCCTTCACTGAGCGCCTCCCGGCCACGCAGGGTGCTCCTCCTTCCCAGGTAGCATCCTAATGATGCTGCCCTTGTCTTTCAGAAGAGGACACTGAGGCTCCCAGGCAGGGCTGCTGCCAAAGGTAGAGGACCTCTGTCCAAATAAGCAAAATGCAACCCCTCCAGGTACATACCTGGCTTAAGGAGCAGAGGTCGCTGCTATGTGAAGGAAAAGACAGCCCCCACCTCCGTGATCCTGGAAGATGGGTCAGGAAGAGCCCCCTGAAGGTCCCCTGCCCGGGCCAGGGTGCGGCATGGAGAATAGAGAGCTCTGTCTGCATGCAGGGCCCACCCCTGCACACCAGTTTGTGGTGCTCTTGCTTCAAGAGGTCAAGCCACTTGCTCGGGGTCCCTCAGTCAGTAAGTGGCAGCACAGGATCTGAACCTAGGGCCTCCTGGATTTAGATCCCCCCACTTGCCAGTTTGCAATCCCTTCCCATCCTCCCGCCTCGCCAATCCTGCGACAGGGGTGCATCCACTCCTGCTTCATGGGCTCGCCCTCTGGGGCAGCAACAAGCTGCCCCAGCCCCTTTCCTCTGGCTTCCTTCCCCCAGGAAGATGTGCGATCCTGGAATGACAGCCTTCGAACCCGAGGCCCTGGGGAACCTGGTCGAGGGCCTGGACTTTCATCGATTCTATTTTGAAAACCGTGAGCAATCCCTTCTCTCTGGGGTGCCTGTTGTCTGCTCTCGTTCCTTCCGTGTCCTGCCGGACGGCACAGCAGGGTGACGGGCAGGGCCCCGGGGCAGCTCAGGAGCCAGCGAAGAGGAGGATCCCGTGTGGACAGGGGTTGGTACCCTCTTGGTTCCCTCTCCTACCCCTGGCCCATCAGCTGCCAACTAGCCTGGCAGTTGCCCCTCCTGTGGCTGAGGATAGGGAAGGTGTGTGTGTGGGATCCACAGAGACCAGGGATATGTGTGATAATCCTCTGGCCCCCTCTGCCCTCGATCTTGGCAGGGGCCCAGGGGGCCTTTAGTCTCATTTTACAAATACAGGAGGCTTCTCACAGCTCACAACCCGAGCTGCTCTCATCTTGCCTGGGACCATCCCCGCTGCCCCGGGGGTCCACGCAGGCCCCCCGGGTTGAGACACTTGCCCCTGTTGGCGGGCAGTGTGGGAGAGGGAGAACAGCGAGTTCACACTGCTGTGCCCTGCCTGTTTGTCCAGGTCTCTGTCCTGCATGTCTGTTCTCCCCCCGGCCTCTTCTCTGCAGGAGAGCTCGGCAGCTTTGCAACTAGGGGCTGGCAGGGGGCTGAGGCTGGGCCTGACCTAGGGTGCTTTCTGCCTGTGTCTGTGTCTCACCTAGGCCAGGGTCAGACAGAAACCAAGCAAAGGGCACACAGATTAAAATCCTGCAGTCTGGGACCTTGGGGATGGACCCTGAAGGTGGTATATCCAAGGGTCCCCCAAAGCCAAGGATGTGGACCACTGGGGCAACACCACGTGATTTCAGCTGTGTGTAGGTGCCACTTAATCAGTGGCTCGCATAATGAGAAAGCAGCCGATTCTCTTTCCATATCTGCTCCAATGAGGGAAAAGGCTCTGACATTTTCTAATTTCCTTTTTTTTATCAAAGAGCAAGCAAGTCCCAGGCTCTGATCCCTGGCGGGCCAGAAAGAGCACGGAGAAGGATTGTATAGCTTTACTTTGGACTGGACTTATTTTCACTGGATTTAATATTAAAGTCCAGTATTTGGACTGGACTTTTCACTGGATTTATTAAAATTTTATTCTGTGATACTGATTGTCCATTAATGATGTGCTAGGAAGTTTTCTTTCAAAATAGACAGGTAAGCCAGGCGTGGTGGCACACACTTGTAATCCCAGTATTTGGGAGGCTGAGACAGGAGGATCGTGATTCACGGACAGCCTCAGCTACTATTTAGTGAGGCCCTTGGCAACTCAGTGAAACCCTGTTTCAAAATAAAGAAAAAAAATAGGCCTGGGGGAGTAACTTGGAGGTAGAATGTCCTTGGGTTCCATCCCCAATGCTGTAAAAAAAAAATAGGTAAATTAATAAGGTGAATTAATTCAGGAAATATTTTCATGAAATAAGCATGGGTGGTGCTTATCTATAGTGAAAATAACAAGGGTGGTGCCTGGGTGTCTGAAGAGCTAGTCCAACTCTTTCATTTAGAAGGGGAAACTGAGGCCCAAAGAGTGGCTGTGACTTGTCCAGAGAAATCCAGAGAAAAGCCAGTGGCAGAACCTGGACCAGACTCCCTCCTGGATCCCTGCCCTTGCCAGTGCACTGGCAGCCCCAGCTGAGGCTGAATTCCTGCCTGCTCCCTCTCCCACTGAGTTTTGTACAGCACAGAGGCTCCAAGGCACCTGCCCCTGAAGCTGTGAAGAAGGAAACTACATTTCTCTTTAATGAATTAATAGCCACAGAGATTCAATTCCCATGTGGAGAGAGGTGGCTGGAACCCATGGGTCCCCATCACCCTGGAGCTGTCAACAAATCTTGTGGCCACCATTATACCCCTGTCCTCCGGGGGTGCTGGTTCCCCTTGTAAGCTGCTCAGCTCCCACAAAGCAGAGCAGATACAAAGCCAGGGCTCATCTCTGAGGGCAGGGGGATGACCAAACGGACTAAATACAGAGACTAGCCCATCCCCGCCCCAGCCTGCTTGTACAGCAGGCGCCATCTTAGTACTGGCTTATGGACTCTGGTCACCTCCAAAGCAGAACCTACGACACAGGACCCATAGTAGCTGCTTTTTCCTGGCAGAGTCCTACCCTCTGTGAAGGACCTGGCCTATCACGTGGGTGGATACTGGCAGCCTCTGATCTGGTCAGGAGACACCATGTTGAGGTGGTGCCCCTGGAGACCAAAGTCCTTGTCAACAATGGAAAGCCCCCCCCCCCCCCCGCCATGCTAAGATGCTTTCCATTCTGGAATCGCTCTAGATTGCCCTAATCCAGTTCCTTTGGGAGCCTGACTTTGTTCAGCTTCTACTGCGGTTCTTTTGGGAACTGGCCCCAGCTTGGGCAAGTCCCTCTGCTTCTCTGGACTTCTGTTTCCATAATTACGTAACAGGTGCATAGTGGGCCTGGATCCCTGTACACTGTCGTGGTGCTTATGGAAGCCTCCTTGTATTTTTTAGGGAAAAACTTGATGACCTTTGAGCTCTGAAGTTACTCCCAAGTCAGTGACACCAAATCCCTACGTTCTGTATCACAGACCCCAGAGTTCTAAGTCTATTTTTCTGTATGTCTAAGACTAATGTTTTTGGCTATTTACCCAAATCTTGGATACGGTGTGACAATATTAGGTGACAGATGCCATTGTATGCTTTCTCTAACCTGGAAAAATGACATTTTACATTTTTCAGAAAATAAATGGTTTATAGATCTGGCTGGATATCTGAATCAGGGTGGGGATGTAGAGAGATTGTTACTAGCTTCTTGACCTGTGATGTCTAAATGTGGGATCGGGAAATATGCATTTGAAGTCAGCTAGCCACACGATCAGGACCTCTATCTGGGCTACTCTGAGAGAAGGAATAAGTGTCTCCTTTATGGGTGAGACCCAGATGACCACTGTTCAACCCATCCAGTGGTCACTGTCCTTCTGTGCCTTTGTTATCTATCTTGGGGGAAAAAGCCAAGAGTTTCTAGAATCAATATAATATTAGTGGTGGTGGCTCCCAAGGATTTGATTGGTTCTGTCATGATTATAAGAGCTGTGTATTTCCACAAACCCTGGAAAGCTCTGTGACCTGACCCCAGGACTACCAATACAATTCAGAAAGTTCACAGTTCTAAGATTCTAAATTTTACCAGGTGTGGTGGTGTACACATGTAATCCTAGCATTTGGGAGGCTGAGACAGGAGGATCGCGGTTCACGGCCAGCCTCAGCTACTTAGTGAGGCCCTTTACAACCCAGTGAGACCCTGTTTCAAAATAAAGAATAAAAAATAGGCCTGGGGGTGTGGCTTGGGGGTAGTATGCTCCTGGGTTCCATCCCCAGTACCGCAAAAAAAAAAAAAAAAAAAAATCTAAATTCTAATATTCCCAAAGTTTCCATAATTCTATACATCTCCAGTAGATTTGCAAGCAGGGGTCCCACAGGTCCTATCTAGACTATAGATGCTTCCTGTGGCCTGAATGATATTTTGAATTCAAAGTATACACTGATAATTCAAATGAAAAGTCTTAGCTGGTTGTGGTGGTGCACATTTGTAATCCCAGCACTTGGGAGGCTGAGACAGGAGGATTGCAGGCTCATGGCCAGCCTCAGCAACTTACTGAGGACCTCTGCAACTTAGTGAAACCCTGTTTCAAAAT
Organism: Muscardinus avellanarius; assembly: GCF_963383645.1. NCBI lineage: Eukaryota > Metazoa > Chordata > Mammalia > Rodentia > Gliridae > Muscardinus > Muscardinus avellanarius. The sequence goes on along the minus strand of NC_137793.1, from coordinate 32,843,731 downwards.
AAGAAGTAAAACAGGGCTAGGAGTGTAGCTTGGAGGTAGAACTCACCTGGGATTAACCTCCAGCACTAAAATAAAATAAAATAAAAAGTCTTCATATAAAAATCCAATGTTTCAGATTATCTTGAGAAACCCAGTATGGCAACAGGGGTCCCATCTATTTATGTAGCAAGCACTAGGAAGCTGTGGGCCAGGCGCCCTCTTTAGATGAGACAAGGTGTTCTATTCACCACAATCCCCATCAGTCCCTATTGTCTCCTTGACCCAGAGGCAGACACTCAGTTGTCATTTAGCATATTATACGTAGCTCAGCCCCTTTGTGTGCTTGCCTGGTCTGTGGAGTACTCTGGGTTTGAGACAGATCAGGCTCATCTACTTCTATGATCATCTTAGCCGTATACATCTGTGTTTCCAAGAAACTATGGTTCTAAAATTCTGTCTGTTGGCTGTGCTTGAAGAAGTTGGATGGTCTGAAACCTATTGCGTATAACAGGGCATGATGTCCCTGTTACCTAGCAGTTCTGCCTGGACTCCCAGGTAGCTGAGCTCCATGATAGAGATTTCCCTTCTGTGAATGAGGCAGGCAGAGGGGCCTCCGTCGATAGGGCTGGTGGAGTTGAGGAAGTGGAGGAAATGAGGCAGGAGGCCTCCGGTTGCATCTCCTCTGCCCCTCCGTTCCTGCCTCCAGTGTGGTCCCGGAACAGCAAGCCCGTGCACACCACCATCCTGAACCCTCACATCCACCTGATGGGTGACGAGTCGGCCTGCATCGCCTACATCCGCATCACACAGTACCTGGACGCGGGCGGCATTCCCCGCACCGCCCAGTCAGAGGAAACCCGCGTCTGGCACCGCCGGGATGGCAAATGGCAGATTGTCCACTTCCACAGATCCGGGGCGCCCTCTGTCCTGCCCCAGTAAGAGCCCTCCCCTCCTGCTCCCCCTGGGGTGTTCTGAGGCATGGGGGTGGTCTGGAGGGGGACGTGTCGAGGAGGCTGGCTTCCACCTCTGCCTCTGGAAGGCTTCGAGGGGTGGGAAGAGACCCCGGGGCTGGGGTTCTGTGGGAGGAGCAGGGCTGGGGTCCTGGGAGGCAGCCTGGGCTCCGTGGACACGGGTGTGCTCTGTGTCTTACAGTTGAAGGACCAGGCCAGGGTCGCTGCGATGCTGTGCCGCAGAGATCCACCCTTTGTCCGTGAAATGTGCTGCTGGTTCTCCCACTTGGACTTTGCTGGAATTCTCTCCGTCACGTTCCCCCATGACTGCCACTGTCGCCTCCGTACCCGCATCAAGAAAACCCATTCGTTCACAAAAGCCATTGCAATTTCAGAGCAAACAGCCAGATCTCCTGCTTGCCTCTCACTCGCACCCTCTCCCTGCCAGCTCCGGACATCCTCAGGCTTGGGTGCCTGGGGCGCTGGCCCCAGGGACCCCCCAACCTCCCCACCCCCAGCTGTCATCGGCCCCGCCTGGCCTTGGCTGTAGGCGACAATGTCCAGCTGTGTGTCCGCTGGGGCCAGGGAGAAGAAAGGGCGAATGGTGAGATGGCTCCTTTCCTGGGGTCCCTGGGGAAAGGCAAAGGAACCCCAAAATTCTCTGAACCAATTTATGTGAGGGAGAGGGTGAGAGGGGAGCAGGCGCCTGGAAGTCCCCCACCCTGCCCCACACCCCCACCTCAGACTGCTGCCCTGACTCTCCTTCCTGCCCACCTGCACGGCCCTCCTGGTGGTCTGGGGACCTCCCCTCAGTGCGGGCAGTGCAGCCCCTCAGGTGCCCCCCTGCTGCCTCCCCCCCAGTGAAGCTCACCTCCAATGTCATGGCCCCCAACCCTCCCAGCATCCCCAGAGAATTCCAGCCTTGTCATGTCCGAGAGGGGATCTGATTGTGTTTCCGGGGCAAAAGAAAGCGACATTTAGGTATCACTTCTACTCGGACCGCATGCCTTTTTATAGCCAAATTTCTGTGTATTTCGTAAATGGATTTTGCGTTAATGGATATTTATGTAATAACTAGACCTCTCAAATTATTGTGAGGAAGAAGGGTTGGCTTGGAAGGGAAGACGGTTGAGGGATAAGTTTTATTCTGTTCTAGATTTCTTTTCCCTTTCCTTTCTCTGCGCTCTCTCTTTCTTTTTCTTTTCTTTTTTCATTTCTGAAGTGGACCTTGTCACCTGAAGCCAAGGTGGACTTAGTTCCGGGGTTCATGGCCTCTGCCGCTTTGGCCCCGAGGCGAGCTGATGCAGGCTCTCCTCTCAGGACTGTGGGCGCGTCTGATGCCAACTTGACAGAGTCAGCAAGGCAGGGCAGGGCAGGGCAGGTCGTCAGGACGGAAACCTCCAGCCTCCGTTTGCTTTTCTCTCGCACTGGGGTCCTGCAGCACACTTCCCAGGATTCCATCCTACTGTACCCATGTGCCTGCCCTCATTCAGGGCTCAGGAGCATGCATCTTCTCTGCCTCTCTCCCCTTGGTGTCCGGTGGCCAAAGCAGAGCCCTAGAAATGTCTACTCCAGCGTCGTCCGAAACCTCCGGCTCTCCTCTCACTCGTTTCTCCTTCGCCCTCTTCCCCGGGATTGACTCTGACGTGGAATGCCCTGGCACATCCGTGAGGATGTACTGTCTGCACCGTTCTCTTTGCATGACTTTATATGCAGTAAGTATGTTTAACAAACACGAAAAGAAGAAAAACACTCATCAAAATCAATCTACATGTTTTGGACAAAATATTAATAATAATAGAGGTTGTATTCTCAGTGTCCGACTCGGAATTATGTTGCTGCCTCTCTGTGCTTCTGGCCTCTGTGTGGCCGAGTTTTGCCAGCATGAGACACTGTCCCCTCTGGAGGATTTTAGGGGAGGAAGAGCCACATCCCCGGGGTTTTGGAGGAGGCTCTGGTTCCCCCGACCTTTCTGGGTGTCGGTAGGAACAGAACTGATGGGGATGTTTAGTCTAGAACTCTCTGAGTTTCCCCCCATCATGAGCAGCTTGCTGTATTCTCTTCTCAGTCCCGCTGCTCAGGGACAGGAGAACAGGCGAGGTGTAGGCCAGAAAGTGGCCTCCCAGGCCTCCGGTTTCCAAGCTGGCCCGTCACTGACCTCTGTCCTTGGCAGAGACTCTGCTGCCCAGGCCCAAAGGTGGGCTCTCAGCCTGCTCCAGGCCCAGAGGCCTAGTGATTCCATTGTCCCAGCAGCGAAGCCACCTGTCCCTCTCTGAATCACCAGTTCCCCACAGCCATCCCCATCCAAGGTGAGTCTTCACCAGGGGATGCTACAGTTACTGAGCAAGGTCTGGTCCCTTCCTCAGCCTCCATTTTCCCCGTTAGTTAAAAGGGCCGAGTGCTCCTACTCAGGCTGATGGAGAAGCAAACGGATGGCAACACGAAGCCCAGAGCCCGAGCTGCCCGTGAGAGCTTGTGGGGTACGTCGCCGGCTGGCCGCCTATCTGGTTCAGGGCCTGGCCAGCCCCCATCCTCTCCCCTCCTGCCCCTCATTCCCCTCTCTGGTGCCCGTCTGCTGCTTATCCGCAGTGGACTGCAGGGGAATGAGAAATGCCTGGAGGGTTAGTAGGCTTCAATTCCCAGCTCTGACCAGACTTGCTGTGTGACGTTGGGCAAGCCCTTTCCCCTCTCTGGACCTGTTTCCCTGCCAGAGGAAACTGAGCTGGAGGACCTTGCTGTCCTGCCTTTCATGGGCTGACACACCTCCTGTCCACTGTGTGCCTCTCCAAGTGCCAGAGAAGCAGAGGCAGGTCCCTACCCCAGGCCGAGATGGCCCCCACTGCAAAGGCCACTCCTGTGGGTGGGTGGGCAGCCACTTGGTAGAGACCCCAGGCACCAGGGGGACCTGAGGCAGGGGAAACTGGCAGAAAGCTAACCAGAGCCCACTGTCAACAGACAAACTCCCTGTTCCTCCCAGACACCCAGTAGATGCAAAAAATCCAAACTCAAGTCAAAACCCAGGCTCCGGCATGCAACTACGTTTACAAGACAGTCCTCTCCTGGGTTTGCGCCCACTGTGGCTCAAATCCTGACTCCTGTCTCCCTTCAAAGGGAGACCCTTTGGGGGATGTGTTTGACAGACTCCCCATGCTGGTTTCTTTGTTACTGTTTGTTTGGGGTTTTGTTTTAGTTCTTTCTTTTTTTAAAAAAAATGTGGCTGTGAACTTGAATGACCACTGCTCAAACTTTCTGCTATTGGGGGGTGGGCGGGAAGAAGGGGTGTCTGTTTTATTCCTGGTGTTTTCAGTGCAATAAATAGCTACAAACTTCTGTGCATTCCATGTCTTTCTGTCTTGGTCCTCCACCATGTGCTGGGGGTTTCCAGTCCTAGATGGTCAAGGCTGGGCCGGTCACTGTGGGGTCAGGCCTGGGCCATGTGCCCTACCCTTAGCCAGGCCCTTGGAGTACTCTTAAGATCAAGTGGGGGGTTATAGGTTACCACAGACAGCAGAGGTGACACCTCCTTTTGGGGTCCCCAGCAAAATTTGTCTCCTCCTGGCCTCAGTTTTCCTTAAATAATGAGGAGGCTGTTCAAGATGAAGTCCTCCTGCTCATTCCCTTCCTCAGCCCAACACCACAGACAAATCTCGGGCCTCATAGCACTTAGAGATTCATCTAGGGAAGGGAAAAGGGGAAGGAGGGGCAGGCGCCCTGGGCTGGAGAGGGCAGCTGTGGGAGGCCCCGTTGGCTGCAGGGAGGCTCTGATGTCAGGCTGTTCGCCTCTGGCAAGGCAGAGCCAGGCAATGTGGCAGCTCTGAAGCTCCTCTGCCCATAGAGCAGCCAACAGTGCCAGATGCTGACATGAGATTTTTGGTGCTAAAAGTAGGCCAGTCCCAGGCAAACCAGGGGAGCTGGCCATCCTGCCCCCCCCCCGCCCCAGCCCTGCATTACACGGGCTAAGGGGTGCGCCCACTAGAGCCCACCGTTCCCTTAGATATGCCCCATGTTCCCGAGTCTCAGGACTCTGGAGTCCACACTGGTTGCTCTCCGGGTCTGTGCTGGCTGTGGGTGTGTGGTGGCTGTGGGTAGTATCTATAGGAATTGTGCTTCTTGTCTGCATGGGAGTGCCTTCACAGTGGGGGCAGGGGGCAAGGCCGAGAAGAGCAAGAGTGGCACGCTCACACTTTGCCCTGGACCCACATATATGAGTGCCAGGACTCCTCTAGGCTGCCTTCCCAGTCCCAGGCTTTACCTGGCCAGTGGCCAGCTTGAGGGCTTTGAGGGCGTAGGCTGCTGTTGCATACACCTGCCAGCAGGTGGCAGTATGGGAGTGGGCTACAGACGGTCCTTGGCCCTTGGGTATCTCCGGGCTCCGCAAGGGCCTGGTTAACCTTCAGAAAAAGCCTTTAATGCTCAAAGAAGTACCAACTCTGCCAGGTGTGGGGTGCACACCTGTATATCCAACTATCTAGGAGGAGGCTGAAGCAGTAGGATCACAAGGTAGAGGCCTTAGCAGCCTGGGCAGCTTAGCAATAACCTGCCTCAACATAAAATAGGAAGAGCTGGGGAGTAGCTGGATTCAAACATACTACAAAAAAAAAAAAAAAACCAAAAACAAAAACAAAAACAAAAAACACCCCCAAAACCAAAAGGTACCAAATTGCACTCAAAACACTCTTCATCGCACCCGAGCACAATACTCCAGAGTTCACAGTGTGCTTTTACAACACCTCTCGCCCTAGTTACTACAGCCCTATTTGGAAGATGAAGACACAGAGGCTTCTTACAAGACTGAGCCAGGACTCAGGCAGCCTTATAAGTTGGAGGCTTAGTGCTGTGTTCCTCCAGGGGCCTCCCTGGCCCTGCTCTGTGTTTCTCGACTCTGAACATCAACAAATGGTGAGAGGGACTCTCAGGGATGCCCTCCCCCCTTACTCCCTGTGTTTGACTTCCTGTCCCCTTCTAGCTACGGCCTCATCTTTCATTGCCAACACCGGCGAGTCACCGCACACTGGGTGAGGTCCCTCCACGGGTTTGCACTGTGCCCTTTATCTCCCACACCATGGGATTCTGGCTTGAGGTCGCTAAACAGGTGTCTGAAAAATTGTGTGCTCCCGGAAGGCAGGACGGCTTGTCGTCCACACCCAGGGTGCACACAGCGGGCCCTGCCATTCTTGCATGGAGTATGTGTTGCAGGAATGAAAGAGGAATGAATGGAGTGGGCGAGAAGACTCCACACTCCTCCTCAACAATGGTCCCAGCACACCCTGCCTCCTTCATTTGTACCCTCTGGATCCACAGCACACCCCTCTGCAGTGGGCACCATCATCTTCTTCACCCATGAATATGGAGACTGTGCTGTGGACGGGTGAAAGAGGCTGCCCAGGAGGGAGGGAGGTGAGATTTGGCCTCTGAGCCCAAGAAAACACCTGCGTCCCCGGGGCATGCTGGGACCGGCCGGGCTCCGGGGAGGCTCAGGGATGAACTAGACCTATGTGCTATCTCCCAGAAGTTCCTGACACCACCTCAGACAGCAAGGACCATGTACGGAGCAAGAATCCAGGGCAGGCTGGGATGGGGACTGGAGGGAGCCCAAAGGAAGAAGAAGGAGGAAGAGAGAAAGGGGGTGGCCAGGGCCTGGGGCACCTTCGTAGGTCCTCAGTGGGATGAGATAAGAGGGGCATGAAGGTGAGGGGGAAGGCTGAGAGCCCAGGTCAGGGGTATAAATGGCTTAGGAGGAGGTTGTAGGAGCCTGAAGTGTCAGAAGGCTGGGAGAGCCCCAAACCTGCCGTGTGATGTGGTTGTCTCTCTGGGACAGGGCGGCCCTGGCAGCAGAAACAGCCTTCCCCACACCTGAGCTGCAGTAAACCTGCCAGGGAACATCCCTGGTAGGCACTGGGAGTGTCTCACAGAGCACCAGTGGACAGGTGGGGCAGGGCAGGTCACGAACAGTCCTCTCTCCTTGTCTTTCCTTCCAGGGCCACCTGTATCCTCCTTTCAGCCCCTGGACCTGCCAAGGTCTCAGAAGCCACCTCCCTAGAAGCAACCAGGCTTAGGTGAAGGGAGGTGGAATGTCCCTCTCCATACAGAACAGAGAGTGATTATCACCATTCTGTCCCTTTGGCCTCAGATGAGACACATCTCTTCTGGCTTTGAGTTTCTTCATTATAGCAATGACTTTGAACCTGTGGTCATCGAACACGGGAATGGGACTGGTGGCTACAGATTCACCCAAGGAAATTGCTAGAAAGAAAGATGTTTCAGGCCCTATCCTCAGAGAACAGGATCCATAATGCTGGGCAGGAGTCCAAGCAGTTGCCGCTCTATGAGTGCCTGGGTTGGGGAGCCTGCACTGAGTACCCTCCCCGGTTCCCACAGTCACACCGGGAGCCCCAAGATGCAGTTATCTGGAAGCCCCACCCCAGGCTTCTCACTTCCCCATCTTCCTTCCTGACTCAGCTGGATCAATATTGACCCAGCCCTCCCTCTTGCTCCTGCCACCCTGAGCCTGAAGCTCTCGGAGACCCTGACCGTGGTGAGCAGAGTCAAGGTCACAGCAATACTTGTAGCACCCCCCCCCCCCCAATAAAAACTCACTGGGGAAAACATCAGTGCTTTTAAGCCTGTCCTGCAGGAAGACTGGAACTTCTTTCCCACCAGGTGGAGCCAATCCCAAATCCGTCTTCAGGTCCTAAGGTATCCTGAGCAGAAGGCTAAAAGGGGCGGGCAGGTGGGGCAGAGGGCTCCCTTCTGCTCACCCTTCTCCCCAAGCACCTCTGCAGAGCCCACGGCTCCTATTCAAACCATTTGTTCCACTGATGGGGACACTGAGGCCCAGCCTCCAGGGAGCTTTGCCACAGTGCTGGCAAGCCCCGGGCCTTGTCATGACCCATTCTCGGCTCCAGGCACGCCAGTGCCTGCCTCCTTCTCCCCATCCTCGCTGGAGGAGGGGTATGAGCCTTAGGTTTTTCACTGTACAAGGAATAGCTGGCGAATAAGAACCATTCCATCCAGAGGGGTTCTACCTGCTAAGTATGTGGGAAGCACTTTAATCATCACACACACACACACACACACACACACACACACACACACACGTTGAGATCTAATATTATCTCATTTAATACTCCACAAGGAGAAAATTATTGTCCTCACTTTGCATCTGAGGGCGCTGGGGTTTGGAGAGGTGAACCAGCAGGTTCTGCTGGTTGGTAGAGCTAGGAGCTGGCTCTTACCAGAAGATGCCCAATTTTGCCTTGGCTTTTACCACCAACAATTCTCTGGAGGTTATAGCTCACAGATGCTGTGCACACTAGCAGGAAAAGTCTTTCTTTCCCCTCAAACAAGAACAGATCCTGGATGGGGTGCTAGGAGGAGGACTCTGTATGGTCAGAGGGGGACGGGCTGCTGCTCTGTCCCGTGGGAGACGGCCAGGGCAGCAGGAAGTCAGGCAGAGACGGAGCAGGGGGATGCTGGCCAAAGATCGGAGGGCGGGCAGGCGGCCCTGGACACCCTTCCAGGGCAGGGCCAGCGTCAGCGAGGCCCAGGCCCCAGAGGGAGTGGCCAAACTTTCCATGAGCCATCAGCAAAAAATGAGTGTGGCGGAGAGCAAGTGGCGACCGCAGACCCTGAGGCCGCAGCCGAGTGTCACGTGGGATCCTGAGCGGCCTTAACTCTTTGTTGGGTGTTCCCCAGAGCTACCAGAGTTCTGCGTTCAGGTTGGCACTCCACCGGGCCAAGTTGTTAGAGATAAGGGAAGTCCAGTCTGTCCTGAAAGAACTGGTAGAGGGACAGAGACCCAGGGCACCAATGGTTCCTTCAATCCACCAAGACCCAGGCCTGTGTGGGGCCATGACATTATCCCAGACCCTGACACAGTTGCCATGAGGTCACTACAGAGAAGGAAAAAGAAAGCTTTACAGAAACTCAAACTTAGAGAGGTGACGTGACTCCCCAACACCACACAGCGCAGGAGGACGGGGTGGGAAATGGGCCCAGGGCTGTGTGGCCGAGTGCCCACTGCATAGTGCCCCATGATACCCCGACCTGCTCTGAGGTTCAATAAGTGTGATGCAAGAGTCTTAACCACATAGGGGAAAAAAAAAAGTCTTCTGGGCAAGCCGGAGCTGGGCTATCAGGACTCAGTGGGCGTATGGTCAGACCCCCTGAAAAACCTAGGAGTCCACATCAGGTTGTAAACTGATAGAAGAGGCATGGCTGGGTGATGAAGGGGGATATGGTGTGCAGGGCCTACTGGAGACCAAACACCGACGAAGCCAGCATGACCCTGGTGTCTGCTGACCCTTGTTTGACCTTGGGGATGTGGCTGTTGGTAAGGGTGTGGTACAGAGCCCCTTCCCCTCTCCCCTCCTGGTTTGCTCTCAGAGATCATCAGTCAGAGATGACTACAGATGGTCCATCACCTCATCTCAGAGAAATGCAGGATTCTGGGACACCCCAGACTCCCTGCCCCCATTCAGCTCCCACCAGCCTCCCAAGTTCAGGACCCACGGACACAGAGATGAACTGGCGCTAAGACGAGCTGCTGTGGAGAGCCATTCTCACGAGGCTCCTGGCAAGCTCTCCACACCCCTCCGCCCCACAGTCAGCAGAGCAAGCAGGCTGCACAGAGGACAGGAGGCCCGGGTGGGGCTACACGACTTTGCATCTTAAAAAAGTAGCTGTCCAGCCAGGGCGTGGTGGCACATGCTTGTAATCCCAGCATTCCGGAGGCTGAGACAGGAGGATCACGGTTCACGGACAGCCTCAGCTACTTAGTGAGGCCCTCCGCAATTTAGAGAGACCCTGTCTCAAAAAAATAAAGAATAAAAAATTGGGCTTGGAGTGTAGCTCAGAGGTAGAATGCCCCTGGGTTCCATCCTCAGTACGAAAAAAAAAAAAAAATTAGGCGGGGTGGCTCATACCTGTAATCACAGTACTTGGAAGGTTGTAACAGGAGCCCCTGAGTCCAATCCCCAGTAGCTTCCCCAACACATACACAAAGAATAAATAAATAAATAAATAAATAAATAGGGCTGGGAGTGTAGCGCAATGGTGGAATCCCCCTGGGTTCAATCCCCAGTATCACAAAAAAAGAAAAAAAAAACCCAAAAAACCAGATCTTTCAATCAGAACCACACTTCTGGGAGACAGCCTCATTTAATTAAACATCCCTTAAGATAGGCATGTTGCCGGGCGTGGTGGTTCACACTTGTAATCCCAGCATTCGGGAGGCTGAGACTGGAGGATCATGGTTCGCGGACAGCCTTAGCTACTTAGCGAGGCCCTTTGCAACTCTGGGAGACACTATTTCAAAATTAAAAAAAAAAAAATAGGGCAGGGGGTGTAGCTCGGAGGTCGAATGCCCCTGGGTTCCATCCCCAGACCCGGAAAAAAAAAAAGATAGGCATGTTTTCTTCTGTATCTCCCTGAAGTGCCCACCACTCCCTCTTTTGACACTCACTTAAGGGTCCCTTGCCAGTTATTGTCACACTCACACCAATAGCTCTGTGTACTCAGGCTCTCCAGCTGGCCTTTGGGGTGGCTGCCTACTAGGACATTCTAGGATTCCAGACTGGGGTCCTACTGCAGACGGGGCGAGGTTTCCCCAATCTGCTCCCTCCAGAATTGAGGCCTGGCTGGGATCTTCTGGGGTCTCCTGTGAGTCAGGGAGATCTGGAACCAGTACAAGGCCAGTATGGAAGCAGCTGGCAGGTGGCGCGGGGAGATGGCAGGCTGCAGAGGGGGAAGAATGGAATAGCGGGAAGGGCGGTCTGAGAGCAGCGGAGATGGAAACAGCAGGAAAGACTAGAGATGGGCCAGGAAGAAGAGTGTAGGAATGGCAGGCCCAGGCGAAGTCAGCAAGGCCCAGAGGGGAGGCAGGTGGGATGGGGGTAGGCAGGATGGACGGGCAGGGAAGCTGGTGGGATCCATAGCCTCTGGAACCCCTCAGTCTCACACCTGGAGTCTGGGGAGAAGAGGAGAGGCCTAGACTTCTGGACCCTCTATTCCTACTCCCAGCACAGGGGCTACAGCCAGGGTGGGTGAGGCGCCCATGAGGCCACAGTGGGTGGCCAGCCAGCGCTTCTTTCCTACACAGGGCCCTGTGAGTGCAGGGCCCCTACAGAGCCTGCTCCGGGTGTGGGAATGACCCTGCCTGGTGACGCCAATCTTGCAGCCTCTGCAAATGAGCAAATTCATCCCTTTCTTTTACCTGGAACCCTAAGCAAAGAGGGGCAGAAGAGGCCTGGCTCTTTATTAGAGGAAACACTTTAATATACAAAATACTCAGCCCTTTCTACCTCAATCAAAGCCTTGCAAATACCTGGGCCTCACATTTGAAAGGCCCGAGGTTCTTTCTTATGGTAAGACCCTGAGGAGAGGGTGGGCAGCCCAGGAGATGCTTCCCTGGGAACCCCTGGCCCCGCCCAGCCCGCAATGCTCACCAGCCTTGAGCCGCCACCTCCCGGTGTTGGCCAGGCTCTTGCACTCAGGCCTTGGTTTGTCTAGATATATTCTAGGGGATTAAGTAGCCTCCAAGGACCCAGAGTCCATCTTCCTTCCTTGACATCCCCAAACCCCTAAAGAAAGAGCAGAGCCAGTGTGAGAACCCGGGCAGGCCAGCCGAGCAGCTGAGCCTCAGTCTCCTCTTCTATCCAGTGGGAGCTGAAGCCTGTGCTGCCCACCTCAGACCCGGTGGTAAGGAGACAAGGAAAGGAGGATGACCTTATTTGGTTTATTAATAATAGACCAACAGAACACAGATGGCTGGGGAGATGCCAGGAGAGAAAGGGCACAGAGGCCGGCCACGGCTGCACTCGGCAGCTGCCCCACTGGGAGAACTACTCAGAATGGCCGCACACCTGGTCTCTCAGAGCCACAGCACCAGGCTGCCCCTCTGCTTCCTGCCTCTGCCCTGGACCCCACCCTGGCACCCTGGGGCAGGGTGACGGCATCAGAACCAGATGATCATTGACATCCATATCTGGGCCACCAGGACGAGGAGCAGGAAGAGAGAGGCCCTGGGCCCGGCCGACAACCCTGGTTTCCGTCTCTGTGGCTTATGCAGCTCCCCTCCCTCCCGCCCCAGCAGCCCAGGGCCCAGGGCCACTGGGAAGGCTGGCCCTCGATGGCGGTCCCTCTCTCTTTCTTCCCTACCCCCATCCCAAATCAGGCCACCAGCACTTCTTCCTGCCCTCCACAGGCCTCCCACCTCTACCCTGTCTCCTTAATGCACCCTGCACAGGTCCAAATGACAGTCCAAGTCATGCAAATTCCCTCCCACCTGCCGACCCTGGCTCCTGCTCCCTGCCACTCCCTGCAGTCCTCCATTCCGACTAGAATGTGCTGTGACCTGCTGCCATTGACATCTCTAGCCACTCTTGGTGACTGCCCGAGGCAGGTCAACCTCCTGGACCATTGGGCAGGAGGATTAAACCTTCCCCTCCTCATCCTCTCTGTACCCCGCCACCCACCTAGGACCCTCTGCTCCCACCTCCTCCAGGAACCTCCAGGGACCCTTCTCCCCACTTAATTTTACTGACCCTCGACTCCGGGGCTTTGGTGGCCTCTTGATTCTCTCGCCGCCCTGGTTAAAGTCCAGGTTGTGTGGAGGCGAGGTCAGACCCTGGACAAAGATGAGAATGTGGTGCCTGCTGCCCAAGGAGAAGGGGGTGGAGTGGTCCAAAGCCCTGGAGTCAAGTCCTCTCTGCCTGTGACCTTGGCCAGGACTCCCTCCTTGGCTCATTTGTCCACCTGCAAGGCGAGGGCTGAGCTGACCATCTCAGGGGTGAAGGGCTGTGTGCGTGCATGTATGTGCCGGGGCTGGGCAGAGGTGTCAGGAGAGCAGAGGCCACAGAGAGAGACTGGGGCACCAGCATCACTGTGGCAAATTTTTGCACAGCCTCTGAGGACCCCAGCAGGCACACCGCCCCCGTCGAGGCCTGGGTGGGGCCTCACATCATAGACTCTTCCTCCTCCTCGGCGATCTCACGGTCCACCTCGATGGCTGTGTTCTCAAAGCTGGTGATGCCCCCGTACTTGCGCATGTGCACCATCAGCGGCTTTGGCGACTGGCTTCCCGCCAGCGTGGCCACGTACATGCCGGTCCGGTTTTCCTCCAGCGATGGTCCCCAGTCCATGGCCGGCCTGCTAGCCTGCTGGAGCCGCTGTGGTGGAACAATGACTGGTGAACACTGCCCCTGCTCAGCGGGTGCTTTCTGTGGCCAGGTACCCAGCTGACACCTGACCGCAGCCTGGCTGTCCTCACAATGCCCCAGGGCGCAGGGGTTGGGGGCTCCATTACTTCCCAAGGGAGTGATTCCTACATCTGGATGAGACTCTTCCTCAGCTGCTTACAAGCTGGATGACCTTTGGTTTTAGTGCCTATTTTTGAAACAGTTGTGAAGTCACAGATGATGTGCTTGGCGGGGGGACAGGGGACAGGACAAGGCTTAGTAAGCCTAGGCTGTTAGGATTCCAAGGCAGGGCCCTCTTCTGAGCATCCCTTCCCATTCTGGGTCCTTTTCCCTTTCCCTAAATGCTGAGTGCAAAGGAGCTGGAGCTTTTAGGAAAGACACAAACTTGGGAGAATCGAACGGGGATTGTAGCGGGCTTTCCTGGCCTCTTCCAGCCCTGGCTCTGACCTTCCCGTCTCCGAGCCCCAGTTCCCAGGAAGGAGGCAGCTGACTAAGGTCATGACTAAGCCTGGACATTCCAGAGTTCCTCCTGGAGCCACGTTCCCAGAGCCTCTGCCTGCCCTGCCGGGAAGAAGAGCCTGTGTCCTTAGGAAAAGGGAGGCCACTGACAGCAAGGGTGCAGGTCCCAAGGGAGGCAGTGTGTGCGACACCTTTGGCCCCGGGTAGGTTCAACTGGTCTCCAACATGGTGATGCTCACGGAAATGCACTGAGCACGTGTAGCTGCCAGGGCTTCTCCTTTCACTTGGAACACAAGCCCAAGTGTTGTCCATGGGCTCCGTGTCCTGCCCTGCCTGCCACTCTCCATTTCCTCCGTTCCCATGCCACCGGCCTCCTCGCCGAGCTCAAACACGCCAGCTCCTCTTGCCTTGGGCCTTGGGCCTTCGCACCCGCACCCGTCGTCCCTCTGCCTAGAACACTTCCCTCTACACATTTACATGTATCACCAGTTCATTTTCCCAGCTCTCTCTGACCTCCCTGGCCCAAATACCACCATCCTCCATCTCCCTCTATTCCCACACTCTGCTTTCTGTCCATGCGTTTGTCTTTTCCAAGTGTGGCACTTGGCGCTGTGTGTGCATCTGTAGCCTGTCTCCTACAGCGAAACGCAAGCCCGCTGACAGCGCGGGAGTTAGGTATGTTCCTCACTGATCTTGAGCGCCCAGACCAAGCGTCTCCACTTGAGCACCACTTAATCCCCGATGTGGGGCTGCCCTATACACAGAAGGGTGTTCAGCAGCCTCCCTGGGCTCTGCCCACTAGATGACTCACCATACCCCATGACAACCACAACAGCTCCAGGCATTGCCAAATGCCCCTGAGGACAAAACCACCCCCTCTGGGAACCTCTCAAACTAGAATTAAGCACTTAGCTTGTTGCAGCTCTATGCTAAGTGTTGGCTTATTTAATCTTTAGATTATTCGTATGTGAGGGGGACTTTCCCTCTACCTCATGGATATTATCTGAAAATTAAAGCTCAGAGAGATTATTTAAGTTGGCCAAGGTCACACAGGTGGGAAGGGGTGGTGCCAGAGTTTGAACCCAGGAAGTCTGACCCTATCCTCAACTTTTTAAATATTCTGCTTTTCTGCCCCCATAGCACTGATTATGTTGATAAGCTCCTTTCTCCTCAGAGCAGCCATATAAAAAAAAAGTGTATATATATATATTTTTAGTGGTGCTGGGGATGGAATACTTCTACCTCCGGGCTACACTCCCAGACCTATTTTATATTTTATTTGGAAACAGGGTCTCTTAAGCCAACGAGGCTGGCTTTGAACCTGTGTGACCCTCCTGTCTCGGTCTCCCAAGCGCAGGGATTACAAATGTGCACCACCACACCCGGCAAAAAAGTCTGTATTTTTAAAATGGAGAAAATGACGCACGCTTGTAATCCCAACGCTTGGAAGGCTGAGACAGGAGAATTGCAAAGGTTCAAAGCCAGCCTCAGCTACTTAGTGAGGCTCTCAGCAACTTAGTGAGACCCCCTTTCCAAATAAAATATAAAATAGGTCTGGGAGTATAGCCCGGAGGTAGAATGCTTCTGGGTTCCACCCCCAGTATCACCAAAATAAATAAATAAATAAATAAATAAATAAATAAAGTTCAAGGAAGTGCAGTTACGCTGGGCGTGGTGGCGCACGCTTGTAATCCCCGTGCTTGGGAGGTGGAGACAGGAGGATCTCGCAGGTTCGAAGCCAGCCGCGCTGGCTTAAGAGACTCTGTTTCCAAAAAAAAAAAAAAGTATAAAATAGGTCTGGGAGTGTAGCCCAGAGGTAGAAGGGTTTCCAGAAACCCCAGTACCACCAAAAAAGAAAAAAAAAAGAAAAAGTGCAGCTAGCCAGGCATGGTGGCGTTTGCTTATAATCCTAGTACTTGGGAGGCTAAGACAGGAAGATCCTGATTAACAGCCAGACTCAGCTACTTAGTGAGGCCCTTTACATCTTAGTGAGACCCTGTTTCAAAATAAAAAATAAAAAATGGGGCTGGAGGTATAGCTCAGAGGTCAAATGTCCCTGGGTTCCATCCCTAGTAACCCCCACCACACACACACACACACACACACACACACACACACACACACACACACACACACGTGCGGTGACTAGCTTAGGATCATTCGTGCCACTGGCAAATGGCAGAACCAAGATTCTGCTCCTAATGGGCCAGGGCTAGAAGCCCCAGTCTCCGGGCAGCGCTCCTGAGCTGGTCTGTGGCTCCTCTGCAGCGCTGGCTACCTCTTGGGCCCCCCAGGGCATGCCCCCTCCCCCTGGCCGCAGAGCAGGACAGCAGTCGCTGTGGGAAGCCCAGGGTTCCCAGTGGCCATCACAGGCTCAGGGACCCCCTGCTTCCTGGGAGCCGGAGCTCCACCCGAGCGTCTTCCTCTATGCCTTCCGTTTGCACTCCCTGTTCTCAAGCACCGAGAGGGCTCCTATAAAAGCACAGGGGTACTCCTGAGGTTCAGGGAAGGTGAGGAGTTTCCCCATGTCACACAGCACAAAGCAGCTGCCCCTGTGATCAGGGGCTGTGACCATGAGCCAGCTGTGCTGCTGAAAGGCACATGCCTTCCTGCTTGTGGAGGGTTGGAGGGGAGCTGAGGGTGGCTGAGAGCAGGGCACCTGTCTGGGGGCAGTGGGAGGCAGAGTGTGTTGGTAAGCAGCCTCCCGGGAAGGAGGCAGGGAGGCCTGTTTTGTAACCAATTTCCCTCCACTGTCAGATCCAAGCTTTCCGTGGTTTAATGACAGGCTCATAATATTCCTGAATATTTAACAATTAGCTCTCCTGATAGCCAGGACTATCACTCCTTGGACAGAACAGACACAGGACAGGACACATGTTGAGGAGGGTTCCCCAGCCTCTCTCTGGGCTCATCACCATCCGGCTCCCTCCAGCTCCAGTCATGATGACAGCTGGTGGCCACCAGAGGACTCCACGGCCACAGCCACAGAAGTGAAGGGCTCAGCACAGTGGGAGTTCTGAGGCTCAGAGAGGGTCAGGATCACCCTGTGGTTACACAGTACATCCACCAGCCCGTAATGGTCACTCTTCTCCTCTTTTAAGGCCTGTTGACTTCTGTGCCCAGCAGCTTGTACTTTGTTTTCTTGGTCTTTCTACAAAGCCCTGACTATGGGGAGAACTCACAATATTCTACCCTAGGCCACCCATGGGACACAGGAGGGCTCCTGGGCACAAAAGAAGAGTGGCAGCCCACCCTTGGGGAGTCCTGCAGTGCTGCCTTTGAACTCTGAACTCCAGGGGAAGTGCTGTTGGTCTCCCACCTGTGGGTCATGGTCATGGCCTGTGGGATTTGATTGAGTCCAAATCCCAATCCCTGCACCACCTATCATGGGGCCTTTGGCTGGCCCTATTCAACGGTGGCCTTCAGATTATCCACCCCTCCCCCAAGACCCCCTGTGCTGTGAGGTGCCAGGGCAGGACTTCCCCCCCTGCATCTGCCCAGGCCATGCAGGCCTCTGGATTAGGTGTGGGTACAGGTGTTTTCTGCCTAGTGGGGCACAGGATGGGAAGGCTGAGGGTGCACAGAGCGGGGCAGACTCACCTCCCACAGAGAGCCCTCCTCCCGAAGCACAGCCACCAGCATGCCGGCAGGGATCATGAGGCAGGACAGCAGGCCCATGAGGATGCCCAGCAGCTCGGCCCAGGCGGGGAAGCGGTAGCTGCCATACTCTGAGGGCTGGTACTTGACGATGCTGTACACCAGCAGGGCCTGCAGGGCGGGTGACCTCCAGCATCTTAGGGGCCTCAAGCAGGCCCTGGGGCTTGGGACAGCCCAGGTCTGAGCTGCCCTAAGGTTTAAGCCAGCCAGCCCAGGACTGTTGTCCCAAGACCTAAGAAAGCCTAACCCAAAGCCACCTGGTGTTCTGCACTGTACCAGACTCTGATATGGTTCATTTCTGGAACCTGTACAAGGCCTGAGCTAGCCCAGCTCCAAGCTGACCCAACACCAAGGCCTGTGACAGGTGACACCCCAGCTCTGAAGCACCACAATTCCTGAGATGGTCTAGCCCTGAGCTGCTGCAACCCCAAACCTAGAAAGCACAGTGTCAAGGGCCCAGCCCTGAGCTCTCAGACAGTCCCACCAATTTTACCAACCAAATGTCAGGCTAGGCTCAGCATGGCTACAAAAATAGGGAGCCTCAAGGGGGCAGGGGCAAGCTAGGATTCCATGCTCACCCCACAGGCCTAACACGGACTCCCCTTTGGGCAGAGCATCCCCCCCAAACTGAGGGGACTCATGCTCAAGAATCCCGCACCCCACCCTTGGTTACCAGGAGTGTGGCCGGGGACAGGAACAGCCAGCAGGCCCTGAAGTAGAGGCCCGGCTTGAAGCCCAGCATCATGTGGATGTCTCGGCAGAACCGCTGGATGCCTGCACAGGGAGGAGGAAGGAATGGCCCCACTGCAGCCCCTCCCCACCCCTGCCCCCACCTGGAATGTGGTACAGGGGCTCCAGGCAGACCTCCCTGCCCCCTCCCTGCCCCACTCTGGGCCTCAACCCCACCTCCCATCCCCTTCTCACCATACACCCGGGTGACGGCGAGGCACGTGCTGATCACCACCACCATCAGCCCGAAGCTAGCGCTGTAGTCATCCAGCAGGACCAGCCAGTACATGCCCCCCTGGAACACAGCCACAGCTCTGCCCCATACCCCAGCCCGCCGCCCCCGCAGCCCCTTCTCCTGGCAGGGCGTGCACAGGAAGCAGCCAGGCTGCCGGGCAGCGGGGTGATGATGGCCTGCCGGCTGTGTGCCCCGGACACGACTGTCCCTTTGAGTCTCCAGCAGTCCTGCACTGTAGAACCCCTACTTTACCAATGAGGACAGACGGGCTCAGGGAGGGAAGTCACTTGTCTGAGGTCACTAAGCAAGTGTAGGGCGTGTTTGGGGCCCAGGTCTTTCAGACTATGACTTCAAAGCCAGGGTTCATCTCAGGGCTCAGCCGCCCCCTCAGGAGACGGGGTGGGATGGGGAGGTACTCAGGCCGGCGGCCCTGCCTGCCCATCTCCCCTGTGGCACACTCACGTCCGTGGTGAGGATCAGCCCCATCAGGTACATGGCCACGCAGATGATGCCCGAGAACGCTGCCTTCTTGGGCCGCAGGTAGTATGGGAACTCGTCCGTCACAGCGGTCACAATGGTCTCCAGAAAGGCGAACTGGACGGTGGGAGGGGCTGGGGTCAGGGCTCTGCCCCCGCCACATACACCACAAGGGCACTCTGTGTATGGGGCTCACCTGGCTGTCCAAGCCGAGAGTCAGAAGCATGAAGAAGAAGAGGAAGGACCAGAAGGGCGACAGGGGCAGCATGGTCATGGCCTGTGGGTAGACCACAAAGGCCAGGCCGGGGCCTGGGCCCAGGGCACACGGGGTCAGCAGCTTGGGGCATGCAGGGGGCCCCTCTATACCCTCAGATACACACGGCCGTGTGTACCCCTCACGTAGCCACACCCTCTACCCATGAGGCCCCCCCAGCCAGTCACGCCCCAGGGAGACATACACCAAGTGCACACTCCTAACACTTTCTTAACTTCAAGGACACAGCACATGGCAGGTGCTCAATCAATATGTTGATAGAATAAATGACTTAATAATGAATGTACAAATAAATGTGAAATCCAAATGTAAAATCTCACCAGAACACATCTGTACACAATCATTTGCACAAGAAATGCACTAACACACATATACATGGCGCGAGACGTGCCGACTGACGATCTTCTCCCCCGATTCCCTTACACACAGACATCTCTACACCTTGGATATGACTCGCTTGGACAAATGAGGCACAAAAGTTAAGGTGATCTCATACAGAAATGCACTCACCTCCAGACACGGATTAATCCACATTTGCACACCTACTCCTTTGCACACAGACACCCAGAGACCAACATGCTCATTTGCAGGCACATGTATGTACATGCACACACATACGACATACCGATCCACGATCCCACTGACCCAGCCCTGCTGTGCCCCCCACACCCTCACACCACACCCTGGCAGCCTGCCCACCTGCTTTGGCTACTTGGTCCACAGGCACACCCAGCTCCTGGGACATGTAGCCCAGCACAGAGAAGATGGCGAAGCCGGCCAGGATGCTGGTGATGGCATTGCCCAGCGTGACGATGAAGGTGTCTCTGCGGGGGAAGTGTAGGGGCAGGCTGGTGAGCAGCCACCCTCTCCACCCGTGAGGCTGCCCTGGCACCCACTCTCCTGCCTGCTTAGGCCCCGGCCCCAGGGTGCTAGGAAACTGCAGGCACGGACCTGTAGATGTTCTGGTGGAACGTATTGTAGGAGGCAAAGGTGAGGAGACCCCCGAAGCCTACACCCAGGGAGTAGAAGATCTGAAGAGCAGCTTCAATCCACACCTGTGGCGGGGAGGAGGGAGGCAGAGGGCGGAGAGAAGGGGCTGGCATACTGGCATCCAGGCATGGCAGGGAAAGCATCAGGCTCACAAACATGGGCCAGGAGCAAACCCTGCTCCAACCCACCCTGCGGGGTGTGGGCCAGGCCCTTCCCTCTCTGGGTCTGTTTCCCACCCAGGGTCTAGCATGCAATCTCTAAGCCTGGTCTGATCCTGAAGGAAGTAGCATCTAATATAGTTTCCAGATTCACACTGGCAATTAGCCCATGCCAATACCTTTTCTTTCCTGCCTGGAGTCAGGGAGACCTGGGCCGAGGACCCAGTTTCTCTAGTTTCTAGGTGTCCAGCTGCGCTGGCCTGCAGGCCCCTTGTCCGTAAGGAGGGCTGGGGGTAGTGAGGATTAAACCTCACTCTATGGTGAGTGAGTCTCACGGGTGGAGCAGGCTCAGGCACAACCATGAGCCAATAAATAATACATGTTCACTGTCAGTACCACGCTGTTCCTCATTATCACGAATGCCCCCCTGGGGTTGGAGTTTCACAGATCTGGACTGGAACCCATCTCTGCCAATCCCTAGCCTTGTGGCCATCAGCTCATTGCTAGTTCTTGTGGACCTGTTTCTTCATCTGCAAAATGGAGAGAATAATAACCACTTCGTAGGGTTTTTAAGAATAGTGAGTGGAAACGGTGCACGGGAAGGCCTGGCACAGTGCCTGCTGTTGGAACTCCCCACTCAGAGGACCTCTGCCCTGGCTCCTCCGTCCCCCACAGAGCCATCTTTCTCTCCTCGACTTGGGTCACCCCCTCCCTCTGCATCTCAGCCTGAGGACCTCACCTTGGAAGACAGCAAGTGGTGGAACTGGGGCGTGAGATAGAACTGGATGCCCTTCCAGGCCCCTGGGAGGGTCACTCCTCGGACCAGCAGCATGAGCAGAATGAGGTAGGGGAACGTGGCTGTGAAGTACACCACCTGAGGGGTGATACGCGGGAGCTGAAGGCAAGAGGACCTTTCCTTCTCCATGGCTCCTCCTCCTGAAACTCCAACCTCCCCAACCTCCCCAACCTGGGTGGCCCAAGCCGGGAACCAGCCACCTTCTGCGGTGTCTTTCCTTCCCTGTCTCCTGCTGCCACCCATCCGACCACCAGCAAATGCTGTGACCCTGCTTTCCAAGGCCTCCCCAGAGCCATCTCCTCTGCTGCCCCTGGTCCAGGCCACCATCACTGGTAAGAAGAGCTGCCTCCTCCTCCCTGTATCCACATCCTGTCAAAACCCACTCCACATGGTGATCAGACACCAGGCATTTTCAAACTCCCCTCTAGCCTTCCTCTTCAGTAAACCCCTCAGGTACAACACCCGCATTGCCCTGGTGGTGACCGCGATCAACCCTTGTAATCCCAGCATTTGGGAGGCTGAGGCAGGAGGATCTCAGTTCGCGGACGGCCTCAGCTACTTAGTGAGGCCTTCCACAACTTAGTGAGACCCTGTTTCAAAATAAAGAATAGCGGCGCCAGGCGTGGTGGCGCACGCTTGTAATCCCCGCACTTGGGAGGCAGAGACAGGAGGATCGCGCAGGTTCGAAGCCAGCCGCGCGCGCTGGCTTAGGAGACCCTGTTTTTAAATAAAAATGTAAAAATAGGTCTGGGAGTGTAGCCCGGAGGTAGAAGGGCTTCCAGGAACCCCAGTACCACCAAAAAAAAAAAAAAAAAAAAAGAAAGAAAGAAAGAAAGAAAGAAAGAAAGAAAGAAAGAATAGCCGGGTGTGGTGGCGCACGCTTGTAATCCCCGTGCTTGGGAGGCGGAGACAGGAGGATCGCACAGGTTCGAAGCCAGCCTCATTGACTTAAGAGACCCTGTTTCCAAATAAAAAAATATAAAAAATAGGTCTGGGAGTGTAGCCTGGAGGTAGAAGGGTTTCCAGGAACCCCAGTACCACCAAAAAAAAAAAAAAAATATATATATATATATATATATATATATATATATATAAATAAATTAAAAAATAAAAAAATCGGCAGCATTTGGGAGGCCGAGACTAGAGGATCACGGTTCACGGACAGCCTCAGCTATTTAGTGAGGCCCTCCGCAACTTGGTGAGACCCTGTTTCAAAATAAAGAATAAAAAAATAGGGCAGGGTGCCGGGCGTGGTGGCGCACGCTTGTAATCCCCGTGCGTGGGAGGCAGAGACAGGAGGATCGCGCAGGTTCGAAGCCAGCTGCGCGCGCTGGCTTAGGAGACCGTTTCCAAATAAAAATGTAAAAATAGGTCTGGGAGTGTAGCCCAGAGATAGAAGGGCTTCCAGGAACTCCAGTACCACCAAAAAAAAAAAAAAAAAAAAAAGAAGAAAAGAAAAAAAATAGGGCAAGGGGTGTAGCTCGGAGGTTGAATGCCTCTGGATTCCATCCCCAGCACCACAAATAATAATAATAATAATAATAATAATAATAATAATAATAATAATAAAATTTATTTAATTTAAAATTCTTTTTAATTGTTTGTTAGCTCTGTTCCTTGTGGAAACTTCTCAGCCTTCAGCAGAGGGACAAGTTCTAATTTATTAACCATTCTGAAGGTTCTTTTTTTGTGTGTGTGGGTCTGGGGATGGAACCCAGGGGCATTTGACCTCCGAGCTACAGCCCCTGTCCTATTTTTATTCTTTCTTTTTTGAAACAGGGTCTCACTAAGTCTCACTAAGTTACGGAGTATCTCACTAAGTACCTGAGGCTGTCATCGAACCACGATCCTCCGGTCTCAGCCCCCTGAATGCTGGGATTACAAGCATGCGCCACCATGCCCGGCTCGGTCCCCTGCTTTTGCTCTCTCTTTATCTGGCTACCATGGCTGAGGGCGGCTTTTCTACAACACGTGCCCTGCTGCCAGTTTCTTTCCTGGAGCCAGCCCACCATGAACCATACCTATGAAAGTGTGGGCCAAATAATCCTGTCCTCTCTGAGTTGTGCTCCTCAGGTATCCTGGTCACAGCCACGAGCAAAACAAACTTAAACATGTCTCAGAGGGCTCTGTTTTGTATACCCACCCTCCATTCCTTTTTAAAGTGCCAAGCACTGGATCAGGATGACCACTTGAGTAACCTACAGGTGCTACCTGTGAGTCTGGTAAGGCAGCCTGGGCCGCCGTCATTGCTCACGCTCCATCTTTCATCAGGCAGCACTCCCCCTCCTCAACAGCCTCTCTCTCCCAGTCTCCATCTACATACTGCCTCTTCCACCAGCCCCTGCCCCTCAGGCCTCCAGCCTTCCAGGCTTTACCTTGCCCGAGGACTTCACACCCTTGAGGATACAGAGGAACACGATGATCCAGGCCAACAGCAAGCAGAGGCAGAGGTTCCAGCGGATCTCCCCGGGACTGCCAATGCCCTGGCTGCCTTGAATATGGAGGACGTAGCGGCTGTGAAAGACAGAGAGAGGGTCTGCTCATCACTCTGCCATGCTGTGCCAGTATGCGAGGCTACCGGCTCTTCTCCCCGCACCGCCCCATCCTCTCCATCCTTTGCTGACAGCTTTGTTCCTGGGAGCCTGGACTTACTGACCCCATGGCAGGGCACCTTTCTTTTTCTACTTCCATCTGGGTTTGGCTGAGGGGAGGCAGCGGCAAGAGGCTGAGGGGGGTGAGGGGTCTGGGGATTTGCACACAGATGTACGCACACATGCACACTCCATCTGAGAGTCTGGTGTGGCTGTGTTCCTCTGAGCCACGGTTCTTGTCGGGCAGCCCCTCTCCAAGGCTCCCACTGCCCCTGGCTCCCTCCCCATGCCTCCTCTGCTCAGGGCTGATAACTGCTCCATGTGCCAGTTCCTGGCGCCTGCTTGTGGATTCCCTGACCCTCCATGAAGGCTCTTCAATAAACTCCCTTCAGTTAAGCCCTCTTGACAGTGTCACCTGTCTCCTGCCTGCACCCTGACGGATGCAGCAGGCTGTGGCATCGCCATGGAGACCCTTGGCAGCTGTCAGAGACCACATCAAGTTCTTTGGCTTTAGGCTGCAGACCCCTTCCCATCCTCTCCCGTGGGTTGGGCATGTTCTCCAACAGGTACACACACCTTGGATGGCTTTGAATTGGACAAAGGAATGAACCGTGTTGGAGATGGAAACATTTCAAGACTTCAGGCCCATTTGGGAGAGATTCCTAAGAGCATCCCTTGGCAGGGGAAGGGATGAGAGTGTCTGTTCTGTGTTCTGGCCAGCCAAGGATCCCCACCCAAGGACCAGGTTACTCTAGAATATTCCACAACAGGATCAGGAATCAGGAGTCCTGAGTAGCAATACGATCTCTCCATTATATGCTGAGTAAGCCCCTGGGCCTTGCTTTCCAGCTATCGAGTAGGGGGCTGGGAGGGTTGATGAGCAGTGACCTGCTTCTGACGGCCGCGTTCCCAGTGCTCACAGTGAGCCTGGCACCGGGATAAGTCTTACCTGGATCACCTTGTTTAAGTCTCTCAACGGTTCTACTCCACTGAGGTTTTGTCTCTTCTATCAGACTAATCTGAGTTGATCCCTACTGTGTATCATCCAGACCTTATACTGTTCCAGCTAGCTATATAGTCGGTGTGCAATAAATATTTGTTAAAAGAATGGAAGGGTAAGTAAGTGACTGAGAGATAGCATTCTATAGAGTCGGTACTATTATCATCTCTACTGTTGCGGAGGAGGAAACCGAGACTCCAAAATGTTACTATCACTGTTATCATATAATAACCATCATTATTATCAAGTAGCCTTTATTGAGCACTTACTACCAACTGAACTGGACCGCACAATTTATATATATTCTTTTCTTTAATCTCCACAACCCTCTTCTCTCTCTCTCTCTCTCTCTCTCTCTCTCTCTCTCTCTCTCTTTTGGTACTGGCGATTAAACCCAGGGCATTCTACCTCCAAGCTACACCTCTAGCCTTAGTTTAGCTTTATTTTTGAAATAGGGCTTCACTAGGGTGATGAGAGTCTCACTATTTGCTCCTGCTGTCCTTGAACCTGCAATCCTCCTGTCTCAGCCTCCCAAGGACTGGGATTAAAAGGTCTAAGGATGTGGTTCAGTAGCAGAGCACCCTGGGTCCAATCTCCAGTATCACAAAATAATTAATAATAATAATAATAATAATAATAATAATAATAAATAAAATAGCCAGGCGTGGTGGCGCCTGCATAAAATCCCAGTACTTGGGAGCCTGAAATAGGAGGATCACGGGTTCGAGGGCAGCCTCATCAACTTAGTGAAACCCTGTCTCAAAAACAAAAAATAAAATAGGGACTGGGGCGGGGGGTAACTCAGAGGTAGAATGTCCCTGGGTTCAATTCCCAGTACCACTAAATCAATCAATCAATCAATCAGTCAATTGATCTATTGATAGAGATAAAGCAGCAGAGCCGAATAATTTGCCGAGGGTCGCACAGTTGGTTGAATGAGGAACTGGATTAGAACTTCTCCCAGGGCCCGCTTAGTGCTAACACCTGAGCTCTGCCTCTGAGGACACAAAGCCCTTGGGGAGGCGGCATGTCTGCCCTCCGCGTGCCCGCCCTCGGCACCGGGGGACCCTGACCTCCAGTACTCCTCGCTGGGGCTAACGGTGCTGCTGAGGTTGAGGGGCAGCGCTCCATTGCCGTCCTTGGAGCCCCGGTGCTCCAGGCAGAGGTCGGTGTTCCACCAGTTGCCACAGTGCTCCCAGGGCAGGTCGCTGGTGAGGGAGGCGAAGAGGTAGAAGAGGACGTAGGCGATGATCATGTTGTAGTAGATGGCCACCAGGCCCACGATGAGCAGCATAGCGGCACCGGCACCTGGAGTGGGGACAGGGGCTGCTGGGCTGCGGCCAGGCCCTCTGTGGGTGGGGAGCTGCCTCTGGGAAGCCAGCATCCCTCTGGGCTTTGCTTCCCTCTGTCTGGAGCTTGGGAGGGGGGTCCTGCAACCTCCCAGCCTCCCCCAGGCCTGGTCCCACCCAGAGACCACCGGTACCTCACCTTTGAAGAGAGGGCTGATTTTCCAGACAGCCAGGGGCCCTAGGCTGGAGAACTGGCCCAGGGAGAGCTCAAGGAAAAAGAGGGGGATGCCGCAGATGGCCAGCATGAGGAAGTAGGGCACGAGGAAGGCGCCTGCAGGAGGGAAGAGTGGGGGGCACTCAGGTGGGTGGGGGCCCTCCAACATCCAGCTCTGGCCTGCCCTCCCTGACTCCTACATAGACACCACCTGTGGGTGGATGAAGCTTTCCTCTTTCAGACTGGGGCTCTGTCCCGGCAGGGTCCCCCTCTCTCACGGGGGCATTGAGAGCCAAGGGGGCTGGCAGGGATTAATTCACCTCCATAGCCCTGGGCCCACAACTGAATGAGAGAGCGAATGAATGAAGGAAGGAAGGAATGAAGTCTGCCAAGGGAAGTTCCAACCCCTCAGTGCAGAAGTCAACGCCCTTCAGAACCTGGCTCCAACCTCCTCTCCTCTCCTGCCATACTGCCTCGAGGCGAGCGGCTGCCACCTGTGGTTTCCTAAGCCAGTCTCCTTTCCTCCTTTCTTCTGGCAGCCTTCTCCTTCAGAGAACCGCCCACCACCATATGGCCCTGGAAGGGATGGATCACACCAGCCAGGTCCCCTGCCTTCCCTCCTGCCCCCCGCGGGCACATATGCTAAGCCGGCCCATCAGAGACCTTCCTTGCAATTCTGGATAGACTCATTCACAAGGAGCAGTATTCTTCAGAGCTCCGAGGACCAAGTCTTTCCAGAGTTGTCTGTGGCCATGGCCCCCTACTGCAGGGAGGAAGCCTGCTTCAGGAAAAACAAGGCCAGTACAGAGAGGAAGAGCAGGGACACAGGAAAGCAGAGAAGCAACCAAGGAACTGGAATTCCCGAGAGCATCAGAGGCCCCTCTGGTTCCAAGTTCCTAGTCACAAAAATGTATATTGGCTTTGTTTCATCTAGTTTTATTTTGATTTCTCTCACTTTATCAGTGCATACTTCTTCTTTTTCTTTTTTTCCTAGTCATAGTTGAGATTGGACCCAGGAGCATGCTACCACTGAACTACATTCTCAACCCTTTTAATTTTATTTTGAGATAGCGTCTCTCTAAGGTACCCAGGCTGGCCTTGAACTTGCACCCCACATCAGCTTTGATGCATATTTTTTTTTAACAAGTTTGGTAGAGACAGTTGGAGATAGAGACCTAGTGAAATTACATAGATTCCGAGGGAAGATAATACTGCTCTGGAATGTGGGGTCTGCTACCATGTGAACTTGGGCAAGGACCCCGACCTCTGCAGGGTCCAGCTACCTCATTTCCTTGATGTCTAACCAGGAGGATTGCCATCAGGGTTAAATAAGATGGCTCCAAGCCCAGGGCTTGGCAGGTGATGAGCGCTCAACCCTAGCTATCGTTAATGAGGTTTAGAATAGTAACTTGATGGAGAAGTTAGACAAAAGGACATGTTTTCATAATATAGGAGACTCTGTTTGCATTCTGAGTGGAAGGAACAGGGGAGGAGGAAGTATTGAAGATTTAAGAGAGGAAATGATGGATGGAGCAGGGCTCTGGAGGAGGTGGGGGAAGGGATGGGGAGAATATTAAAAGCATGTTGATTATTGACAGGCGGATACAGGCCTTTATCAGGAAGTCAAGGTGGCTCCCTCTGCCAACCATGCAGGACCCAGGCAGTGTGGGGCCTCTGGGAGAAAGCTGTGTGGGAGCCCATCCTGGGGATAGAAGGCAGGGAGGAGGGGCTTGGATGATAGAATGGGACGAGGCAGAGTAAGCTCCTCCTCCCAGCCCAAAGTCCCATAGGAGATGGTGGCTGAGGCTACCTAAAAGCTCCTTCCACCCCAGAGCCTCGGCCCATCTCCTGTTACCCTTCAGTAGGACCTTGGGCCCGCACCTCCTCCATTGGTGTAGGCTCGATAGGGGAAACGCCAGACATTGCCCAGGCCCACGCAGTAGCCAATGCAGGACAGAAGAAAGTCCAGCTTGCCCGTCCAGTTTCCTCGGTCTGCAGCAAAGTCCATGTCCAGGTCCACATCGCCTTGGTCACTGGGGGTCATCAGCAGGTCTGGGGTGACGGGCTGCTGGTAAGACCAAAGTGTGAAGGGAAAGGGTGAGGCCAGGCCAGAACTGTGACCCCAAGACTAGAGTATGGAGCTGAGCAGGGTGTGATGGAAACACACAGTATTAAATAATCAGTGTCCCCATGTGGATTCACAGGGACATACACAGGACAGCCTCATGGACCAGCAGGTGGCTCAGGCACCAAGAACACCACCTGATCTTACCTTGACTCACAAGCTTAAACCAAGAGATACTGCTGCTGCCCCTGATGATGATGATGATAATGATGATGATGATGATGATGACGACGGCGATGGTCTTATTAGCAGTCACTGGCATTGAGCACTTAGGATGTGCTCACTTTCTAAACATCTTACATCACCTGAGCTCGTCCTCTCTCTCAACACTATGAGCTGAGTACTCATCTAAGCTCCATTCTGAGGCTCAGGGTGGGGTCTTCACCAGGCCCAGTAGGCTTCTCGTGGGAGAAGTAGGTCCTGCCCAGCCTCCTAAGGCAAATAGCTGTGCCTTCACCCACCATGGTGGAATTTTGTTTCCATTCTGGACACCCAGTTTTAATAAAGACACAGACAATATGGAGAAATGTCCAGAGGGCAGCTGGCCTGATGGGAGGGTATTCAGTTAGAGGTTACCGGGGGACAAAGGGAAGAAGCCAGGATCCCTGAGCACCGGAAGCAGAGGACTTGGCGGAGCATGGGCTCCCTGAGGGATAAGACTTGTGCTCTGTGACTGAGGACTGTGGATTTTGGCTCGCGAGCAGGGGAAAGCTACTGAAGCCTGATCTATCTCAGCAAGTCACAACCTTGCTGTTACTGGGGAAGAGATGAGTGCAGAGGAGAATGGAGGCCAGCTGTCCCGAATGTCCCCTTCTATGACTCAAAGTAGACAGAGAGGTCTATTGGGCGTTCTCGCTTCTGGCTGGGGTTGAGGGATGTAGCTCATTTCCAGCCATTTGGGATCCTAGACCCAAGGGATGCAAGCAGGCACCTCCATGAGTACCTGGAAGGAAGCCCAAAGGTACCAGGAATGGTCAGGAGAGGGAGGTGGCCACACCTAGCCTGATTGACACCTGCTTCTGCAAAGCACACAGTGTCAGAGAAGAATGGAAACGCAAGAAGCTGATGAGTAAGGGTGTCCAGGGTTTTCAGAGAGGGGAAAGGACCCCTTGCTTCCTGCTGAGAAAGGCTTGGGGAGAAACCAGGACACCACTGTGCTGGGAGTCCGGAGACTGCAGCTCTAGCCCCAGGTGTGTGCTGATGCCCTGGGAGACTGGAGATACCTTTGGAGCCTCAGTTTCCTCAACTGGACAATAAAGGAATTGGATGGATCAGCATTTTCAAACACATGTCCCTTGGGGTATTCATAGGCATTCTGTGGGAGTTTTATTTGTTTGTTTTTCAGTACTCAGGATGGAACCCAGGGGCCCACTACCACTGAACCTGAAAAAAGGGTTCTTGAGTCAAAGGAGTTTGAGGAAAGCTAGATTAACACAAAGCAAGATATGTTTCTTTGCAAAATTTTGTTGCTTTTCTTTATGCCAATATGCACAGTACTCTCCACATTGGGACTAAAATGCAGTGCTCCCACATTCTATTTAAGAGGAGTCTCCAGGAGCCAGATTGCTGGGATGTTCTTGAGGACATGGGGGTCCAGGTGGCCTTGGTGAGCCTTCTCGTTCTGATGGTCCCCAAGGCAGGATTCACCAGAGACTTTGCTAAAGACACCTGTGATGGCTGAGGGCCAAATGTGAGCCCAGTCCAGGGACTGAGTACGAGTTGTAGCCAGATAGGCTTCTTTCTATCTGTCCACACAAATGAGGTGGTGATGCGGGAGGGTTCGCTTGGGTATTGGTCAGACGAGCATTGCTGGGATGAAGATGGTAAAGGGAGGGTTAGGGGTGTGGCTCGTGGGAGAGCACTTGTCCAACATGTGTGAGGCCCTGGATTCCATCCCCAGCACCGAAAGTAAAATAAATAATGAATAAATAATTAAAGTGACAGGAGAGTAGGGATGGTGCGAGCTGCAGGTGGAGGTATCTGGCTGCAGTGACAGGGCTGGGCAGTGGGTCAGGCGGCTGACTCTCCGTGATAGCGGTGGCCATGGTGGCGATCTTGCCTGTGCCCGGCAGTGGTAACAGGGACAGCCTGGCATGATAACAATGACAGAGAATGAAAAGCTGCTGTTAAGTAACTAGGCTCCGAGGGTGGAAACAAACACGTGCCGGGCTGGCAGGTCTTTAGCTATGGCCTTAGACACATGGCGGTGAGGGCGGCAGTGGCTCCTGCCCTCACTCAAAACCCTCTCCTTCCCTAAGGCTGAGTCTCCGACTGGGTGCACACCAGCCTTCTGGAAACGCTCACTCCCAGGTGAGCCCCAGGAGGGATGTGGCAGCAGCCGGTTGATGGCCCCCAGCACTGGGTGATGAGGCAAATCTGTCACCCCGAGACCCCCTGCCCTGTTCAGGCCAGCTGGCAGGAGGTCCCAGTAATGAGGCTCCTCTGATCCCTCCAGAGAAGCTGCCCTTTCCCTGCTCACAGAGCAGCCCCGATCTGTTTCCATGGTGACAAGAGTTCCAAGAGCAGGATGCTGACAGCTCGTCCCCCCCTCTTCCCCAATCAGGGGGAAGCTTACTCCTGCTTCAGAGCTGGGGATGGGGTTCTCCTAAGCTGGGTAAATCAGAAGCCTACCTGGAGCCTGCAAGCCCACCATAGGGTGAATCCTAGGAGGAGGGCATGGTGAGGATGGGACTGATTGGGTGACAGAGGACAATAGCCAGATGAGTGTGGCAGAGTCAGAAGCTACAAAGGGTCACTTTACACTTCCACCTGAGTGGGAGCCCCCATCCTGAGCCTCCGACTCCCCACCCCGGGGCCTTGCAGGACCCTATGCCTGAATTTGACAGACCTGCACCCTCTGCCCTGGGGACCAGATGTAGGTCCCTGCAGGGACTGGGAGAGGCAGGACTGCTCAAGCCAAGGCTTTTCTACCTTTTTAGGACAAAGAGAGACGATAGAAATCTGGAGTCCAACTCCATCATTGCATAGACGAGGAAACAAGAGTTTCAGAGAGGGAAAGGGAAGAGCCCAAGGTCAAATGATAAGTTAAAGATACAGCAAGGCTGCACCCAGATGCCAGCCAGTGCCCATCTCTGAAGGATGCTGCTTCTCTGCCGGCTTCTTCTCACTCCCTCTCAAGACCAAGGGAGGCCCCAGCACTGCCCTGTTGCTTAGCTCACCTGAAGGACAGCAGCGAGCTTCACCCCTCTGTGCCTCAGAGGCCTTGTCTATAAAATAGGGATAATAAGTCCTGGCCCCCAGAACCACTGGAGAACTAAGTGAGGTGCAGCTAAGCCCCCAGCTAGCACCCTGCAAGAACTTCACAACACCGGCTATTGACAGAATGTGCGGCCCTGTGGCGCAGAGGGTGGGGGCTCTTGCTGAGAGGAAGAGGAGAGTGGGGAACAGATGTGGAGAGAACCCAGGAGACCCCCAGCTGGCCCCCAGAAGTCATTCATGTCAGCTGAGAAAACAAACAAACAGTAAAACACTTACTACAATGGCAGCCCATGGCTGAAAAGCCTTAATGAGAGGAGTGTGCGTGTGTGTGCGCGCGCATGTGTGGGCGCACGCAGGGGTGACAGCAGCCTCTGTGCAGTCCCACATTCACCTGCCCCTTCCAGTTCTAGGCACTGGGTGGGGGGCTTAGGTGGGGGATGGGCAGCTGGGATTCAGAGAAAGGAGTTTTCCAAAGTCACAGGAGGACAAGTGGCAGCTGTAGAAACAGTACTAAAAAAATCCTGGCTCCTTGGCCTGGACTGGTACTATTAAACCCAAACCAGAGGCTCCCTGATCCTCCCCCTCCCCGCACCTGCACAACTCGGCAGGAAGCTGAGGAGAGGCTGGGGCTGGGGCTGGGGCCGCCGGCCTGGTTCTAAACCAGGCCTCCGCCGCCTGCCCACCCTGGGGCCTCCCACCCCCCAAGTCCGCCGAGGGACAGCCGGGGTCTCCGCGGGAAGGCAAAGCTGCCGGGAGAACCCAGGGACTGGACGAAGCAGGTGCGACCCGCGGGGCAGAAGCGGTCAGGAAAGAACCGGGTCCGCGGAGGCTGCAGAGGCTGTTTCGGGTACAAGCGCCCCGAGGAGCGCCAGTCAACACCCCACCCCGAAATCAGTCCATCTCAGAGCTGGCGCTTCTGATACCCCCACTCAGCAGCCAGGCCCCGGGGGAGCAGGGGGGCAGGGGACAGGTGGGTGTCTGGCTCCGGCCACTCCTACCCTGCACCTCCTGGGGCTGCAGACACCTGTTCGCAGGGCTGGGCCCACAGAACCCGGCCCCAACACCCTACATCCCAGCCCCCAGCGGGCGGGGTCCGTGACCCGCCCCTCCCTGCAGTCCCCTCGGCGCGGCCTCCCCCGCCCCTCCGAGCCTCCTCCGGCCTCTGCGGGCCTCGAGGCGGGCGGGCCCCTGGCTCAGGTGCGCCCGGCCCTCTGCGCCCTACCTTGCGGAGGTGAGCTGCCTGGAGCTTCTTCATCTCGGCGGCCGCCGCGGGGGCTCGCGGGCTCGGCTTTCCGGGAGCGTGGACAGCGAGCGAGCGGGCGAGGCGCGGAGACCGTCCACCGCCGGCCGCTGCGCCTTCGCCCGCGGCTCCCGCGCACCGGCTGGGTGGGCGCGGGCGCAGGCGCTGCCGTCTGGCGGCTGCGGGCGTGGGGCGCGGGCCGGGCGCTGCGAACGCCCTGCCTCTCCCTGCGCAGCGCCCAAGGCTGGCGAGACACCCAGACAGACCGGCTGACCGACCGACGGCGGCGGGGGGATGCGCGCCCCCGCACGCAGGGCTAGGGATTGGAGGGGCCCGAACCAGTGGGGAAGGGGGTTCGCGACGGAAACCCTCTGGTCTCAGCTACTGCCTCCTGTGTGACCTTGGGCAAGTGACCTGCCCTCGCTGGACCTCCCTTTCCTCAGTTGGGCAAGAAGGGGGACAGGCGGCAGGCATGGACGCTCTAGCATCCCCGTCTCTCCTTCCTGACCTAAGTTCCCTGCACAGCTGCTGCTTCTGGAAAATGGGGATGAGAATCTCATTTCCCTTATAGGAGTGCAAGGAATTCAGGCAGATGGAACCTAGCACAGGATGCAGGTAGCACAGAGCCTGGCACGTACTAAGTGCTCAGTTAATGTTTATTGGCTGGTTGAAGGTTGGCCCCATCCACCTTAGGCAGATAGTTACCAAATATCCAATCTACTAGTATTTAACGGGCACCTAACCTGGCCAGGAGGCGCCTCATCTTACCACCTTGGTGTCAGCGCTCCTATGAAGAAAGTGGAGGACAGAGAGGTTGTTACTTTCTCAAGGTCACAGAGCTGGTTCAGGACACCAGAGTCTTCATGAACTTTGAGTCTAGGAGTGCTTCTCAACACTCCTTTCTTTGGGCTGAAATGAAACGGAGAAGTTTGGGTGAAGAGAAGGGCCAGGCCATCTTGTCATTGGTGATGATGGCTTGTGACTTAGGTTATCAGCATCAGGTTCCTTTCCGCCCCACTAGGGAAAGTTACGATTTTTGCATCTGTAAAATGGGCCACCAGCCAGTCCATCTGTGACTGACCTCGCAGAATGCCTGACGATTCAGTGGGTCCATGGCTAGGATGGGAAATTATTAGCTAGGGAGACCATATGCCTCTGTTTGCTGGGCCCATGTGTGCCAGGGGACCAGCATGTGCATACCAACCTTGCCACTCTCCAACATTAACCATAAACAGAGGTGGGCCTCTAGTGGGAGGGAGGATGAGAATACCCTCAGCCCTGGGGCTTGAAGGAGGGCAGGGTTTAGGCCCCAGCACTGCCGTGGAGGGCTGCCTCTCCTCCCGCCCACTCAGCTGCTCTTCCCTTAAGCCTGGTGCGCAGGCAGACTGGGATCCCTAGACCCAGGTGGAGGAGCCACCTCCATGGCCACCCCTGCCTGTGTGGGGCCTAGGGGGCATGAACGTGAACACCAGCAACCACTAGGACCCCCACTGTGTGCTTTATACACTCTCACACCTAATAACCTATTTTAATTCTTTCTAACAGTCTGAGAAGACAGGTTGGCGCATCTCATCCGGTGAGGAAACTCTCACCGGAGGGAAGTCAGGTGCCCCACGGTCACATAGACAAGGAGTCTCTGCACTTTGTAGATAAAGGCAGAGGAGCTGTGGGCTGCTCTCCCAGGCCCAGTCACTAGAGCTCTTACAGCAGAGGCAGCAGCCTTGGGAAGTACTCCTTTCTCCTATTGGTGCCGGGGCTCTGTGAGACCCCATGGATGATCAAAGAAGCTCAGAAACAAACAGGAAGTGGGGAGATACTTGGCTCAGGAGCCCAGGAGATTGGCCTTTTTTTTTTTTTTTTTTTTGGTGGTACTGGCGATTGAACCCAGGGAATTCTATCTCTAGAATGAATAATAACGCTCCCAGCCCTTTTTATTTTTTATTTTGAAACTGGGTCTTGCTAGGTTTCTAAATCTCACTACGTTACCGAGGCCGTTCTCAAACCTGCAACCAGTGCCTCAGCCTCCCAAGCACTGGGATTTCAGGCACCACTATGCTCCGTTGGGACTGGCCTCTTTCCAGATCCTTGCCCACAGTACCCAAGAAAAAAAAGAGAGGAACAGGGCCAAGACCTTAGCCTTCCTGGAGCAAACATGTCATGTGGTAACCACTGCTTTGGTATAGTCACTAGCAGTTTGGTGTGTGCAAACAATCTAGGTTAAGCATTCCACCTGGGCAGACTGAGGCCCAAGAGGGGGCAGGACTTGCCAAATCACTCAGCCTCGGTGATACAGAGGCAGAGTTGTACCTGGAATCTAGAGGTGTAACCCAGGCTCCACCCTTGGGCCACACCTCTCTGCCACCTTCTCCACATCACCAGACTTTGGCTGGGAAACAAAACTCTAAGACTTCCTGAAAGACGTTGTCTACACCACTCACTCCACCCACTGAAGCGCCAGTTTTGTGATCACACAAGTGGCCAGGAGTTGGTGACCAAACGCGTTTGACCATTACTACCACCGACATTCCCTCTCTCCCATCCCAAGGGGGTTTGGGTACCATTCAGCCAAATAACTACTTGGGAATCCACTTGGCAAATGCCTGGCCTCCCTGCCCCCTCCCCTCCTCTCTCTTCCTTCTTCTCTCTCAGTATTTCTCCTGGCCTCATGTCAAAACCAGAAGTGAAATTGAGATGTGTGCTGATTTAAGAAAAGTGTTAGATGAAAATGTACTTCCTTTTATCATATAGGGAGATATTTTAAAATGCATATAAATAAACATTTTTAATTTGCTTAAACGATCAGATTTTATCACCGTGAAGCATGTGTTTTGCTACACCAGGAGTGGTGGCTGTGAAAATTGAGGTTCCAGACTGCTAGACCATCTGGCGTGGTGCAGAGAAAGTGGTTCCGGAGCAGCCCACCAGGACTGGGGTGCCCTCTAAAGACACCCTGGGCTAGGCTTGCATCTTCCTGTACCCTGTTCCTGCCATCACAGCCCATTTCTTTTTCCCTCTTTCTCTCTCTCCCTCCCTCTCTTTTACACACACACACACACACACACACACACACACCTGTTTTGCTTGAGACCCCCTTTTTGAAAGCATTCCTCTCCCAAACCCTGAGTCCCAATCTAGAGTTGAGCTGTGGCCTACTCTACTCAGCTTCCTGGCTCTCAGTGATGGGACTGGCTCCTCCAGAGTCTCAGGTTCTCAACGTGGGGTGCGTGTGGGTGTACCCGCAAAACCTAGCACTGATGTTCATGATTCTGACTTGCTAGAGGCCATGAGCAGGCTGTGGGCCCTGGAGAGCCAATTTAGGCTAAGCCACATCTATCTCTGGCTCCCAGGTCTCCAGTACAGGGCTGCCACCAGGCAGAGCAGGAACCTGAAATCACATGTGCGAAGCATCATCAGCCACCCATGATGGGGAGCCGGGGTCCTTCCTTGTCCCTAATGCTTTAGGGGACAGGAAACTCAGAGGCAGCCTGTGGCACTATTGGAAGTCATCTTGGGTGAATTTCCTCATCACAAAGCTCATACTAATGAACAGGTGAGCCCCACCCCCGCCTGTGGACCCATGTGACCTCCTATGTGGCCGACACTGGCACCCTGCCAGGCAGAGGTCTTCTTGAGGCTGGGGAAGGCTTGTCCTGCCTCAGATCTTCACAGCCACCATCTGTCTCCAGCACTGTGGTGGGGGCCGCCAGCATCGCACACTCCCTGTAGGCAGGCGGCTGAGACACTACGTGCTGCGGGCTGCGCTATACACCGTTCTAAGGCCAGCTATCGTGTTTTTATTTGATAAATGAGGCCGAGGCTCAGAGAACCTAGGTAACTTGCTTGGACGCAGTCACTCTGGAACCCAGGCCACAACACCTGTGCTCTCTGCTGAGTCACAGAAGGCCTGGCTCCCCAGCCCAGAGCACCCACACTCGGGAGTGTGTGGAGTTCTGGGGAAGCTGATGGGCACTAGTGGGGCCTCCCAGGGGGAAAGCAGGACTCAAAATGGTTTCTTTGCTGCGGGTCTTGTCGGAGCCTTTCATGTGCTGATGAGCAACTGTGCTGCTCCCAGGAGTGGAGGCTGCAGGATTTTCCAAACTTACTTGACCAAGGCCATTCATTTTTTGGAAGATAAGCTCCCCCGCCCCCGCCCCTGTTTCATAGAGGGGAAAAAAGAGGTCCAGAGAGGAGAAGGAGTTACCCCGGGATCATGCAGCCAATGTTTTTATTTTATTTTATTTATTTATTTTTGGTGGTACTGGAGGTGAAACCCAGAGGCAGTCTACCCCCGAGCTACATCCTCAGTCCAATTTTTTATTCTTTATTTTGAAACATGGTTTCACTGAGTTGCAAAGGGCCTCACTAAGTAGCTGAGGCTGTCCTCCTGTCTCAGCCTCCCAAAGGCGAGGATTACAAGCGTGGGTCACCCTGCCCGGCTCAGCCAATGTTTTTTTCTTTTCTTTTGCAGGTCTAGGGTTGGAACACAGGGGCATTCTACCTCCAAGCTACACCCCCTGCCCTATTTTATTTTCTTTTTAATTTGAAACAGGGTCTCATTAAGTTGCAGAGGGCCTCACTAAGTAGCTGAGGCTGTCCGCAAACCACGATCCTCCAGTCTCAGCCTCCCGAATGCCGGGATTACTAGCGTGCGCCACCACGTCTGGCTAGCCAATGTTTTTAAAGATCATAAAACTATATTCACTCACTGCCAGCCCCCTTTCCTCTGCTCTGGGAACCCTGGCCCTCCCTCTGGCACCACCTGGCTCCTGTGTCATAGGTGTCTATTGTGGCTGACAAGGCCATGGTGTCTTCCTAGGTCACTGGTAGGAGCGGAAAGAGAAAGAGCTGCCTGCCGGCCGCAGGGGCTTGTGCAGGCCAGAGCCACCTTGCGCATCGTCATTCTGGGCCCCGGGAGCAAAGGGCAATGGCGGGCAGGCTGTGCACACGCTTTATGGCCGAGCCGCCTCCCAGAACAGTAAACAGAGGCCAGGCAGCTGGTACCAGAGCCCTCTGGGAGAGAAGGCCCCAGGGAGCAGACTCCAGCCCACCCAGAGAGGAGGGACAACAGCAGCTCCCCCCAGGAGTTCATTTATTTTAATTTAATTTAATTTAATTTAATTTATTTATTTTGCAGTACTGGGGTGGAACCTATGGGCATTCTAACTCCGAGCAATACCCCCTGCCCTATGTTTTGTTCTTTATTATTATTATTATTATTATTATTATTATTATTTTGGTGGTACTGGGGTTCCTGGAAGCCCTTCCAACTCCGGGCTACATTCCTAGACCTATCCTATTTTTTTATATTTTTTTATTTGGAAGCAGGGTCTCTCAAGCCAGTGAGGCTGGCTTCGAACCTACACCATCCTCCTGTCACCGCCTCCCAAGCGCAAGGATTACAAGTGTGCGCCACCACACCTGGCTTTTGTTCTGTATTTTTGAAACAGGGTCTCTCTGAGTTGCAGAGGGCCTCACTAAATAGCTTCGGCTGGCTTCAAAACTGCACAATCCTCCTGTCTCAGTCTCCCAAATGCTGGGATTACAAGTGTGCGCCATCATGCCTGGTTTTCCTAGGAGTTTATTTATTTTTAATTAATTAATTTATTTATTTATTGTGGTACTGGGGTTTCTGGAAGCCCTTCTACCTCCGGGCTATATGCCCAGACCTATTTTATATCATTCTTATTTGGAAACAGGGTCTCTTAAGCCAGCTGGGCTGGCTTCAAACCTACGCCATCCTCCTGTCTCCACCTCCCAAGTGCGGGGATTACAAGCTTGTGCCACCATGCCCAGCTTCCCGGGAGTTTAAAAGGACAAAATAAATACTCCTAAACTGGGCCTATAATCCCAGTGCTTGGGAGACTGAGACAGGAGGATCATACGTTTGAGGCCAGCCTTAGCAACCTAGGGAAACCCTGTTTCAAAATAAAACGTAAAATGGGCTGGGGGTGTAGCCTGAAGGTAGAATGCCCCTGAGTGTGATCCTTAGTATCCCCCACAGATCACAGCTCTTAAACTCATATCACTCAGGTTATTTTTTACCATTTTTCCCTTCTTGGCATGACCGACACCCACTAGTCTCTAAAGTCTCAGTTCAAACATCGCCTCCTACAGGAAGCCTTCCAGGCTTAAAGATAAGCCAGGAGCCTGCACTCTGGGTACTTTGACTCCTGTGGTACCCAACACACACAGACCTGACTGGCCAGTGGCAGTCTTCCCAGTGGAACTTTTGGGGGACAGATTGCTTGCTTCCAGGGATCCTTTCATGTCTGGCATCTACGGTGCCCCATGAAAGCTACCACTTCAAAGAAATACCTGAACTGAAAGCACTTGAAGGACATGCTGGACTGAGAAGAGTCTGATGATTCTGCTCACAAATGGGCTCGGAGTTTACATGATCTCATAGACTTACTCTAACAATGTCTGGCTTTGATCTTTTAAATGTATTTTAAAGGTGACCTTGTTGTAGGCTTACGAAATGGGAAGGCAATACACAATTGTTAGGGAAGGGTAGAGATGATTTATGTTTCTTAAAATTTTTTTTCTTTTTATACATTTTTTTTAAAAGAGGAAAAAATTATTCTTGAAGCTGAATCTAAGAGATCCCACTCCCTCTATAGAATTCCTGTCCAGCTGTGACCACTGCTTGGTCCAGACACTCTGGGATTCCCTGGGGCCTGGGCCCTGGTGGACAGCCTGGTGGGGCGATGGGACCCCACAGGGTGGACTTGGGCCCCTCTCCCCTGCAGGGCCCCTCTATCTGCAGTTGTCCCAAGAGTGCTGGTGAGTGGAGAGGGTTTCGCATCCCAGAGGGTGGCCAGAGGTGGGCCAGGCTTGAGGATGGGTGGATAGAAGAGGCTGCAGGAAGAGGCAGGAGAGGTGGGCCGTGCCCCTGCCCTCAGGTCTCAGGCCTTCCAGCTTCTCTCTCTGCAGTAGCCCCTTGGACATAGTCAGCCTGGGGCCGACTGCAGCCCCCCACCTCAGGCCTTGAGCCCAGGGAGGAGGAGGTGGGGCCTTGTCTTGGTCCTCTGGGGCTTGAGATGCCCCTAGGAGACCGAGGCACCCCACGCTGGGCTCCCTTGCCCTCACGCATGGAGCACCGGAGCCGGATGAGGTCCCTAGCCAAGAGGCTCATGGCACCGACAGGCCGAGGAGATGCAGGGTAGGGTGGGTGGGTGACAGGTCCACAGTGACCCCAAAGGTCAGTGACAGGCCTGAGACTCACCAGGCCTTCTGGGCTCCTGCAGAAGCCCCAGCCCAGCACCTGAGTCCCCAGGCTCCTTGCCCTCCACCCCACAGACTGGGAGGGGCTAGGGCAGAAACTCTTCCTTGACAGGCATGGGGGAGGAGGCACCCAGGAGGCCCCCCAGGGCTGGGCCTGCTGGGGTGGGGGTGTCGTCCAGGGCCTGCTGAGGTGGTGGTGGCTGCTGCTGCTGCTGCTGCTGCTGCTGCTGCTGCTGCTGCTTCTTGTTCACTTTGCGCTCCTTTGCCCTCCGATTTTGGAACCAGATTTTCACCTGTGGGATCACAGAATAGAGGGGTGGTGGGTGGTGGGAGGGAGAGACAGAACACGAGGAGAGGGAGGACTGTGTGCTCATCTTCATCCACTGGTGTCTTGGCCTCAGCCTGGCTCCAGACACCCAGGCCTCCAGGCCTCCAG
The DNA here is from genome assembly GCF_963383645.1 of Muscardinus avellanarius. NCBI lineage: Eukaryota > Metazoa > Chordata > Mammalia > Rodentia > Gliridae > Muscardinus > Muscardinus avellanarius. The sequence continues at coordinate 32,803,492 of NC_137793.1, read as the reverse complement.
CACATTCTACCCTCTGGAATTTCCTCCCTTCCCTCTGGCCAGCCTTTTCCTTTCAGGGCTGCTCTGGGCCCGTCCTCCAGGAGCCTTCCCTGTGCCCTTGACTGTCCTCTCCTCTAGGCTTAAAGATAACTAACTGATCAGAGCCGGGCGTGGTGGCGCACGCTTATAATCCCAGCGTTTGGGAGGCTGAGACAGAAGGATCACACAGGTTCGAAGCCAGCCTCAGCTACTTACTGAGGTTCTCAGCAACTAAGTGCGACCCTGTTTCCAAATAAAATATAAAATAGCTATGGAGCCAGGCATGGTGGCGCACGCTTGTAATTCCAGCATTTGGGAGGCGGAGACTGGAGGATCCTGGGTCATGGACAGCCTCAGCTACTTACTGAGGCCCTCCGCAACTTAGTGAGACCCTGTTTCAAAAATAAAGAATAAAAAATAAAAAATAGGGCAGAGGGTGTAGTTTGGAGGTAGAATGCCCCTGGGTCCCATCCCCAGCCCTGCAAAAAAAAAAAAAAAAAAAAAAAAGACAACTGATCAGCCCCCACCCACCACCTCCCATTAGGGCTGTAAGAAGGTCAGGTTTCGCGGAGACTGGTGGGCAGCACCCCCATGTGCTGTGCCCTGCCCGTGGCCTGGAGACGCAGCCTCTCTGTTCTCCCTCTGCTGAGCTCTGTAATCTGCTTGGTGACCTGGAAGACAGACGCCTGGCCCTGCTCCTGGATGGGGTGGGGAGGACCCACCTGTCGTTCTGTGAGCCCCAGATTGGCAGCCAGCTCTGATTTCCGCCGGATGGTGATGTAACGGCTGTAATGGAACTCCTTCTCCAGCTCCAGGCGCTGGTGGTCTGTGTAGACCACACGGTACTTGTCCTTGGTCCGGGTCTTACCTGAGAAGCAGAAGGGGCCAGGAGGGAGGGTAAGTTTTTGGGGGTGCCCACAGAAGGCCCGAGCAGGAGCCCTGGGAGCTGGGGCTTCACTGGCCTCCTTACCCAGACCCCTCCTCGGATGGCCCGCTCCACCAGCTTTAAACCAGCTGTTGCCAGCTGTGGCTATGCAACAGACCTCCCCGGGGAGGTGGTGACAGCCCAGGGGAGGTGGTGACAGCCCAGCCGCTTGGGCTCTCCAAGTCCCTATTCAGGACTGTGGTACCTGAATGCATGGGGGCACGATCTGCATGTCTAAAACTCTCCAGGGGTTCTGATTCAGGGGTCCTTGGACCATGTGTATGAACATCAGAGGCATGAAGGGGACACCTGGCAGGAACAGGTACACTAAGATGTCAGCTGCTCCTTCCTCCTGTGCATGAGAAGAGGACAAGGAAGGCCACCTGGCTGGGGCAGGGTTGGAGCCTGGAAATACCTGAGCCAAGGCACCCCAGTTCCTGATAGACACTAGTCCTGACGTCAGACAGGAAGGACTGGGGTGGCTGACGAACCTCTAGGACCTGCCAGGAGCCTCAAAAGGCCCGACACCGAGCTCTGAGCTGGGCCTGCACCAGGGGCTAGGGTCAGCTGTGCTGGCCATCCACACTCTGGCCTGCATCCAGAGAGGAACATCACTAGGTCATTCCAAGGTCATTGCTGAGATCCTGCTGAGAACCTCACAGAGGTAGACAGTGAGCAAAATAAAAAATCCCTGCCTTCAGGATGCTCAGGTTCTAGGGGAGAGACAAAAATAAAGTATGGAAAATATTTGATGTGTTAATTGATAAGTATTTCAGAGGAAAGAAAAACAGAGAAGGAGGACTGAGAATTTAAGGAGGAGTGCGTGTGCGTGCGTGCGTGCGTACGCGTGCGTGTGTGTGTGTTCCTGAAGATTCAAACCAGGAGCATCCTACCTCCAAGCTATACCAACAGCCCTTTTTACTTTTTATCTTAAAACTGTTCCTGCTAAGTTACCACATGCTGGCCTAGAACCTGTGGTTCTCCTGTCTCCGCCTCCCAAGTACTGGGAGTTGCAATTTTAAATAGAGCGGTTCCAATGGGCATGGTGGCAATGTGCCTAACAGTTTGGCCATGCAGGAGGCTGAGGCAGGAAGATTTCAAAGCCGAGTTCAAAGCCAAGCAGGGTATTGTGGCGCACGCACACTTGTAATCCCAGCTTTTGGGAGGCTGAGACCGGAAGATCATGGTTCGCGGACAGCCTCAGCTACTTAGTGAGGCCCTCTGCAATTTAGTGAGACCCGGTTTCAAAATAAAGAATAAAAAAATAGGGCAAGGGGTATAGCTCAGAGGTCAAATGCCCCTGGGTTCCATCCCTAGACCCTCAAAGAAAAAAAATAAAAGAGTTCAAAGCCAGCCTGGGTAACATAGTAAGACCATATCTAAAAACAAAACAAAGCCAGGCGTGGTGGTGCATGCTTGTAATCCCAGTACTTGGGAAGCTGAGACAGGAGGATTACGCAAGTTCGAAGACAGCTTCAGCTACTTAGAGAGACTCTGTTTCTAAATAAAATATAAAAAAGGTCTACGAGCGTAGCCTGGAAGTAGAAAGCCCCTGGCTTCCATTCCCAGGACCACACACACAAAAAAGGCAACAACTTTAATAAACTCGCCCACAAAGGCCACACTGAGAAGGGGAATTTGAGCAAGGTCTAAAGGACATGAGGCTTGCAGACAGCTGGGGAGCATCAGGCAGAGGTATCAAGAGCGCGGCCGTGGTCAGGCAGGGTTACAAGTCTGAGGGACATCGAGGAAGCTGGTGGGACTGGGGTGCTGTAAACATGGAGGATGGTGCAGGAGCTGAGAAAGGGGGGTGCAAGGCCCCCTCTCTGGTGGTCTCCATGTTTCTCTGGCTGCCGTGTGGACAACAGACTGGGGGGAGGAAGAGGCAGCAGGCCAAGCCAGGCGCAAGAAGGTGGCGGCTTGGCGTTGAGATGGGGCTCAGCCTGCACCAGAGCCGGGCTTTCTTTGGGGCCAGGATGGAAGTTCTGTCTGAGGAGAACGTTACGAGTCATGCTTGGCCTGGGCTGCTGTGGGAGTCTGACTAAACCCCAGTTTCTCCTGTGAGAAGCTGAGCACGTGGCTGACAATTGGAGGCCTGCGCCAGCTCACGCGCTTCTACCAGGAGGTGGCGGATCTCAGGATAACCGTGGGCTCCTGCCCACCTCACCCGAATGCCCCACGCTGAACATGGTCACAGCCCCGGGCTGCCTGTCCCTCTGCCTCTTGCCAACTCTCCCCTCCTGGCTCCGCCCCCGACGCCCACGCAGCTTGGCAGGACAGCCACTGAACTCCTCCCGAGCCAAATGGTTTGTGGAGAACGAGGAGACAGCAGATGTTCCCCGGGCGGCTTCTCCCTAGGTTTTCTGCCAGAGCAGCAGAACCACAGCAACGTCTCCATAGCCACTGACCTCAGTCGGCTGCCCAACACGGCCCAGGACAGCCTCGGCCGTCAGCCAGGTCCAGCCCTAGGAAAGGGCCCAGGGAGTGGCTGCCGGGGCCTTGGCTCCAGATGGGTCTCTCTGTCGCCTAGAAAACTCAACACTGACTTAAAAAACAGTTCTGTCTGAGGCCACCACCACCGCCACTGCCAAAGCCCAGCAGGGCTCAGAGTCCACAGCCTGATGAGGTCATGGGCAAGAGCCAGAAGGGGTCCTGAAAGTCTGCTCTTTCCCCATTTTATGGATGAAGAGGCTGTGGTTCTGGATGGCACGTGGCAGCCAGAAGTCCAAAGCGGTCTGGTGAGTCCCTCTCATTCAACCTCCCTATGCAGTCAGGGTGCCTGGAGGTCCAGGCAGGCATAGGCCTGCCCAAGGCCATGTCCTCCAGTGCACAACACCTTACCCTGCCAATGTAAGAACCACTGATTCCACCACTTATCCCCCTAAACACTGGCAACGACAGCCTCAAAACAGACCACCCCTCCACTTCTACCTCGGGAATAAAGGGCAGAGCATGGCTGGGACTGGAGTTGGACAGTTTGCAACACCTGGAAGCCTTGCAGCCACCCCCAGGAGGAATGCAGGCCTGGGCAGGAGATGAGGGTCCCTGCCCCCCCAGACCTCTATCTGAGCATCTCCAAAAGGCCTTTCCCTCCACACTCAGCTCTCCCTCTCGCCCTTCCTGACAAGCAGCAAGGGTGTGCTATGGTCATTTCAAGGATGGGGAAACCCTGAAGACTGTCCAACTGGTGGTGATGTGAACCAAGACTCAGGGGTTCTGACCTTTGACCTGGCTCTTCCCAAAGAGGTGAGGGACAAGATGGATACAAGCAGCTAGCTGCATAGTTCCCCTGTCCTCACTGCCAGTGGAGACCCGGCCCAGAGACCTCCACATCCTTTCTCTGGCCCTGGAGAAGAGCTGGTGGGCTCAGGAACCCATTGGTCAACTTCTATTAGGTCAAGCTGTTGAAAGCACACAATCTTATTGCTATTAAAAGAACTCTACCAAAGAACAAAATGTTTGATTCTTCATGTGGCCCAGAAAACGGAGAGATAACTGAAGCATCCTCTTTGGATCCCAACTTGGCAGTTTCCCTCCTCATTTAACATGTGTATCACCTTGGACCTGTGAATCCCATGTCCAGGAGTTGATCTCACAGTGACCTGCCCACAGCTGTAGCTGTTTCTGATAGTACAAGACTAAAAACACAAGTACCTGTGTATCAGTAGGGAACCAGTTAAACAAGAGATGAGATATCCACAGGGAAGAGCATTATGCCATCATATAGCATTGAAAAGAAATAAGGAGCCAGTCGTGGTGGTGCACGCTTGTAATCCCAGTACTCGGGAGGCTGAGACAGGAGGATTGAGCAGGTTCAAAGCCAGCCTCAGCTAAATATAGTGAGGTCCTTTGCAACTTAGTGAGACCCTGTTTCCAAATAAAATATAAAAATAGGTCTGGGAGTGTAGCCTGGAGGTAGAAAGCCCCTGGGTTCCATTCCCAGTAACACGAAAGAAGAAAGAAAGAAAGAAAGAAAGAAAGAAAGAAAGAAAGAAAGAAAGAAAGAAAGAAAGAAAGAGGGTGGGAGGGAGGGAGGGAGGGGGGGAGGGAGGAAGGAAGGAAGGAAGGAAGGCAGGATGGATGGTAGTGCACGCTTGTAATCTCAGTACTTGGGAGGCTGAGACAGGCCACAGGTTTGTGGCCAGCCTCAGCTGCTTAGTGAAGTCCTCCAAAACTTAGTGAGACCTGTTTCAAATAAAGAATAGAAAAAATAGGGCTGGAGGTGCAGCTCAGATGTAGAATGTCCCTGGGTTAAATCCTGGAAGAAGAAGGAGAAGGAGAAGGAGAAGAAAAAGAAGAAGAAGAAGAAGAAGAAGAAGAAGAAGAAGAAGAAGAAGAAGAAGAAGAAGAAGAAGAAGAAGAAGAGAGGAGAAAGAGGAGGAGGAGGAAGAGGAGGAGGAGGAGGAGGAGGAGGAGGAGGAGGAGGAGGAGGAGGAGGAATTATAAAACTCTAAGCGGACAACATGTAAAAACAAAAGCATAACATAGGATGGTACAAAGAATATGTCATTATTTTTTTATAAAAATGGAAGAGGACTCACTCAGACTTTTTGTGTACCCATATAGTGGTTTTTTTTTTTTTTTTTAAGGAACAGATGAGAAGCCATTAATTGGAGCTGCCTTCTTTGGAGAGAGGAACTGGTGGGGGAAAATCACAGGTAGAAGAGAGACTTTGGAGTGTTTAGATTTTTCCCATGTGCAGATGTGAATTGTATTTTGTGTGTATGCAGGGTGAGGGCATGAAGAGGAGTACTGGGATTGTGTTCCCAGGGGCATTCTACCTCTGAGCTATATCTCCAGCCCTATTTTTTAAAAATTTGAAACAGGGTATCACTAAGTTGCAGAGGGCCTCACTAAGTTGTTGAGGCTGGCTGTGAATTGGCTATCCTCCTATCTCACCCTCCCCAAGTACTGGGATTATAAGCCTGTGCCACCACACCTGGCTTGGACTACATTTTTAATAATAGCCAGGAGTCCTGGGCTCCATTCCAGCTCTGGCCAGAACTCAAAACTGCCGCAAGCTACCTCTCAGTCCCCCTCTCTGAGCACCTATGCCTCCTCCCAGTTCTCCTTTCTGAGCACCTATGCCTCCTCTGGAGCCCAGGGAGGAGGGGACAGGGTGATGCATGAGGGCAGTGGGTTTGGAGAGGGCTGGGAGAACACCTGGGATGAATGATTTACAGGCTCCTGGAACACTGGGGCTAAGGGGGAAGTCCAGGCTCCTGTAACAGGTGTCTGACAAGGGCCCAGCCACTCCCAGTCACCCAGTGAGTAACCCTCTGGGCCAGATGCCTTTGTGAATGGGTGAGAGGAAGGGATAGTGGGGAGCCCTTCACCCTTCAGGGGTGGGTGGGGAGCAAGAAGAGCCTTGGATCGCTAGCTCAAATGAGAGGCTCCATCTCTACTCTGCCTTTGATGTGCGCAGAATGTCCCATCCCTATCTATGAACAGGCTACCTTGAAAGGCAGGATCTCCCCATCTCCTAAAGCATGCAAAGTAGAGGTCCTGGGAAGCTACTGGCCTGTGGCTCCAGTTCCTGACCTGTAGTCTCAGATTTCCTGGGGAGTTTTCTCAAAACACAGAACCTGTCCCTGAAATTTGGAGTCAGTGGAGCTGAGGTGAGCCTCCAAGTGATCCTGACATTGTGTTTGCACAAGGAAGACCTCTTTAGTTGTAGAGGGCAGCCTCTCATTGGCCAAGCCTCATTTTTTTTTTGTATCTGTAAAATGGAGATCATTACTATTATACTAACAATCAACATGTCCACGTGCCAGGCACTTTGCATCTGTTTCTCAACAACCTATGGGGCTGTGTAACTGTTGTCCCTGCTTTTGAGATGAGGAGACAGGCTCAGGAGAGGTCTACACATCAAGCAGGTGGGATTCAAAGCCAGGTCTACCTGGCCTCAGAAACACCACTAGAGCCTATCACATGGTGGAAGGCCTTTAATATCTTCAACCCTGAGGCATACGAGGGATTTATCCAGATGGAATAAGCGCCTAGCTCAGTACCTGGCATGTAGCAGGTGCACAGGGAGGGAGCAGGCCCTAGTCATTTCCAATAGTGGCAGATGACCATCTGACATGATTGTTGGGAGATGGAACAGTGCAATGGGTGGCATGTTGGATAGGACCATTTATTTATAAGGTCCCTTCCAACTTGGAAACGTGAAGCTTCCAATGTTTGATGATTCTCTGATATGTTTGTTATTATTGCTGAAAGAATAATAAGGCTGATTTCCCAGTCTGAGAGTCTGGACACCAGGCTTGCCCAGCTGGAGGACAGGAGACAGGAGTCACGGTGGTCAGCAGTGGGCCCCCCCCAGCCCGGGCAGGGCAAGAACAGAGCATGGCCTCTGCTGCAAGATGGGGTGAGTGGCTCCCAGAAAATCAAACAGCCTCTGAGCCAGCACTTCCTTTGCCCTCTTCTTGCTGGGTCTGTGGTCTTGAGGATGACCAGCTCTGGCCCTTGGTGGGTGGGCCGCACATTCAGGCCTAAAACCTCTGTGGCCTGTCCCTGGGTGATCCCATCTCCCACCCAGCCAGGGTTTTGTTAAAAATACATATTGCCAGGTTCTGCCCAGTCCTGCATCCGCATCTCCCTGCCATCTTTAACAAGCAGCAGTTGGATCCCAGTCCCAGTCCTGTGCTATCTGAGTGTCCTTGAACACGTCCCCCTCCTCTCTGGGCCTCAGTTCCTGCTGTGCAACAGAAAAGGATTGGGCATCAGCTCCAAGGCCCCTCCAAGTTCTGTACAGCTCTGAGCCCTTCCTTGAAACCAGACCCCCTCACTGCCAAACACGCCAGCCAATGCCAGCAGGGAGGGCACTGCCCGCACAGCCCCCAGCCAAGTAGAGCAGGAGGTAATAGGAGCACACGCATGTCTGTGGTGCCACTCTAGGGGTGACAAGGAGTAAAGCATGGGGCCTTTACTGGGAAGGAGCTTGGGGGTGGTAGGCAAGGGCGGCCATAGACTCTATTCCAAAGAGTCCTTTTTCCAGATGAAAAAACAGGTCCATAGCCGGGCGTGGTGGCACATGCTTGTGATCCCAGCATTGGGGAGGCTGAGACCGGAGGATCACGGTTAGCAGACAGCCTCAGCTACTTAGGCCCTCCGCAAATTAGTGAGACCCTGTTTTTGTAGCTCAGAGGTTGAATGTCCCTGGGTTCCATCCTCAGACCCGAAAAAGAAAGAAAGAAAGAAAGAAAGAAAGAAAGAAAGAAAGAAAGAAAAGAAAGAGGAAAAACAGGTCCAGAAAGGCTGTCAGGTCACTTAAGAGCAGCTGCAGAGCCAATGGGCAAGGAGCGATGGGAAAGACAAGGAGCTCGGGGCCCTCAGAGGACTGGCCTTCCTGCTCCATCCCAGGAGACTGGGTGCCTCTGGCCAGCGTCTTTCCAGTACCTGCTGAAACTAAAGGAGAGCCTGGGGCTCCAAGGGGGGGGGGGCTCTGAGGGCTTGTCCCAGTCCTGCCCCTGACTTAGGAGAGGACTTGGCCAGCCCCGTCCTCACGTGGTCTCTATATCCACACCTGCTGAAGGGAGAGCTAACCTGTTGTGCCCCATGGTGGGAAGAGACAAGAAAACCTGGAAACCAGAGTGGGGAAGGAAAGAGGTGGACTGAACTGGAGGGATGGTGGACATTTTTTTTTTATCATATTTGAAAAAGAGGAAAGAATTGCAAATATGCTGAGCACGCAAATAGCTTTCATATAAACCAGTGAGGTGCTATCCAGGTTAACTCCAGCAAGAGGGCAGAGAAGGTAGCCATGCCAGGCAGCCCTGAGGCGTGGTGCGCTGCTCTGCTGAGGAAAGGCCAGGTGTGCAGTGAGTTTCCAGACCCTGCTGGAGGAGAGAGCGGCGGTGTGGTCCAGCCTGGCCATCCTCAGCTGAAGGACAGCCCTCTCGGGGCTTTCCTCCCCCTGTGGACGTGAAGGCGGTGTGCAAAGGGCGAAGAGCTCTGGACATGAAAAGCTGAGCAGAGCTATTTGCAGAAGCGGATGTTGGAGGGATCCCTTGGGAGTCGGGGGACTGTTGCCTGATGGGAAGCCACAGGGCAAAAAACACACTGGCCTGGGACCAGGGGCTCTGGCTGGGCCTCCAGCTGGACATGTGATGTCCAATTTGGGCTGTTTCTCCATCTGTACCAGCAGTGGGCGGGACCTCTGCTGCGGTGGGCCTGACCACACCAGTTTCCTGTCAGATGGATGTCTTGCTGGCCCATGCTCGAGTCCTGCATCCCAGTTTCTTGCTCATGCCCTGGAGAGGAGATGAGGTTGCCGTGGGGCTGGGAGGGGAAAACCATGGCCAGGCACTCTTATGAGAAACCACACAGCCTTGGCCGAGTTTCTTCTCCTGTGTCCCCCTCCTTCCTAGTCAGAGTTCTTTGCCATCTCTGCTGCTCCTCTTCCTCCTCTCAGGTCACCTTGGCCTCATCCATGGCTCTGTCTTCTCCATTAAGGCCCACAACCTGACCTGGCTTTGGGAGGCAGCAAACTGTTTTTAGACTCAGCCACATCTGACTGTAACCCAGATTCTAACCCAAGCTGGCCGCAAGCCGGTGGTGCATCCCCAGGCAAGTCATCGGACCTCCTCGCACCCTGGGTTACTCACTCACAAAAGGAAGGTGCAATGCTTACTTTCTGTGGTGGTTATGGAGCCAGGTGTGAGCATCTATTTAGCAAGGTGATTATTCATGAAAACTATCTGTGACGATGAAGGAAATGAAGACGGCAATGATGGCGATGCCACAGAGAAACAGGAGCCAAAAGAGACAGGAAAGATTCCTCAGCGGGAGGGCAGGGAGGCGGCCCAGAAGGGACTGCCCGCCCAGACTCCCGAGAGGGACCTCCCGCTGCTGTCTAATTCACAATGGCTAGCCACGCGTAGCTATTTAAATTAGAATCAACTCAATGCAATGTAAACTTCTGTTTCTTAGTCATACTAGCCGTATTCCAAGTGTTGAACTCCACATGGGCTGGCGGCTGGCTTATCGGGGAACTCCAGTACGGAGCCTTCCATCGTGACCGAAGGTTCTGTTGGACACTTCTGGATCCAGCTGCCTCCAAGGCCCAGATTCCCACCCTGCAGAGCACACCTAAACAGACCGCGTGTGCCAGTGGCCACACAGCCTGCTCTGTGTCACCACCGCGCCGCACTCCTCCTAGGTTTCGCCGCCTAAGCCATCCTTAGGCTTGCAAAGAGCAGCTATACCAATTGGTTTCTTCTCCTGGGCTGAACAACTTGTGGCCTTCCTAACCAGATACCCCATGGGGAACGCAGGCCCCTGGCCCCTGGCTGTACCCCAGAAGCTGGAAGTAAAGTCCGGGCGACCCCTCTGCAGGCAGGGGTCCTGCAGGCTCTGCTTCAGGGTGGAGTTCCAGGAACTCTGGACTCCAGCCCTGTCCTGCCCCTAGCTGCCTATGCTGCCTTGGTAAATGCCCTTCTCCTGTGTGCCAGGCAAGGGTGGGTGGGGACCGTATTGTTCGCTCACCAGCACATAGTACGTTGACAAACAGCGAGTGCTCGGTAAGTCCCTTTTTTTTTTTTTTTTTTTTTTTTTTTCAGTTCTGGGGATGGAACCAGCTAGAGCCCCAGCCTGTTTTGTTTTTTTTTTTTTTTTTTTTTTGGTAGTACTGGGATGGGGGTGGAACCCAGGGACATTCTACCTTTCTAACTCTGAGCTATACCCCCACCCCCAGCCCCAGTTCTTATTCTTTATTTTGAAACAGGGTCTCACTGAGTTGCAGAGGGCCTCACTAAGTAGCTGTGGCCAGCCGTGAACCTGTGATCCTCCTGTCTCAGCCTCCCAAGTACTGGGATTACAAGCATGTGCCACCACACCTGCCTATAAGTCCATATTGAATACATAAATGTGCTACTTCTTCATTCCCCTCATCTCAGTAAAGGACAGCCCCATCCTCCGGTCTCTAGGGCCAAGGCCTTAGGTGTCGCCTCCAAAGCCTGCCTCCCTCGCTCCCCGCCTCCAAGCCGGCCATCTCCACCACCTCCTGCCCATCTCACTGAGCCCTCAGCCTCAGCCCAGCCCTAAGCAGTGGAGAAGTGTGCTGTTTGGGTTGAAATCCTGCATTTGAAAAAGTGCTGAGCACTCAGCGGACAGAAGCTCGCACTATTAGGATGATAGATTCTCGGTACTTATATGCTCTTCTCTTCTTTCAGGTGGTGAGGGGCCAGATTAAAGACAAACAGGCACCAGGTGTGGTGGCATCCACCTGTCATTTCATTATGTGGGAGGCTGAGACAAGAGGATCGCAGGTTCGAGTCCAGCCTCAGCAGTTTAGGAAGACCCCCCCCCCCCGTTTCAAAATCAAAGCTCAAGTAAGACTGGCACTGGAGCTCAGAGGTAGAATGCCCCTGGGTTCAATCCCTAGTCCCAGAACAAACAACAGAAACAAAACATGTAAGGAAATAATTGTCAGTTGTGATTCATGGTGTAAAGGAAAGCGAACCAGGAACCAAAAGTTTAACCCAGCGGGGCTGGGGAGCCCCCTTTCCTTAGTGTGGAGGAGGTGTCCCGAGGGGCTACCCTGGATCCAAGGTCTGAACGCTGAGCAGGAAGCTTCCATGTCAGGAGGGAAAAGAACATCCAGGGACAGTGAACGTGTGCAAAGGCCCTGAGGCAGGGAGGAGCAGATCCTCATGGATCCTGCCAGCCATGATCGTCAGCACCCAGAAGAATCTGTGGCACGAAGAGACTAGTACTGCCCACCTACCTGAATAAAAGAATGAATGAATGAATGAGAGAGAGGCACAGGATGAAGCTGGAGGGGCTGGCAGAGCCTCCAGCAGAGGGTGGGGCGTCTGGATGGACTTCAAGAGCAGTGGGAGGGCACTGGAGGATGCTGCGCACAGAAGCGGGACCTGGAGCCTTCGCTCCTCTCCGCTGTTGTGGGGGGATGTGTGCACTGAGGGGTGAGTGTGGTTTGGGGAGGGTTTAGCATGTTAACAGCAACAGCCCTGACTCTAGCTATAGATGCTGTTTACAAACCCCAGGGGCGCCAAGCAGAAACCTGAGAGGCCAGCCCGTGACTTCCGTGGATACACCAGCCCCGTGGATACACCAGCCCCGCCACTAACAAAGCTGCCTCGGATCTTCAGAACGGTTCCCAAGAACTAAGCAGCAATATCTGCCAAGGGCGGGAGGGTGGGAATCGGGTGGGGGGGGGCAGTCGACCAAAAAAAGCCTTCTGCCACTTTCTAACTGGGTCATTCTCCTTCCCAGCTACATCTGAGAGCAGAGGTGTCAAATAGAGCCTCTGCCTTGAGAACTGGCTTCAAACAGCTGGGCCCCCACTGGGCCCACCCTCCTCCTCCCACCTCCCCCTCTCACTCCCACTGGCCTCCTTTCCCACCTGGGCAACCAAGCAGCGGGGAGGGGCTGCCAGGCTCCCGCCCCACCGTGTGCTACTGTGTTTGACAGACACGAACCCTGTGCTGCTGGGCTGTGTGAGCTTGGGCGAGCCACCTAACCTGTCTGAGCCCCACCAACCTCTTCTGCAAAATGAGTCCAATGACAGGTCCTTATACCTCTTTGGTGCCTTAAGCGGGGTCACTCAGGCAAAGCTCTCAGCGCAGTGCTTACACACATCAAGACTCAGCCAGTGCCAGCCACTAGCTTTATCATGAGCTACAACTACGTACAAACCTGGGTGGGGATGGATGGATTTGGACTGGTCCTTGGGGAGAGAATAGATGGTAGCTGGCAGAGATAAACAAGGAGACAGCGTATATGTTGTTAAAATAGAGCCTGATACAGTGCTTGGAGTGGGGAGAATCAAGGAGGGTTTCTTGGAGGAGGTGGCCCTGGAGAAGGAACAGCTGGTGAGGAGACAGGAAAGGGGTAGGAAAACAGTGGAGGTGGAGGGACCAGCCCAGTGAGGCAGGAAGTGTGGCGTGTGAGCCCTGGCAGAGGTGGTCACAGGTGCAGGGCTGCGCTTTATAGCACCATGGCCTCAGCTGCAATCCTATCATTGTAAAGCTACGTTGGAAGAAACCCAGGCTCTGGAAAGGGATCTATGTTAACTTGTCGGAGGCCACACAGATTCTAACATGAATGCAATCCCAACCTGAGACCTCTTCTCCCTAGCTGTTCCCATCTCTGTGAGCATCTCTGTTTCTAGCAAACTTGTGGGAGAGTGTCTTCAGTCCTGGGTTGGGACCACCTCTCAAGAGGGCTCTGAGTACCACAGAAGTGGGGCTGGGGTTTCAGCCATGAAATGGCCGTTCGATGGCAGCGGGGAGCCAGAGATGCTCTTGATCAGGGGACGGGCCTTGATGAGGTAAGCCAGGCAACGGTTCAGAAGGCAGCTGGTGAAGACCAGGTGAGTGGCCGTGTTCATCCTTTCTCAGTTTTCCCACCTGAAAGCCGAAGGGGTTGGACGAGGATCTAAACTTTGGTGCAACCGTACCATCATCTGAGTGAGCATGTCCCGAGTGCTAGAAAACCACAAACACCCCAGTGGTCCATTAATCTGTGAATCTCTGTTTATGCCCAAGGAAGTAGGCTGAGCCCACGACAGAAGGATGGTTATAACCCTGCTAATGAGAACACTGCTATTTATAGAAGCAAAGAGTAAAAACACAATAGAGGCCCTGTCATCGCTTCCCCCCCTGGTTCAGCCAAGTGGTGCTCACCCTCAGAGCTGATCCACACTCATCTATGACGCCCATCAGCTTCTCCCGCGTCACTCCCATTGTCACCGCTCCTGCTTAGGGTCCATGGGAGCCTCAATCCCAGCCGTGGCTACCCCAACTCCCCGAGCTGGTCAGGAGCAGGGAGAGGGGGCAACCAAGCTTCTGCCACGAGGCTGAACTGCTGGCTGCACAGTCATGGGTCCAACCCCAGCTAATGACCCCAGAAGCCTGCGTCAAAGCTGAGGTCTCAAGCCAGGCATGGTGGCGCACGCTTGCAATCCCTGCGCTTGGGAGGCTGAGACAGGAGGATTACACAGGTTCGAAGCCAGCCTCAGCTACTTAGTGAGGCTCTCAGCAACTTAGTGAGACCCTGTTTCCAAATAAAGTATAAAATAGGTCTGGGAGTATAGCCCGGAGGTAGAAAGCCTCTGGGTTCCACCTCCAGTACCACAAAAAAAAAAAAAAAAAAAAAAAAAAAAAAAAGCTGAGGTCTCCCCCTTCCCCGCTTTCCCAGAGATGCCTTCTCTCCACACACTCTCCCCAGTCCTTCACTCCACAGCACTTACTAGTGCCACACACTGAGCTGGGTGCCTGGATGCAACGGTGGGTCAGACATGGCTCTGTTCCTCTTGGGAATGGAGAACACGCATATACACATAGAAGTAGGTAAGTACATTAGAACTGGAGTTAGCGCTCTGGAGGGTTATCAGTGAGCGTGGGGTGTCAGGGGAGGTTATCAGTGAGCGTGGGGCATCTACTTTGGGACTCACAGAAAGCCTTTCTGAGGAGGTGATCATTGAGCTGAGACCTCAAGGGTGAGGAAGAATCAGGTGTGCAAAGAACCAAAGGGAAGAGCTTTCCAAGAGGAAGAAACAGCAGGTGCCCAAGAACTGGAGTGGGACCCCGCGGGCTGAGGAGCTGCAGGAAGGCTGGAGCAGCCGCAGCAGGGTGCCAGGGGAGTGGCCTGGGCGGGGTTGGCGAGGGGGCAGCCGCTAGGTGCTGATCCTGGAGTTCCATGGGTCTTCAGGGGGAGTGTGGAGTTCATCCTAAATGTGATGGGAAACCACAGGAAAAGTTTAAACTGCTCCAGCTGAATTGGCCTCTACTTGTGTAAAACCTACATTCCTTACAGTCTCCTGGGTCCCGGTTTTCCGTCTCTATGCTCTCTAACTGTCCAGTTTGGCTATTCCAGAAAGCTGGAGGCTCGAGAGGAGGCAGAAGGGGCTGCCTGGTCAAGAAGGGTGGCCAGTGTGACTGGGCATTGAGGGCCAGTGACCCGCAGTGACCTTCCTCCTACTGTCCCAGTCAACAGTGTCACCCAGGATCCACCTCTGGAAACCTGTGCCTTCATTGCCCAGAAGGAGAAACTGAGGCCAAAGAGGGGCTGGAGGTCTCAGGGAGAGTCTGTAACTCCATCCCAACTCTGTGAGCATCCTGTGCTCAGAGAAGACAGGCAGCAGCTTCCTGCTTCCAAAGGCCAGGGCTTCTGTACTCTCAGCAGAGCGGGTCTCACCCGGCTCCCGGCTCCTGCGGCAACCTCTCTGGGGAGCCTTGCAGCCCCTCGCCTCTAGAGGCCTTTGCCTCTATTCTCTGGGAGTAACAGGGGAAATTCTTTTGCTTTGGGGCAGTCACTGTACAGTCACCTGGTTAGCAAGTGGACGAGAGGAAGGGTGGGCAGCCTCTTCCAGACTTCCAGATACACACAAGCAGGATGTGAAGGGCAAGCCCCCAAGTACGCCCTCTCTGCCATCTCATGTGGGGTTCTTATCTTGACATTTACAGACAAAGCTTTGGGGGGTCCAGAACCTCTGAAATCATCCATCTCATAATGCAACACTTTTCTCCAAGTAAAAGATCTGTACTTTCCATCAAATTTTTCAAAGGAGTCTTTTTGTAACTTGGAGCAGGTGGTACAAACTGCTATAAGCCTCTCATTTCAGACAGTAAAACTGAGACCCCAGAATGACGGTTCATCTCAGAGAAGCCCTTGGTAGAGGCTCAGCACAAAGGCACGCTGCTCAGATGCCCCACGCGGATCCCCACCCCACTGGCTACTGCTCATGTGGCCTCGGGCAAGTACTTGACAAGCAAATTCTTCATCATCTTCAAAATATGGGTGACAACAATGCACACTGCAATGTTATAGAGTTAAAAGATCCAGAATGTTAGCTGTTACAACTTAATCAAGGTCACAGAGGTGAGTGGCAGAGCCAGGTTGCATAGCTCCCTGAGGGCAGATAGGAGTGGCCGGTCCCTCCAGCTTCCCAGAAGGGATGTGATTACAGCTAGGGCCAGAGCCTCCTTATCAGGCATTGGGGACTCCCCAGCATCTGCGGGGTGTGTGTGTGTGTGTGTGTGTGTGTGTGTGTGTGTGTGTGTGCAAGATGGTTGTGAGGGAGATGGCAAAGAAGAGCCAGGAGGTGGGGAAGTCCCAGGCTAGCTCCCAGCTGGGGGCAGGGAAGGAGGGCCAGACATCAAAGGGTGGCCAGGCCAGCCTCCCACCCCCAAGGCCAGGTGGCCTTTGTCAGGACATGGAAGACACAATCTGGGCAAGGGAGGGGGACTTGTTCACTTTCCCGGCCAACAGGAGTCACTATTGAGCCACACTCAGCCTGATACATGACAAAGGGGGGGGGCATAAAGGTCAGGCCACCCCTTATTAAAGCTGAGCCTTTGTCTTACCCCCTCCCCTGCTTTTGAAGAGGATCAGAGAGGCCTGCCTGGGGGCAGGAGGTTCACAGACTCCAGCCAAACAGAAGCCACCTTCCCGCCCTGCTTCTCCCTCCCTCCCCTCCCCTCCCCTCCCCCCCGGGTCAAGAGTTCAGGAAGGGCCATGGGGAGGCTAGGTGGGGACTCCAGCCCTAGACTAGCCAAAGTGAGTCTTCCTCAGCCAAAGACAGGACCCAGTCTCTTTGATGTAAGATGGGAGCCTGTTCTGTAAAGGAAGTGCCCTGGGGGGCCTCAGCCGGTAGCTGTAGCTGGTGGGCTATTCCCTCTCCAGGCGGCTGCGTAGCTGCCAGGGTGGGATAGGAGTGGAAGGAGCAGGCAGGCAGACCAGCAGGGTCAGCACTCCTGAGTCCTGCCATAGAATCTGAGGACCTGCCTCCTAGTCTCAGGCTTGCAACAACCACAGGTGCGTGTGCTCACGGCTAGAGATCTCAATTTCCCTGTCTATGCAGAAGGAGGGTCCAGGTGGGCTTCTTAAGGCTCAGCAACTAAAATTCAAGAGGGGAAACAGAACTACTCTGTAAGGCCAGGGTGGTCAGGGGTCACACGCTTGGGATCCCAAGCAGGGCTAGGGCAGAGGTCACCCTGGGGGCGACCTGGGCGTCGTCCCTCAGCACCTGCCAGCACCCGGGGAGCCATCCAGAGACACAAGCGAGGGGAGGGTCCTTACCGCTGCCACCGCCGCCTCCGACCGCCACGCCGCGCCGCATCCACTCGTAGGGTGTCCGCCTTTGAGCTCCTGGAGAGGACGGTGTGCCCAGGCCACCAAGGGGCTGCGCCAGGAGCCCTGGCCCCGGGCCAGGGGGCACGGGCATCGGGCTAAAGTCCGGAGGGGCCCCGAATGCCAGCGAGGCTGGGCTGGCGGCAGGGGCCGTGGGCCCGGGGCCATAGTTGGTGGCCCAGTCGTCTTTGGGCGCAGGGAATGGCGCGCCCCAGGCCGCGGGGGGCATGGAGGTCGGGTCCACAGGAGTATAGCTGGCGAAGTCCGGGTACTGCGGGGGCGCGGGGGGCGGGGGCGGGGAGCTGTAGGCTTGCGGGCCCAGGCCAAGACTCGCGGGCCTGGCGGGGCCAGGGTACACGGGAGAGTCCTTGTCCAACACATAGCCCACGTACATGGTGACCGCGGAGCCCCCCGCGCATGCTGGGCCCTGGAGCCGCCGCTGCCGGCCGCCCCGACGACCAGACCCTGCTCACCTGAACTCCCGGCCCTGCCGAGCAACCGCCCCACCCAGGCCTTTTATAGCTCCGGGCCGCCCTAGGCCCCAGCCAAGGCGGGTTTGCATTTCAAAGCTGGGGGAAGCCTCCAGGCCTCGAATCAAAGGGGGAAACCCGTTGGGGGTGAGGGGTTCAAAAGGAGACAAATTGCTGCCCCAAGCGGGAGGTGGACTGGCCACAGCCTGGAGGGGGCTGGGGGCGCGGAGGGCAAGTCCTGGGCGAGGGGCTAGGCTCGCTGTGTGTGGGAACCACTGCCCGGCAGTGGATCTCAACTCCCAAAGAACACCTTGTCCTTCCTGTGGCTACGGAGACCTCCCCACGACCCCAGTTTACAGGTGGAGAAACTGGATCCGGGGAGCAGCGGGACCTCAGGCCAAGTCGCACAGCCGCACAGGGCTTGTAATGCACTCGGCAGTGACCAACAAGGTTGGGGTGAGAGGGCACAGCTGACTTCAAACGGGGCTTGGTCTTAAGGTAGCCTTTGGGGGGCAGGGGTCACGACCTCTCTAAACTCAGATGAAAGCTGTGATTTCCTCCAGGAAATGCATATATGCACATACATGAGCCTGCATTCTGTTGGTGGTTTCACTTAGTTGGCTCTCAGGAGAACTTTCTCCAAGGTGTGGGGCAGTGAGGTCTTCCGGGGACATCCTGGGACATTTCTCATTCTTTGATGACCCCCTTCCCTCTTTATCGTGATTTTAGGGATGTGTTTCCCACATACCCAAAAGAAGAACCGTGGAATGGCCCATCACGCTCAGCCTCACCCACCTTCCACCGTGATCAGCGTTTTGCCACACTTATTTTATCTCCTCCCTCCCTTTTGCCTCAAGTATTTTAAAACAAATTCCAGACATCATGTCATTTTACCCCTACATACCTTAGAAAGCAGCTCTAAAACACATGGACATTTTCTTACATAATATGCCAATGTCACATCTAGCAAAATTAACACAAATTCCTGGGTATTATCTAACACACAGTGCGTATTCAAAACACTCCACTTTATACAAAAAAATGTCTTTTTAGCAGTCGGTTTGTATGAGTCAGGATCCATTTGTGACAGCTGGGCCCCTTGGTATTTCAGAGGTACAGTGGAGGGGGCATGAATGAACCAGGGCCTGGCAAGGCTGAGAGCTTTGAGGAAGGATTCACGGAGGCTGGGACTCTGGAGTCTGGGGGTTGGGGGTACCTCCCCCCAGGAGGCTCAGGACCAATCTGTGCAGAAGGACCCTGTGGACTGTGATTCTCTGACATTTACTGGGGGTAGGAGGCTAGGCATACAAGGATGTATGGCCTCCAGAAGGAGGAAGAACCAGGGTCTTAGCTGCTCAACCTTTCTGTCTTTCAGGTGACCACTTTAGCCAGGGCTGATCAGCACCATCTCAGAACTGGGCAGATGGGCTAAGGTCAAGAAATAACTTGAAGGGCCCAGTGCAAAATGAAAACACATGCTCCACGATTTGGCAAGATGGCGAAAGAGGAGCTGAAGAAGCAACCTTCCACAAGCTCACCTGCGTGGTGTGAACTTGGACCTGCCGCTGGATATGTCCAGCTGGCAGCTGATGCAGCTGTACGGTGTGCAGCAGCAGCCCCGGCCCCCTGGCCTGCTTGGGAAGTGAGGCTCGCTGCTGCAGCACCTGTGAGGAGGCCCAGGAGGAAGCAAGGGCGACCCATGGAGAAGCTGGAGGTGGCCAAAGTACACCTGAGGGGCAAGATCATCCTGCCTGCGATTGTGGGCAGTAGGGCTGGCATCTACTATCAGGATGAGTAGCCACAATACAGAGAGAGAGAGAGAGAGAGAGAGAGAGAGAGAGAGAGAGAGAGAGAGAAAGAAGAAGAAGAAGAAGAAGAAGAAGAAGGAGGAGGAGGAGGAGGAGGAGGAGGAGGAGGAGGAGGAGGAGGAGGAGGAAGAAAGAGGAGAAAAACCAGATCCTCATGTTAAAAAAAAATCCAGAATTTCCACAGGGTGGGGTGATGCAGCCTGTAATTCCAGTACTTGGGAGACTGAGATAGGAGGATTGCAGATTTGAGATCAACCTCAGAAATTTAGCAAGACTTTGTTTAAAAATAAATAAATAGAGCAGGGCGTGGTGGTGCATGCTTGTAATCCCAGCACTTGGGAGGCTGAGACAGGAGGATGGCGCAGGTTCGAAGCCAGCCTCAGCTACTTAGTGAGGCTCTCAGAAACTTAGTGAGACCCTGTTTCCAAATAAAATATAAAATAGGTCTGCAAGTATAGCCCAGAGGTAGAAAAGCCCCTGGGTTCTACCTCCAGTAACACCAAATTAAAATAAAATAAATAAATAAAAATAAATAAAAAGGAAGAAATAGAACTAGGGGTATAGACCAGAGGTCGAATGTCCCTGGGTTCAATCCCTAGTACCAATAAGTAAACAAATAAAATGATAATTATCTAGCATTTTGAGATGGCAACAGTAGAGCATGCCGCCCTCTGTGACTGCACAGGTGACAACCCATGAAGCTGGCCCTGGTCAGAATTTCGCTCTTATACAAAAGAGCAAGCCCAGGGCTCCCCTTTCTGCTCAAAGGAACTCTTCTCATTGTACAGGGCTAGAAGTGTTGAGGTCCTAAGTTTGAGTAGCACTGTGAAGGCAGCTTGCAGAGGAGAGGGCCGCCTAGGCTGTGGCTGACGTGCCTGGCCGGGAAGACCCCACTCCTCGGCCCCAGGTCAGGAAGTGCACGTGCTGGCGAAGCTGTTCTCAGAAGTCTCCGGAGCTCTGGGCTCCACGTGGGTGGGGCCCAACCTTTTAAAGGGTCATTGGTGGCGCATGCTTGTAATCCCAGCATTGGGGAGGCTGAGACAGGAGGATCACTACTACTTAATGAGGCCCTTTGCAACTCAGTGAGACCCTGTTTCAAAATAAAGAATAAGAAATAGGGTTGGGGATGTATGTCAGAGGTAAAATGCCCCTGGGTTCTATCCCCAATACCGCAAAAAAAATAAAAAAATAAAGGGTCAGTGAGAAACTGAGGAGTGCAAGGGACAAGAGAGAGGCCCAGAGGACCCACTCTCAGGAAGTAACTAGGATTGCTGGGACTGGAGGGGAAGAGGGCCTGGAGTGTGGGCCGCACTTGGGGAGGAGGGCAGTGAAGACCTGGGACTTGAGACAGAAAGCCGTGGACACAGAATCCATCCCACATATACGTAATAAAGTGCGATCTACAGGGCCATCCATCATGACCACGAAGTACGCCTTTATAGAAAGCAGGTGCACCATCACGGGAAGCATGTAAAAGACTGCCAGAGAGCCCCAGGTAGGAATGCCTGTTAAGGTTATGCTAAGTAGACCTAGGTGGTAGGCTTAGCAGTTGGGTCTAGGCATTTATTGGTTTGGTATTCATTCATTTGAGGTGTGTTTGGCACTGGGTAAGGACCTGCCCTGAGGTGCTAATAGTGCATGGGTGTCTCTGTGGGAAGGAGCAGGTAGGACTCAAATAATAACAAGGAAGGTCAAGCTGCACGTTGGGGATGGCCAGGGAAGTCCTTCAGGAGGAAGCCATGTGTGGGGCAGGCCGTGGGCAGTAGGGAAGGGGCCTGCTGGCAGAAGGTCCTGAGAGCCAGGGCCACCTGTTCCCCTTGAACTGATAGACCAGTATTGAGTGGTGGGGTCAGGAGATGAGTGTGACTCAGTGGTGGCTGAGACTGGCCAGGGGGCAAGGGACTTTGAGCAAAGCAGGACTTTTTCTATAGAGGGAGAGGGCAGAGCCAGGGAACCCTGAAGTCTGGGGAGCCCGCAACAGCTCCATGGTCCTCCCAGCCGATGTATCTCCCGCTCTGCAGACACACACGGGCTGGGCTGCCACAACCGTGTGGATCCCCCATCTTAGACTTTGGTTCCCAGCTTAGTACAGAACTACTATTAACTGAGCATTTACTAAGCGCCATGCCAAGCCCTCTGCTTCTATCCTCTCCATTCATCCTCACCATAGCCCCATATCACCTAACCCCTTAACAATGGGATAGGATGTTATCCCCATTTCTTTTTGTATTGGGGACTGAGTCCAGGGGTGCTCTAACACCGAGCTACACCCCAGCCCGTTCTATCTTATTTCGAGACAGGGTCTTGCTAAGTTGCTGAGTCTGGCCTTGAACTTGCAATCTTCCCCCCTCAGACTTCCAAGTATTGGGATTATACCAAGAACTGGGATTGCTGGGTGTGCACCACTGAGCTTGGCTGTTTTCTCTATTTTGCAGTTGAAGAAGCTGGAGTGAAATCACCTTCCTGGGGCCACACAGAAAATCAGTGGCCTGCTTGGGAGTTTTTCTTTTCTCCTTAGCTCAGCTGGCCTGCAAGGACAATGAGGAGAATAGGCCTGTGTCAGCCTCCGCTCCCTGTGCCCAATTTCTAATCTGGATTTTGCTTAAGCAAATAGTTGGGTTCCTCTTCCTCCTCTGGCTTCTCCATGCAAAAGAACCTCTGTTCTCCCCTGCTCTCACCCCTAGGGGGACCCCCTCCCTCCAAGCAGAGTCCCAAGCAGCCCTGGTGTGGCACCCCCAGTTCCCTCTTCGCAATGCAACCAGTCTCAAATTGCAGGCTCCCTCCCCATCTTGGCCTCTGACTCACCATGTGGCCTTGAGCCCCTGCCTTAGGCTGCCAACAAGGAGAAGCCCCAGCCTCTGCTGCCCTGGCCGGAGGCACCTCTTCCTCTAGGCAGCCCCTTATCTGTGGGAGTGGCTGTTTATTGGACCCCTCCTTCCTCTGTTCTGGGGAGGGGGGAGCATCTCCCTGGAAGCCCTCCCTGCAGGCTGCTCTCACACACCCAGCCAGGGCCTCCTGGGGTGGGGTGCAGACATGATGGCCTCATAAAGATCTTAGTGATAAGGGCAGGTGACATTGCACATTGCAGGTGACATTGCGTGGTGGTAGAGTGCTTGCCCAGCAAACACAAGGTCCTGGATTCCATCTCCAGCACCAGAAAGAAAAAGAGAAATAAGAAATAAAGGAAGGAAGAAAGAGAAAAGTTAAAAAAAAAAGATCTCGGTTTGTCTTTGTTTTTTGTTTTTGTTTGTTTGTGTTTTGCGGGTCTGGGGATGAAACCCAGGGGCATTCGACCTCTGAGCTACACCTCCTGCCCTATTTTTTTATTCTTTATTTTGAAACCGTGTCTCACTGAGTTGCAGAGGTCTCACTAAGTAGTTGAGGCTATCTGCGAACCGTGATCCTCCAGTCTCGGCCTCCAGAATGCTGGGATTATAAGTGTGCGCCACCACGTCCGGCTTGGTCTCGGCTTTTAAATTGGGTTTATGAGCTGGGCGTGGTTGTGCATGCTTGTAATCTCAGCATTTGGGAGGCTGAGAAAGGAGGATCTTGGTTTGAGGACAGCCTCAGCGACTACTTAGTGAGGCCCTTTGGAACTCAGTGAGACCCTGTTTCCAAATAAAGAATAAAAAATAGGGCTGGGGGGGTGTAGCTCGGAGGTAGAATGCCCCTGGGGTTCCATCCCCAGCACCACAAAATAAATAAATAAATAAATAAATAAATAAATAAATAAATAAGGTTTATGGTCCAGTGTCAGGCCTACTGACTATCTACTGATGGCCTCTTAAAGCTCTCTCTCTAGCCAGGCATGGTGACACACGCTTGTAATCCCAGCTCTTGGGAGGCGGAGACAGGAGGATCACACAGGTTTGAAGCCAGCCTCAGCTACTTAGTGAGGCTCTCAGCAACTTAGTGAGACTCTGTTAACAAATAAAATATAAAATAGGTCTGCGAGTATAGCCCAGAGGTAGAAAAGTCCCTGGGTTCCACCCAAGTACCACAAATTAAAAAAAAAAAAAAAAAAGCTCTCCCTTTACTCTAAGCCTCAAGTTCCCTCTGTGACTTCCCTCAGGAGGGAGGGATGGCAGCTCCTGCCCTGCCCACCTCCAGGGGGCGGCTGTGAGCATCAAAGTAAGTGGAGGGCTCCTGCAAGGCATCTCTGCCTTCAAGTATCTGCCCTTCCATTATCATCTCGCCTCTCTTCCAGTCCCCTGCAGAGGCTGGGCGCCCCCTGCTGGTCCTTCAGGACACTACAGGAGGGCTCAGGCTTTTCTTTCCGCTTGGTGTCCTGAGGCCAGAAGCCAGATTCTTCTCCTAGAGAAACAGAAGCACCACAAGGGAGGCAGCCCGTGGTGCTCAAGACACTTATGGAGCAAAGGGGATGCTAGAACCAGGGTCCGCAGCATACGATGCAAGCAACGTGACATGAAGTCCAGAGGGACACAGAGTCCGGGAAGGGAAATTCCGCACTCAGAGCATGGGCTGGGGCTGAGAAGTCATAGCTCACCATTGGGATGCACTCCTTCCTGGAGCCTCTCAGATGGACGAAGAGATGAGAAGTGAGGGTGGGTGACCCTCACTCATGGTGCCCACAGCAGCGTCCACCTCGGCCCTCTTGCCTGCCATCCTACCCCGTTAGCCAGTGCCATGTCTCTGTACTGTCACACAGCGGTCCCCATTGAGCTTGGGGGCAAAGGCCAGACTCCCTTGGGCCCACAAAGCCTTGACGGCTGGCCCCTGACTACCTCTCCACGTACACCTGTCTGCCTCAACCCTCAATTCTTTGCTCTCTCTTTAGACATGTCAAACTCTTTCTAGCCTCCAAACCTTTACAAAATGCCGCTTCTTGTGCTGCAAACACTGTCCCATTCCTGCTTTGTGCACGGCCTTTCAGCCTTGGGTCTCAGTTGAAATGCTTCTTCTGCCGCCGGGCGTGGTGGCGCAGGCTTGTAATCCCAGCATTTGGGAGGCCGAGACAGGAGGATCGCAGTTCACGGACAGCCTCAGCTACTACTTAGTGACACGCTTTGCAACTCAGTGAGACCCTGTTTCAAAATAAAGAATAAAAAATAGGGCTAGGGATATAGCTCGGATGTAAAATGCCCCTGGGTTCCATCCCCAAGTACTGCAAAAAAAAAGTTTCTTCTCTAGAGAAGCCTTAGTCTGCCTGCACAAGAACCCCCATCTGTCCAGTCCATTCTTCTCTAAATTCTTCATCAGACAAATATAATTTGATGCTATTAGGTTGCGCCTTCCTTTGTGTTTACTTGTAAGGCCTATGAGGATAGGTGTACAGGGCACATAGTCAGCGCTCATATAACTTCTGCTGCATGGATGAGACCACGTTCCAAACCTGCTGCTTCTGGCCCTTCCTGGACCTTAGAAGTCAGTGTGTCCAGAAGGAGAAATGCATGGCCCTCGAGGTCCGTGCCCCTGTGACCTGTGAACCATCTGTGTGTGCCAGAGGGATGAACCCCAGAATTCTGTGGTCCTGGGCACTGAGCAAGGGGGCTGGGGTGAGGTTGGGTGGGTGGTGTCTTTCACCCTTATGTCCCGGGATGCTGGTAAGCCTTAGTGCTTGTTAGAACGAGGCCGGGGGGTGGGGGGGCCTGGTGCACTCAAGGGAACACACATGCCTCTCTGGCTTCCCAGATGCAGGTACAAGGACCTGCCTGCTCTGCTCGGTGCATGCAGGTGAACCTCTGTGTAAACCTCAGGCAAGCCTCGCCTTCTCTGGGCCTCAATCTCCAGCCTGTGCAATGGACACCTCCCTAGCCCTTCTGGCCCAGACATTCTAGATAACTGGGCTGCTGCTTGGGACGTGTGTGCTGCCTGCCCGCCCCCACCCCACCCGGGGAGCCGGGGGGCAGCACTGGGAGCGTGGGAGAGCCAGATGTGGCGGCCTCGGCCCTGCCTGTGCGAGTGCTAGTTGGCCTACTGGGAATTCTCCCACTCGAGCTCCCTTTCCGGCCCGAAACCCCCCGCCACCAAGAAAGAGAGAGTGAGTGGCTTCCGGCCCTGACAGGCGTGGGTGGGGTCTCCGGAGGGGGGTCTGCTCAGCCGGTTTCTTCCTTCAGAGAAGAGTATGGGCTTAAGCACCCGGGCAAAAGCCTCGCCTGCTGTCCAGATCTGAGGCACCAGCGGAAGGCCAAGGCAGGTCACTTTCCTTGCCGGCCTCGCCATGTTGGCTGTAAAATGGGCGGTTGGAAGAGCTTCTCTCTAGCCCTGACCCTGGACTTCTGTGGCAACAGCTACCGGTGACACCTGGACTCAGTCTCCTTTTGTTGAGCTTTCTTCTTTTGCTACAGGGCTTGCACAAAATGCTTATGTGCATCATTTATTCAGGGCTCTCCCTACTCCTGCTGGAAGGTACCTGTGCCCCCATTTTACAGCTGGAGATACTGAGGCTCGAAGAGTTCAGAGACTTGGTTGTCTGGGGTCACACAGTTAGGAGACGGCATAGCTGCTCACATTAGGGCTCTTAACCCTTCAGCATGCCACCACCCCGGTGGGTGGGCTGAGCCCCTCTGCACGCTGCCCTGTCATCCTCAGGAAGGACTCCTGGAATCTGTGCTCCACCACCCACTGGACCCAGGAGCGTCTGAGATCCGACAGGGCTCCCAGTATCTGGACAGGGAGAGTGCCCGGGGCCGGTCGTACCCACAGTGGGCTGGAGGTCATGCTGATCACCCCAGCATGGCGGTGCTGTACCGCCCCCTCTGCTGCCCACCCCTTCAGAGTGCACAGGGGGAAACTGAGGCCAGAGACACAGGAGCTCAAAGGGCGGTAGCTCACTGTTGTGGTAGCCGCACATCTGGGCTCTGTACTGTGCCTGTTGAGGACACTCTTAGGAATCAGCCCTTGGTTTATCTCCATTTTCCTGAAGAGAAAACTGAGGCTCAGGAGTTTAATACATGATTTGCTCGAGGTTACATACACAGCTTGAAACTGGAGAAGCCAGGATTCGAATTTACTCTCTGCCTCTGGCTTCAGAACCTGCCCTTAGCATAGTACCTTTTGTCCTTAGTTGTCCAGGCCTTGGCAAGGGCCCTGCAGCGCTCCACGTAGCTCTGTATCTCCCACCAACTTCTCAGTCAAGAGGAGGCTAAAAGAGCCCTGGTGCCCACCAAGGGTTAACGGTGGTAGGGGCTAAGTGATTCCAGATGGGCCAGCCGGATGGCTGGGCTGGCCGGAAACCGGCGGCAGCCAACTTCCCAGGGGAGCCACCGCCAACTGCCCCCTCCCCTCCACGCTGCATCTCTGGCCCCAGCTATCCCCCTGTCTGAGAGCCTGCCAGCCTCTTCTTCCTAGCCAAAGTCCAGCTCTAAGGGAAATGGCAGACAGAGCATCTCAGGGGCTTTCCAGCAGAGGGAGCCCAGCTCTGATATAGACAGATGGGGAAACTAAGGTCCAGGCTGGACAAGAGACCCTCCCAAGGCCTCTTAGCAAATCCAGGGCTAGGTGTCCTCACTTCCAGAATACTTTCTTTGGGAACCAGGAGGCTGAAACACCTCCTTGCTTCCCCAGAGCTGTTCTGCTGTAAGCAGTTGGTCCAAGGGTCCAGAGGTGAATGGCCGACAGATGTTAGGAGGGGAGGTATACATTTTCTTTCTTTTCCTTTTTCATCTTGCAGTTTGGAGTATGGAGCCCAGGAAGTTGTACATTTCCAATGGAATCTTTGGGCACAAGCAATCCTGTGTGAACCTGACCCAGTGACTGGTTGGTGCAAGCCTGACCTTATGATCTGCTAGATCACCCATGTGCCCTAGTGACGCCCGCTGCCACTGAGCCCTTGGCCCCCCTCCTGGGAGACTCGTTTCCCTGCATGGCCAGGGCCAGTCTGAGAACCCTTCTCCCGTGTGGCCCAGCCCCGATGCTTTGCTGGATGATTCTTACTGGGATAAGACCAAGAAATGATTGCAGGGTGAATTGCAGTTGGTATGGAGCCTCAGCTCAAGCAAACCTCCCTGCTCTGATGACAGGGCCCTGGTGGGACTGGGAAGAAATGGGGGGTGTAGAGGTGCAGAGGGCAGAGCTCATGTGACTAGCAACATCTTTGTGTCCTAGGGACACCTTTGTGACTTGGAATACTTTTTCCCCCCCTTTGGAACTCAGCTTTCCCACATGTTCATAACTCAACTCTCTAACTCTTTCAAAAACAATGCCCCTGGCTTCTGAGGACTGGGGCACCGCAACCAGAGCTGAGAGGAGGGTAGGGTGGAAGGATCCAGCCGGGAGCCCTGCTGGGGAAGGAGAGCTGGAGGATGGAGAAGGAGCGTGACAGATACTCAAAAAATACCTCGTCGTCATTGAATGACTGAACGCAAGAGCTGCCGGGTAACCTAGGAAGAAGGCAGGCCAGGTGCTCAGTCTCTGCTGGATGGTGGCGGGGGTCATGACCTGTGACCCTTCCACTGTGTGACCCATGAGGTCCGGTTCTGCCCCAGCACTGTGTGAACTCAGGAAGCTCCTTGGGCTCCTCTGGGCCTCAGTTTCCTTGATATATAGCAGGGTAGATAATCCCTTCCTGGTACCCTTGGGGTCTTGATTTTATTTATTTATTTATTTATTTATTTATTTATTTATTTATTTATTTATTTATTGTGGTACTGGGGTTCCTGGAAGCCCTTCTACCTCCGGGCTGCACTCCCAGACCTATTTTTTATATTTTTATTTGGAAACAGGGTCTCTTAAGCCAGTGTGCCTGGCTTGAACCTGCGTGATCCTCCTGTCTCTGCCTCCCAAGCATGGGGATTACAAGCGTGCGCCACCACGCCCGGCAACCCTTGGGGTCTTGAGATGCTAAAAGGAGTATGTCTGGAAATCCTAGGAAATGTGCTGACCTCGGGCAAACTGTTTTCTGTTTCTGTGCCAGTTCTCCTCTGGGCCTCTGTTTCTCCTTCTGAAAATGACTGGTCATCTTGGAGGTGTCTCCATCTCACCCAAGCTACCTCTTCTCAAAGGGGCTCTTTGAGTCTCTCAAGCCCTAGGTAGATGTTTCTCTAAGGTACTCTTTATATTTATTTATTTATTTATTTATTTATTTATTTATTTATTTTGCGGGTTTGGGGATGGAACCCAGGGGCATTTGACCTCCGAGCTACACCCCCTGCCCAATTTTTTATTCTTTATTTTGAAACAGGGTCTCACTGAGTTGCAAAGGGCCTCATTAAGTAGCTGAGGCTGGCCATGAACCACGATCCTCCTGTCTCAGCCTCCCAAATGCTGGGATTACAAGTGTGTGCCACCACACCCGGCTTTCTAAGGTACTGCCCTTCTGCTGGGTACTGTTTGCCCAGTGACTGTCTCTCCTGCCAGACAGTGTCTTACTACTGGGATAACAGCACCCAGCAGTGTCTAGCACATAGGTGCTCAGTATGCTTGTTCAGTGAGTGAATGTTGACTGAATCTCTGGGCACAGAGGCACATGCCTATAATCCCAGCGTCTTGGGAGGTGGAGGCAGGAGGATGGCAAGTTTAAGACAAGCCTAGACAATTTAGTGAGACCCTGTCTCAAAATTTAAAAAAAAAGCACAAGAGGCTTGGAATGTAGCTCAGTGGTAGAGCATTTCTGAATTTAGTCTCCAGTGCCACAGAAATCAATGAATAAACAAATAGATCATCAAAGCTTTCTTTACAGATGGGGAAACTGGGGCACAGGGAAGGCTGCCCCCACCCGGGTGCCACAGCAAGAGGAGGTCGCCACTCGAGACAGGCACCAGGCAAGTGAGGCTGGGCTACTCTTTAATAAAAGTGACTCAGTGGCTGGCGTGGGCTGCGGAATTTCTAAACATCCTCTCACATCCTGAGAGAGCAGGCGACGGGAGGGAGCGAGCAGAGGGAAAAAAGGAAGAAAAACAAGAAACTTGAGGGAAAAGAAAGAGAGAGGAAAAAAAAAACCTGAAATTGAAAACAGACGCACGCGTCCACCCTCCCTGCCCTGCCGCCCCCCTTCTCCACGCCGGGCCAATCAGAGGCGGCCCTGCAGCCTTTCCCCCAAAGGGGGGGCAGGGAAGCCCACAGTGGTGTGAGCTCCGGGGGCTGCCCGTGGCCCACAGTCCCAACCCACCCTATCTGGGACCCTGAATCACTCTGTGAATAACTTGGAACCAGAGAGGAGGAGATCAACGCGGAGGAGAAAGCCAGGCCCTCAGACCGGCCTGTGCCCAGCCGATACAGCCAGCCAGACCTGGGGCGGCCCCTCCTGGCAGCTCTGCTCCTCCCAAAGGATGCTTTGGGAGTGAGGCGAGGCTGGGCCTCTCCTCACCCAGGCAGCACCCCCTCCATCCTCCTCAGTCTCCGGGAGCTTGCAAGGGTCCTGATTGCCCTTCTCAACTGTCGCCCGTTCTGGTCCAACAAAGTCTTTCTGATAACAGGGAACGGGCAATAAGGAAAACTTTCTGGAAAGGGTGACAGCCCGCTATCTGGGACCGTCCCATGCGAGAAACCTCCAGCAGCCAGGTAAGTGTGGGGAGAGCAGGGGAACCCCAGCTCCATGCCCTGTCCCCTCATCCCAGCCTGCGCTTCTTTGGGTAGGTTAAAAAAATGGAAAATATTTTTAACAAAACCATATGGGAGGAGGCTGGGCGGCTGCCGGTGATGTCAGGGCCAGAGGAATCAGTTCTCTTCTTCTCCCCAGTCCTGGGGTGGGTGACTACTGCCCCCTCCACCCTGCAGCCCCTGTCCCCTGCAAACAACCCTCAGCAGTTCTAGGTGGCCAGCAGGACCTCCAAGTCTCAGCAGCATCTGGGGGTGGGGAAAGCTGGGAGGGGCAGGAGGACAATCAGGAGGTGGCAAGCCGGGCACACAGAGAGAGACCTAGCAGGGGACCGGGGACCCCAGGGCCCCAGCCTTTGTCACTTGGCTTAGTCTTATTCCTAAGAATTAGTCTGGCTCTAGGCCAGTCAGCCACCAGGCAACCTTTGAGGATCTAAATGGATTTGCAAATTTTCTAGATTCCTAAATCATCCTTCTAAAACCCCAGCCACTGGGAAAGTTCTGGGTTGAGAGAGGCCAGAGGAACAGGCCTGTGGGCTCTGCCAGTGACTGGGATAGCCCTGCTGTCAGGCCTGGGGGCTCCTCTAGAAAAACGATTTGGTCCTAGGTAACCGCTCTCGCCTTCTTTCTCTCTTCCTGGTCTTTCTGGACAGAGTTTCTTTCTGGACTCTGCCCCTTCTACACTCTATCTGAAAACATGAGTCTGATCATACCACCTCCCAGCCCAGAGCCCTTCTGTGGCTCCCCAGGATCTGGCTGTAGAAAACCCCACCTCCACTGCATGCCGGGATGGTGCCCAGTACTCTGGGAATAACTCCTGTAATGCTCACTGGCAACCCCAGAGGCAGAGACAGTTTCTCTTCCGCTGTACACAGGAGAAAACTGAGGCTCTCAGCAGCCACGTAACTGTAGCCACAGGCTAGTAAGTGGCAGAGCCTCAAGAGCTTGTAAACTTTCCCACCCCATTACTCCAGATGGGATTTTTATCTTCTTCTAGCACTGAGGATTGAACCCAAAGCTTGATCTCTACCACTGAGCTGCATCCCCAGCCCTGTTTGTGTTTTAATTTGAGACAGGGTCTCACTAACTTGTCCAGGCTGACCTCAGACTTGCAATGTTCCTGCTTCAGCTTCCCAAGTAATTGGGATTACAGGCATGTGCCACCCCACCAGGCTCAGACTCAGGCTTTTATTCTGCCAGTCAGATCCCAGAATTTTCGGAAGGAATTTGCACCATTTGGCCTGTGGGCATTTGCCCTCCCTGTTCCCCTGCCTGGAATGCTCTTCCTCAGCACTTTTCTCTCCAGGGGCTGGCTACCTCCAAGCAGCCTTCTTGGGTTCCTCCATCCCAAGTGCCTTCTGTGTACTCTGAGCCGGAGTCATGTCGCTGGACCTCTCTACATTCTGTTCTCACATCGGAGATTATTTAGCTCTGGGTTTTTCTGTCTCATGTTCTGCCTTTAGTTCTCAGCCCCGGGTGGGCAGTAGGGCTGAGAAAATGTGCTCCAGGCAGGAAGAAAAAACTCTTTGCAGACCTTCTTTCAGACCTCCTGCCTTTCCTCCAGAACTTCAGGTGGCTTCTCCAGACTATTTCTTTATTGCAAGCAGAGAAATGACCTCTGTCTGCTGGCCTCTGCCACCCCGAATGCACAGAGGCCTCCGTGAGAGGTCCTGAGGCCACACAGTCCTGCGTCTCCAGGCAGGAGGCCCTGACTCCACAACCCAGGGCCCTGGTGTGTCGTGGTGGTCACCAGGACCCAGCACAGAGCCCAGCGCCGCATGCCAGGCTGTCCTCATAGCGAGGCTCTGAGTTGGTGTTGTTATTCCCGATTTGCAGATGAGGAAGCCAAGGTTTGGAGAGGCTAAGTGACTTTCAGGGTCCACCAGGCCTTGGTTTGGTCCTGGGAGGAGAGAGACCATTCAGCCAGCGCCTCTCTCTCCAGCGACAGTTATCAGGCTGAACTCCCTGCACTGGCGAAAGAAGGACCAGGACTTGAGAATGCCCGCAGATGAGGGACGGGCAGTGGAAAGCACCACGAATTCAGTCAGGAGACTGTGTGCTTCCCCTGGCTTGATTCACATCCACTGTGGGTCCATCCTCACACCCCATTCTCCCCTCTTTGGACATTAGGGGTAAACACCACCAGGCGTGGGCATCAGGTGACCGTGCATTAATTTCTGAGTCAGCTGCCAGCTGTGTGACCCTGGGCCAGCACTTTCCCTTTCTGGGCCTCAGTTCCCTCCTCTGTGAGATGCAGGGCAGTGTATGGCTCCCCAAAGGCAGGAGCAGGGGTACGGTACTTAGCATAGTCCTGCACTGGGTGGGGAGAACCTGGGACCGCTGGTCAGGAGAGGGATCCTGCCCCTATACAGGACCATTGGCTGCTAAAATGATGGCAACTCATGAAGGCTCTGCCCCTGGAAGGGACGCGGATGCCATATATATTCTGAAGGCCCACTTCTTGCCCTGGGCACCGTGGTAGAATAGCACAACTCTGGCACCACTTGCCTTCAGGGACCCTGGGTATGTTGCTCAGGACTGGCTGCGAAGTATGATGGGGAGGGATAGAAGGAGGAACGAGAGGGTCCCTGGGCATTCCTGAAATGCCCATCCATTTCTTGCAGATGGTTCAGAACATTGTGGACAGCAGGTCCTTGGAATGCAATTTTTTTATAGCCCCTCATATGGGGAGAGGAGGAGAGGGGAGGGGTAGGGGTCTTGGTCCCTTCCAAGATCCAAGTTGTGGTGTTTCAGCTAGAAAGCAGTGTGGGCAGGACCATATAGCAGGGACCAGCCTTTTTTGAGCACTTTGATGTGCATTTTAATCATGTATTCATTAGTTCCCAGTTTACTGCTGTTCCTCAGTGCTTAGAACATGCCTGGCATTCATTACGTTCTTAATTAATATTCCTAGACTAATCTAATCATTATAACAACCTCGAAGAGTAGAAATAAAACTCTCCCCATTCTACCAATGAGGATATGCCCAGAAAGGCTAAGTCAGTTGTCCAGAGTCCCACAGCTAGGAAGCACAGGAGCCGGGATTCTCGCCCAGGCATTTCTGACTCCAGAGTCCCATGATGCTCATGAGGCTAGGTGGGGCCCACTGACCCAGCAGAAACTCTGAGGCTGTGCCTCAGCTGTTTTTGAGGCTCCTTGGCATTCCACAAACCCTCGAACACCATGTGACCCTGGGCAAGTGGCCCCTCTCTGGGCCTCGGTCTTCTGTCAGTCAAATAAGGAGGCTGACCCAGATAATGGCCAAGTTCCCTGCAGCCCTCAAACAATTCCAGGATTCCAGGCCACGCCAGCCCAGACTGGCAGCTGCACAAGCCCTGCTGTGTACTCAGGGATCATGCATATTTAACCTCACAATGAAAGAGGTTTTTCCCCCCCTTACCCTTTTTTTTTTTTAACACATTACCGAAAGAGGTTAGGATCAATGACCATTAATGGAAAACTTAACCTGCAATAAGGAGGAGGAACTTTCGAACAACCAGAGGGGTCCCCTAATGTGCTTGTTTTCTCAGAGTGCTCTGGGGTGGGCTGAGGTGGATCCCACGTGCCCTTTGCCTGGGATCCTGAGAGCAAGGAGGGTCCAGAGGTAGCAGGAGGAATGGACCCTGGTGGGGTGGCCATGGAGTCACACACTTGTCACTTCCAACGTGGAAGCCCACTTTATGTCCCTTTCAAGCCTTCAGGTCCAGAGCCCCAGAGAAGGAGCTTCCTGAACCCCCAGCTCTGGCTCCAGGGATCCCCTTCCTAGACGCTTTCTGGGGCATCCACCTCCTACCTGATGTGGGAGGTTGAAAATCAAAGCACAGACTGCATTAGCACCCTCGCTTCTCTGCTTCAGATGAGGGCTGTTTGATGTCTCAAGTACCCGAACCTTTCATCTGCCAGCGGTACCTCTTCTCAGCCTGTGATGGAGATGGCTGTCCCTTGGGAGGACCAGAGGGTCAGAAAGTGACACCCAAATGTCAGAGATGAAAGGACTTCTGGGGTCGTCTGGTTTGATTTCCTATTGTAGGGGTGGAAATTGAGGCCTGGAAAGGGAAAGGGACGGCCCCGGGGCCGTGCAGATCAGGGTCACGGTGCAGAGCCCAGTGCACTTTGCTTTCAGCCACCAAGTGTGCTGTATCTTTGCCACTGCTCTGAAGGCCTGGAGGGGCCCAGCTTCACCTGTCTCTAGAGCTCAGCCTCCAGGCTGGTGAGGCAAGGCTGGGGTGAGCTGGGGGGCAGATCTGGGCTGGAGTGCAAAGCCATCTTGAAGAAGGATAGAAAGCCCCTGGGGAGTTTTCTGGACCATAGATCCCTGGTCACATCACTTCTCCACTCTGGCTATGGTTTCCTCTTATGTAAAGAGGGGAAGCAAGGGAGGTGCCCAAGGCCCTCAGAGGTCCAGCCAGCTCTGCCTCCAGCCCCCATAGCTTTTCCAAGTCGTCTTGTGGCTATTGCACCATATCCAGCTGCTCGCCTGATTCTTGTTCTTTCCTGGAAATTGGAACCCCAGGAGCTGTGACCCTACCAGCTTCTCCATCCTGAGGTTAAGCTAGAATGGGTAGGGGGGCAGGGAGTTTTCATCATCCCGAGAGGGATGGTGCTCAGCTTTATAAACCCGTCACAGTAGCCCTGGCCCCTCTCAACCCGGGGCATTGGGCCTGAGGCAAAGGATCAGGTTTGACCCCATGGACTGTATGTGTCCCATGTCACCTGTATGTGTGACATAGCTTCTCCCATTTCACCTGTAGGTGTCCTGATCAGCCCCCAGCCTGGGGCCTGTCTTTTGAATGGAGAGTACAATAGTGAACAGATAAATAAATGTATGGCAAGGTGGATAAACGGACTGGCGAATGGATAGATGGATGAGTGGATGAATCAATGGATAGACAGAAGCTTTCCCTTTAGTCCAGGGAGCAGGGACGACTACATGAGGATTCAATCTCACGAGGGCCCATGTTTAGAAGGACCCACACTTGGTTTAATGCTCTACATTGAAGTGGTATATATATTTTTAAACCAGAAACTCTGTTTTTTTTCTTTTGCATTTGCTGTAAAAGTTATGTAGCTGGTCCTGCCAGAAAGTTCATGTTGGATTTGAGATGGCCTCTTCCTGGTCACTGACTCCACTGTCCTTGGTCCATCCATAGCCTCCTGGAAAATGCCAACCTGTCCCCATCACTCTTCTGAGTGGAAGACCCCAGCCCCAAAGAATTGGCATTAAGCATAACTGCTGCCAGCCAGTTATGCTAGTGTCCACCATTGCTACCAATGCCCTGAAAAGTTGGGTTTGTGGCATCTCCAGGGCAAAGGAAATCCTTCCCCAGTACCCAAGCCTTTCCCAAACATTTGCCCTCCTTCCCTGCTGCCACCTGCCTCTTTGCTGAAGAACCCCAATTTCTGACCTAACAGATCTCTCCTTGACTGTCTCCCACCTCCCTGGCTTTGCTCACACAAAAGCCTCTGAGCTGAACCCCAGAGGCCCAGCTCCAGGCCTCCTCCCTCAGGAAGTCCCCGGATAATCACAGAATCACAATAGTTACCACTTGCTGAGCACCTATTCGATGTTGCAAGCTCTTCATCTTCTCCAACTCTCATAGCGATGGAAAAGGAAGTCTCTTGTGCCATTTTTTAGGAAACTGAGACTTAGAGAAGTTAAACTCAGAGGTCCCACAGTTGTGAGGTAGAAGAACTGGGACTTGTACCCAGGATCAAGTGGCTTCAAGCTGAGACTGCTGTTCCCAGCCTGGCTGGGCTCCCAGACCATTTTCCTGCTCTGGGTGGCATGTAACAGGACCCGCTGGCTTCAGGGTCTTGTATGTCTGTTCTGCTCCAAGTAGCCTGACCCCTTCACCTCCCCAGAGGGAAGGGGCACCATTGCCTGACAAGCCTGGTTCTCCAGCCTAGTGGATCCTGTGTTATGGAGCGGGGTTGGGGGTGCTGAGTCCCTGGCCTAAGGACCGCAGGAGCTCACTCTACACAGCTCTCTGGTCTCCCTGACTGTGAAAGCATCTATTAGGTAACCACTATAGCCTCAATCCCTTATTAGGAACTTGAAAAGACCCCAAGTAATTGTGGGGTATGTTTTCTGATTGTGGGACATCAACTTGAAGGACTAGACAGAGATATACGAAAGAACCAGTTGACAGTGGACTGGGAGTCATCTGATTTGGCCTCTGGCCCTAGGCTGGCCACCGAGTCTCAGAGGACGCTCTTCCCGCTGAGCCTCAGTGCTGCTGCTGCCAACACTAATAATAACAGCAGAACAGCAGCCGCCCCTTCCCGAGAGCCCGCCTGGAGAGAGCTGCCCTGCACCACCCCTTTGTCACATGCATCCCTGTGCTGACCAGCCTGGTCTGGTGGGAGCTTGGCTGTGCACTAAGGGAGTGACTTACTCTCCGGTGAGTGAGTGAATAATAAATAGGAGATGGCCCCAGCTTTGCAGAGGGCTGTCCCAGGCCCCAGCCCCTGCATGTGCTGGTATTAACTCCCACAACAGTCTCCACAACTCAGTGATGAGTCCCAAATTACAGACGAGGAGGCCGAGGCACAGAGAGGTGAAGTGCCAGTCACTGGGAGAATCGGAGGGGCAAGGCTGAAGGCTGAGGCAGAGGAGATGCTGAGAAAGTGGGAGGGTAAATGAAACGTGGAAGTGTCCCCTCCTCCTGATCCGCTGCCCAGGAGGGCTCTGAGGGGAATCTCAATGTTTCATAATTGGCACCAATTAATGGCGGGTTTTCTCATTACTAAATCTGCAAGCTCTGGGCTGATGGGGGACACTGCATGTTGGTGGGTCAGTCGGAATGGGGCCCCGAGGCCTGCCTGCCCCCTGCCCACTTGGCTCTGAGAACACATTCTATTTGCAGTCCCCTGCCCAGCTCATGGCTGATCCCAGGCTGGCAGCAGCCTGAGGAACAGAAGGTTTGCTTGTCTGCGCCTGCTGTACCCGCCTCCCCAGCCTCAGCTTGGGACCCCTCTCAGGGGCTCCTTTGGCTGCCAGGGCCTGGTGCTCTCCGTTGCCATGGTACTGGCCAGAGATGAGGCTCTGAAGGGTAGGGGGCAGGGAGGCCAGCTGAGGGATGGTGTAGGCCTGGAACTCTGCAGCTGCAGAGGCCCCAGATCTCTGTGAGCAGTGTGTAGGGGTTCGGGGGCCCACCGGGGCAGGCCTGGGGCAGAACTGCCACACAGCCAGCCCAGAAGCTCTATCCAGAGGCCCTTGCCCTGGACTTTCCTCTTTATGTTCCCCTCTCCTCAACCTTACACAAAGATCCTCAGTCTCTGCAGTGGTTGCAGGAGGGTTATGAGTTCTATCCCTCCTTTGACTTTCAACTTCCTGGGCGACCTAGGAAAGGAGTCCTGGACACACTGCCTCAGACCACAGAGCAGGACTCTGACCTTGGAAGATCCTCTTGTCCCTGGGACCCTGAATTCTATAGGGACCCTATTGGGGTGAGCTCATGTGGGATTGTTTCTCTGTGGATAGAGTTGTTTTGGGGCAGGAGATGAGTAGTTTTGCATGTGGTTAAAAATACAGGCTTTGGACTCAGTCTGGCCTTAGTTTACATCACAGCTCCCCTGCTTACGGCCCTGTGACCCTGGGCAAGATAACAAACGTTTCTTTTCTTTTTCTCTTCTTTCTTTCTTTGCGGATCTGGGGATGGAACCCAGGGGTATTCAACCTCCGAGCTATACCCCTGCCCTATTTTTTATTCTTTACTTTGAAACAGGGTCTCACTAAGTTGTGGAAGGCTAAGTAGCTGACTGAGGCTGTCTGCGAACCGCGATCCTCCTGTCTCAGCCTCCCAAATGCCGGGATTACAAGCATCCGCCACCACGCCCGGCTTAAGATACCAAACCGTTATGAGCTATTTCCTCCTAAGTGGGGACAGTGAATGTACCCCCTTCGCCGTGTTATCGTGAAGATGAAACAAACCCCCAAATCTCTCATTTAGTGGGGAGCCTGGCTCCAGATTAGCAGTGACTTTTGTTCATTTACAGAATGGGGCCATCAGGACAGTGGGTAGGAAGGAAGCTATCCTGGTTCAGGTGGGAGGCTGGTGGAGCAGCAGGACAGAGAGCAGGACACCAGACGGTGCCCAGTGTGATAAAAACATTCCTGAGAGTCTCACCTCTGAGGCCCCTGAGCTGCCCCAGAACGGAGAGGTCCACAGGTGAGGTGGTGAGATCCCTGTCATGAGAGAGGTACAGCTCAGTGAGGGTAGGGGAGATATGAAGAAAGGAAGCTATGCATGGCCCCTTCCTAAGACCACAGGGCACTGAAAACTCTAGGAGAGCCTTTTTTGAGCTTCACCCAGCTCAAAACAGAGTATGAAGGAATGAAGGAGATCAGGAAAGTGGGTGTGAGAAGAGGCTGCAGACTCTTCCGTGTTAGTGGAGCGTGTCCTGCTGGGCTCCAGCTCCTCATCACTGCCTCCTGCCTGAGAGAGGCTGGTACTGGGTGTTGTGCCAGTCTGCCCAGAACTGGATACTGGAGCCATCGAGGCAAGCCCTGTGATCTTGAGAAAGCGCTGTGACCTCTCTGGGCCTCAGTTTCCTTATCTGTAAGATAGAGAAGCAGCGAGATGCCACAGATTGTTCTGAGATCCTTCACACAGAGCTTAGCCCAGGTGGTGGGGGACGAGCCCTAATTCAGACATGGCTATTGTTATACTTGTTATTTTTTTATTTTTTATTTTTTTTGGTGGTACTGGGGGTGGAACCCAGAGGCTTTCTACCACTGGGCTATACTCCCAGACCCATTTTATATTTTATTTGGAAACAGGGTCTCACTAAGTTGCTGAGAGCCTCACTAAGTAGCTGAGGCTGGCTTCGAACCCATGCGATACTCCTGTCTCAGCCTCCCAAGTGCGGGGATTACAAGCATGCGCCACCACGCCGGGTTTATACTTGTTATTTTGAAGACCATCTAAGTCCCTGTTTCTTTTGACATGGAGAGCCTAAATGGGATCCAGGGGACTCAGAGCCAGGGATCCTTGGGGCTGGGCAGGGCCAGGCCATATGGCCTAGAGTGTATCTGTGGGGTCTCAGCAGGGGCAGCCAGAGAGGAGGGGGCTCAGCAGGAGGCAGGAAGTGCTTTCTCTCAGGCTGCTTCCCCCTCTGACCTCCTTCCCAGGAGGTTCCCAGCCTGTGTGGGGACTCAGGCTCCCTCTCTTAGGCCCCAGAGCCCCAAACACACACGGAGTGCTTTCCCACGCACTGCTCCAAGTAGTCAGCACCGTCCCCACCCCCAGGCACACACTCCCGGTGAGTGGGTGGGTGGGGGGTTGTGTACTGCTGCAGGGGGCTCTGCCGGGGGTGGGGGATCAATCCAATCTTTATCAGCCTGGCTTCCTTCCAGACAGATGTTTCATTTTATTTTAGACTTCCAGAAAATAGGTCATTTTTTTCCATCTTGTCCCTGGGGAGGCCCCCTGGGGAGAGGAGTACAGTGAGTGATGAATACGGGCCCACTCCGGCCCTGGAGAGCTGCGAGCAGCAGCCGCCCTCAGCCACTATGGAGCTGTGGCCAGGCCGGGCTCTGATGGCTCTTACAGCGGCAGAGGGAGGGCCGCAGAGTCGCAGAGTTCAGAGCCACAATGTCAGAAGGATGTGTGGAAAGGCTTCTCTGGCTGGGGGCATGAAGACAGGTTGGAAGCAGACAGTCAGTGGGTGAGGCGCTGAGGCGGCCACACCTGGGGACAGAATTCATGGAGCTGGCCCTGCACTTCCATCCACCTGGCCCTGCGTGGCGCTGGGGTCTGTGGGAGGCCCTGGTTGGCTGGTTTCCACTGCTCTGTGTGTAGGGGGGGGCGGGGAGCAGGGATAGGTACCTGGCAAAGATGACATGCTGAGCCTTCTTCAACAGATAGAAGTGGGGCATAGGACTGAGGAAGCGAGAAGGAGCCTTCACCCACCCAAGGTTTTCCCCTGTACTTGTAACTTGGTCCGCATCCTCCGATCCTGCTTTCCTCCCTGGCTCCCAGGATGGGGCTCCCTGACCCTGCCACAAGATCAACACCCACACCTCAGCTGCCTGGGGAAGGCCTCGCGGGTCAGAGTGTCTGTGGGGTCCAGGCTGTGCTGCTGTCACACTCTCTAGCTGCTGGCAGGCAGGCGACACCTTCCCTGGCTCCAGATGCCTCTTGCCCCCACACACTTTTGGGCCTGGGCCTGGGCCTGGGCCTGGCTGCCTTCTCTGAGCTGAGTCATGACATCCCAGCTGGGGCCCCTCCCCAGCACCCCACCCCCACCTCACCATCCCAACCCCAAACAGCTGCCTTCCGAAGTAAGGTCATCATAAAGCTGCAATGCATCAGCCCTCCAAGTTCTCCCCATTGCACAGATGGGGAAACTGAGCCTCAGAAGGGAGACAAGATAGGTGGGCAACAGAGTTGGGACTAGAACCCAAGGTCCCCTCACCCCCATCTGGCAGTTTGTCCCAGGGACTGTGAGGTGGCTATGGTGTAGATGTCAGAAGACCAGGCTGGTGGTCAGGACCCTGGAGTCAGCGACCTGCTCCTGCCAGCAGCTTAGTGATCATCCCCTTTGAGTCTTGGTCCCTGTTTGGGAGAGAGCAGGGAGAGACGGGAGTGATGCAGAGGGGATGCTGCAGAGGGCGTGAGGCAGTGCCACCGTCTGAATCCCCACCTTGAGCCCCTGGTGGCTCATCTGAGCAGGGCTGCCCAGGTAGGTGGACTTCAGCACACTTATGGCCACCTGAGCCTGTCCTGCTAGGCCTGACAGCAGGACTTCCTCTTGCTCTCCTTCTCCAGGCCTCAGTTTCCTCACCTGGACAATGGGGTCCGGGAAGGGGCTTGGATAAGATAGGTGACCCCAAGGGCTGCAGAGCTCTGACATTCCAAGACTGATGCCGTGACCCAGCGGCCAGGCCTCCTCCTCCCTTGGGCATTTTGCTTATCCCAGGCCTGAGACTGCCTGGCCAGCAGCCCTTCTGCATCTCCTGCCGCTCCTGCCCAGCCTGTTCTCTGCCCCCAGGCTGAGTGTCCCACTGTCCCCCACATCCGGAACCAGCTCAGGGACACCTCTCAGTCATGCTCTTTGACCTTTTTCTCATCTCACAAAATGGCACACATACACACATACACACATATGTCCCCCAGCGTTCCAAGCCAGAAATGGGTTTGAAACCTAACTCTCCAGCCCCCCAGCCTTCAATCACCAAGTCCTGTTGACTCTCAGCTAATTCCTTCCAAAATCCATTCTTTCCATGGATGACACCCCTGCCCCTACCAACCAGACAAGCATGGAGACCAGAGAAGCACCGGGGGGCCCAGAGTGTGGGGAGACACAGCCTCACGCCCCTCTCTGCTCTGTCCTCACCTGGTTCTGCATTCCTGAGGAATTTAGTTTCTCCACCTATAAAATGGAAACAGTCATTGTCTCTACCTCAGAGCTGACTGAGTATCAAGTCAATAGATGGCGGTGCTCAGACACTGTTTCTGGTTCACCTGTGCATGTGTGTGGATGTATATTCAGGGCTGGCTAAGGTCCTGTGTGCAAGCATATGTCATACGTGCTGTGTGCACAGAGGATCTCCCGCTGGACACGTGGGTGAGCACCCAGGCAGCGGTCTGTGCTGTGTGCATGTGCTGGGCACAGTGGGAGCAATGTGCATGTGTGTTCTGTATGAGCGTGCACTTGAGGAGTGCCTGTGGGGGGCTGGGCACACGCACGGCCGGCTGCACATGTGTGTGTTTCGGAGGAGCGTGAGAGCAAGCGCGTGGGTGAGCATCTGCTCCTGCGTGTGCTCAGAGTGTGCGTACAGGCCTCCCTGCCCCCAGCCCCCCTGCAGCCGTGCAGCCCCTCCCCTGCCTGCTTGAGTCGTGGGAGCCTCAGGACCCCGAGGGAGGGAAGCTGCGGATGGCGGATGTGGCCAAGATGGACTGGATTTATTTAGATTAAGGCAGTGGGAAAGAATTGTATGTGCTTGTAGGAGTGGAGGCAGGGCTCTGAGAATGACTTCCCAAACATGCCTGCTCCCTGGGAGGACTTGGGGCCCTCTGTCCATTCCCCTGAGGGCTCCTCTGGCTCGCTGAGGAGCTGGGCAATGACCCCATTTTGGACCTCTGTCTCTCCAACCTGCCAGTAGAGGAGTCCTGAGGTCTTCCTGAGCAGGGTGGGGCCTTGCTGAGGGATCCCCTCCCCTTCTCTGCTCCAGGGGCCTCCTGGGCAGGATGGTGCAGCAAGAAGGGGGTGCCTACTCCCTGATTGTGACAGCCCCACAGTCCCAGGCACAGTCCCTGGATACCTTCCCCTTCTGAAGTAGGGAAGTTGTGACAGGCAAGCTGCCACTGCCTGGGCCTCCCTGGGGTTGGCTGGAGCCACAGCAGCCCTGGGAAGCACAGAGCAGTCCATGCAGCCTTGCGCTTCCAACTGGGGGGTGTCGGATCATCCAAGTGGCCCAGGAGGCCATGTCTGGGTGCTGGGCCCCACTTGGGGCATCCTAGAGCGCCAGCTTGCTAAGCTTGCCACCTCACCCATGTTGCCTCCTGCGTACACATCCCAAGTTCCTTTGGCTGAAAGACTACTTATAACTCCTAAGTCAACAGACGGGGAAACTGAGGCCCAGAAAGGGAAGCAGCTTGTCAAAATCCATGCAGCAAGTCAGAGACCAAGTGTAATGTATGGCTCTTTGCATGATGGGGTATGGGTTCACATGTGACTGACCTAGGAACACAATCCCCTCCTGGCCAGCCCCAGCTCCTCAAGCCTTCACATTCAGAATAGTACTGATGAGAACATTTTCTTTGGCCAGGCAAAAGGCAGCACTTTAGGGACAGTTATTTGAAATGACTCATTGGAACCTCTTTATGTATGTACGGGCAAACAGTCCCAGAGGAGGTTAAAGATCTGCTTAGTCTCAGAGTGGGTTCAAGGACCCTTGTGAGGGGAGCTGAAATGCTTGTTTCATAGAATCAGGCCTCTTCACGACCCAGGGGGTGTCTGCACCCTACTAAAGGCATCTATGCTTTCCCCACAGCCTAGATCCCCTTTTGCTGTGTGACTATGTCATGAGCTATGCCTCTCTGGGCTTCTGCTGCCCATTTAAAAAGGGCACCTCCTAGCTCAAAGCCCCAGAGACTCTAAGCCACCCCCAGGCCCGGGCCCCACAGGACAGGGCCTGAAGGGGAGAGGACAGAGTACCGCATTGGAGCAGGGTCAGGGGCTGCATGCCATGAGGTCCCAGCCCACACGGCCAGGCCAGCCTTCTAGAGCCAGGCCGGCCCCCTTGCAGTGACCTCCCCTCTCCTGGCCAGCCGGCCAAATTCCTCCTTTAGAATAATAAACAGTGTGGCCAGCCAGGGAGGCTGGGGAGGAGGGGTGGGGGGCTGAGATGACCCCTCCCCCAGCCTGGGCTGCTAATGACTTTCTTTGGCCCAGATTTCTGTCAGGAAGTGGGAAGCCAGAGGGGCACCCCCAAGGGGCAGATTGGGCCCCATGGGGGCTGCTGGTCTGCCTGGGCAAGGAGGCCCGGCGTCCAGCTGGAGGACTGGCCAGGAGGATGGGAGTGAGGGTGCTGTTTAGGGGACCTGGAGCAATTCAGAGAGGGGAGAGGAAGACATGGAGGGAACCCAGGCAGGTTGCTCTGAAGGGAGGGGAGGAGAAAGGAAAACGGAGTTTGCTCAGATGGCTTTCTGGGGTGTTAGACAGCACAGGGGCTAAGGTGCACAGGCCAAGGGCCTTGTTTCCATCTCACCTCAGTGGGCGAGTGCGGCCCCACATGCACCATTATCCCACCCTGCAGGGCTGGAGTCTCAGCTCTCAGACATGGCGGGGGCACGGGACAGCGTGCAGGAGGGCGCAGAGCGGCTCCGAGCACAGAGTAGAGACTAGCAGGGTGAGAGGGGAGGTGGTGCAAGCCAGGTGCTGCTGGGCAGCCACTCAGGAAAGCAAGCCCGCAGCCCCACAGCGCCAGGAGGTCCTTGCTGCCCAGTCACATGGTCTCTGCCCACGTTGCTTGCTCTGTGGCTCCCGTCCATGTCCGGCCGCCTTTCCATGGCATACCTGGCTTTGGGTGACTATTTGGAATCCAAGGTATGGCTTCCAAAGAAAGGGTAGAGTGAAGACCCACCAGAGTCCACCTGTGTCCTGTGTCCCTGCCTCTGCCTCCTCCAGCACCATGACTTTCAACATATCTCCTCTCTCTGTTACTCTGTTTCCACTATGCCAACTCTTTGTCCTCCTTCTTGGGTAGGCTTTGCTGTGGAACCTTGGGCAACCTCAGTTTCCCCACCTGAACACTGGGGGCGGAGGTGGGCAGCCGGGCTTCAGTGGTCTCCAAGGACCTTCGAAGCCTGCTATATTTGATGAGGCCTCTCCCGCCGGCCCTGGCCCCTCTCCCCTGGGCCTCCCTGTGCTGCTCCAGGCCCAGCAGAGGGGGCCAGGCCCACCCCACATTCCGCAGCCCTACTCCCCCGCTTCCCTTCCCACAGCCGCCTCCATTTCCTGTTGTGCTTTAGAGTTCTGGGAGCCCTCCGGCCTGGCTTACCCTCCTTCTCCAGATATTCCATCA
Source organism: Muscardinus avellanarius (assembly GCF_963383645.1). NCBI lineage: Eukaryota > Metazoa > Chordata > Mammalia > Rodentia > Gliridae > Muscardinus > Muscardinus avellanarius. The sequence continues at coordinate 32,759,143 of NC_137793.1, read as the reverse complement.
CACTCTCCCAAATATTTGTCCTGGCAGATAAGTGCCGGGTATTGGAACTGTCACCCGAGGACAGGCTGTCAGAACTGGCAGGCCTCTGGACACTATCCAGCCCCGCTCCATACCTCTACTATACACACAGGGAAACTGAGGCTCGGAGAGGTGAAGGACTCAGCCAAGATCAAGAAAGAGTTAAGAACGGGAGAGGGTTCATGGTCATGATGCCCTCTGGGCCTCGGAAGAGGTGGCACTGGACTTTAGTCTTACTGAAGCGGAGGCTTGTCCTGCAGGAGCCAGCTGTGGGAAGGGTCTGGCCCTGCCCCTGCCCACAATGGTCCTGACCCCTGTTTATCTCCGCAGGACGTCATGCGGCTTCTGGGTGTGAAACCGCTGGCTCTGGGCCTCAAAGGTAGGTAGGTGAAGGGCTGTGCAGGGGCCCTAGGAGACACTGAGCAGGTCCTGGAGCTGGCAGGGGAGGTGTGCGTGAGCACCAGGAGCTGAGAGCCCAGAAAAACTGTGAGGCTCTTGAGCCTTGATTTCCTACATTTTGAGGGGCTCTAAAGAGGCCTTCTTCAGCTCCCCCTTATGGGCTCAGAGACCTTCATTGGACTCTGAGTTCAAATTCTTTGCTTGGCCCTCCACACCTTCCAGCAGGTACCACCGGCCTCCCCTACCTCCTCAGGCTGGTCACTGCCTTCAGCTCTCCAGGGCTGGACAGATGTCCAAGCCATTGGTAGCTAACCAGTGTCCTGCCTGACAGACCATTGTTAGAGGGTCTGGCTGACTGACCGGCCATGTGTCTAGGCCCCCTCCTGATCTCCATCCCCAGGGTGCCTGGGGGTATGGCTTACAAAAATCCTTCCCCAGAGGATGTCATGGGAGGGGTGGGGTGGAGAAACAGTCACTTGACCCATGCACAGCCCAACCCCAGGCCCCTCCAGCCTCCAAGGACCCCAGCATCTTTCATGCCACAATCTTCCCCCACTCTAAGCTTCCTGAGCACACTCCTCCCCGAAGCAGGGCCGCCTCTGGGCTTCATGGATACCCAGGCAGCCTGGGCAGCTGCAGGAAAGAAGGACAGAAAGTGACCTGGGAAGCAATGCAGGAACTGGAGGCCTGGGAATTGCTTCCCAAGGATTTCCTGACCCTTTCTTCTGCCTGTGGCCTGGGCATAGCACTGCTGGAGGACTCAGAGACTGAGGTCTAAAGGGACTGAGACAGACCGGGACTCCATAGGGCCTGGTTCCAGTCTCCGGTCTCCTTTGGGTGGGGAGGTATGTTCTTCTGAGACCTGGGGGCTTTGCATGAATGCCTCTGGGACAGCTCTGGGGCTCTGAGGGAGATGCCAAAGCCCCTGTATCTGACATCAGATACTTCTTCTTCCAAAGACCAGCTGCCATTGTTGCCCCTGCTGCTGCTGCTGCTGCTGCTCCTGGGGCCCCAGGCCTCCCAGGGCCTGGCCATCATACCTTCAGGCCCAGAGCTCATCCTCAATGTCTCCAGCACAATTGTTCTGACCTGCTTGGGTTCAGCTCCGGTGCTGTGGGAACGGCTATCCCAGGTGCCCCTGCAGGAAAAGGCCATAACCGAAAATGGCACCTTCTCCAGCATGCTGAGGCTGACCAATGTCACTGGCGGAGACACAGGAGAATACTTTTGCACCTATAACAATTCCATCGAGCTGGAGTACAGTGAGCGGAAGCGGCTTTACATCTTCGTGCCAGGTAAGGACCCTCACTTACTGAAGGCATCAGGGGACACTCAGAGTTTTTGAGTGACACCAAGAAATGCAGCTGTCTTAGAATTGAAGATGGATCTGGACTCCAGCATTGTCTAGGAGTGTGTTCATTGGAAATCTGTCTGCTCCTGGTCAGCCAGCCCTTTCCTTCCTCCCAAGAACTCTGTATTCTCAGTTGCGCCTGGTCTGCCCTCTCTTGGTCCCCATGTCCCATCTTCTCTGTTCTTTAGGCTCCAGGTACCAGCCACACTTCAGCTCATGGCCTGTCTTCTTTCTCACCCTGGCGTGGTCAGTATCAAATGTCAGAGCTGGAAGGAGCCTCTGAAAGCACCGGTCTTAGTCTGATTTTGTAGCTATAACATACTACCCAAGATTGGGTAACTTAAAATGAACAGAAATGTATTGGCTCACAGTTCTGGAGGTTGGGAAGTCCAAGCTCAAGGAAGGGTCCACCATCTGGCAAGAACCTTCTGGTAACATCATCTTATGAAAGAGGGCAGGCAGAGGGGCTAGAGAGCAGGAGGGTGCTTGACTGTCTCTTGTTAATGGCAACAGTCGTGCTCATGGAACCTCAAGGCCTAAGCTTCTCTTAAAGATCCATCTCTTAGTGCTGTTAAAGCAGCAATCAAAGTTCATTGAGTTTTGGGCAGACAAACATTCAAACCACAGCAGTATCCTCATTCTGTATCGGAAATACTGAGAGCCAGAGAGGGGATAGCCAGACACCCAGTTTCCCTGATCCTCATTCTTGGATCCACTCCTGGCAGATCCCACCATGGGTTTCCTCCCTGTGGATCCTGAGGACCTGTTCATCTTTCTCACGGAAATAACTGAGACCACGATTCCATGCCGAGTGACAGACCCCCAGCTGGTGGTGACTCTGCATGAGAAGAAAGTGGATGTCCCCCTGCCTGTCCCCTATGACCACCAAAGAGGTTTCTCTGGTACCTTTGAGGACAAGACCTACATCTGCAAAACCACCATCGGCGACAAGGAAGTGGATTCCGAGGCCTATTATGTCTACAGCCTCCAGGGTGAGCCCCCTTTCTGGCCTGATGCTCAGCAGAGGCAAGTATCATCCTTCCCAGCTCACAAAGCATACAAGTCCATTTTCCAATGGATTTCCACTATCACCTTCAAAGGGAGGCAGAGTTTCCCCCATTTTACAGAGGAGGAAACCAACGCTCAAAGAAAGTGGAGTTTGCAGGCAGTCAAGGAATGCTCTAATGGCAGAGCTGGGTGCATAAGGTGCTTTGGAGATGGTAATGACTGTCTACCTTGTGAGATTATGGTGAAGATTAAATAAAATAAAAGCTGGAAAGTACCTTGCACATAATAAGTACACAGTCAATTTATCCTGTATCTAGATCCCCCGAGGATACTTTAATTTTCAGGTTATCTTTCTAGAATGTCAGCTTCGTGAGGACAGAGATTGTGTCTATTGGGTTCACTGCTGTACCCCCAATGCCTAAAATAATAGTACTTGGCATATAGTAGCTGTTAGATACATATTTTCCAAATGAATGAATCTTCTGTACTGGTCATTCCTTGCCTCCGTGGATGCCCACACCATCCCCAAGGTGAAGTGCAGGTGGCTGGTGGTCACTTCTCAGCCCTAAGCCAGTCTCTTCCCTCCAGTGTCATCCATCAACATCTCAGTGAATGCAGTGCAGACTGTGGTCCGTCAGGGCGAGAACATCACCATCATGTGCATTGTGACGGGGAATGAGGTGGTCAACTTCGAGTGGACATACCCCCGCATGGAGGTAACGCTGGGCCAGGGGCCGGAGGAGGGGCAGGCAGGGTGGCTATTATGGCTTGCAGTCTGACTTCTCACGGACCCCTCCTGAAGTTGGGACCCTCCCCACCTGTCCCTGCAGAGCGGGCGGCTGATAGAGCCCGTGACGGACTTCCTCTTTGAAGTGCCCTCCCACATTCGCTCCATCCTGCACATCCCCAACGCTGAGTTGGGAGACTCAGGGACCTACATCTGCAATGTGTCTGAGAGTGTGAATGACCATCGAGATGATAAGGCCATCAACATCACTGTGATTGGTGGGTTCCTTGGACTCAGTCTCCTACCCCAATCTGAGCTGGACCTAGACCCTGGCACAGCCCCAGGGTAAAATCAGCCAGTCTCCAGCTCAGCCCTAGACTTTGTGCCAACCAAAGCCCCAGTTCCGGATTCAACCCAGACCAAAGTGCAGCATTGGCCCCAGATTCAGCCCTAGTTCCAACCTACACTTTCGCCTGGCCAAAAACCTCACCCCAACCTGATTTCCAATCCCAACCTTATCCCAAGCCTAGTCTGTCCCATTCCCAAATTCAAGCTCAGTGCCAATTCAAGACTCCAGTATAACGCAGCTATAGTATGGAGCCAGAAGAGAGAACTGCAACTCCAGTCCCAACCTTAAAACTGGCCCCAGTGGCAATATTAGCGCCCTACCCAAGTCCTAGCCCCAACTTCAACTCCAGCTTCATCCCTGAAAGGGTTCCTAAAGCCCCAAGAGACCCCACCTCCTGAGGCATTGCCCCATTGATGGCCAGGCAAAGACAGCTGCCAGGCAGGACCCACTTCTAACTGCTGAATCTTGCAGAGACCGGCTTCGTGCAGCTGCTGGGAGAACTGGACGCTGTACAAATTGCTGAGCTGCACCGGAGTCGGACAGTACAAGTGGTGTTCGAAGCCTACCCACCACCCACTGTCCTATGGTTCAAAGACAATCGCACCCTGGGTGACTCCACTGCTGGCGAGATTATCCTGTCCACGCGGAATCTGTCTGAGACCCGGTGAGTAGCCACTAGCCTACTCCTTTTTTGAAGCTTTTAGCTGCCAGACAACTCACAGCCTTCAGACACCGACAAAACTAGGTTCACCTTTCTCAAGAGCCTATGCCAGGTGCTGGAAATGCTACAAGGACCAGAGCAGATCGGCCCATCATTCCAGACCTAGGAGACTGTGTTTCTAGCTCTGCTACTGACTCCTATGTGACCATGGCAAGCCCCCTTCCCTAAGAAACACCTAATTTTTCCTGTCTAGACAAGGAAGTTGGGGGGTGTTGTAAGAGTTCTTCCAGCTGTCTGACAGCTGGCTCTCTGGATGTGTTGGGTACCCTAGGTACGTGTCGGAACTGACGCTGGTGCGGGTGAAGGTGGCAGAAGCCGGCCATTACACCATGCGAGCCTTCCACGAGGATGCTGAAGCCCAGCTGTCCTTCAAACTGCAGGTCAATGGTGAGACTCACTCCCTTCCCCGCTCCTCCTCTCCCCCTCCTCGCCCCATGCCCCTCACTTCCTTTACTGTCCTCTCACCTGGAGCTGAAGAGAAAGCCAGGAATTAAGGAGGCTGGGTTAGGCCACTGACCTGGGATGTTCCCTCTCTGGGCCTCAGTTTCCCCAGCTCTAAAAGGAGGACACAAGGCTAGACTCGTGTTACCAAAAACCTCAGGCCTCCATGTACCGATGCCACCATTTGTCCTCACATACCATTTATACTGTACTATTAACTCAGTCGATACTTACTGAGCGACTACAGTCTGTCAGCCTGTTCACACTTCTTAAGGCCTGGCCTTCACGCAGCTTGCATCCCACTGGGGGAAGACAGACACTTACGCAGGGGAGGAAACCTCAGGAACTTCTGTAGGTTAGAAGATAGTAGGCACTATAGGAAGAAGTTAACAAAAAAGAAAAAAAAGAAAAAGAGCCCGGTGCAGTGGCGCACACTTGTAAACCCAGTACAGGGGAGGCTGAGAGAGGAGGATCACAGGTTCACAGCCAGCCTCGGCAACTTAGTGAGGCCCTGTGCAACGTAATGAGACACTGTTTCAAAAATAAAGAATAAAAAATAGAGCTGAGGCTGTAGCTTGGAGGTAGAAAGCTCCTGGGTTCAATCCTTTGTACTGCGAGAGAGAGAGAGAGAGAGAGAGAGAGAGAGAGAGAGAGAGAGAGAGAGAGCAGGGTAGAGATAATTGAGAGTGCTGGGTGTAAAGGCTGGTAAGGGTGAGGGTCACACTTTTTGTGTGTGTGTCTGTGGTGGAACTCAGGGGCTTTTCTACCTCCAGGCTACACTCCCAGACCTATTTTATACTTTATTTGGAAACAAGGTCTCACTAAGTTGCTGAGAGCCTCACTAAGCAGTTGAGGCTGGCTTCGAACCTGTGTGATCCTCCTGTCTCAGCCTCCCAAGCACTGGGATTACAAACATGCGCCACCACGCCTGGTGAGGGTTACACTTTTAAATATAGTAATCAGCTTTGAGGGTTGTGTAAGTGCCTAGAGAAGACGAAGGGCCTAGCCAAGTGGTTATTTGGAGAGAGGGTGCCCTGGCAGTGTAAAGCCTGAGCAGTAGCAGGAAGGCCACTGTGGCCAGAAGAGCGGGGGAGGGAGGTGAGATCAGGGCAGGACGGGGCAGCGGGGTCGGAGGGCAGGCGTGTAGGTGCCTTTGGTACAACTTTGGCTTCTGCTCTGACTGAAATGAAGAGGCCATTGCAGGAACCTAAGCAAGAAATACCATGGTACTGACTTACTGTTTTGTCAATTACCTTTCTAAAAATAACTTTATTTTGAAAGACAAAATTTAACCTCTCGATTGTAGATGGAAAATCAGCATCACATGTCATAAATATAAAGCAGCCACAAAAATAAACTCAGAGGAAGCAAAATAATGCTATTAAATTCTAGCTTCGTGGGCTTGGCTGGCTCAGGGCTCTAAGCTAAAGGCCTGCTCTCTCTTTGTTAAAAGGTGAGATTAGAAAGTGTCAGAGGGGCGTTGAAGACAAGCCAGCATGCTGCTGAGGCTTCCCTTTGAAGTATCCCAGGAGAATTCTGGAATTTTGTTCACCTGCAGCAGCAGCCCCCTCCCTGAGGGAGACTCTGGGCCAGGTCTCCCTGAGGGCTTCTTTTGCTGACTGTCTCTTCTGACCTCCCCGCCTCCTGACCCCACACAGTCCCTGTCCGTGTGCTGGAGCTGAGCGAGAGCCACCCTGCCAATGGGGAGCAGACAGTCCGCTGTCGCGGCCGGGGCATGCCCCAGCCAAATGTCACCTGGTCTACCTGCAGAGACCTCAAAAGGTGAGCAGACCCTGGGCCTCTGTCTTCCAGGATACACACAGCTGGCTGAAAGGACCCAGCGGAGGTTACCTAGCCCAGCCCACTCCTCTGAGTACATTGTTTCAGGCTACAGCCACATCCCAGAAGACCAATTCACCACCTCCTTGAAGATGCTCTGCATGACCCAAATTGTCCCTTTTACTTATCTGGACCCCTGGGCTATTCTTAGCCTAGCACAGTGCAGGGTCCAGGCCCCAGAGACCTCACCCACCCAGTGGATATTCTAGTGTAGCCTATAGAGGTAAGGTTGAGTTCAAGTTCTGCCTCAATCCCTGACACAGTTTGTGTGTGACCTTGGCGTCAGATCAAAAGAGTGCATTTTGCAATCCAGGGTTCTCAGTTCTGGGATGGGAGCGCCCCCTGCTGGTTGGTTAAGGGAGCACTGGAGGAACGGGCTCAGGACCAGGCAGCTGGAGGTCACAGAAACTGGACATGTCCTACGTTCTTTCATGGTGCCGCCCGATTTAGGCCTCAGTTTCTCCCGCTGAAGAGGGAAGAGGCTGCAAGCTGATATCCCATCTTTCCTGGCAGGTGTCCACGCGAGCTCCCACCCACGCCGCTGGGGAACAGCTCTGAGGAGGAGAGCCAGCTGGAGACTAATGTGACGTACTGGGCAGAGGAACAGGAGTTTGAGGTGGTGAGCACGCTGCATCTGTACCACGTGGACCGGCCACTGTCAGTGCGCTGCAGGCTACACAACCCGCTGGGCCAGGATGTGAAGGAGGTCATCGTGGTGCCGCACTGTGAGTCCTCCCGTCACCTCTCACCCCACCTTGACCCTGCCAAACTTGACGGAACCCGTGTTCAGTAGCAGGCCAAATCAGCATGCCCGTAGGCACCTAGGAGCATTGTGAAATCCATCAGTGTATGTTCCTTTACATGGTACACAACACACAATGGGCACAGGTGTACAAATAGAAGTCGAGGATTCAGGTAGCACTACTTACACGTAGTGAATGTAAACCGTATGTAGGCTGTAGGTACTGAGTGTGAGCGGGCCTGATCCTGGGACACAGGTGAAATCCTCCATGTGTAGACTTGTAGACCATGACCCAAAGAATGCCTACTCTCCAGATACCCGAGCAAAAGTAGAATATATGTCTGTAAACACATGCTGGAGCATGCATGATGCCTGTCTTTGTGTGTAAACCCACAGAAGAAATATTTGTAAGCCATGTATGTGAGCACGCCGACTTGTATATATTGCATGTTCAATTCCTGTGCATATGTGCAACTCTAGTGTGTGTCTATGAGCAAATAATTGCAGCACACCTTTCTGGAAAAGTGTGTAAGCACAATCCCTGAACACATATGCCTATTGTGCAGTGCATGCCTCTTAGCAGCTACACATGCATACACAATTCTTACACACATGAGCAGTGCCTACCAGTGCCCAGTGTGCTTATATGGCTATCTTCCCAGCCCTGTGCATGTGTGCGCTGCTATGCATGTACTTCATGCATTCACTTGTTTTCTGATTTAGCAAATAGTTTTTTTGTTTGTTTGTTTGGTTTTTTTGGTGGTACTGGGGGTGGAACCCAGAGGCTTTCTACCTCCGGGCTGTACTCCCAGACCCATTTTATATTTTATTTGGAAACAGGGTCTCACTAAGTTGCTGAGAGCCTCACTTAAGTAGCTGAGGCTGGCTTCGCACCTGTGCAATCCTCCTGTCTCAGCCTCCCAAGTGCGGGGATTACAAGCGTGTGCCACCATGCCCAGCTCAAGCAAATAGTTTTAGAGACTCAACTTCTCACTGAGTAATAGAGGTCAAGGGCCCACCCTGCTTGCCACCCCTCCACCTATCCAGGTCCGGAGAGCAGGGGAATTAACCATTCCCACTCAGGATCAAAACTTTTGGGGGAAAGGGAGAAGGATCTATACCATGTGCAACTGTGGGGTTGAGGAAACTGTCCTGGAAAAAGTATCTTTGGGTCAAAACCTGCAAGATGACTAGTTAATCTGGTGAGGAATGAATGGTGTCCCGTCAGGGAATGACCTGTGCGAGAAGAACCCAGAGGCAAAGTAGGCTCCAAGAAATTAAAGGAATTCAGCCCGGGTAGAAGAGAGAGAGAGAGAGAGAGAGAGAGAGAGAGAGAGAGAAAGAGAGAGAGAGAGAGAGATGGCAGAGTGAGGAGCAAGTCTCCAGAAGCCATGCAAGGCAGTGTGGTGTGTGTGTGTGTGTGTGTGTGTGTGTGTGTGTGTGTGTGTGTGTTACTAGGGACGGAACCCAGAGATATTCTTCCTCTGAGCTACACCCCTAGTCCTATTTTTTAGTCCTTTTTGTTTTTTGAAACAAGGTCTCACTGAGTTGCAAAGGTCCTCACTAAGTAGCTGAGGCTGTCCATGGATTTGTACATGTACACAGCTGGCTGTACACACACCTGCCTCTTGCCCCCCACCCTGTGGAACATAGGTGGCTTCTTTTTTAAATTACTCCTATCTCACCCACCCTCCTGCCTATGCACACACATCCCTGAGCCAGTGGGCATCTGGGCGGATGGCGTGGACGGCCTGATCTGCAGACCAGCTGAGCAAAGGCAGAAATGAAGCTTCCGGTGATGCCTAGGGGGATGCCAGGCGCACTGCACAGGAATCAAGATGGCCAGCTGGACAGGGAAGGCTCTTTACTCTGACGACTCCCTAGAGGATGCAGGCCTTCTTCCCAGGACTCAGATGTGTGACTGTTGGGAAGAGGGAGTAGAGAAGTGGTATGGGTCCATGACCCTGAGAAGGAGAGGAGATGAGACAGGATGAGGCTCCCTGGGGAGTGGAGAGGGACAGGAAGGGGACAGAGGAAACAGAAGCAAGTTCCCAGGGGACCAGTTGAGTGGCCAGTGGGGCAGGGCAGGGGAGGTGAGGGTCTGGCCAGCAGTGCTGGGAGGGAGAATGTAGCAGAAGTGGAGATCCAGTAGAGGAGACCCGGGCTTGGGGACCCTCTGTACTTACCCCGGTTCCCTGGGGGATGTACTTTATAACTTCCACCCCCTTCCTGCCCCCAGCTGGCCTGGGTGGAACTGGGGAGGAAGCAGGCTCCTTTTAGTCTGGATTCAGCAGCTATGGGGGCTCGGCCCCCTCAGTGGCCACTTACTCCATCCACTGGCCACTTGGTCACAGCTCTGATTTAGCTGTGACAGTCCCAACAAGTGCATGGTTTCAGAGGAGAGGAGAGCCGACCCTGGCACTCCGGTGCTTATGGTCTTTTGGGAGTCCCAGGCAATGGACACAAAATTAGAGAAGGAATTTTGTCCAGTCTAGAGCTATGGCAGGATCTGAACTAGGGGTAGTTGATGAGGACCACTGGGATTTATAGGAGAGGCCAAAGGTGTGGCCCACAGAAAAAGGCCAAGGGTCGGACATCATAGGCCATTGGGGAGGTGGGGTCCTCTGTCTGGGCAAGCTGGGTACAGAGGGATTCTGATATCTGCAGTGGGAAAGGGGAAAGCAGTTATCCCCCATTTGCTGATGGCCTACTCTGGTCTCTGTCCTCAGCCCTGCCCTTCAAGGTGGTGGTGATCTCGGCCATCCTGGCCTTGGTGGTCCTCACAATCATCTCCCTCATCATCCTCATCATGCTCTGGCAGAAGGTAAGCCCTACCCTGGAGTGGGGTGTAGATTGCCGCACATTTGTTAGCATGGACAGGGCCCAGCATGTCCCTCAGTGGGTCTCTGAGCTGCCTCCACCACCAGCAGCCTGGGCCTGCATGGGTCTGTTCCAAGCCATCCAGGATTCACTCCTGGATCTTCTCGCTCCAGTCACAGAGCACAGCACCTCTAGGGTAGACCACATAGGCTCCAAGATCCCTCCAGTTCTCGCCCAAGGAGACTCCTATGATTCTGAGATGCATTCAGACCCCATTAATCTGTACTTGCAATGTTCTGGCCTGAGGTTTCACCATTATCTAACTCCAAAGTGTTAAGACTCCTGAATTAGGATTGCTAGTGATTCTATCATTCTAAGAGTCCAGTCCTGAGACTCCAGGATCCTAAGATGTTAATGTTCAGAGGTTACATCCTTCTGAGTTGGCCTTGGGGACTAGCCCAGCTTGGGGAGGAGCCGTCCACATCCGGCAGGATGCACTCACCTGGGTCGCATTCCAGGGCTTCCTCTACTCCCTTCTGAGGAGCTGCTGAGGCTCGGGGAGAAGTTGGCAAGGGGGCTCTGATGAACCAGGCCCTTTGGAACCTGCTTTCTCTGAGCCCAAGAGAAGGCCTTGGCCCAGCTGACCACTTGCTGTGTGACTTAAGATATGACCTGCCCCTTCCTGGGCTTCAGGACCTCCAGATCCTTTTGACCTATAAGGGTGTGTGTCTAGTGGACTCAGGTCCAAGACTCTCTCTGCTGATGTTCCCAATCTGGTTCTGCAGAAACCGCGGTACGAGATTCGATGGAAGGTGATTGAGTCTGTGAGCTCTGATGGCCATGAGTACATTTACGTGGACCCCATGCAGCTGCCCTACGATTCCACCTGGGAGCTGCCACGGGACCAGCTGGTGCTTGGTCAGTCCTGGGAGGCCTCACTTGGCAGTCTGGGGACGTGAGTGGTGGGAGACGCTCTAAGATCTGGTCCCAGTCTAGCCAGGACTAGCTGTGAGCCTTGGGGCTGCTTTCTGGGCTTCCCTGGCCCTTGGTTTCCCCTTCTGTATGATGAAGACCCAACGATCCCCAGAAAATGCCCAGTGTTGAAGTCCTCTGATCCGGAGACTGGGTTGGGCCTCTTTTGTAAAAAGAGAGGAAGTATTGAGGACAGGCTAAGTGCCACCTATGTTTAATCTATCTGAGGGGAGGCTGAGGGGGTGCAGAGGAGCTGTGGCCCCCAGGGGAGGGAGGAAAGCTTCCAGGGAGCCAAATGGGGCAGGAAGCATGGTGGTTATAGGAGCCTCTTTATGGAGTGCACATTAAATCCATGGTGATCTGAGTGGTGTGTAGGTGGACCTACGAGAGTGGTTCTTCCACACATCAAGTCCAGGGTGATTTGAGGGGTGTATAGGTGGGAAGTCTGGGGGTTCAGCTTCTTGGTGTTCCAGGAGCTGAGGTATCATTTCTCCTTAGGGCGCACCCTTGGCTCTGGGGCCTTTGGGCAAGTGGTAGAAGCCACGGCTCATGGCTTGAGCCATTCCCAGTCCACCATGAAAGTGGCCGTCAAGATGCTGAAATGTGAGTCCTGGGCACCTCAGCCCTCCATCATACCAGGCCCCATATTGCCCCTGCCCCTCCCAGCACATTTGGGCTCTCCCAGAGCAGCCCAGTCCTGGCAAGATGGACACAGGGCTGCAGTCACACTGAGAAGAAGCATCCTCTCCTGGCCCCCTTGCCCACCTCCCTACTCCCTCCCCATTCCCCTCTTCCCCCTGCCCAGAGTATGGGTCTTCCCAGCCCCTGAAGTGTGTTGTCCTTGCTGCTTGGGGTGGGGCCGAGGAGCTAGAATAGGCTCCAGGGGTCCCTCTACAGTGTCTTGGCGAACAGCCTGGCTGAGCCCCGCTTCCCCTCAGCTACGGCCCGCAGCAGCGAGAAGCAAGCCCTCATGTCAGAGCTGAAGATCATGAGCCACCTAGGGCCTCACCTGAATGTGGTCAACCTGCTGGGCGCCTGCACCAAAGGAGGTACAAAGCCACCCATGGCTCTTGGGAAATGCCCGTTGGCCAAGGCCTGCCCTTGCTCCCCATCAGTCCACAGACCACAGGGCGGTCCAGCTGATGGACCTGTCTCCTGTCCAGCTGTCTCCTGTCACCCTCCCTTCACAGTCCCAGATAGGGTGGGATTTAGAAGCTCATAGAATTGCATCTTCATGGCCAAAGGACTTTAAGCCTTCAGTCCTGGCAGATTCCAAATCAAAGTGTCCTTGGAAAGTTTTATATTTTCACAATGCATTCTAAAACCTGTAAATCTGGGTGTGGTGGTGCATGCCTGTAATTCTAGTACTAGGGAGGCTGAGACAGGAGGATTACAAGTTCAAAGCCAGCCTCAGCAATTTAGCGAGACCCTGTTTCAAAATCAAAAGGGCTGTGGATATAGCTTGCAGGGTTCAATCTCCAGTAACACACTAAATAAATAATTTAAAACTGCAGTAAGTAACTGAGACACCGAGACAAGCCATGTACCCCTTGTTGGAGACCACCAGGGTGCTAACTGGGAATGGTTTTTGGTCTGGTCGTAAAAGAAAGTCATTCTGCCCAACTCTGCTTATTTGGAGCTCTGACTGCAAGTTAGGCTGCCAAAAAAAAAAAAAAAAAGTATTATTGCCCTTTTGCAGCTGCTTATTGTGAGATTTGGGATTTTCCTCAGTATTGTGCAACCATATAAAAATACAGAAGTATGTTGTATACTTATTTCAACCCACGTCTGCAGTGAACACGGATTTCAAAAGTTTTGTTTTCATCCATATCTTCGAGCTCCCACCAGTCGACTGGAAGAAAATCCATTGAATTTTAATGTAACTAGTCAATTGATAATAACAAGCAGTTGCTTTTACCTGCTTTGTCTACACTGGGCTCCAAAATAAGCTTTAGTTTAAAAGCATCAGTAACAGCTGATGCTGGGTGTACAGCATGCACCGTGCCAACAAGCCGTCATCTCCTTGATCCCTGGGACAGTCCTGTGAGGTGGGCGTCCCTAGCCCCACTTCACTGATTGGGAAGGAGAGGCCAGGGGGCTTAAGTACCTTGCTCGCAGTCACAGAGGCAGGAACAGAGCTCAGGTTTGCAAGGCGCCAACCCTCTTAGCCATCACGCCCACTACCTCCCCCATATCCAGCTTGGTTGCTGGCTTCCTGGGAAGCCCAAGGCCTCCCAGGAACTGTCCCTGAGCTCATCCCTCCACAGGCCCCATCTACATCATCACCGAGTACTGCCGCTACGGTGACCTGGTGGACTACCTGCACCGCAACAAGCACACCTTCCTGCAGCACCACTCGGACAAGCGGTGCCCGCTCAGCACAGAGCTCTACAGCAACGCCCTGCCCGTGGGGCTCCCCCTGCCCAGGTACACGGGAGAGGCCGGCATGGGCCCTGGAGAGGGAGCTGGGGCTGCGGGGGGCAGAGTTACATTTCCTGGCCCAGGAAATGACGGCAATGAGAATCGTGGTGACGTTACCGCCACCCACCAACTATCCCAGTGACACAGGGCCGACGTGTAAGCCCTCTGTAGATGTGATCTCCTTAAACCCACACCCCACCTCTGTGTCCTGTGCATCTTGCCCTCCTGCCCCAGTGACAGGCTGGGCAGAGGCAGTGGTGAGCTGAAAGCTGGGCCTCCCGACATAGCTGCAAGTTCTGCTCCTGCAGACTCCTGGTTCCCTCCACATGCCGGCACCCTAGGGCCCTTGGGCTACTCAGACTCTGATTTCAATATTGACCAAAAAAAAAAAAAAAAATCTTTAACTAGGCATGGTGGCACACATTATAATCCCAGAACTTGGGAAGCTAAGACAGGAGGATCCAGGTTTGAGGCCAGCCTCAGCAACTTAGACTCTGTTTCAAAATAAAAAATGAAAAAATGGATGGAGGAATAGCTTGAAGGTAGGATGCCCCTAGGTTCAATCTCCAGTACCCCACCCAAAGAATATATTTTAGTTACTTTGCTGGTTGTAAAAAGCAAAGATGGGAATAGCTTCAGAAAAGCATGAACAGGACATTAAAACTCACCCGGTCTCCCCCACATCCAGACCAATTCCTGCCCATACAGCACCTCTGCTCTTTGGCAAGCTGAGGCTGTGGTCAGAAGTATTAGTCGCGGCCTGGCTGTCGCCTTGGGCCGAGGCTGGGCACTCTCGGGCACAACTGGGTGTGCTGGAAGGCCCGAGGAGGGCACCTCTGTGCACAGCCTTACTGTGACTCTTGTCCTGGGTGCTGTAGTTGTCTGCTCTCAGGACACTCGCCGGGCCTTATGTCAGCTTGGCAGCCCCCTCGCTCAGCTCAGGGCCACACGGGTTAGTTTAAAGGACTTGATCAGTGACCATTCACTCTGTGATAGACCGAATTGAGGCAAACAAGACATTCCCGAGCGCAGGGGCAGGAGGGAAAAGGATGAAAAATCCCGAGGCCTTTCCTGTTACGTTCTTCTCACCCCCAGCCACATGTCCCTGACCGGGGAGAGCGACGGCGGCTACATGGACATGAGCAAGGACGAGTCTGTGGACTACGTGCCCATGCTGGACATGAAAGGAGACGTCAAATACGCAGACATCGAGTCCTCCAACTACATGGCCCCTTACGATAACTACGTGCCCTCTGGTGGGTGGGCACAGTGTCCTCAGACCCGCACGGGCTCACACCTGTGCAGTGATGCATTCTTCCCAAGGCCTTTCACCAGCCCAGCCTCACAGCAATCCTGGGAGGAAGGCGGCCTTGTGCCTATTTCCTAGATGTGGAAACTGAGGCCAGTTGTAGAGTAGAGCTTTGATACATACGAACCCCAGTTTATGGCCCCAAAGGTATGGGCCCAGACTGCAGGGAGGAGAAGAGCTGGATGGGTAGGGCTCAGACCTTGCCCCTTGGGGCCTGGAGGAAAAGACATCATCTCTGAGCTGGCCCCAGGCTGGTACAATATCTCTGAGAAAGTCAGGCCAGGCTAAGCGAAATACTTATATGGGCAATGGTAAAGTAGGAGAGGTTTAGGTTAGAGACCAAGAACCGTCCTCCTTTCAGGGGAGACCTAGAGGATCAGGGGCCACGTGTCTTAGACATTCAGCCTCCACAAGCCAAAAGACAGGGGTCCTCTGGGTCGTGAGGTTCACAGATAACACGTGACCCTCTACTCTCTCCCAGCCCCTGAGAGAACCTACCGGGCTACTTTGATCAATGAGTCCCCAGTGCTCAGCTACACAGACCTCGTGGGCTTCAGCTACCAGGTGGCCAATGGCATGGAGTTCCTGGCCTCCAAGAATGTACGTGGTAAAGGTGGGCAGGCGGGGTCACCGGCCAGCCAGGTCCTCTGAGTGCAGGGCCCTGTGATGACTACCTCTACTCCAGAGGGTGGGGGGTAAGTCCCTTGTACCTGGGCTGTGTGGTGCGTTTTTACCAAGGTCCTTGGCATGGAGGGTCTTTCTCCACAACTGCCCCTAAGGCCCCAGCTCCCCATTCTCACCCCCTCCCCAGTGTGTCCATCGGGACCTAGCAGCCAGAAATGTGCTCATCTGCGAAGGCAAGCTGGTCAAAATCTGTGACTTCGGCCTGGCTCGAGACATCATGCGGGATTCAAATTATATCTCCAAAGGAAGTGTGAGTACCTTCTACTCTGACCATGTGCCCCTGACCCCAGGAGTAGCATGGGTGTGGTTCATAGGACATCAGTACTGGGCTCCTCAGGTCCTGTCCTGCCCCACAGAGGTAAACAATGCCTGCCTGGCCATGTGTGCAGGGACAGGGCAGCTGTGCAAGGAGTGGGAAGAAGCAGAGATGCTTAGAGCCATTCATCACAGTGGGGGCAAGGGACCAGCTCCAGGGGATCTCAGAGGGCTGGAAGGGATGCAGGACAAATCTGTTGTCCCAGAAGTGGTAGGTAGAAGAAGGAGCCCAAGGGATGGAATAAATCAGATGAACGGATCGCAGGCAGTACTTGAGATTGAACTGGTTAACCTGTCACCACCCTGCCTCCCTCTCATCTCCCACCATCCAATGAACTCCAGAGGTAGAGGGACCTGAGACCTCAAAAGTCAAAGCCAGGCTGGGTGCTGGGATGTTCCTCAAATGTCCCTGGCCTCTCCACCCCTCTTCTCAGACCCCAAGGCTTTCCCTCAGGAACAGGGGCTAACCGGTCTCCCTGATGCTGTCTGGGAATGGGATGGACTTGGGAGCCGTGTGTAGTGGAGTCTGGGAGCCCGAGTGAGGAGTTGGTGTGGGAGCGGTCCGGGCTCCCCCTCATGCCCAAGCGAGCGGGGTTGGGAGCTGGGCTGCTCTGTCCAGATTCCTTTACACTCAGTGCCCATCCGTCCTTCCCTGCAGACCTTCCTGCCTCTGAAGTGGATGGCCCCAGAGAGCATCTTCAACAGCCTCTACACCACCCTGAGCGATGTGTGGTCCTTCGGGATCTTACTCTGGGAGATCTTCACGCTGGGTGCGTTACATCTTCCCCAGCGGCACAGCACAGCATCCAGCCTCCCACTCCCACCTCAGCCTGCTCGGGCTGCGGGACAGGTGCTGGGGCAAGTCCCGGCTCTGCTATTTTCTCTCCGCTGTGTGACTTTGGCAAGTCTCTTGTCCTCTCTGGATGTTTTGATCTCCCCTTCTGAGTATTGAGGGACGTCTACTTGGCTTGGGAAGTGTTGCCATCTCTGTCAAAGCCCAGGAAAGAACCCACTTCCAATGCCAAGGCACCTACACGGTCAACACTCCCACCCCAGTGCCAGCGTGCCTCTTGCTGTCCTGTAGAAGAGGGCACCCTGCTGCCTTTCCACACCCCTGAGCCTGTGTGTCCCTCGTCTCTGCCTCCCGACAGGCGGCACCCCGTACCCGGAGCTGCCCATGAACGAGCAGTTCTACAATGCCATCAAGAGGGGATACCGCATGGCCCAGCCCGCGCACGCCTCCGATGAGATGTGAGTGGGGCCTCGCACATTTGGGAGGATTTTGTGGGTGCAAACAGTGGATATGCAGCTCCACTGGCTTAAGCCAAAGATAGAATTATTGAAGATCTAGGAAGGACTACGTATAACTGGCTCTGGGGTTCAACTGGTGTCACCGGGAGTCTCTTATCCCGGCCCTAAGTGCCAGCCTCATTTTCAGGCTGGCACTGTCCACGTGACCTCCAACCATGCTGGCCTGCCATCTTTCTGCTTGCACTGAAGTTCCAGGGAGAGGCCCAGAGCTGACCCTCAAGGGCTTAGCTGGAGTCGCATGTCATCAGAACCAGCTGGCGAGCTGAGGGGATGAAAAGTCTTAGTGGACATCCCAAGCTCTACTCTGCAAAGACCCCTAGGCTTCCCCCCAGGGACAGGGGCTACCGCATCCTAGTTAGGAGAAAGGAACCAGCCTCTCTGATGCTCTGTCTGGGAACGGGATGGACTTGGGAGCCATGTGTGCCGAGTTGAGGGGATGAAAAGTCTTATTGGAGAAGCCAGGGTCACGTGTTTCCCCAGGTGTGGCTGACCCTATGGGAACCACGTTCTCAGCTGGTGCTGGGAGAGAGGCAGAAATGGGGAAAACAGTTCTGTCATCCCCATTCCCAGCTCCTTTCTCTTGCTGACCTTGTTCTGAGAGATGGCAGCCCCCAGAGCCCCACCCCAGCCGAGCCCCTGACCCTCTCTGCCTCTCCCACCAGCTACGAGGTCATGCAGAAGTGTTGGGAAGAGAAGTTTGAGCTTCGGCCCCCCTTCTCCCAGCTGGTGCTGCTTCTCGAGAGACTGCTGGGCGAGGGGTATAAAAAGGTATGCAAAGGCAGCATGGGGGTGGGGAACAGAGCACTCTGGGCCAGAAGTCAGACCCTCCCTGGGTGCCAGGCTTTGTGGAATATGTTGGTATTTGGAGGAAATACCCTCATCCGCTCTGACCCTCAGTTTTTCTGTTGGTCCTAGGAAGGGATGGACTGGAGCTATGAATTTAATTTGTTCTAGCAGCACAGAGCTGTGATTTGATGCAGGGAGGCAAGGGCTGCAGCCCTGTTTGTCCTTGGACCTTAGCAACCATGCCAACATCTAGGGCTCCTTCCAAGGATGAACAGCCCCAGGCTACAGGACCTTTAATGCCCAGCCACTTGGACACTGTCACCAGTAGGGTCCTACACCATGTCCCATCTGAAGGCAGGAGGCAGGGCGAGGAGATGCACACCCCGTCAGACACTGGCCCAGTCCTGTCCTAAGCTCTGTCTCATTCCCTTCCACCCTGAGGTGGTCCTGGGGGTGAGTGAGAGGGAGAGAAAGGGGGCATTGCGGCCCACCGAAGGAGGTGGAGGCAGGATGAGGACTGGTGCCTGTCCACTCTGAAGCCAGAGGAGAGTTAGGGTCATGTTGCTGGTCCCCCTGCCTGTCCCTCCCTGTGAGACACCAGGCAGGAGGGCAGCTCAACTGTGTGACCTTCGACACAACCTCTCCCTCCCTGAGCACCAGCTGCCTCGTTCACACTGGGTGGATGGGACTGGGTGAGATGATTTCTAAGGCATCCCCCCGTGACCATCCGTGTTCCCCCTGTGCTTCGACCCTGTGGAGCAGAAGTACCAGCAGGTGGACGAGGAGTTTCTGAGGAGCGACCACCCAGCCATCCTTCGGTCCCAAGCCCGCCTGCCGGGGTTCCACGGCCTCCGATCTCCCCTGGACACCAGCTCTGTCCTCTACACTGCTGTGCAGCCCAGCGAGGGTGACAACGACTATATCATCCCCCTGCCGGACCCCAAGCCTGAGGCTGCTGAAGAGGGCCCGCTGGAGGGCTCTCCCAGCCTGGCCAGGTAGCTCCCCACCAGGTACCCGGGCGATAGTGCGAGTAGGAGTGTGTGCAGGTTTACGTGTCAGGCTCGCCTCTGAAGTAAGTCACCTAGGTGAGAACATGCTCTCGCCAGTGGATGGAATACAGACTGGAGCTCATTGGACCTTTGATCCCCTGGTGGGCAGGGCAGGTTGGTAAGAAAGAGGATAGTTGGGACCTATGAGCAGGGTAGCTTGCTCCTTCAGGGGAGTCCCCACAGGCCCTGTCTTTTCCCAAAGGGCCTTTACCAGCAGGATTATTGCTGTAGTGAGGTCGTAGCCAGCCTCAGGCCTGGACTCTATGCTTAGTACATGTCCTGGGTCCTGGAGCCTGGTCATAGGGGTCAGAGGTGTCCACAATTCAATCCAGAATCCATGCTGGCTTGGAGACTCATGCTTTCCTTTTGCCTTAGGGTTCAGGAGAGTCACAGTCTAGGAGGGCTTGGGAGGAAGGACAGCTGGGGCCTGGACTTGATGATTAGACAGCATGTGCCCTTGAAAATGAGAAAGGGGCTCCTCTGAGGCCAGCCATGGTCCCAAACAAGTCCAGCCCAAGGTGAAGTGGCGATAACCCCAGGCTGGGTTTTAGCTCCAGCTCTGCTGCTGTGAGCCTCAGTTTCCCCATGCCCACACAGGCCTTTGTGAGCCTTGAAGGCCCTCTTTCTCCAACTGCCACGAGGCTTCTTTTCCAAGGCCAGAGGTAGCTGGAGCAGAGGAGTTCTGCTCAGCTCACACAGCTTGGGGTGTGAGGGCTGGTCCTGCTTTGTGTTCTTGAGAGATGTGTTCATCTCTCTGAATCTCTTCTGTAAAGTGAAAAACCAAAGTCCTTCTAGCATAAATTCCAGAGGGAGTAAGACCGCCCCCTGGGGGGCACTGGCGAAATACAGACATAAAAGAATGCAAAGTTGTTACTGTATCATTCTGTTTATTCACTTAAAGAAGGTAGATTTTCAGGACAAGGTGAGGCTGAATATTTTTTCTTTTTTTTTTTTCCTGAAAAAAGGTTAGTAAACCAAATAAGTTTGGGAATCTATGTTTAGGGGTTTGTTGTGAAGATTAAATGGGATAATGTTTGTCAGAGTAGAGTATGGAGACTTCTGGATGAGAAATGAACGGTGGAGCCAGTGGGCCTGCTCCCAAGTCCCAGCCCCTGCCCTCGCCTGCTGTGTGATGCAGGGCAAGGACCTAGGCTCTCAGAGCTGCACTCTCCCCTGGTGGGGGCCTTGCGTGGTCTTTACAAGGGTTCAGTGAGCAGAAGTGTGCACAGTCGGACACAGGGAGAGCTCTGACTCACTGCTCTGCTGTGTCACTGCGGTTCCCGCGGCCCCGCACTCACTTGCCTTCTTCCTCCAGCTCTGCCCTGAATGAAGTCAACACTTCCTCTACCATCTCCTGTGACAGCCCTCTGGACCCCCAAGAAGAACCAGAGCTGGAGACCCAGCCGGAGCCCCCGCTACAGCCTGAGGCAGAGCTGGAGCAGGTGCCAGATTCAGGCTGCCCCGGGCCTCGGGCTGAAGTAGAGGACAGCTTCTTGTAGGGGCCTGGCCCACCTTGCCCTGCCTGAGGCTCCCCTCTGCCCCCCAGCACCCAGCCCCTCCGGCCTTTCCTGTAGCCACCACGCTGTTTCTACCAGCCGTCCCCGTGGTGGGCTTCTGCCCCTGACATGCTGTCCCCAAAACCCTAGGGCCAGCTTAGGAGGCAAGAGAACTGCAGGGGCCAGCCTCTCCCTCCAGGGAGGCCATGTTACTCTGAGCCAGGATTCCACCCAGGGGACTCAGTTTCCTCAAATGTATGGTAAAAGATGGAGCTTAGTAATCCACCATCTATCTGGAATTCTCCCTGGCTGACAAGTGGGAAGGTCAGAATCCTTGGGGGAGATTCATGGGTAAATGAGGTGGTAAATGGCATCTTTTCTCCAGCCAGCCACCCCTCAAGAAGCGATACTAGGGCTATCCCCACCCTTTGATCTGTCCAGGAGCTGGGGGAGGAGCCCTGGCATCCTGCTCCTGGCTGAGCTGGGCCTGCCTTGGACAGTGGTGCTCCATTCAGAGGTCGCCTCCCCCTCACGCGAGTCCCTGCTTTCCCAGGCCCGAGCTGGTCTGGGGCCAGCCATGCTCAATCAATGCCAGGACAGAGCACCCCGGCCTGCAGCCCCTGCCCAGGGCACTCGGTTGTAGCTGGCTCTGGAAAGTGCCCGTGTCTTCCAGACCCCTCAATCCTGGGGCCTTTTCTTCTGCAGCCTCAGTCTTAATCCAGATGGGCCTTGCACCTGTGGAGAGTGTGGGTGAGCCGGTGTTGAGTGTCCACACATGTGCACAACAAGTGGCCCAGATTGCACTGGTCCTGCCAGGAGGCCTCGGTGGAACCCCTCACCCTCTCTGGAACCCAGTTTTCCCTTTTGAAAAATGAGCAAGTTGGACTCATTAACTCTGAGTGCCCTGTCAACACTAATATTCTAGAACATTCCATCTTCACACTTGTCCAGATGAAGCAAAGCCTAAACCACCTTCCTAGGGGACCAGCTGGGCTATGTGGACACCCCAGACCACGCATCACACCATGAGGATTCAGGAACTGTGCTCTGAATGCAGCTGCCTGGACCTCGAGTTGGAGAGGCAGCTGGTGTGATGGGAAGCCCCCAGCAGCTGCCCAGGATGCAGGCGGACCACGAGACGTCTCTCAGCACCCAAGATGAGCCCTGGAGCTAGTCGGCGAGGGGCCAGGAAGGGCGAATCTGATCACCTCGTGCAGCCTGCTAGTGTTCCTAGGCTGCAGACAGAGTGGACAGCAAGGACACCTGTGTCCCTGTAAAGGAGAAGAGGTTTAGGATGGATACCCCAAGAAAGGGGTACGAGTGGCAGACAATTTGGGGTTGTCATCTAACACCCCAGCTGCCCAGTCCTGGAGGCAGTACCCATGGGGGGTGGTTTTGTCACACCTGGGTCTGCCGGTGACATCTCACTGTCCCCAAGCCAGAGGGCACTGGAGGTGCTAGAGGAGGGAGGGCTGTGGCCACGGCCACCAGGAGGAGGAGGGCTGCGGGGGTGTAGACAGCTCGGCCCTTCTGGGCACCAGTCCCCTTGCTGGTTGGCATCTCCCTGCTTCAAGGCCCACGGAGCCTTGTCCAAGGAGGGAGAGTGGATTCTCACTACGGTACCAAAGATATAATCACCTAGGTTTACAAGTATTTTTAGGACTCATGTAAACTCACATTTATACATCAGAAGTGCTATTTTGTATGCTGTTAAGTTTTCCTACTGAGTAATTTTTTTTAAAGGGAAAGATTTTAATATTAAACTCAGTGCTTCTCACTCACAGACTCTTGTGTCTCTGGGGTCTGGGTCCCTGTGCCGGGGTGGTAGATGTGGCGTGAATGGGGGCAGACAGAGCTCATCCCAGAAACGGGTCCCCAGAAGGGCCCCTTCAGTCTGAGTCTCATTTCCTTCTTCTGCAGAAGATATTTTCACTACTGCTGTGTGGCCTAGACCTGGGGCTTGGTCCCCAGGTGTGAGGTGAGAAGGCTTTTCTGGCCCTGCTGTGCGTGGCCCAGGGCAGAGCAAGCCTGTTCAGAGCCCTAGCCCCCTGCCACCCGCCTCCTGCCTGCCTTGTGCTTTGGCTTTCCTGCTAAGCCGAGACGTCCCCTTTCCGCTCTGCCCACAGGCCAGACTGAGGCCGGTGTGGCTTGTGACCAGCGTCTGCCAGAGCCCTGATTCCAGGTCCAGGTGAGTCATGGTTGGGAAACTGGGTAGGAGCAGGGCAGACAGATCACCCCCAGGACACCGGACAGCAAGAAGCAATGTGAGGAGGAAGGATAGAGGAGGCAGAAGAGGAAGAGGAGCAGGAGAAGGGGAGGGGAGGGGAGCGCAGCTGCTCAGGGGTTGTAGGATTGGCATGGGTGGGCAGCCTGGCCCTTGCTGGCCAGCTTGGTACTGGTTGTCAGCTCCCGTGGCTGTGGGACATTGGCAGCACAGGACCAGGGGCAATAGAGCCCCTGGGGCAGGGTGCAGAATGCAAGGGTCCCAGACCCTGCTGGACTTCTTGGCCTTCCCACCTGGGCTCTTTGGGAGGGTCAGTTGAGGTGGAACTAGGCCTATGGTTTACTTGCTGTGTGACCTTGGGCCAGCCCCTGCTCTCTCTGAGCATGAGGGAAGGGTATTTCTGTCTGGATGTTTGGAAAGGGTGTATCCTCTGGGAGACATGGGCCTCTCTGAAATATCTCAAGAAGTCCCAGGCTGTGGCTGCAAGTGGACGGAGCAGAGGAGTCACGGGCAGCTCTAACTGATAGGCCCAGAAGCCAACTCAGGGCCGCTGAGCTGTGCCACGCATACACCAACCTCCCCCGCCCCCGAAACACAAGGTTCTGGCTTCAAGAACACCCAGAGCTTGCGGCAAGAGTTGAATAAGGCAAAACCCAGATCCATGCTGAAAAGAGAATGAGTAGCCCACATTCCAGGCAGGATTGTGCTTGCTCGTGGGAAAGCCTGTCTGGAGGTCAGGACACTCGGAGACTCCAGTCTCCATCTCAGCATGTTCCTTTCTGGACTTTGCACAGAGATCACACCGCATCAGGCCTCAATTTCCCCAGCGGTGAATGGAAATAACAAGGCCACAGAGGCATGATAATGCAGGCTGCCCCTTACCCAGCAGGTAGTGTGCACCAGCACCACCCCGTGGCCCCACACATGCCTCCCGCTTTAGTCCTAAGAGCCTATAGTCTATATTACAGGTAACGGAGGAAATTTCAAAGAGACTTTCCCAGGACCATCAAGTCAGTGGATCAGGCTAACTCCCAGATCAATGCTCCAGGAGGTAAAGTGCCCATCCAAGGGGTCGATCAAGGAGGCCTGACAAGACATTTATGTCTTGTCTCCAGGCTCCAGGCCTTTCTGGTACCATGTATCCCTGAAAGAAAGAAAGTATGCTGGATGAGAGGGAGAGCTAAGTAATCTGAGGGCAAGATAAAAAATAACAACAACAAAAAAAAAATAGTTTGAGGCAGGGCTTGGACCTCCCAGGCCCCTGTGCAGAGGGGTGCAGGAATCCGTGTGATCTAAGTCAGCTCCTGCCCAGGGAAAATGGGTGAGCTGGAATTTTCCTCCCAGATGAGCGATTTGGACAACACAATTTTTCCACCACACCATACTTGGCCAGGGGTCCTTGTTCCTGGAAAAAGAGAAAAAGACAGAAAGGGGCTGTCCTGCTGGACCCTGACCTGCAGCCACGAGGGGCCTCGCTGCCCCATTAATGTCCCTTCTTTGAATTAGGGTTCTGCCTCTACAAGGCCTGTTTTATCTGAGTTTACTGTCCAGTTTTACAACAAATAATTAATTTTACAAAAGTGTTTAAAGAATACATGCCTGAGCTGGGCATGGTGGCATGTGCTTGTAATCCCAGCATTTGGAAGGCTGAGACAGGAGGATCGCGGTTCGCGGACAACCTCAGCTACTATTTAGTGAGGCCCTTTGCAACTCAACTCAGTGAGACCCTGTTTCAAAATAAAGAATAAAAAATAGGGTTAGGGGTGTAGCTCAGAGGTAGAATGCCTCTGGGTTCCATCCCCAGTATCACACACACACAAAAAGAATACATGCCTGTATTTTACAAAATCTATTATCAGAATACCTGATGCAGAAAGGGGGAAATCTTTCCTTTGTTTTTGTTTTCTGTTTTGGTACTGGGGATGGAACCCAGAGGCATTCTACTTCTAAGCAAACAGAGTCTCACGAGGTTGCTCAGAACCTCACTAAGTTGCTGAGGTTGGCTTTGAACCTTCTACCTTCCTGTCTCAGCCTCCTAAGTACTGGAATTACAGACATGCACCACCATGCCCGGCTGGTGTTTTTGTGTTTGAAATACTTATTATCTTTACTCAGCTAGTTCATGTATGGGAATTTATCTTATAGAATTTTTACTTAGACTATTACTAATTTAGTTCCTATTTTTCAAGGGGCTCTTCCCCTTATAGTCATAGAGCTATGTGGGTTTTTGTTGCTGTGATGGCGTCTGTTTGTTTTTAGTACTAGAGATTGAACTCAGGGGCACTCTACCACTAAACTACATCTCCAGCCCCTTTTATTTATTTGTTTTTCTTGAGACAGGGTCTTGGTAAATGGCCCAGGCTGGCCTTGAAGTTACCATTCTCACCTCCCCTGTTGCTAGGATTATAGGAATGTTCGACTGTGCCCTACTGGCTGTATTTTGTATCTAATTTGTATTTGTATCTAAGTTATTTTTAAAACTACCACTATTATTTTGCACTTTTTTCCTTAACAGTACATAATGGACACACATGCAGATGTTAATTCTTCCTTTTTTTTTTTTTTGCGGGTCTGGGGATGGAACCCAGGGGCATTCTACCTCCGAGCTACACCCCCCTGCCCTACTTTTTGTTCTTTATTTTGAAACAGGGTTTCGCTAAGTTGCGGAGGGCCTCACTAAGTAGCTGAGGCTGTCCGCAAACTGCTGTCCTCCGGTCTCAGCCTCCTGAATGCTGGGATAACAAGTGTGTGCCACCATGCCTGGCTAATTCATCCATTTTGAAAGCTGCATACCATTTAAAATCATGCCTATGTCATACATTAATCTCCTATTGAAGGATATTTATGTTGTTTCCAAATTTTTAGAGTTATAAATCATGCTGCAGTGGCCCTTGCTTGAAAATATACTTATACTTCCACATCTATGTAAGTGTGTGTTCTCATAGAGTCAATTCCTAGACACAGAGTTGCTGAATAAAGAGAACAAACTTTTAGAATGTTACTGGAGTCTCAAAGTTCCCTTTAAAATACATTAAGTCATAGTCCTTCCGGGAGGCTAAGAAAGTCAAACGTGAAAATAACACTTAACTCTAGAGCAGTGCTCTAATCTTCTGGAGAAAGCCTGGAACCTCTCAGGATCGTTGAAAAAGCTTATGAACAGCCAGGTGCAGTGGCGCACACCCGTAATCCTGGCAACTCAGGATCTCGAGTTCAAAGCCGGCCCTGGTAACTTAGCAACACTCGGTCTCAAAATAAAAGATAACAAATCCTAAAGATGTAGCTCAGTGGTAGAGCACTTGGGTAGCATGCACAAAGCCCTGGGCGCCAGCTCTAGTACTGCAACAAACAAATCACCACAAAATAAAAAAATAAAAAGGGCTAGGGATATAGCTCAGTGGTAGAGCACCCTGGGTTTCATCCCTGGTACTGTGAAAGGAAGAAGGAAGGAAAGAAGGGAGAGGAGAAAGGAGAGGAAAGGAAAAGAAAAGAAAATGTCCATAAACAAGTGAGAGAAGAGTGGCAAAGGGAGAAGTATAGCAATCTGGTACTTGGTCCTTGGTATAAGCAAAGCCAGAGAAAGCTTCTTCATCAGGCAGAATTTTCCCACCATGCAACACGATGCTCCACAGGCTGAGTTCCAGTCCCACTAAACCAGATCCGGAGGGTTATCCCATCCCACAATTTAGACAGTGCGTTCCTATTAGCACCCCCCCCCCCCGTAACTCTAGGGGAGGAGCCGAGGGAAGACCGCCACGGATGAGGAAGCTGAGGCTCAGCACAGGGGGAGGCTGGTCCACAGCCACACAGGTCAGACAGACCTGCCCTGCCTTCCTCGGCTGTCTCAGTCCAGGCCCTGTGCAGAGAGCCCAGGGGCCTGGGGTGACCTAGGTGGCGGTGGCAGGATGAGCAGGGCTCTGGGGCTGCTCTGGGCTCTGCGGGGTTCCCACAGCTCAGAGTAACATCTGCCACGGCTGCTGTGGGGCTTAGTAGTGGGAAGCCAGGCTGCCTCCCTGTGGTACAGGGTGTGCGAGCATCCATCTCTCTCTCTCTCTCTCTCTCTCTCTCTCTCTCTCTCTCTCTCTCTCTCTCCCTAAACTCCGCACCCTAGGGCCCCTCTTTCTGGCAGACTCTGGGGCAGGCTGTCCCTTTTTGTTGACTTCACTTTGCAGTTCCACAGTCTCTTTCTGGTTTTAGGTATTGTGAGTAATCACCGTAAGGAACTAGGAAAGTCACATAAAGAAGTAACAAAGCTTCTGGGAGTGTTTCTGAGAACAGAGTTCTCAGAGCGTTTGTTTCCCCCTCTCAAGGGACGAGATGGACGTTTCCACCTCTGAAAGTTTCTCTTCATCATTCATCTCTCTGAAGCAGTGATGAGCTTGGTTCAGACACCTTCAGTGACTCCCATGGAGTCTTCGTGTGGTCTTCGAGGCCCTCCCTGACCTGCTTCCAGCCTCGCCGACAGCTTCCTCGGTACCTCTGTGTTCTGAGGTCCATCGGCCTGGTATGGGCCGCGAGCTCTCCGACCTCTGCACCTGTCTGTGCTTCCTCCCCTCCGAGAATGCCCAGCTCTCCGTGGCTGGTCCAGCGTCTTGCTCAAGTGCCCAGTCTGCATAAGCCATCTTCTCCAAGAAGCCTTCCTGATTGCTTTAATGGAAGGGTCTCTTCCCGGTCCTTTACGGCTTATGTGGGCTGTCGTATTTGCTCAGTACTTCGCCTCCAAGGCTCTGTGTGCTTTCTTGCCATGAGGTCTTTATCCTGCTGATGTCTTCTGGAACACTCCCTGCTCCCTGCACCTTTTTCCAACTTCTCCCAGGTCAAAAAGCTCCTTCCTTGAGTCCCTTCTCCAGTGCCTCCAGGACCTTCTACAACTCCCTCTGGCTCCTGCCCTGGCTCCACCGAAGGCTGTGAGCTTCAGAAGGGAAGGACATACCTGCCCTGCTCACCACTGGGTCTTCAGGGCCCAGCGCAGAGTAATAACTGGATAAATATTTGTTGAATGCACTTCACTTGCATTATTGTCTTGCTGGAACTGAGTTAATAACTCCTCTCCCGCTCCTAGATGAGGGAATGAGGCCAGGAGAGGCCAGGGGCCTGGCTGTGGGCATACAGCTGGCAGTGGGGCATGCAATTCCTGGTCTGCCTGGCTGTACATCCCAGGCCCTTCCCCTCCTGGGAGCCCAGCCACTGATGAAAATCTGTGGCTGAATCTGCTGCTCTGAAGCTGGGTTCCTGGGTTCAAAACTCAGCTCTGCCGTCGTTCAGCGTTGTGAGTTTAGGCACGTCGCTTACTCTCTGAGTCTGTCTTTTTTTTTCATCTGTAAATGGAATAATTATAGCTCTCCCCTAGGGAAGCACTGAACATCAGTAAGATGGTTTGTGCTCAGAGCTAAATACAGAGACAGGCACAAAAAGCGTGCCCATTGGTCAGTGTGACTCAGACTGTTACTACATTCAGGTTCAGAAGCTCATCCCATGGGGGAAATAACTTTAAAAAAATGTCTGAAGACAAATGTTAGAAGAAGAAAAAGCTTTATTTAATTATTTTTTTGTTTTGTTTTTTTGGTGGTACTGGGGATGGAACCCAGGGGCCTTTACCTCTGGGCTACACTCCCAGACCTATTTTATATTTTATTTGGAAACAGGGTCTCTTAAGCCAGCTGAGGCTGGCTTCGAACCTGCGTGATCCTCCTGTCTCAGCCTCCCAAGCCCGGGGATTACAAGCATGTGCCACCACGCCCGGCTGAAGAAAAAGCTTTATTCAATGGTCAAAGAATGGAGAAGAGGGAGCTTTGGCTGAGCGTGGTGGTACATAACTGTAATCCCAGTACTCGAGATGCCAAGACAGGCCAAGGGGTATGGTTCACAGCAAAGCCAGTGGGAGACTATTAACGCCTCACCCAGCCATGTAACCCTCAAACTTAGTGATTTTAAAGTCAGTTAAGAGCAAGTAGAGTAGAGGGTATATTTAGGTCTTCCTAAGTATACAGTAACAGTAAGAGTAACAGCCATAGTGCACTTATTAACCCCACCCCTCTCCATCCCCAAGGTCTCTAGAAGATTAAGTCACGTGGATGTCCATGGGCCTCAGCTCCTATGAGCTATGCTGCAGGAGCGCCACTTGGTGACTTGCTCGCCTCGCACCAGGGTGGCGAAGCCCAGGGAGCTCCAGCTTTGCTCTTCCTGGGCCCAGAGCAAGGCCTGATGAAGTGTTTACTAGAGGGAGAACTCCTACTCTCTCTTCATTCATTCACCTACTGATGCACTAATTCATGCATCTGGCAATGACTGAGCTCCCCTCTTCCAAGGGCAAGAGAGGAAAAGAGACCAGGAGGGCTGCAGGTGCCTGAGGAGCACTGCTGGGACCCAGAGGGGGTAAGGGGTGTCACATCCACATTCTGCCAACAACCACCCTTGAAACTGACTTGTTCCAAAAGTGAGAAGAAGTGCTGTGAAGCTCAAGGGGCCACAGAGTACAGGACAGGGACACAGTCATCAAAGAGAATGAGGGTCGGCATGGACAGAACAGGACAAGAGAGCATGGTGCCACAGGAGCTGGAAATAAGTATTCGGTACACTGAGATGAAGGATGGAGAGAGAGGAGGCCGATATCCAGAGGGGGCGGATTGCACGGGTGCCCATAAGCCCTGCTACCGAACATGAACTTGATCTGCTCTCTTGGGCTGGAATAGAAGCAAAATAGAGCAAATGCTACCCCGCTCCAACGTGCATCTGGAGCTCTTTTACTCATCAGCCCTAGGGTGGGTGTGGTCAGGACTAGCTGCCAAGCTCCTGGCTCAGCCCCCTGCCCTCTCTGGTGGGGAACCCTCTGGGTCCTGGGCCATGAGCAGGCAAGTAAGGCTACGTTGTCCCTGACACCGGTCTGGAGGTTCCAGGAGCCAGACAGGGAGGAGAGGACTGGCTGTCAGCGTGGGCAGAAGCAGGACGTGGCTGCACACAGGATTTCCTAATCCTTGGGCTGACATGCAAGCTCTTCTCAAAGTTCCTCTACCCGTGGAAGGCTGATGTCAATCTGGGATTCCTGCTCGTCACCTTCCTGGCAGCATCACTGTGGTTTCCTCAGCCTGGGGTCAACAGCTCCACCCCATGCCCCTGTCTCTGGGCAGAGCCCAGGGTACCCGGGAATGGCGGTGGTCTTAACATGGGCTCCGCGGTGGGCTGACTCAACCTCAGCTCTGTCATCCACTGGCTCTGGGATCTTGGGCAAGTGACCTAACTAATCTGTCCTCACCAGCAACATGGAGATCATGGTAGAACCAGCCTCGTGGATTAAGTGGATTAAAAGGCATAAGCAGGCAAAGAGCATGGCATGGTGCACAGCATATAAACACCGCTCAGAAAAAGCTAGGTCCCCAACTGTTCTAGTCCCAGGAGGGCTCACAACACTCATTCATTCTTCCTACAGCAAAGTGGGTGGGTCAGAGTGGTCAAGCATAACTGTAAGCAAGGGGAGAGAAATAGCCTCACCAACTGTGTGATCTTGGGGAGGTGACTTAATTTCTCTGAACTTTGGTTTCCTCTTCAATAAAACAGTGGCAATAACCACACCTGCCTGTAAAGCTGAGGATTCAATGAGAAGGCTGCCAAGGCCACTTGGCACACCTCCTGCCACAGAGTGAGGCCCTGACAGGCCTTTGGGGTCTACGCACCAGGAGGGCGCTAGTATGAGGAGAGCCCGGGAGGCCTGGGATGGATGGTAAGGACACCTGCCCAGCTGGCAGGGACAGGGGTCTCCCTGGAGGTAGACAGTCTGAAGAAGCTATAGGAGGCAGCTGCCTAGACAGAAATGACAGCATGAGTGACATCTGCTGATCTTGGGAACAGAGATGGGTCCTGCTGAGATGACCTTTATCCACCGTACCGCCATGTCCCTCCTCCTCTAAATACATCCCACAAGAAAGGAGCCTCTGCCATCCTGAATCGGGCGCCTTGTGAGAACCAGCATGACAGCGAGGCAGCCGAGCCTGAGACAAGCTGGGGGTCCTCTCGCTTCCTGCCAGGGCTTTCAGGGGCCATAAGTGAGCGTGAGAATCCTCCAGAGAGCTTGCGCGGTGCTGGTTCCCGCCTCTCATCCTTTCCTGGAATCTACCTCTTAGCAGATACCTTTGCAGCTTCGGGGGCCAGGATCCCTGGATTGTTCTTGGAGGCACACCCCTTGGAGAGCTCCAGAACCCATGGCCTATAAGCTCAAGCCTGAGCGCCCGGCCAGCTGTTCAGGGACCTTTGCACGTGGACCTCAGCCCCTGCTCTCTCCTCTGCTCCATCCCTTCACCCTCCTGGGAGCCGCAGGGAGCCCTGATTGCGCCAACGCTCTCCTCCATGCTCTTCTCTCTCCTGCAACATCTCTTCCACCTGGAGAATTCCTGTCCCAAGGCCCCAAGGCCACTCTCTGGATGCCCTCCAAGACTCTGTTCCCCTAGGGCATCTGATGGTGTCTGTGTCACCCCACCACACTCAGGGGCTCACCTCCAAAAGTGAGGGACTGTAAGAAGCTAATGTTGCATGGACGAGCCTGCATGTTGCTGCAGATCTGATGGTGTGGGGATGGCGGGATGTGCTTGGAGACCCTTCCAGGGACCTGAGTGTGCAGCCTGGAGAAGTGGCACCCAGAGGCTAAGGCAACATTGCTACAGGCATGTTGCCGGACAGGAATGGGGTTGCTGGTGGCCCACGGCGTGGTAGCAGGAGAACAGGCCATACCAGAGGGAGGCAGATCTGGCCTTCCACCAGGAAGCAAATGCTGGCAGCTTCCAGTGACAGATGCCCTGCAAGAAATCATGAGGCTGTCCTGAGCAGAGACGGAATGGGATTGGCTAGATCACCTGAGTAACAGAGAGCGGAGACCCCTACCTGGAAGGCCCCTGGCAGTCCGATGCTGGCTTGGAGTCTTCCCCAAAGTTGCTGTGTGACCCCAGATAAGTCACTGACCCTCCCTGACCTTCCTTTTCCTTATCTCTACAGTGGAGATACTATGTACTTTTCTGAAGCCCTGTGACCCAAGCCTGTATGAGAAAATGGAAATGAAAGTGCAGTGTAAACAGTAAGCTGCTCGGCCTTCCTAAGCAGGACACGAACCCAGAAGTTAGAAATGAAGAGGCAGCTGGGCATTGGTGACACAAACTTGTAACTCCAATACTTGGGAGGCTGAGACAGGAGGATCGCGGTTTGCGGCCAGCCTCAGCTACTTAGTGAGGCCCTCTGCAACTCAGTGAGAGTCTGTTTCAAAATAAGGAATAAAAACTATGGCTGGGGGTGTAGCTAGGGGGTAGAATGCCCCTGGGTTCCATCCCCAGTACTGAAAAAAAAATTTTTAAGTAACTAATAGCACATGCCTGTAATCCCAGCTCTTGGGAATCTGAAACAGAAGGATCCCAGGTTCAAAGCCAGCCTCAGCAATTTAGTGAGGGCTTCCACAACATAGACCCTGTTTCAAAATAAAAAAAAGATTTATTTTCCCAGGGCTGGGGGTGTAGCTCAGAGATAGAATGCTCGTGGGTTCAACCCCCAGTACCCTAAAACAATAACAAAACAAAAGTAAAAGTGATTAACATGTGTTCCTATCCTATCCTATCCTATCAGATTGAGAATTTTTTTTCTTTTTCTATTTTTTTCTTACGCTGCTGGAGATTGAACCCAGGACCTTGAGCACACATGCTAGGCAAGTGCTCTACCACTGAGCTACACCCCCAGCCCTGGGAAACTTTTTAAAGATCAAAAGTACTCAGTATCAGCAAGAATATTGTGATGCTTCCCACGCACCCTGTGGGAGTGTACACCCACGTGGGCTTTTTCAGCCACAATTTAACAATATCTCCACATGCTAAAGTGCCTGCACTCTGACCCTAGGAATGGATCCTGCTCACGTGATTGTACATATGTCAAAGATTCACATGCGAGGATGTACACTGCAGCACTGTTTATGACTGAGGAAAGTCAGAAGGAACTGAGTGTCCACTGGATAGAGAGAGGAAGGTGACATGACACCATCATGTTATGGGATGTGAATACAGCAGTTTTTAAAAAGCAAGGAAGATCTCTCTCTATGGAAATGAAAAGGTTTCTAAAATGTGTTGTTGAGTGATAAAACCCAAGACCCACTAGAATAATAAATAGCTTATGATAATTATTTTTTGTAGTACTGGGGAATCAAACCCAGAGGCTCTCTACCACTGAGTTATGTACCCAGCCCTTTGTTTGTTTGTTGTTTGTTTTTTGTTTTGAACAGTCTCGCTAAGTTTCCCAGACTCCTACTGCCTCAGCCTCCCTCCTGAGTGGTTGGGATTAAAAGTGTATGCTGCCACGATGATACTATTTTTTAAAACTCTAAGCCAGGTGTAGTGGCGCACGCTTGTAATCCCCATGCTTGGGAGGCGGAGACAGGAGGATCGCGCAGGTTGAAAGCCAGCCGCACTGGCTTAAAAGACCCTGTTTCAAAAATATAAAATAGGTCTGGGAGTGTAGCCCGGAGGCAGAAGGGCTTCTAGGAACCCCAGTACCACAAAAACAAACAGACAAACAAACAAACAAACAAACAAAAACTCTAAAGCACGGCTGGGCATGGTGGCGCACGCTTGTAATCCCCGTGCTTGGGAGGCAGAGACAGGAGGATCCCGCAGGTTCAAAGCCAGCCTTGCTGGCTTAAGAGACCCTGTTTCCAAATTTAAAAACAGTATATTAAGCCGGGCGTGGTGGTGCACACTTGTAATCCCCGCGCTTGGGAGGCAGAGACAGGAGGATCACGCAGGTTCGAAGCCAGCCGCGCTAGCTTAAGAGACCCTGTTTCCAAATAAAATATAAAATAGGTCTGGAGTGTAGCCTGGAGGTAGAAGGCCCCTGGGTTCCATCCTCAGTACCACCAAAAAATAAAAATAAAAAAATAATGGGAAGGGAGTTGAAAAGCAGTGAGAAGCGAGGACCAGTACCACGACCCTCGCCTAGGTCTTGGGACAGCTGGAGCCAGACTAGTGGGCCTGCCTAGCCACTTTTGTCCATATCTTTCTAAACACCCTTCTTCCCTGCCTCTGCTTGGCAAAACCCACCCTTCCCTGGGCCTAACACTTACCAGCCCACTGTACCAGTAAACTTTTGCTGCATAGCAAACAACCTGGCAAGACCACAGTGACATATACCAATAAACGTTCACTTCTCACTAGTATTGGGGTGATCTGTTGGACTAGTAGGATTCACTCAGGCATCTTTGCGGCATTTAGGGACCCTGCTCCAGGAGTGAGTGGGGGATCTTAGCCAAGACAGCTGGATGCATCTTTCTTCTAGTGATGTTAGAAACATCAGACAGCAAGGGGATACATGCAGTACTTCTGGAGGCCCAGACTCAGATCTGTCACCTCTGCATGCCCATCTCATTCTAACCCAAAGCGAGCCCTGTGGCCATGCCCAGGCTGAAAAGAAATAGATTCTGCCTTTCTTCTAAGTGCAACTGCCAAGTCACACGGCAAAGAGCTTGAGTACTGGAAAGAGTGAAGAATTAAGGTGATTAATGCAATTTCCATCAGACACCAAAAGAGGGAAAAGATAAAGCACAGAAAGGGAAAAGATATTTATATCATGTAAGCAAAACATCCATTTTGTGTTTCACTCATTTCTTTGTTTTATTTTATACTATGACATAAAACACTACTTTTTATTTATCCATTCTATTCTTAATGAATATTCTGGTTATCTCTAGTTTGGGGCTATAATGACAAATGCTGCTTGTCTCTTGGTACACGTGGGCACACACTCTGTTGTATATGTGCCTGCCAGGGGGTGGGATTTGTTGGATCATGAGATGTAAGGCTAAACTGTTTTCTCAAGTGGTTGTATCAATTTATACCCTCACCCACTGTGCGTAAGATTTTCTGTTGTTCCATATCATAGCCAGCACTTTGTAAAGGAGTTGCTTTCTGTATATGTGAGGCAGAAATCAATTGTACTTTTAAAAATAATATGGTTGGCTGGGCATGATGATACACACCTGTAATTCCAGTGCCTGGGAGACTGAGACAAGAGGTTTGAAGCCAGCCTCAGAAATTTGATGAGATAAATAAAATAAAAATAAAAATAAGACAGGGGTAGAGTCTAGTCAGTTCCCAGCAACACACACACACACACACACACACACACACACACACACACACACGTCAGTGCTACCTATTGAAAAGACAGTCAGACAGTTCTTCCAGCCCCTTCTATAATGTATTAAGAGTCTATATATAAGCCGGGTGTGGTGGCGCACGCTTGTAATCCCGCGCTTGGGAGGCTGAGACAGGAGGATTGCACAGGTCTAAAGCCAGCCTCAGCTACTTAGTGAGGCCCTTTGCAACTCAATGAGACCCTGTTTCCAAATAAAATATAAAATAGGTCTGGGAGTATAGCCCGGAGGTAGAAAGCCTCTGGGTTCCACCCCCAGTACCACACACACACACAAAAAAAGAGTCTATATATAGAAATCTATTGTGTGTGTGTGTGTGTGTGTGTGTGTGTGTGTGTGTGTGAGAGAGAGAGAGAGAGAGAGAGAGAGAGAGAGAGAGAGAGAATGGGTATTGTCAAATGGGTATTGTTGAACCCAGAGACCTTCTACCTATAAGCTACATTCCTGAGAACTTTTTATTTTTTGAAAAAGGATCACAAAGCTATGGTGCACTGACCTTGAACATGCAATCCTCCTGTCATGGCCTCCCAAGTACTGGGATTACAGGTGTGCTTCACTGTGACCAGCTCTCTGAGGTCTTTTTTTTTCCAGATGGCATATTTTTCTGTCTTTGAGCCAATATAAATCATCTTAACCATATTTTGTTTATAATATTTCTTGATATCTAGTAGAGTCTTTCCATTTTTCGTTTTCTTCAAAATTGCCTCAATTACTCTTGGCCTTTTGCATTTTTTCCCATTTGTCCTATCAAAGCTTAATTTATGCACTATAAAAATCACCCTTTTTAGTCTATAGTTTTGCTACTTTTGACAAACATACATAATCAGGTTACCATTATTACAATCAAGAAGATATGGACTTCCGGGAAGATGGCGACCGAGAAAAGCGGGGCTTAAGAGCCCCGCTAACAACTAATCTCCATTACCACAAAATCAGCGCCTTTCATAGCCAGAAAACACCATCACCAGAGAAACAAAAAAATCACCAGGCTCCAGAGAGGAAGGGGACTCAGAACAAAGCTCAGAGCCACAGAGGAGATACACCAGCCTCACGCCCAAGGACGCGGCAGCAGCGCCTTACTGCCGGCGGCAGTGGCGAACTCACGGACGGCTACAGCGAGCCAAGGTGAGTCTCTCCAGAAAAGCCGGGCAGGATTTTTCGGCGCAGGGAGCACCTAAAGCTCCCAGTGGCTGAGCTCAGCACATGCTGCAGGGACTCAGAGTGGAGCTCAAAACCAGAGAACAAATACGCCAGCCTCACGGCCGAGGGTGTGGCAGCGGCGCCATATTGCCACCAGAGGT
This sequence comes from Muscardinus avellanarius, assembly GCF_963383645.1. Taxonomy (NCBI): domain Eukaryota; kingdom Metazoa; phylum Chordata; class Mammalia; order Rodentia; family Gliridae; genus Muscardinus; species Muscardinus avellanarius. Next base: position 32,722,691 of record NC_137793.1, on the reverse strand, counting down.
GTTTCAAAAAGAATTCAGAGAGAGCCAAAAAGAGATAAAGGATGCAATTAATGAAGTAAAGGCCTCAATTCAAAGTACAAACAACCGATTAGACCACATGGAGAATAGAATCTCGCTCTTAGAAGATGATCAATCCAAAAATGAATGCATAGTTTATAATCTAGAAAAAAATATCCGACAGCAGGAATCTGACATTGAAGAAATATGGGCCCATTTTAAGAGAGCTAACCTAAGAATAATTGGAATAGAGGAGGGAAAAGAAGGTGAAACCAAAGGGATCAACAATCTCTTCAAGGAAGTAATAGCAGAAAATTTTCCAAACATAGAGCAAGAGGTTGATACACAGGTCCAGGAAACTTAAAAACTCCCTTTAGAGAGGATCGGAGAAGAGGATCCCCACGCCACATAATTGTCAAAATGACCAATGTGGAAGCCAAGCAGAGAATCTTAAAGGCAACAAAAACAAAGGGCCAAGTGACATTCAGAGGCAAACCAATTAGAATCACTCCAGACTTCCCAAACCAAGTCCTGAGAGCCAGAAGGGCTTGGAGTAACATATTCCAAACTCTGAAAGAAAACAACTTCCAGTCAAAAATTTCCTACCCAGCAAAACTCTCTATCAAATTAGATGGAGAAATAAGAAGCTTCCATGACAAACAGAAACTGAAGGAATTTATGTCTTCAAAACCAGCGCTAGAAAAAATACTCAAAGAGATTAACTACAAAAAAGAAATAGGTAACACACACCAGAACCAGAGAAACAAGAGTTTCCATCCAACAGACAACTAAGATTAATTATCTGTGGAGATTCATTATTTATGTTAGTCTTTTACCTATCTCTAAATTGTATTGTTTGCTTTTATTGTTGTTAATTTTTAGGATTTCTAGTTGGAATATTAATATACCTTCAGATATAGCATTTAGAAATATTTTATCCCATTCAATTAGTAACTTTTAACTCTGTTTACATTGTCTTTGGATATACAATATTTTTTTTTAGGGAGTTTGTATACTCTTCTGTTGCCTGTGCCATTGAAATCATATCCAAGAAATCACTGCCAATTTCAATGTTGTGAGGTTTTATGACCCAGATTTTCTTCTAAAAGTTTACAGTCTTAAGATTTATATTTAGGTCTTTTATCTATTTTGAGTTAATATTTGTATATGGTGTTAGGTAAGGGTCCAATTTTATTCTTTTTCATGTAAAATGTTCGTGGAAACCTTGTCAAAAATAACTTGACAATATATGAAAGAATTTAGCTCTAGGCTTTTACTTAACTCCAATGGTTTATATATCTGCCTTTAGAACAGTACTACACTGTTTCAATTATTGTAGCTTTATATGGTTTGCAATCAGAAAATATATATCTTCTAGCTTTGTTCTTTTTCAAGATCGTTTTGGGTATCTAGAGTCTATATTCTATATTAGGATAGATTTTTTTTCTGAAAAATAAATATATAAATATATGATAGTTTCACCTAAAAAAAAGAAAAGAAAAATATTCTCTGGTAAGAAAGAAAGCAAAAAGAAATATTGAAATGTTATCTTTAAGTTATCAAAAGCTTGGTATTAGACAAATGAAACTGTTATGTGAGATTATAATTTTTAATTTTGGATAAATTGCTATAATACTAGATGTCAACCACTAAGCCAAGCATGGGAAGGAGGGATGGGGAGGGAATTGGGTGGGGATCGGGTTGGGGCTGACTGGGCAATGTGTGCATGTATGTCTACAAAAGTTTGTATCCCACTATGATGTATGAATACAGTGCACCAATAAAAAACTAAAAAAAAAAAAAGAAGAAGATATGGTCTGGCCGGGCGTGGTGGCGCACGCTTGAAATTCCTGTGCTTGGGAGGCAGAGACAGGAGGATCGCGTAGGTTCCAAGCCAGCCGCGCTGGCTTAAGAGACCCTGTCTCCAAATAAAAAGTATAAAATAGGTCTGGGAGTGTAGCCCGGAGGTAGAAGGATTTCCAGGAACCCCAGTATCACCAAAAAAAAAAAAAAAAAAAAAAAAAAAGGTCTCATCACTAAAAATAGTCCCTCAATGGTGGGGAGTGTAACTTGTAGAGTGCTTACCTAGGATCCGCAAGATTCTGAGTTTAATGTCCATCACTGAGAAAAAAAATCCACTCTGATTCTCTGGCCCCTCCACCTCCAGCCCTTGGCAAACAGTCATCTGTTTTCTATCTGTGGAAATGTCATATAAATGGGATCATATAGTATAAGCCTTTTGAGTCTGCTTCTTCCATTAGTGTATAGTATTTTATCTTCACTTATGTCACGCTTTGCTTATTTATTATTTATTTATTTATTTGTTGTACTGGGGATGGAACCCAGGGGTATCTGACCTCTGAGCTAACCCCCTTCAGCCCTATTTTATTTTTATTTTAAAACAGGGCCTCACTAAGTTGCTTAGGTTGGCTGAGAACCTGCAGTCCTCCTGTCTCAGCATCCCAAGTACTGGGATTACAGGTGTGTGTCACCACGCCCAATACATATTGTTCTTTTCAGCAGAAGTTTGTTTTATTTTATTGCTAAGTAGCATTTTCCTGTATGGATATACGATAGTTTGTTTATCCATTTGACAGCTAAGGGACACTTGAGTTGTTTCCAGATTGAGGTGATTACAAATAAAATGACTATAAACATTTGTGTGGAGAGTTTTATATGAGCATAAATTTCCATTTCACGTTGAGTTACCTAGGAGTATGATCACTGGGTTGTATGGTGTTTCCTTTCTCAATATAAAAGAAACTGCCAAACTGACTGCAAGTGGTTGTAACCATTGTGCATCCTCACAAGATCTCTCCTCCTCTTCCCCTCCTTCTCCTCCTCCTCCTCCTCCTCCTCCTCCTCCTCCTCCTCCTCCTCCTCCTTCTTCTCCTTCTCCTTCTTCCTCTCTCTCTCTTCCTCTCTCTCTCCCTCCCTCCCCCCCCTCTCTGTACTTGCTTGCTCCTCAACCTGATAAGGACTTAGAATTGTCAGATTTTTTATTATTTTGTTCGGTTGTTTATTTGTTTTCTTTCAGCCATTCTAAGAAGTATGTGGTAGTATTTAATTGTTGTTTTAGTTTTATTTCCCCAAATACTGATGTTGAGCATCTTCTGATAAATGTATTTCCATCTGTATATCTTCTTTGTCCAATCTGTATATCTTCTTTGTCCAAAAGTTTTCCCATTTTTAATGAATTGTTTCTTTACTTATTGAGCTTTAAAATTTCTTTATATACTCTAGATATATGTCTCTTATAAGATACATGATATCAAATATTTTTGTCCTGGGTCTGTAGTTTGTCTTTTGATCATCTCTTTCAAAGAGTAGAAGTTTTATTTTATTATTATTATTATTATTATTATTATTATTATTATTATTTGTGCTATTGGGGATTGAACTCAGGGATATCCTACCTCTGAGCTACACCCCCAGCCTTATTTTTTTAGTCTCTATTTTGTAACAGGGTCTCACTAAGTTTCAGAAGAACTTAGTAGATGAGGATGGCCTTGAACTTGTGATCCTATCCTTCTGTCTCAGCCTCCCAAATACTGGGATTACAAGCGTGCACCACCACGCCCAGATGGTTTATTTATTTTTTTAAAACCTATATATAGCCAGGCATGGTGGTGCATACCTGTAATCTCAGTACTTGGAAGGCTGAGACAGGAGGATCACAGGTTCACAAACAGCCTCAGCTACTTAGTGAGACCCTCTGCAACTTAGTGAGACCGTGTTTCAAAATAAAAATAAAGAAACAGGGCTGGGGGTGTAGCTCGGAGGTAAGAATGCCCTTGAGTTCAATCCTATATGTGTGTGTGTGTGTGTGTGTGCGTGTGTGTGTGTGTGTGTGTGTGTATGTGTGAGATATGTCTTTTTTTTCTTTTTCTTGCCTTACTCCGGTGTATAGGTCCCTCAGTAGAATATGGAAGAAGAGAACAGACTCCTTTCTCATCTCTGGGGGAAGCATTCAGTACTTCAGCATGAAGTATAATGTTGGCTGTGGGCTTTTTTGCAGATGTGCTTTATCATGTTGAGCACATTTCCTCCTACTCCTCGTTTGCTGAAAGATTTTTTAAGTCAGGAATTGGCATTGAGTTAGTCAGCTTTTTGTTGCTGTGGCCAAAAAGCCTGACATAGACAACTTCAGAGGAGGAAACATTTAAATGAGCTCATAGTTGCAGAGGGTTCAGTGTGTGGTGGCTGGCTCTGTTGCTCTGGGCCTGTGATGAGGGGACCATCATGAGCATCATGTGGTGGAGCAGAGATGCTCACCTGGTGTAGGCCAGGAAGCAGAAAGAGAAAAGGGTTAGGTACCAGATATGGCCCCTGAGGGCACACTCTCGGGGACCACTCCATTCACCTAGGTCTGACTCTCAGAGCCTCTACCTCTGAACATTGTTGTATTGTGAGGCTCAATCCTAAACAAATGAGCCTTTGGAGGACAACCCAGATCCAAGCCATAGCAGACATTGAATATTGTCGAACATTTTTTTCTGTATCTATTATGATGTTCATATTTTTTCTTTGTCTTGTTCAAAGAATAAATTACATAGCTTGCTTTTTTAATGTTAAACCAACCATTATTTCCTATAATAAATGTATTTTTATTGGACCTGATGTATTGACCTTTTTATTTGTTCTTGGATTTGTTTCACATTTTGTTCAAAATTTTCGCAATTATGTTTATAAAGGACATTGGTCTTTAGTTTTATTTTCTTATAATATCCTTGTGTGGTTATGATATCAGGTATCATACAATGAGTTGGAAAGTGTTCTCTCCTAGTTTGTATTCTGAATTTGTATAGAATTGATATTAATTATTTTTTGCTTGTTGACAGAATTTGCAAACAAAACCATCTGGGCCTGGAAGTTTCTTTTGTTTTGTTTGTTAGGTTTTTAAGTACAAGTTCAACTTTTTTAAAGAAGATTGCTTATATTATTTATATTCTAAATACATAGATAGCTCTTATAAGATATATTTCACAATTTTTTTAATTCTCTGTGTTACTTTTTCATTTGATGCATAAAATGTTTGATTTTGAAATGTTCAATTTCTCTATGCCTGTGCTTTTGGTGATATAGCTAAAAAAATATATATCCTAGTTCAAGGTCATGAATATTAACCCTGTGCTTTTTTCTAAGAGTTTTTTTTTTTTTATAGAGAACTGGAGTTGGAACCCAGTGGCATTCTACCTCCGAGCTACACCCCTAACCCTATTTTTTTTAGTCTTTATTTTGAAACAGGGTCTCATTGAGTTGGAAAGGGCCTCGCTAATTAGCTGAGGCTAGCCGCGAACCTCAATCCTCCTGTCTCAGCCTCCCAAATGCTGGGATTACAACCATACACCACCACACCTGGCTTCTAAGAGTTTTATAGTTTTAGCTTCTATATTTATGTCTTGATTCATTTTGAGTCAGTTTTTTTTTTTCCCCCCAGTACTGGAGATGGAACCCAGGGGACATTCTACTTCCGAGCTACAGCCCCAGCCCTATTTTTTATTCTTTATTTTGAAACAGGGTCTCACTGAGTTGCAAAGGGCCTCAGTAAGTAGCTGAGGCTGTCCTCGAACCACGATCCTCCTGTCTCAGCCTTCCAAATCCTGGAATTACAAGCGTGCACCACCACGCCCGGCTCAGTTTTTAAAATATAGTGTAAAGTAGCTGGGGTTGGTGGCACATGCTTGTAATCCCCATGCTTGGGAGGCTGAGACAGGAAGATTGCACAGGTTTGGAGCCAGCCTCAGCTACTTAGTGAGGCTCTCAGCAACTTAGTGAGGCTCTCAGCAACTTAGTGAGACCCTGTTTCCAAATAAAATATAAAATAGGTCTGGGAGTATAGCCTGGAGGTAGAAAGCCTCTGGGTTCCACCCCCAATACCACTAAAAAAAAAAAAATGGTGTAAAGTAAAGGTCTAACTTCATTCTTTTGCATGTGGATATTAAGTTTACTTACTACCATTTGTTGAAAGAAACATTACTTCCCCATTGAACTGCTTTTGCACCTTTGTCGCACATCAGTTGACTCTAGTTGTGACTATAGTTATTTTTCACTCTCAACTTTCCTCCATTGATCTATATATTATGCCAATACCACACTGTTGTGATTTCTGTGGTAAGTTTTGAAATCGGGAAATGTGACTCCTCCAACTTTGTTCTTTTTCAAGACTGTTTTGATTATTCAGCATTCCTTGAAATTCCGTATGAATTTGAACATCAGCTTTTCTATTTCAGAGAGAAATAAATAGTGACATTTTGATGATTGCATTGAGTCTATAGATCACTTTGGGGAGTATTGCCGTCTTAACAATATTAATTCTTCCATTTCATGAAAAGAAAATGTTTTCATTAAGATCTTAAGTTTCTTTCAAGCATGTTTTATAAGCCTTGTCCCATTTAAGTAAATTTATTCTCAAGCATTTATTCTCTTCAATACTACTACAAATAAAATTATTTTCTTAATTTCCCTTTTGGGTTATTGATAGTGATAGACATATCATTGGGTTTTCAGTGTTGATCTTATATTTTTCATATTTGCTGAATTCACTTATTAGCTCTATTGTTATTTTTGTGAATCCTTTTGGTTTTTTCATAAATGCCCTTAATTGTGTTGAGGATGGTTCCTTTTATTACTAGTTTGTTGTTTTGTTTTGCTTTTATGGCACTAGAGATTGAGCCCAGGACCTCATGCATGCTAAGTAAGTGTGCTACTACTGCACTGGGAACTTTTTATTCATCAAGAGAACACTTTGGATTGGACTTTGTCAAAGGCTTTTTCTGCATCATTTGAGATGATCACGTAAAATTTTTTTCATTTTATTAATATGATGTATTACATTGGTTTTCTTTCTTCTTTATTTCTTTCATCCTTCCTTCCTTCCTTCCTTCTTTCCTTCCTTCCTTTCCTCCTTCCTTCCTTTCTTTCTTTCTTTCTTTCTTTCTTTCTTTCTTTCTTTCTTTCCTTCTTTCTTTCTTTCTTCTTTCGTGGTACTAGGGATAGAACCCAGCCACTTACCTCTGAGCTATACCCTCAGACCTATTTCATACTTTATTTGGAAACAGTGTCTTACTAAGTTGCTGAGAGGCTCACTAAGCCTCCAAGGCTGGCTTCGAATCTGCAGTCCTCCTGTCTCAGCCTCCCAAGTACTGGGATTACAAGCGTGCGCCACCACACTTTAATTACATTGATCTTCACATGTTGAGCCACCTTTGCATTCTAGGATAAATGCCACATAACACTGGAAGCTCCCTAAATGATAGGCTTCTTAAAATATATCTCAAGCCGGGCATGGTGGCGCACACTTGTAATCCCAGCTTTCGGGAGTCTAAGACCTGAAGATCGTGGTACACAGACAGCCTCAGCTATTTAGTGAGGCCCTCTGCAAGTCAGTGAGACCCGGTTTCAAAGTAAAGAGTAAAAAATAGGGCTGGGGACTTCCGGGAAGATGGCGACCGAGAAAAGCGGGGCTTAAGAGTCCCGCTAACAACCAATCTCCATTACCACAAAAAGAGCGCCTTTCATAGCCAGAAAACACCATCACCAGAAAAACAAAAAAAAAACACCAGGCTCCAGAGAGAAAGCGGACTGAGAACAGAGCTCAGGGCCACAGAGGAGACACACGAGCCCGAGGACGCGGCAGCAGCACCATACTGCCGGCGGCAGCGGCGAACTCAACGGACGGCTACAGCAAGCCAGGTGAGCCGCTGCGGAACAGCCAGGTGGGATCTTTTGGCGCAGACAGCATTTAAAGCTCCCAGTGGCTGAGCTCAGCACACGCTGCAGGGATTCAGAGTGGAAATCAAAACCAGAGAAGAAAAAATACGCCAGCCTCATGGCCGAGGGCGTGGCAGAGGCGCCATATTGCCACCGGTGGAGGCAGCAGCAGTGAATTCACCGAGTCCAGTACAGCTACATCTGCGTACTCAAGAACAGTGAGTCAAATTGCGGGCCACAGAGGAGAAATCGCAGTATTGGGCCTCCTGGGACTTGACCCAGTGAGGGAGCGGTGGTGGCAGAGATATCACACCATAGGAGAACGTGCAACCTGGCACCCCCCATAGTTTAAAGCAGCCTCTATCGACTCCCTGGGTCGGAGACTCTGTGATACAACCCAGTAAAGAAGTAGTGGGGTCTGAGATAATACAGACTCGAGATCCAGAGCACCTTAAGTGAAGCCATAGTGACCCAAGGGAAGAACCCAGAGAAGGCACAAACCTCCAAAATCATGGGAAAGAGGAATAACACTGGAGTAATGAATGTGCACAACCCCACAACATCAGAACCTGATAAAACAGAAAATCAGAGATTTCTAGAAGATCAAATCAGGAAAATAACTGTAGAAATAATAGAGGTGCTTCGAAAAGAACTCAGAGAGAGCCAAAAAGAGATAAAGGATGCAATTAATGAAGTAAAGGCCTCAATTCAAAGCACAAACAACCGATTAGACCACATGGAGAACAGAATCTCGCTCTTAGAAGATGAGCAATCCAAAAATGAATGCATAGTTTCTAATCTAGAAAAAAATATCCAACAGCAGGAATCTGACATTGAAGAAATATGGGCCCATCTTAAGAGAGCTAACCTAAGAATAATTGGAATAGAGGAGGGAAAAGAAAGTGATACCAAAGGGATCAACAATCTCTTCAAGGAAGTAATAGCAGAAAATTTTCCAAATATAGAGCAAGAGGTTGATACACAGATCCAGGAAACTTATAGAACTCCCTTTAGACAGGATCGGAGAAGAGGATTCCCACGCCACATAATTGTCAAAATGACCAATGTGGAAGCCAAGCAGAGAATCTTAAAGGCAACAAAAACAAAGGGCCAAGTGACATTCAGAGGCAAACCAATTAGAATCACTCCAGACTTCCCAAACCAAGTCATGAGAGCCAGAAGGGCTTGGAGTAACATATTCCAAACTCTGAAAGAAAACAACTTCCAGCCAAAAATTTCCTATCCAGCAAAACTTTCTATCAAATTAGATGGAGAAATAAGAAGCTTCCATGACAAACAGAAACTGAAGGAATTTATGTCTTCAAAACCAGGGCTAGAGAAAATACTCAAAGAGATTAACTACAAAGAAGAAATAGGTAACACTCACCAGAACCAGAGAAACAAGAGTTTCCATCCAACAGACAACTAAGATTGGTTATCTGTGGAGATTCATTATTTCTGTTAGTTTTTTACCTATCTCTAAGTTGTATTGTTTGCCTTTATTGTTGTTAATTTTTAGGATTTCTAGTTGGAATATTAATATACCTTCAGATATAGCATTTGGAAATATTTTATCCAATTCTATTAGTAACTTTTAACTCTGTTTACATTGTCTTTGGATATACAATATTTTCTTTTATTTTTTAGGGAGTTTGTATATTCTTCTGTTGCCTGTGCCATTGAAATCATATCCAAGAAATCACTGCCAATTTCAATGTTGTGAGGTTTTATGACCCAGATTTTCTCCTAAAAGTTTATAGTCTTAAGATTTATATTTAGGTCTTTTATCTATTTTGAGTTAATACTTGTATATGGGATTAGGTAAAGGTCCAATTTTATTCTTTTCCATGTAATTATTATTTTTCAACAATATTTAGTTAAAAGATTATTATTTCCACCACCAAATGTTCGTGGAAACCTTGTCAAAAATAACTTGACAATATAGGGAAGAATTTAGCTCTAGGCTTGTATTTAACTCCAATGGTCTATATATCTGCCTTTAGAACAGTACTACACTGTTTCAATTATTGTAGCTTTATATGGTTTGAAATCAGAAAATATATATCTGCTAGCTTTGTTCTTTTTCAAGATCATTTTGGGTATCTAGAATTCATATTCCATATTAGGATAGATTTTTTTCTGAAAAATAAATATATAAATATATGATAGTTTCACCTAAAAAAACAGAAAAAAATATGCTCTAGTAAGAAAGAAAGCAAAAAGAAATATTGAAATGCTATCTTTAAATCATCAAACACTTGGTATCAGACAAATGAAACTGTTATGTGAGATTATCATTTTTAATTTTGGATAAATTGCTATAATACTAGATGTCAACCACTAAGCCAAGCATGGGAAGGAGGGATGGGGAGAGAATGGGGTGGGGATCGGGTGGGGGCTGACTGGGCAATGTGTGCATGTATGTCTACAAAAGTTTGTATCCCACTATGATGTATGAATACAGTGCACCAATAAAATAAAATTAAAAAAAAAATAGGGCTGGGGGTGTAGCTCGGAGGTCAAATGCTCCTGGGTTTCATCCCCAGACCTGATATATATATATAATCTCTCTTTGCTTAATCTATTTATTAGTGGACTAACTAACAGCATGCAAAGTAGATTTACAGATATCTCAGAAATTTTGATGTGACTGGCTTGGGGGATGACAGGCCTAGAAAAGTATGCAAAACTTTAAATTAAAATTATATTTTCTTGTCCTTCCTTCATGACTCCTTTCTACCTACTTTTTTATTTTTTTCTGTCCTACCTACCCCCCAACTTTGATCTAATCTTAAAGGCAGTGAAGGGAAAAATCTGTATTCTATAGCTGAGAAGAACAACAGCCCTGCCTTGCCAAGGACTGGATGTCTCGTCCTAACCAACTGAAAGAAAAAAGAGATACTGGTCTCTGCTGGGATGGGTTGAAGTCCTGCATTGTCATTCTCTTAATATGAAGTGTTGTAATCTTGAAGGTACACATTTTATCAAGGGATTAAGAAGGCAAGGGCTGAACAGTAGGCATAAGAGCAGAACCACAAAAGGTCCTAAAGTGGAAACCGCCAGGTGAGGGTAGGAAGCAGCTCTCCTGTGACTACTTGGGCCTCTGCGTGGCTTCATAGTAGCTCCAGGGGGCATGCAGAAGAAGGTAAGGACTAAGAGGGCGAGGGGTGCCGAAAGGAGGTAGCTGCATCCCTAACCAAGGCACTGGTTCTTCATGGAGCAGAGGAATTCCATCGCCCCCCCCCCAAAAAAAAAGTCCCAAAAGAGTGGAAAGGAGCAAGACTTTAGCTTCAACTGATTCTTTTTGTTTTAATTTTTCAAAGTGTACTTACAGATCCTCCACTGGCTCTTATGAATTAGACTCTTTTTCCCTTTTTTTTTTTAGTGATATATATATGGTCCTGGAACTGTAAAACCTTAAGAGGGACAGTTTTAATTTTATAGTATCTTGTAAGGACTCAGTTGGAGAGAAGTTTTGGATGCTGGTGCCATATTATATCTGTCCTGTAAGCCTAAACCTAGAATTAACACTATAAAATATTATAAAATAGAATATAAGAAGGAGCCAGAGTCAGAAGATACCTAGTTAAATACATGATATGAGAGATCTTTTTAAATGACTTCGTGAGTGTGGCCCTTTCTTTTTTTAACACCCACAAAAGCACATTTGTCTCTGGTTATACTTCTTTGCTGGGTGTTTCAGATTAAGTAGGCAGCCCTGCACTGGGCAAACCTCAGTATTTTCCTCTATTTTTACTTACTGTTAAAGTCAGTCAAGGCTCCTCAGGGGTTACTCTTAGGGGCTTGTGAGGACTGTCATGGCTCCTTCAGTCTTTTTCCTCTATCAGTTGTGCCATCTGCCGGATGGGTCAGCGTCTAGTTGACCACCAGCTTCCCTTGGAAAAGCCGGGGACATCCCCCGCTCCAATGACCCTCCATTTACAGAACATGTGCTGTGGCTCCTGCTCTGGGGTCTTTTCAGTCCCCCGATCAGGAAGTCAGGTGACTCCCCAGAACTGGAGGGCCTTTGGAGGCCTTTGGAGGAATCCTGCCATTTTCTGGTCATTTTCCTAATTGAGCTTAGAAGACGAAGGCCAAAATGCTGGCTTTTTTTTTTTTTTCTTAGTCCTTTAATTTTCTGATTTCTCTCCAAGTCTCAGTTGTTGAACACTTAGGTCAGTTCTACAATATTTTTTTAATAAATAGGAATGAGTATTATCTGTCTTGCAGGTTGGCTATCATTTAAAAACATTGTTTAGCCAGGCATGGAGGTACACACCTGTAATCCCAGCACTTGGGAAACTGAGACAGGAGGATCGCTAGTTTCAGGCCAGCCCCAGTAACTCAGTGAGGCCCTATTTCAAAATGCAAACTAAAATAGGATTGAGAGTGTAGCTCAGAGGTAGAATGTTCCTGAGTTCGATCCCTAGTACCACAATAAATAAATAAGTAAATCACTACTTAGGTTTTTCTATTAGAAGTTGGACTTTTGCAAAATGTTAACAGATAATAGTTACACTATTTTATAATAAAAAAATATTAGGAGCAAGCCGAGCATGGTGGCACATGTTTGTAATCCCAGCATTCAGGAGGCTGAGACTAGAGGGTTGTGGTTCACGGACAGCCTCAGCTACTTAGCAAGGCCCTTTGCAACTCAGTGAGACCCTGTTTCAAAAATAAAAAGATAGCCAGGTGTGATGGCGCAGGCTTGTAATCCCTGCACTTGGGAGGCTGAGACAGGAGGATTGCACAGGTTCAAAGCCAGCCTCCCCTACTTAGTGAGGCTCTCAGCAACTTAGTGAGATCCTGTTTCCAAATAAAAATATAAAATAGGTCTGAGAAGTATAGCCTAGAGATAGAAAAAGCCCCTGGGTTCCACTCCCAATACCACCAATAAAATAAAATAAAATAAAATAAAATAAAATAAAAATAAAATGAATAAAAAATAAAAAGACTAAAAAAATACAGCTGAAGGTGTACCTCGGAGGTAAAATGCCCATGGGTTCCATTCCCAGTACCACAAAAAAAAAAAAAAAAGAAAAAAGAAAAGAAAGAAAGGTAGGAGCAAAAAAATTTCAGATCATATAATACTTTTGAAAATATTAAATGACATAAACAAATCCCTATTTAAATTTGACTTGCTTACAAATACCTTTAAGGCTGTCAATGCCCATACTTTTAATCATCAGAGCAGCATGGTTTGGAATGCCAAGTGTTTGGCTATCTCTATCTTTACTTAAAGATGGTGGTCATAGCTGGGTATAGTGACGCACGCCTGTAATCCCAGAACTTGGGAGGCTGAGACAGGAGGATCACAGGTTGGAGACAGCCTCAGCAATTTAACAAGATCTTCAACAACTGAACAAGATCCTGTTTCAAAATAAAAAACCAAAAGGGGATGGGAGTGTAGCTCAATACTCAGTCCCTGGGTTCAAAACTCAGTGCAAAAAGAAAGATAATTGTCAGCCGGGCGTGGTGGCTCATGCTTGTAATCCCTGCGCTTGGAAGGCGGAGACAGGAGGATTCCACAGGTTTGAAGCCAGCCGCGCGCGCTGGCTTAGGAGACCCTGTTTCCAAATAAAAATAATATAAAATAGGTCTGGGAGTGTAGCCCAGAGGTAGAAGGGCTTCCAGGAACCCCAGTACCGCCAAAAAAAGAGAAAGATAATTGTCATAATACAATTAGGAAAACACAAATACAAAGCTGAAGAAGGTTATCATTACTAATGATGTTAATTTGGAAGATACCAGGTTGGTAAATGGTTTTTTTTTAAGCTTTGCATTTTAGAAGACTTGTTTTTGTGGGAACACAAATATATTTAGCTTATAAATAAAGTAGATATGATTAGCAGCCCAGTTACATAGACTTTCTTATGTATTAACTTAGCTCCTGCTGGGTACAGTGGGACATGCCTGTGATCCCAGCAACTTGGGAGACTGAGACAAGAGGATTGCAAGTGTGAGGCGTACCTGGGCAACTTAGTGAGACCCAGTCTCAAAATAAAATAAAATAAAAAGGACCGGAAGCGTAGCTCAGTGGAAGAATGCCACAGCTCAATCCCCAGTATCACTCCCCCCCAAAACACCAACCCAAATAATTTAACTGAGCTTTTACTTTTAGAGTGAGATTTAAAATTCATGGCTTGGTAATATAACTTTAATTACAGGTCTATGTAGGTTAATAGCATTGACGAAAATCAAATAGCTTTAGACCTCTTATAAGTTTAGGAAACAGTATTAATAACCAGAAATAGACCTATTGCCTGATGCGCAGTGTATTTCATTTATACAGTAATAAAACCTTTATTTTGTTAAAGCAAACTGATGTAAAACAAATTGCAATTGACAGGGGTACTAAATATAAAAGAGAGAAATGGTACTAAATATAAAAGACAGAAAATTAAGATCACTTTTATTGACCATTGATTAAGATCTAGATCTAATCATATAAAAGAGTACTCATTGGTTGTCTTTTATGTGTTGGATCTATATACCTTTAATTTTAATACACTTGTATCTTTAGACAAAGCTCAGAAACAGAATATTTACCCCTCAGATGTATATACATACATCTCTAGCCTCAGACATATAGGATGTTAAAAATACTATACTAATCAAAACAAAAAAGCAGGGTGTGTGGTGCACACTTGTAATCCCAGCACTTTGGAGGCTGAGACAGTAGTAAAACCTTTTTCCACCAGCTTCGGCTACTTAGTGAGGCCCTCTGCAACTTAGTGAGACCTTGTTTCCAAATAAAGAATAAACAATAGGGCTGGGGCTGGGGCTGAGAGGTAAAATACCCTGGGTTCTTTTTTTTTTTTGGTGGTACTGGGGATGGAACCCTTCTACTTCCGGGCTGCACTCCCAGACATATATATATATATATATATATATATATATATATATATATATATATATTTATATATATTTATATATAAATATATATAATATATAAATATATAATATATATAAATATATAATATATAAATATATATTATATATATATATTTTTTTTTTGAAACAGGGACTCTTAGGCCAGCAAGGCTTGCTTTGAACCTGTGCGATCCTCCTGTCTCTGCCTCCCAAGCGTGGGGATTACAAGCGTGCGCCACCACGCCCGGCCTTACCCTGGGTTATATACCCAGTACCGGAAAAAAAAAAAAACCCAAACCAAAAACAAACCCACAGCTTAAATATGTTTATACTTTTTGTACATAAATTACATATGCTAGTTAACTCTTAGCAATCTTATATTTAGTGGAGATCCAGGAAGAAAGCAACCTTAAAGTGGTGTGTGTGTGTGTGTGTGTGTGTGTGTGTGTGTGTGTGTGTGTGTGTCTGTGTGTCTGTGTGTCTGTGTGTGTTTGCCTACATGAAAACATATTTGAGTTAGGTGTAGTGATGCATGCCTGTAAGCCCAATAGTTGGGAGGCTGAAACAGGAGAATTGCAGATTGCAGCCAGCTTTAGCAAATTAGTGAGGCCCTCAGCAGCTTAGTGAGAACCTGTTTCAAAATAAAAATAAAACGCCGGGCATGGTGGCGCACGCTTGTAATCCCCTCGCTTGGGAGGCGGAGACAGGAGGATAGCGCAGGTTCGAAGCCAGCCGTGCTGGTGTAAGAGACCCTGTTTCAAAAATATAAAATAGGTCTGGGAGTGTAGCCCGGAGGAAGAAGGGCTTCCAGGAACCCCGGTACCACCAAAATAAATAAATAAATAAATAAAAAATAAAAAAAATGAAAATAAAATAGGCTGGGCTATAGCTCAGAGGTAGAACGCCCCTGGTTCCATCTTAGTAACCTTCCTACCCACACACACTCATACAAAGAAGAGAAAAGAAGACACATTTTATGGACAAATAAATTATCTTCTTACAGGTTTTAAGAGGCCAAAAGTACTTAAACTTATATTTAGCAATTGATGTTTTAGTATTATAGCTTAGTTTTTTTTTTTTTTTTTCAGTACTGGGGATGGAACCCAGGGACATTCTACCTCCGAGCCACACCCTCAGCTCAATTTTTTATTCTTTATTTTGAAACAAGATCTCACTGAGTTGCAAAGGGCCTCATCACTAAGTAGCTGAGGCTGTCGGCAAACCCAGGATCCTCCTGTCTCAGCCTCTGAAATGCTGGGATTATAAGCGTGCACCACCACCACGCCCGGCTGTATTGATAATTTTTTTTTTCCAGGTTTGGGGATGGAACCCAGGGGCATTCTATCTCTGAGCTACACCCTCAGCCCAATTTTTTATTTTGAAACGGGGTCTCATTGAGTTGCAAAGGGCCTCACTAAGTAGCTGAGGCTGGCTTTGAACCTGTGATCCTCCTGTCTCAGCCTCTGAAATGCTGGGACTACAAGTGTGCATCACCACGCCTGGCTGTATTGATAATTTTAAAGATATTTTTTACTTTCATCTTACCAACAAATCTAAATTAGCTTATTTTAAAAAAGATTTACTTAGCTGGGTGTGGTGGTGCATGCTTGTAATCCCAGTGCTTGGGAGGCTGAGACAGGAGGATCGCACAAGTTCAAAGCCAGCCTCAGCTACTTAGTGAGTAGCTGAGAACTAAGGTTCTCATCAACTTAGTGAGAGACCCTGTTTCCAAATATAGTATAAAATAGGTTTGGAGTATAGCCCGGAGGTAGAAAAAAGCCCCTGGGTTCCACCCCCAGTACCATATACACTAAAAAAGATTTATTTTAGTCAAAAGACGTTTAGATCCATTTGGGGTTTGTTTGTTTGTTTTTACATTTATGAGCACTCAGCCAGGCGTAATGGCACACACTTGTAATCCCAGCACTTGGGAGGCTGAGACAGGAGGATCACACAGGTTCAAAGCCATCCTCAGCTACTTAGTGAGGCTCTCAGCAACTTAGTGAGACCCTGTTTCCAAATAAAGTAAAAATAGGTCTGGGAGTATAGCCCAAAGGTAGAAAAGACCCTGGGTTCCACCCCTAGTATGACCAAAATAAATAAATAAATACATAAATAAATAAATTTATGAGCCCTCATTTATAAGCCAATTTTTTTTTACCATGTATAGGGACAATACATAGACATACAATATACATACACATGCACAAAAACAGACAGAAAACAAAGGCTGTGTAGCTTTTATTTACCAGGAGCGGGTTCCCCACAGGGGACAAGAGTCACAGATGTTTTCTAAGCAAAGCCTGTCCCAGATGCCTCTCAAGTGAATCAGTGAGAGCGCAGCAGGGCAAGTGCATGCTCAGGACGACACCACTTGGAGAGCCAGTTCTGTTTGAAAAGACCAGGGGCAGGGAGACAGATGGCTATCTGTCTATATTTTTCTTTCTTTCTCTTTTTTGGTCTATTATTCCTTTTTAAAAAGTCCTCTGCCTTAAAATAATGTAGATGTTTTATTATAGGTACAGCGGAGGGTGAGTTCTCAGGGGCAGACAGTCCACGCCCCAGGACCTTGTCATTTGTGTGCTTTCAGGCTTTTCTTACGTCATTCTGTGACAAAAAAAAAAAGACTGGTTCAGCTGGAACATAAAATATGAGATTGCGTCAAGATAGTTTAAAGAAGAGGGTGCTCATATTTAAAAACAAATAAAAACCAAATAGATACAAATGCCTTTTGACTTAAATAATTAAAAAAAATAAGTTGATTTAGATAGTTTGGAGAAGGGAGTGCAGGCATCTAGGTTCTAAAGTCATTCTTAGGACTTAGATGCACAGAGGATGTTTAAAGAGTTAAGAGATTGGTCAATAAATGTATCAGATCTGAATATGAAGATGAATTCAGGTAGACTCTCTGATTGTCATCTCAAGGCCAGTTCCCTCCAACAAGATGACTCAGGTGAACCCCATGTTTGACAAGATAAGGGGTGCTCAAGACTCTAGGAGACCCATTCTTTATTTGCATCTTCTGGATGAGCAACTTAGTTTTTCTCTGACCCAGAAACGACGTATGTTGAGTTAAAAGTGTTTCCTACCTTCAGTGTTTTTACGAAAAAACACTCCTTTTCTAAGGGAGAAAAAGGCTTTTTAATAAGAAAAAGAGGGAGAGAGGGAAGGAAAGAGAGAGGGAGGAAGGGAGGGAGGAAATGAGAGAGAGAGAGAGAGAGAGAGAGAGGGGGGGGGGGAGGGAGGGAGGGAGGGAGGGAGGGAGGGGGAGGGGGAGGGGAGGGGAAGGGGAAGGGGAGGAGGAGGGGAGGGGAGGAGGAGGGGAGGGGAGGGGAGGGGAGGGGAGGGGAGGGGAGGGGAGAGGAGAGGAGAGGAGAGGAGAGGAGAGGAGAGGAGAGGAGAGGAGAGGAGAGGAGAGGAGAGGAGAGGAGAGGAGGAGAGGGAGGCTTAGTTTCCCTTGACCCAGGAAGGTATGTTGGGCTAAAGGTGTCTCCTATCTTTAGTGTTTTTATGAACAAACACTCCTTTTCTAAGGAAGAAAAGGGAACTTTGGAATAAGAAAAAGAGGGAGGGAAGGAGGGAGGGAAAGAGATAGAGATAGAGATAGAGAGATCCCACCCATTTAAGTCCTACAGTGGCTCACACATAGTTCACATTCTAGCTCCATTGAGACTGCAGGCTTCAGAAAGGGCAGACGGACCACTGAGCGCCTTCGCGGCGTTAGAGTTCAAAGACTGACAAAACCCCAAGGATCGGCATCGACCATCACTCAGTCGCCACTTGAATCTAAACAACTCAAGGATCTCCAGCCACCCAAAAAGGGGAACCATGGCAAGTAAGGTGAGTCGAGCTTATGCTCTTTGGTCTTCAAAAGTGAAGGAAGCAGAAGGAGACATTATAAATACAGGAGCTTACTCAGAATAAGTCATAGCCAAGGCAGAGAGAAAGCTATTGGAGAAGTCTTACCAAAGTCCGTGCCTCAATTGTCCTTTTATGATTGCTGAGAGATGGTGTCACTGGAGCAGAGTGATCTCTGGACAAGGATCCTAAAGAATTCCCAGAGAGAAGGGGAAAGCCAATTCAGGACCAGTGGAGTTGTTGACATACATAAAGGAAAAGAATTTCAGCCGGGCGTGGTGGCGCACTTGTAATCCCAGTGCTTGGGAGGCTGAGACAGAAGGATCGCAGGTTCAAAGCCAGCCTCAGCAGCTTAGTGAGGCTCTCAGCAACTTAGTGAGACCCTGTTTCCAAGTAAAATATAAAATAGATCTGGAGGTATAGCCTGAAGGCAGAGGGCTCCTTTGTTCCATTCCCAGTAACACACACACACACACACACACACACACACACACACACACGAATTACAGCATGTGTTTGTAGAGGCACAAAGTTATATTTAGGAAAGACGGGATACTCTTTTAAGGGAGAATGTGGGCCATTTCAAGAGCGAGAGATGCATTTGGAGGTTCCCAGCTCCTCCTTTAGGGAAAACTTTGGGTGGCCATGGGAAGGTGTGTAGGATGTATCAGCCTGGTGAGCTCAGATCAGTTCAGAGTGGTCTGGTCATTCTCAGGACCCTTAGGCTGATGAGGTCCCTATTGTGTGATCAATGGTTAACACTGGAAAGCTCCCTAAATTCTATGTTTCTTAAAAATATACTCTTTGTTTAATTTATTAATGGGCTAGTAGAGTGCAAGGTGGATTTATAGATTTCTCAGAAATCTTGGCATGATAGGCCTGGAGTGAGAACGGTCTGCAAAAGTGTGCAAAACTTTAAATTGAAGTTGCAATTCTTTGTCCTTTCTCCTTTCCACCTATTTTTAAATTTTTTTCTATTCTACTTTAGAATGGTCATTTTCCTGGATCAATGCTACATTGAGGGTTTTCTTTTTAATTTTCAAAAAGTAACTTTATAACCCTGTTATTTAGAAATAAGAAGAAAAATACTAGAAGAATCAACTTAAAGAGGTAGAAGCAATTGCCTCCAGAATAGGAAGGGACAAAGAAATGTGATTTTTTTATTGAACATAAATGGTATACATTTAAACTATATTTGGTGCCCTCTCCCCCCCCCGCCCCCGTTTTCCCTTCCCCCTCCCACCAATGGTTGTCCAGGATAACCATGTCTTATTCATAATTTTACACATATTCGGATGTAGACCCTCATTAATCAAGACCAGCCTTCCTCCTTGATAAGTAAAATAAAAAATTAAATGCGAGTAAAATAAAAATAAGTGAGTACGGCGGAGTGTGAAAAACACGAGAGAGGTCCGGTACACGTGGCATGTAAAGTTTTAATGGCACGGCTCTCCCAGGGATCAGGGCGAGGCACCGTGGGGCCCGCGCGCCTGTCCGAAGCTTGAGGACGCGGGCTCTCCTTTTCAAGGTATGCATCTCGCGAGAGGAGGGTTTACTCGCGGGAACGCCCAATTCTCGCGGGGGTTTCAGCCCCTCCCTTGCCCTGCAGAGGTCACGTGACACAAAGTCACACGAGTGCAGGACCCAACTTAACATTCCGGCCTTTTGATGGTAGGGATAATGGATGACGTTGGACCCTCTAGCTTCTTCCTGCTGTCAAGGGGCGTCGTCAGGGGCCCCAGGCCGGGAGGAGTTGGGAGTCCAGTCCCCCAGAAGGGGGTGCAGGTGGGTGCATAGCTGCAGTGCGAATTGGAGGTTACCCTGGACAGCTTAGTGATGTGTGCTTGAGGAGGCTTGAACAGGCAAGGGCTATTAAAGAAAAAAACAAATCATGAGATTGAGCAGGCGACCAAAAAGGAGACTGGTTTACTCAGTACCTGGAGAGCTACCCTGAGCTGGCAAAGAGGATGGAGGTTGAGGGATCCAGGAGCCATCAGTCTTCAGCCAGGCTGAGTAGGGCCAGCGGCGGGGCCTGGTCTGGAAAGGTGCTCCCCCTGTGTTGAGGCACCTGGGGCTCACCCTTTTCCAAGGGCGCTGTTCCAGTGGCCCTCCTGGCCACACGCCGAGCAGTCTGATTGGTAGGCGTGGCTTTGCCCCACTTGAGGCAGGCTCCTGGAGGTAGTTGTTGTTGCAGTCCTCCATACCTAGGTGGCGCTCCAGGGGACTGAGCCGCCACCGCCAGCCAAAGGGCAGCTACCAGGGATCTGCTTTTTGGCAAAGTCAAGAGTGTACGCTCCATCTCCGCCTGTTTCTCTCTGGAATTAAAACTTAGATGCCATGTTAAGGTTCTGTCAGCTGCGACGGACCTATACTCACAAAGAGCACGTCCCGAGACGGGTGTCCAGCAAGAATGGCAACGCGGATTCCGCACGGGCAGACAGAGAGTGTCGCCCCAGCCCCGGCCTGTCGTTTCCCGCAGCACCTAGGGCGCGCCCGAGCGGGCCGCCCAGCAAAATTGCAGTCTGGCGTGGGCCAAGATGGCGACTGTGACATCACCAGGCAGCGACTACGCGCCATCACAAAATGGCAGCTGGCGGGAAAATAAATGGCAGCTGATAGGGGAGAGCATTTGGAGGGATACCAGACCGCTTATAAAAGTTCCTAACTATTCCTGGGCCACCGCAACCTATTTCCCAACTCGTATCAAGGCAGACAGGCTCTCAGGGCATCTGCTAGTATAAAGGTTCGACTTCCCATAATTGGTTCGCGGGCAGAAACGAAGAACAGGAAATGGGCGTCCCCGATTTCCCTGCTCAATCGTTCAGAAACAGAGGTTAAGAGATAGGGAAGAACGTCTTCATTCCTTCTCAAAACCGGAGGATGACCTGGTCATCCGCAGGGTGGTCCCAGTGGACCGGGGGACAATGGGTCACCAAGCGCTTGGATTTTTGGGTCCCAGTGGACCAGAAGACCCAAGTCCGGAACCCGCTAACCAAGGGAAGGAGGCAGTTTACCGGAGTGAAGTGTTGCCAGCCAGCGCTGGCTGCGACAGAAGCGCTGAGAAGCTGCTGGGAGCGTGGTGGAGCTGGGGCGCGTGGATGCCGGTGGCTGGTGTGGACAGCACTGGCGGCTGGCGCAGGCAGGATCAGTGGGGGTGCGCAGGCGGCATGGCTTGCCGGGCCCGCGGCGTGGAGACAAAATGGCCTCCAGGCACGTGGCAGTCGCTGAGGCTGGGCCCCGAGGAGCACCGCCAGTGAGCCTGGCTTGGGCGGGTGAAACGGAGCAGCAGCAGCAAGTAGAGCTACGCCTGGCGCGGGTGACTGTGGCGGACACCGAAGCCGGCTGTGCGCCGCCCAATGAGCCTGGCTCGGGGCGGGCGGGGCAGAGGTCCTGGCGGTGACTGGAGCGCCGAGCTGGAACGGCGGTTTTAGGAGGTCCAAGCAGCAGGCAGAGGTCCTGGCCCGTGCAGGAGGTCGGCAAGCAGAACAGGTGCCAGCATTACCCAAGGAGCCTGGCTCCGGGCGGGTGGAACTAGCAGCCTGGCGGCCGGCGGAGCCTGCACGCCCCGGCAGTGGTGGCTGCGGCCGCGGTGGCAGTGGAAGATGGCCTCCGGTGCTCCAGAAGAGAGCACATGGGCGGGAAAAGATGGCCACCGGCTCTCAGCGGAGCGCGGGGCCGAAAAGATGGCTGTGGGCTCTCAGCAGAGCGCGGGGCTGAAAAGATGGCCGCGAGCTCTCAGCAGAGCTCGGGGCTGGAAAGATGGCCACCGGCTCTCAGCAGAGCTCGGGGCCGAAAAGATGGCCGCGAGCTCTCAGCAGAGCTCGTGGCTGGAAAGATGGCCGCGAGCTCTCAGCAGAGATCGGGGCGGGAAGAAGGCCGCCGGCTCTCAGCAGAGCGCGGGGCCGAAAAGATGGCCGTGAGCTCTCAGCAGAGCTCGGGACCGGAAAGATGGCCGCAGACTCTCAGCAGAGCCCGGGGCGGGAAGAAGGCCGCCGGCTCTCCCGGAGAGCGCGGGACTGGGGAAGAAGGCTTACGGTCCAGGCAGGCACGGGGCAGCAGTGGCGGCAGTGGCGGGAGCAACGCCTGCAAGCGGAGCGCTGGTGTGGGACCTCACAGTCGAGCTGCTGGCGGGTCGGAGAGTCCGGGGCTCAAAAAGAGAGTAAAAAGAAAAAGAGAAAAAAAGAAAAAAAAAAAGAAAAAAATGGGGAGGGACCCAAGAGTTCTCCCGGTTCGGCACCAAATGATAAGTAAAATAAAAAATTAAATGCGAGTAAAATAAAAATAAGTGAGTACGGCGGAGTGTGAAAAACACGAGAGAGGTCTGGTACACGTGGCATGTAAAGTTTTAATGGCACGGCTCTCCCGGGGATCAGGGCGAGGCACCGTGGGGCCCGCGCGCCTGTCCGAAGCTTGAGGACGCGGGCTCTCCTTTTCAAGGTATGCATCTCGCGAGAGGAGGGTTTACTCGCGGGAACGCCCAATTCTCGCGGGGGTTTCAGCCCCTCCCTTGCCCTGCAGAGGTCATGTGACACAAAGTCACATGAGTGCAGGACCCAATTTAACACTCCTCTCCTATCTTTCCATTCAAACTTTGCTGATATTTCCCCTCCATTATCTAGAGTCCCACTGGTACCCTCTGTGTTCCCTAGTTTGGGCATATTAGAGGAAACATATGTACCTTTTCCTTCTGTGCTTGGCTGATCTCACTTAACATAATGTTCTCCAGGACTTTCCATCTTCTTGCAAATGATATGATTTTGTTCTTTTTTATGGCTGAGTAGAATTCCATTGTGTGCATTTTCTTTCCAGAGTTTTGCAATCCATTCATCTGTTGATGGGGACCTGGATTGGTTCCATATTTTGGTTATTACAAATTGTGCTGCTATGAACATAGGTATGCATATGTTGCTGTAGTTCTCTGAATTCAACCCTTTTGGAAAAATACCCAGGAGTGGTATAGCTGGATCATATGGTGGATCTATTCCCACCTTTCTTAGGAATCTCCACACAGATCTCCATAGTGGCTGAACTAGTTTGCATTCCCACCAACAGTGTAAAAGAGTTCCTCTTTCCCCACATCCTCGCCAGCATTTGTTGTTATTTGATTTCTTTATGCTTGCCACTCTGACTGGGGTTAGATGGAATCTCAGAGTGGTTTTCATTTGCATCTCCCTGATGGCCAGTGATGAAGAACATCTTTTCATGTATCTGTTGGCCCTTTGTATCTCTTCTTTTGTGAAGTGTCTATTTAGTTCATTTGCCCATTTCTTAATTGGGTTGTTTGTTTTGCTAGTGAAGAGTCTTTTGAGCTCTTTGTATATTCTGGATACTACCCCCCTATCAGAGTGGTGGCTGGTAAAGATCTTTTCCCATTCTGTAGGCTTCCTCTTTAGGTTACTGATGGTTTCCTTTGATGAGAGGAAACTTTTTAGTTTGATGCTATCCCACTTGCTCTAATTTCCTGAGCTTTGGAGGTTTTGTTGAGAAAGTTACTGCCTGTGCCAATATGTTGTAGTGTTGAGCCTATGCTCTCCTCTACTAACTTCACAGTCTCAGGTCTAATTTCCAAGTCTTTGATCCATCTTGAGTTGATTCCTGTGCATGGTGAGAGGTAAGGATTTAGTTCCATCTTTCTACAAATGGATAGCCAGTTCTCCCAGCACCATTTGTTGAAAAGGCTGTCTTTTCTCCAGCGTATGAGTTTGGCCCCTTTGTCAAAGATTAATTGACTAAAGATGTGTGGATTTGTTTCTGTATCTTCTATTCTAATCCACTGGTCAGTATATCTGTTTTTGTGCCAGTACCATGCTGTTTTTACTACTATTGCTCTACAGTATAATTTGAAGTCTGGGATTGTGATGCCTCCTGCATGTTTCTTATTGCTGAGAATTGCTTTGGCTATTCTGGGTCTTTTCTTTCTCCATATAAAGTTCATGGTTGATTTTTCTAGGTCTCTGAAGAATGTCGTTGGTATTTTAATGAGAATTGCATTGAATCTATAGATCAGTTTTGGCAGAATGGCCATTTTGATGATATTTATTCTGCCTATCCATGAGCACGGGAGGTCTTTCCATCTTCCAAGGTCTTCTTCAATTTCTTTCTTTAATGTTTTATAGTTTTTGTTGTAGAGGTCTTTTACATCTTGGGTTAGGTTTATTCCTAGGTATTTTATTGGTTTTGAGGTTATAGTGAATGGAATTGTTTTCTTTGTTTCTTTCATTGTGGACTCATTGTTGGCATAAAGAAAAGCCACTGATTTCTTTAGGTTGATTTTGTATCCTGCGACTTTGCTGAATTTGTCAATCAGCTCCAGAATTCTTTTGGTTGAGTTCTTTGGGTCTTCCAGATAAAGGATCATGTCATCTGCAAATAAGGATAATTTTAATTCCTCTCTTCCTATGTGGATTCCTTTGATTTCCTTCTCTTGTCTTATTGCTGCAGCAAGGGTCTCAAGGACTATATTGAAAAGGAGTGGTGATAGTGGGCATCCTTGTGATTCCTGATTTTAGAGAAAATTCTTGCAGTTCTTCCCCATTCAATATAATGTTGGCTTTGGGTTTACAGTATATTGCCTTAATGATGTTGAGGTACATTCCTTCTATCCCAATTTTCTGCAGTGTTTTTAACATAAATTGGTGTTGGATTTTGTCGAATGCTTTTTCAGCATCTGTTGCTATGATGATGTGGTTTTTGTTCTTGGTTCTATTTATGTGGTGAATAACGTATTGATTTGCGTATGTTGAACCAGCCTTGTTTTTCTGGGATGAAACCGACTTGGTCATGATGTATTATTCTCTTGATATAGTTTTGAATGCGTATGGCTAGTATTTTGTTTAGAATTTTTGCATCTATGTTCATTAAGGATATTGGTCTGTAGTTTTCCTTTCTTGAGGTATCTTTATTTGTTTTGGTAATTAATGTGATACTGGCCTCATAGAAGGAATTTGGGAGAGTTCAATCTCTTTCAATTTCCTGGAACAAGTTCTGAAGTATTGGTATTAGTTGTTCACTGAAGGTTTTGTAAAATTCAGGTGGAAACCCATCTGGGCCTGGGCTTTTCTTTGGTGGAAGAATTTTTATTGCCATTTCTATTTCTTCCATTGCTATTGGTTGGTTTAGGCTTGCTATGTCCTCTTGGTTAAGTTTAGGTAGGTTAATTGTGCTTAGAAATCTATCAATTTCTTCCATGTTTTCTAGTCTATTGGAATATAAATTTTTAAAGTAGTTTCTCACAATCTTTTGAATTTCTTCACTATCTGTGGTGATATCTCCTTTTTCACTTCTAATTTTGATAATTTGAGTTGATTCTCTTTTTCTTTAGGTTAGGTTGGCCAGGGGTTTATCAATTCTATTAATCTTTTCAAAGAACCAGCTTTTTGCTTTATTGATTCTTTGAATTGTTTTTTTTTTGTTCTCTATTTCATTTATTTCTGCTCTAATTTTAATAATTTCTTGCCTTCTGCTGACTTTGGGAATAGACTGTTGCAGTCCTTCTAGGTCCTTTAATTGTATCATTAGGTTCTTTACTTGGTGATTCTCTGTCCTTCTTATGTGGACACTCAATGCAATAAACTTTCCTCTTAATACTGCCTTCATAGTGTCCCATAGATTTTGGTAGGTTGTGTCTCTGTTTCCATTTGTTTCCATAAATTTCTTTATTTCTTCCCTAATTTCCACTCTTACCCATTCATCATTCAATAGTGTATCATTCAATCTCCATGTATTTGAATAATTTCTTTTGAGTTTTCGGTTGTTGATTTCTACTTTTATTCCATCATGGTCTAAAAAGATTCAAGGGATTATATTACATGTTTTGAATTTGCAGGCGTTTTCTTTGTGACCCAGGATGTGGTCTATTTTGGAGAAGGTTCCATGGGCTGCTGAGAAGAATGTGTATTCTGTAGTTCCTGGCTGAAATATTATGTAGATGTCTATTAGGTTCATTTCATTTATGGTTTTGTTTAGTTCTAAGGAGTCTTTACAGAGACTTCTGCGAAGATGGCGACGGAGAAAAGCGGGACTTACGAGCCTCGCTAACAACCAATCTCTATTACCACAAAATCAGCGCCTTTCATAGCCAGAAAACACCATCAGCAGAGAAACAAAAAATGTAATTACAAGGGACAGAGAAAAAGAGGGCTGGAAATATGAGACATCAGAAAGAAACCAGACTGCAGTGCTGCGGCCGGAGCCGCGGCATGGAACGGTGCGGGCACCATCTTCCCTTGCAGCACCAGGCCCCAGAGAGGAGGGGGATTCATAACGGAGCTCAGAGCCAGAGAGAAGATACGCGGGCCTCATGGCCGAGGACGCTGCAGCAGTGCCTTACTGCTGGTGGCAGCGGCAAGTTCACCAGACGGCACCAGACCAATGCACTCAACAGCCCTCCAGGATCCAGAGAGGAGCGGTGGACAGCGAGCCGAGGTGAGCTGCTGCAGATCAGCTGGGCGGAATTCAGAAGATTTTTCGGTGCAGGGAGCATCTAAAGCTCCCAGTGGCTGGGCTCAGCCCACCCTGCATGGACTCAGAGCGGAGCTCAAAACCAGAGAAGAAATACGCCAGCATCACGGCCGAGGGTGTGGCAGCGGCGCCATATTGCCACCAGTGGCAGCAGCAGTGAATTCACCGAGTCCACTACAGCTCCATCAGCGCACGCAACAACAGTGAGTCAAATTGCGGCCCCTAGAGGAGAAATCCCAGTACTGCACTCCCAGGGACTTGACGCAGTGGGGGAGTAGCAGTGGCAGAGATATCACACCATAGGAGAACGCCCAACCTGGCACCCCCCATGGTCTAAAACAACCTCGATTGACTCCCTGGGTCTGAGACTCTGCGATACAACCTAGTAAAGGAGTAGTGGGGACTGAGATACCACAGACTCGAGATCCAGAGCACCTTAAGTGAAGTCGTAGTGACCAAAGGGAATAACCCAGAGAAGGCACAAACTTCCAAAATCATGGGAAAGAGGAATAACAATGGATCAATGAATGCCCACAACCCCATAATATCAGAACCCGATAAAACAGAAATTCAGAGATTTCTAGAAGATCAAATCAGGAAAATAACTGTAGAAATAATAGAGGTGTTTCAAAAAGAATTCAAAGGGAGCCAAAAAGAGATAAAGGATGCAATTAATGAAGTAAAGGCCTCAATTAAAAATACAAACAACCGATTAGACCACATGGAGAATAGAATCTCACTCTTAGAAGATGATCACTCCAATTTAGAAATTTCTAATTTAGAAAAAAAATCCAACAGCAGGAATCTGACATTGAAGAAATATGGGCCCATTTTAAGAGAGCTAACCTAAGAATAATTGGAATAGAAGAGGGAAAAGAAGGTGAAACCAAAGGGATCAGCAATCTCTTCAAGGAAGTAATAGCAGAAAATTTCCAAACATAGAGCAAGAGGTCAATACACAGGTCCAGGAAACTTATAGAACCCCCTTTAGACAGGATTGGAGATGAGGATTCCCACGCCACATAATTGTCAAAATGACCAATGTGGAAGCCAGGCAGAGAACCTTAAAGGCAACAAAAACAAAGGGCCAAGTGACATTCAGAGGCAAACCAATTAGAATCACTCCAGACTTCCCAAACCAAGTCATGAGAGCCAGAAGGGCTTGGAGTAACATATTCCAAACTCTGAAAGAAAACAACTTCCAGCCAAAAATTTCCTACCCAGCAAAACTTTCTATCAAATTAGATGGGGAAATAAGAAACTTCCATGACAAACAGAAACTGAAGGAATTTATGTCTTCAAAACCAGCGCTAGAAAAAATACTCAAAGAGATTAACTATAAAGAAGAACTAGGTAACACAGACCAGAACCAGAGAAACAAGATTTTCCATCCAACAAACAACTAAGATTGGTAATCTGTGGAGATTCATTATTTATGTTAGTCTTTTACCTATCTCTAAATTGTATTGTTTGCTTTTATTGTTGTTGATTTTTAGATTTCTAGTTGGGATATTAATATACCTTCAGATATAGCATTTAGAAATATTTTATCCCATTCTATCAGTAACTTTTAACTGTTTACATTGTCTTTGGATATACAATATTGTTTTATTTTTTAGGGAGTTTGTTTACCCTTCTGTTACCTATGCCATTTAAATCATATCCAAGAAATCACTGTCAATTTCAGTGTTGTGAGGTTTAATGACCCAGATTTTCTTCTAAAAGTTTATAGTCTTAAGATTTATATTTAGGTCTTTTATCTATTTTGAGTTAATATTTGTATATGGTGTTAGGTAAGGGTCCAATTTTATTCTTTTTTTACGTAATTATTATTTTTCAATGATATTTAGTTAAAAGATTATTATTTCCTCCACCAAATGTTCATGAAAACCTTGTCAAAAATAACTTGACAATATATGGAAGAATTTATCTCTAGGCTTTTATTTAACTCAAATGGTTCATATATCTGCCTTTATAACAGTATTACACTGTTTCAATTATTGTAGCTTTATATGGTTTGAAATCAGAAAATATACATCTTGCTTTGTTCTTTTTTGAAATTGTTTTGGGTATCTAGAGTCCATATTCCATATTAGGATAGATTTTTTCTGAAAAATAAATAAATAAATGTATGATAGTTTCACCTTAAAAAAAGAGAAAAAATATTCTCTGGTAAGAAAGAAAGGAAAGAAAGCAAAAAGAAATATTGAAATGTTTTCTTTAAGTCATCAAAAGCTTGGTATCAGACAAATGAAATTGTTATGTGAGATTATCATTGTTAATTTTGGATAAATTGCTATAATACTAGATGTCAACCACTAAGCCAAGCATGGGAAGGAGGGATGGGGAGGGAATTGGGTGGGGATCGGGTAGGGGCTAATTGGGTGATGTGTGCATTTATGTCTACAAAAGTTGTTTTTTTTTAATCCCATTATGATGTATGAATACAGTGCACCAATAAAAAAAAAAGAAAATCTAAGGAGTCTTTACTCATCTTTTGCCTTGAAGATCGATCCAGTGGTGTGAGAGGTGTATTTAAATCTCCCAGAATTATTGTATTTAGGTCTATTTGGGATCTGATGTCCAGAAGGGTTTGTTTTATAAATGTGGTTGCACCCACATTTGGGGCATAAATATTTACTATCATTATATCTTCTTGGTGTATTTTCCTTTTAATAAAAGGAAGTGCCCTGATTTGTCTCTTCTGATGTGTTTTAGTTTAAAGTCTGTTTTGTTGGATATCAGTGTTGCTACAACTGCTCTTTTTTGGTCTCCAGTAGCATGGTATATCTTTTTCCATCCTTTCACTTTCAGTCTGTGAATGTCTTTGGCTATAAGATGAGTTTCTTGCAGACAGCATATATTTGGATTATGTTTTTTAATCCACATTGCCAGTCTATGTCTTTTGATTGGTGAGTTAAGTCCTTTGACGTTAAGAGATATTATTGAAATATGATTTTTGTTTTCTGCCATTTTGTGTTCTGTCTACTATTGGGTGGTTTTGTCTTTCTTCTTTACTTAAATGGCCCACTTATGAACTTCCTCTCTACTCTGGTTCTGAAGTCTGCTTCTTTTTTCTTCTTTATGGTTTTTTTTCTTTAAGAATTGTCTCTAGTGTTGGCTTTGAATTCATGAATTTTTTAAGAGTCTGTTTATCCTGAAATTCTTTTGTTTCCCCATTTATTTTGAATAGTAGTTTTGCTGGATAGAGTAGTTTTGGTTGGAAGTTATTTTCTTCCAGGGTCTGAATCCCATCGTACCAGTCTCTCCTAGCATTCCTGACCTGGGTTGTATAGTCTGGGGTGATTCTTATTGTTTTGCCTCTATATGTCACCCGTTCTTTTGTTCTCACTGCTTTTAAGATTCCTTCCTTGGCCTCTATATTGGTCAGTTTGGCTATTATGTGGCATGGGGAGGTCCTTCTTTGGTCCTATCTCAATGGTGTTCTGTATGCCTCCTGGACATGAAGATCCAAGTCTCTTTCCATGTTTGGAAAATTCTCTGAAATTATTTCTTTGAAGAGATTACTGATGCCCTTGGTCTGTACCTCTATCCCTTCTTTAATGCCTATTATCCATAAGTTAGGACACTTCATATTATCCCATATTTGCTGGATGTTTAGGTTTTGTTGCTGTAAAGATTTCTGTATATCACTGACCATGTTTTTCGGTATTGGATGTACTGTCTTCTAACATTGATATTCTGTTTTCCATTTCATCTAATCTTCCAGAATTTCTTTCTATTGCTGTCTTCATTTCACTTATTGATTCTTTCATTTCATTCCAGGCCTCTTTCTGATTCTTAGTGTTTCCAGCTCATCTTTCATCTCCTCTAGACTTGTTTTAAATCCTTTCATCATATTGTAATCAAGATTCAGAACTCCCCTTCCTGCATTTCTTGTAGGTCAGTATTCATGACTTCTGTCGTTTCTCCACTATTCCTGGTTCTCATATTTTCAACGTTCTCAGGCCTGTTCTTCTGATGTCTTCCCATTGATTGTGAGTATTGTGTATAGTCCAGTCTTAGTAGTATAGATTTAGAAGAGTTAACAGGTAAAGAGTACTTTTTCGAGTGGTGAGGGTTGGGTGATGGTGGAGTAGCAGGGGTCAGAAGTCAGGAACCATGAACACCCAAATTTTGTTTCTCTGCTTCACAAAATGACAATAAACAGTAACTCGCTGCTGCCACCGAAGGCAATATGGCTCCGCTGCCACACCCTCAGCTGTGAGGCTGGCGTATTTCTTTTCTGGTTTTGAGCTCCACTCTGAGTCCCTGGAGGGTGTGCTGAGCCCGGCCCCTGGGAGCTTTAGATGCTCCTTGCACCGAAAAAACTGTTGAATTACACCTGGTGTTCCGCAGCTGCTCACCTCAGCTCACTGTCTGCCCCTCCTCTCTGGAGCCTGGTGGCTGGTTGGTGCGCTGGTCTGGAGCTGTCCGGTAAATTCTCCACTGCCAGCAGCAGTATGGTGCTGCTGCCACCATACTGCTGTCCAGGCCGTGAGGCTGGTGTATCTCCTCTCCAGTTCTGAGCTCCGTTCTGAGTTCCCCTCCTCTCTTGAGCCTGGCACTGCGAGGGAAGATGGCACCGGAGCGGGTCCGCCACCACTGAAATGCGAGCTGGTTTCCTCTCTGGCATCTGGCCATTCTTCTAACCTTCCTTCTCTCTGTCCCTCATACTTACAATTTTTATTTCCCTGCTGGTGGTGTTTTCTGGCTATGAAAAGCGCTGATTTTGTAGTAATAAAGATAGGTTGTTAGCGGGATTTGTAAACACCGCTTTACTCAGTCACCATCTTCCCGGAAGTTCAAAATGTGATTTTTTTTCCTTTAGGAATTATGGCAGAACAATAACTAGACTCCTTGTAAAAATAAATTACCTAATCTGCAAAATACAGTTCTATAATCAGACTGCCTGTATCTGAGTCCCACTCCCACCATTTGATAATGGATTCCATGATTATGGAATCATGGGGGAGTTCGAGGTTTTTGACCTCGTTGAGCTCCAGTTTTTCCATTTGCAAAATGAGAGTGAGAATGTAGGAATAAACAAATTTAATTTCTTCTAAATTCTCTTCAATCAGTGCAGAAGCCCTCTGTGTGTGTGTGTGGGGGGGTCTCTACACGTCAAACAAATAGTAGACACCAGCCGAGTGTCTTCTAATTCAATTAAATCCTGACTCTATCTAACTGGAAAGAGCTCAGATCTCAGAGGTTGAAGGATCAATCCCTTTGCTATCCCCTCCTTTAGAAGACAGTAAATTAGGGCTTTCACAATCCCCTTATCAGATATGAGTAATTTGCTAGAGTGGTTCCAGAACTCAGGAAAACATTTATTTACACTTAGTAGTTGGTTATAAAGGCTATGACAAGGGATACTAGTGACTATCAGATGAAGAGATGGCCATGCCAGCCTCTCGGAACCTCCACCTGGTTGGGTGGTGCTGAAATCCCAGCCTTCTAATCCTGCCTTGGTCTTTCTGGTGACCAGTGCCCATGCTGAAGTTAGTTAGGTACTGCTGCTTACCAGTCTACTCATTAGCTCACAAAAGGATACTTATCATTTTGAAGATTCCAAGAATCTTAGGAGTTGAATATCAGAAAACAGCGATGAAGAAAAATACGTATTTCACATTATCACACCACTGAAGAAGACTGAGAATGTGAAGAGCTCGACTGGTGAGTGTTGAGTGAATGGGTGCTTTTGCCGTTATTATTAGATTCTCCCAGACCAACCTAACTTCTCTTTGGGCTCAGCCAGAGCCAACTGATTACTGGGGAGACCCCCATTTTACTGGCTGGCTCTTGGGCATGGTCTTCTCTGGGGGTCCCTTGGAGGTGGGCTCACAGAGTCCCTGCACTTAGCCAGCTCCCCCCAGGATCAGTCTGGCCCTGCTCTAGAATCTATCCCTGCCCCCTGGGGGTCATAGCTTTGTTTTCTTCTATATTTCCAAACCCTGTGGTTGCCTTGCCTAGCTAAAAGGGGAAGGAGAGGATCAGCCCAAGGAGGAGGAGGAAGAGGAAAACAAGACAAACAGCCAGTGCAGGAGAAAGGAGTGTGTGTCTGGTGGTCCCTGTGCCTGGGACTAGCAGCTGTGAGCCCTGCCACCTTTCAGCCTGCCTCAACCTGCTGCTTCCCCGTGGAGGCCATGGGCCTGGGGGCTCTGCTGGTCCTGCTCGTGGCTGCAGCTCGGCATGGTAAGAGCAGAAGTGGGCACTTTTGTGGGAGTGTGACAGAGATAACCCTGTCAAGGGACTTGAGAGCCCCTCTCCCACTGGGTGTCCCCACTCTCTGCTGGGTCTCCCAGCACTGGAATGCAGGTTTGCAATTATCTACTTTAGAAAGTCAGTGGAGGGAAAGGGGGTAAGGTGGGCTGGAATCGGCTGGGCCAAGGCCGAGGGTCTGTCGCAGCCTGTTGACTTGCTGTGAGTCCTGAGCAAACCCCTGACACTCTCGGGACTTTGGCCTCCACGTCCACTCAACGGTGGAGGTGGAGCTCAGCTAATGCAATGATTTGGAACTTTCCTGTGCATACAGGAAATCGCCTGGGGCCCTTGTTACAAGGCAGATTCTGACTCCATAGGTCTCATAGGTGACATGAGATTCTGCACTCTGGCAAGCTCCTAGGAGGGGCTGAGGCTGCTCTGAGCAGAGGCCCTAGAGAGCCCTCAATGCTCTACCAGCTGCAGTTCCTCCTGACAGGGCCTGTCTCAGAAGGTCCAATGGGGCAGTGGTCTTTCCTTGGAAGGCTTGGGTAAGGGGCTAGGAAAAGACAGGAGGTTGGCCTTTTTAGCCCAGGACTCAAGAATGGGGGATTTGGTGAGAGAGAGCTATAAGGCTAGAGGGGCCCCGGGGAAGGCCAGTGAGGGTCTCCCCAGACAGAACTTTCCCAGACACAGGCTTGAGGTCTCAGGAAGGGAGCTGCATGGGCATCCCACCCACCTCCACCCTCCAGGTGTTTCCATTTGCAGAATTCCCATCTAGGAGACTGCCCAACTACAGAGAAGGGGCCGGTGTATCGGGGCTG
Source organism: Muscardinus avellanarius (assembly GCF_963383645.1). Taxonomy (NCBI): domain Eukaryota; kingdom Metazoa; phylum Chordata; class Mammalia; order Rodentia; family Gliridae; genus Muscardinus; species Muscardinus avellanarius. The sequence goes on along the minus strand of NC_137793.1, from coordinate 32,688,765 downwards.
TTGGCCCAGCAGACGTGCTTCATGTCGCAGTGCCTGTTCATCTGGAGGGGTCCAGGGGAGGTGGGTTTGGTGGGGAGGAAGGGTGCTCTCACTCTGGCCTCCCTACAGGAGGAGTTGGTATATCTGGTCCTTGAGATATAATGTCCCACTGAAGGCCTTTTGCTGGCCCAGCCAATCTCCTTGGCTTGTGTGTTTGTTCTCTTTTATTGGGATGTGTTTTTCATGCATCAGAAAGCATGTTTGTCTTCTTTAAGTGTGCAATGTGGTGAGGATTGAAAAATGCTCATGCTTGTGTAGCCACTGTCTCAAGTAACGTAGGGACTATTCCTCTTTCCCAGAAAGTTCTGTGGGTTTGATTTCACTGTCTTGTCTTGTTCCCACCCAAGGAAGTGTCTGTGGGTTAGTGTGTGTGTGTATGTGTGTGTGAACACACATGTGATGGGCTGTCCAATGTCCAGCTCCGAGGGAAAGGAGATGGGGGCAGGGGGCTGGAAACCTTAGTTTACACTCAGCAGACTGGTAGTGAGTGAGTGGGGCTGGAGAGGAGGCGTGCAGGGAATGGTGCCGGAGCACCCGAAGACGGGGAGATGCTCTCTTCTCCACCAGGTGAGGAGCTCAGGGCTGAGGAGGGGCTATGTCCAGGGGGCAGTGCTTGAGTGTTGGGGGAGGGGAGAAGGAGACTGGGGAGCCTCCTGGGAGCTGCTGATGGAGGCCTTCGTCAGACAAATGGAAAGGAGCAGAGGTGGAAACCTGGGGGCCTAGGAAGAATTTGGGGGCTGAGATGAGAGAGGCAAAGACTGGACAGGTGCAGAGGAGACCTAGGTCAGTGTTAATCAAGCCCCGCGCCCCCCACCCAAAGGTGATGGGGCTGAGCAAGCCTCCCTCCCCACCTAGAGGCCAGCAGGGAAAGTGGGTGGCGGAAGTAAAGGGCACCAGCCCTGTCCTGCATGAATATCGGGGACCACAGGATAGAACAAAACAAGACAGATACCTTTCCCGGACCACATTTCCAAGAGACCAGCGATGGGTTAGAGGGATAGGCTGGGGGAGGGGGAAGGAGAAGCTGCCTGCGAGAAGAGGCAGATGCAGAAACAGGAAGGAGTGCTGAATCACAGAACCCAAGACAGCGGGAGGTTTTGCTCATGGCCTGTGGCTATTAAAGGTTAAAAATATTTAAATATCAGTATCAGACCCAGAGAAGGCATTAGAAATATAGCAATGGAAGTAGAAGCTCGGGGCAGGCGCAGCTGAGGGTACCTTCATCTCCTCCCCAGCAGAGCTCTGTCTAAAGAGGGACTGGGATCCTTCCCATCAGAAAAAGGGGTACCTGGGGCACAGAGGATAAGCAGCCTCCCAGCTATAAAGGGGGAAGCCATGGGAACCAAACCCCAAGCTACTTCCTGCAGTTAGTCCAGCCTGGGGCCCTGGAGTGTTGCTGTGGTAATAGGGCAGTACTGAGATTTGCCAAAAGTCTGTAAGAAATGGCATTTGTCCCTCTTCCTTGTGGTCACCAAAAGGCCATAACTACAGGTATCGGCCATGGCAGTATGAAGTTCATCCAGTGTGTGTGTGTGTGTGTGTGTGTGTGTGTGTGTGTGTGAGAGAGAGAGAGAGAGAGAGAGAGAGAGAGAGAGAGAGAGAGAGAGAGACTAAGAATGGAATCTTGGGGCATTCTATATCCAAGCTACATGCCTATTCCTATTTTATTCTTTGATTTTGAAATAGGGTTTCATTAAGTTGTTGAGGCTGGCTGCAAACCTGTGAGCCTCCTGTCTCAGCTTCCCAATGTCAGGATTACAAGCATGCGCCACCACACCCATTTTTGTTTTTGTTTTTGTTTTATGGTTTTAGATATTGAACCCAGGGACATTCTACCTTGGAGCTATGCCCCAGCCCTTTTTACTTTTTATTTTGAAACAGAGTTTCTGTTGCTAAGCAACAACAACCTCAAACCTGCAATCTTCCTGTGTCAGCCTCCCAAGCACTGGGATTATAGGCGTGCACTACTATACCTAGTTTATACATCCTTTTTGCTAACTAGGAGCTCTGGCAGAAGGCTGTACATTACTGATGGGCTCTAAATCGGAACATAGTTAAAACATCCTGAAATTCACCTTTCCAATTTTGGGCTCTCAGGAGAGGTCAGGGGTTGGGGGAACACCCATTTAAAGAGTGTTTGTAGTCTGACATGGTGGCACACACCTGTAATCCCCGTATTTGGAAGGATCACAGGTTCAAGGCCAGCCTCAGCAGCTTGGTGAGGTTCTCAGCAACTCAGCAAGACCCTGTTTCAAAATAAAAAATTTAAAAGTAAGGCTAAGGGTATAGCTCAGATGTAGAATGCCCCTGGGTTCAGGCCCCAGTAACCCCTCCTACACACACACACACACACACACACACACACACACACACACAGAGTGTCAGTATCCCATGTGGTGGTACACATACCTAGAATCATGGCAGGCTTGGGAATTAGGCAGGATGGTTTACAAGTCTGAGCCAGCCTGGATAATTTAGCAAGACCCTGACTCAAAACAAAAAATAAAAAGGGCTATGGATGTAGCTCAGTTGTATAGCACCCTGGTTCCAATCCTCAGTATTGCCAAAAAAAAAAAAAAAATGTTTCCCAAGAATAGTGAATTCAGCTGAGGTCCTCAGGCTGATGTGTTGCTGTTCCCCATAAAAAACAAACAAACAAACAAACAAACAAACAAAAGGAGCCGGGCATGGTGGCGCACGCCTGTAATCCCAGCATTTGGGAGGCTGAGACAGGAGGATTTATAGTTCACAGACAGCCTCAGCTACTTAGGCCCTTTGAAACTCAGTGAGACCCTGTTTCAAAATAAAGAATAAAAAATATGGCTGGAAGGTGTATCTCAGAGGTAGAATGCCCCTGAGTTCCATCCCCAGTACAACAACAACAACAAAAAAAAAACCCAAAACAAAAAACACCCCCAAAACAAAACAAAAAACAGAAGGGCTAGAGCAGAAGGGCCGCTCCTCCAGCCAGCCAGTGGGGCAGTGGTGGAACCAGGCCTCACAGCCCTGTGCACCCAGATCCCACACACCCACCCCTCCTGGAGTCCTGGAGAGGCGGGATGGCCAGGAAGGATGGCCAGGCAGGATGGCCAGGAGTGCCGGACAGGAAGCAGAAGTGAGATGTCCTGGTAGAAGGGCTGCAGGCTGAGCGGAAACCAGGCCAAGCAGGAGGCCAGCAGTGTGTTTCCGCCCATGCAGGCCGGGGCGCCTGGCAGCCCCTCGGAGCCGTGAATCAGCTCTCACTTCCCTCCTTCACCCCTATTTTAGGACCTGGAAAAATGCTGACACTGCAGAGCCAACAACGGGCCTCCTTCCCCGAAGGCCAGATAGGAGTTTCAAGTTCTCTTTTCTCCTTCAAGAAAATTTTCCTTAAAAGAGATTGATTCCCCAGTAAGCACAGCAGTGCTGGGAGAGGGGTAGCCTACAACACAAACACAGTGCCTACATGTTTCTGAGTCTTTATTCAAAGACAGGTGATGTTCTAAGGTTTCCATGCATTTATTTATTTACTTAACCTGCCATCTTCCTGTTTCAGCCTCCCACTTACTATAATTATGAGCATACGCCGTCACGCCTGGTTGGTTTCTGTGCATTTTAAACACCTAACATGCCAGTGAATGGGTACAATTATTGTCACCATTTAACAGAAAGGAGAACTGAGACGCAGAGCCTCTGGGCCATCCCACTGTGCTACGCACCGTGGATCCAGTAGTGGGAATGGCAGGTCAGGGGACTTTTAGGACCTCTTCCACTCTGCGGGGCTGAGATCTGACACCCCTTTTCTCCTTCATTGCGTGAACTAAGTCAGAAGAGGTGTCCATGAATATTCCATTCATTCATTCCTCCATGGCCCACGTTGTATTCAGGGTTGATGGAGTCTACACCTGGGAAGAATGACACTGTCTATCCAAGAGGGAAGGCAAAGCAGAAGTCTGGGGACCCAAAGGGACAGAGGCCTGGGTGCGAGGCCAGGGGATCCCCTCCTTCTCAGATGAGGGGCCTCCTGGACATCAGAGCTGCGAGTCCATCTCCACAGGTTTGGGAGTTGAGCAAATGATCAGAGGGACCCAGACTTATTCAAGGAGACCCTAGCAGCAGCCTTGCCAAAGTCCCAGCCACCTGGGTCAGGGAAGGGCCCAGGAGGTGCATCCCAGCCTCTGTCTGCCACCCCACCAGGTCAGGGAGTCCCGGTGATCGAGCCCAGCGGTCCTGAACTGGTCGTAGAGCCAGGTGCAACGGTGACCCTGCGATGTGTGGGCAATGGCAGTGTTGGATGGGACGGCCCCATCTCCCCTCGCTGGAACCTGCACCCCGGCGCCCCCAGCAGTGTCCTGACCACAAACAATGCCACCTTCCAAAACACTGGGACCTATCGCTGCACGGAGCTTGGAGACCCCCTGGGGGGCAGCGCCACCATCCACCTGTTCGTCAAAGGTGAGGACTCTGAGCCCTCTCCCAGGAGGCCTCACTGTACAGAGCAGAAGGGGCAGCCCCTCTTAGTTCCATTCAGTAAACTGGTCCCACGTGTATTGAGCACTGATCAAGAGTAAGGACCTATGACAGTGCCTCTAATTTATTGTCATCCTCACAGTAACCCTGTTAGATAAATTCTGTTATGCCCAGTTTCCAGAGGCTCAGAGGAGTTGAATCATTTTCCCAAGGCCCACAGCATCAATTAGCCCAGGTGAATCCAACCCAGAAGCTCACTCTAAAGCCTCAGTCAAAAGACCCTGGTATGATATGACCTCAGGCAGATGCTCAGCCTTCTGAGCCTCCCTGTCACTGATGTCCAGGGAGGGAGGGAAAGCGGCTGTAACTTGTGGTCTCTACCACAGACCCTGCTCGGCCCTGGAACCTGCTGGCACAGGAGGTGACCGTATTTGAGGGTGAAGATGCCCTCCTGCCCTGCCTGCTCACGGACCCCAGGCTGGAGGCCGGTGTCTCACTGGTGCGCGTGCGTGGCCGGCCCGTCCGGCGCCAAACCAACTACACATTCTCGCCCTGGTATGGCTTCACCATCCACAAGGCCCAGCTGCTGGATGGCCAGGACTACCAGTGCAGTGCCCTGGTGGACGGCAGGACGGTGACAACTCTCGGCATCCAGCTTAAAGTGAAGAATGGTGTGTGGGGCAGCAAGGAACCGGCCAGGTGGGGTGGAGAGGCTGGGACAGCGAGCCCGAAGCCCTGTGGCGGGGGCTGGGGCTGGGGCTGTTGGGAGTAACAGATAACTCCCTCCTGCTGCTTCTCCCTTCCAGTCATTCCACAGCCATCTGTGGGGCAAGAGGGGCAAGGTGAGATGCAGACTGCCTTCAAGTATACTAAGTCAGTGGGTAGTACTAACAAACAACCTGACAGTTGACAAAAGAGTGTGTGGGTGAGGGAGCCTCATGGAGGAACCTCCACACATTCTTTCCCTTTCTTTCTTTCTTCCTTTCTTTCTTTCCTTCCTTCTACCTTCGGGCTATACTCCCAGACCTATTTTATATTTTATTTGGAAACAGGGTCTCACTAAGTTGCTGAGAGCCTCACTAAGTAGCTGAGGCTGGCTTCGAACCTGTGCGATCCTCTTGTCTCAGCCTCCCAAGTGCTGGGATTACAAGCGTGCGCCACCACGCCCAGCCTCCACGCATTCGTGAGTGTCTCTGGGCCTCGGGAAAGTGGACGAGAGCATCTTTCAACCACAGCCATGGGCGTGGAGATCAATTCCAAACCTACTGCGAGCCAGGCACTGCGCTTGCTGGAGGCCAAGCTGTTGCCTGACAAACTGGGCATTGTACTGGAGAGTCAGACTGGAGAGAAAGTCCATAGGGATTATGATGAATGAGAAGCCAGGAGAAACGCCCTAGAGGAACCTGGGGTAAGGCGTGGAGTGACGCTAACTCCTCCACGCTGGTCACAGGCTTCTCTGAGGAATGCTTGAGCTAAAGATCTGCAGGATGCAATCAACCACCCTTCAAGTGCAGGGAAGAAAAGGATTCCAGGAGGGAAAGGCAAGAGCCCTGTGGTGGGAAGGCCAGCGGCTGCAGTGCACGAAGGGTGGAGGCAGGAGCTAGCAGGGTCTGTCACAGGTGGGGGTGTGATGGACCCCGGCTTTTATTCTGAAAGTGATGAGAATATTGAATGTTCTGAGAGCAAGATCCAGCTTATATTTTTCAGCGATTGCTTTGGCTGCTAGGAGGAGTCCAGGTTGTAAGGGACCAGAAGGGAGGCAGGGAGGCCTTTGAGGTGGCTCTGGCAGAAGTCCAGAACACCTGAAATGGGGGAACCAGGGTGGGGTGATGGAAGGAGGGAGCTTTGCAAGGTCTGTTTAGGAGTCAGGACCTGCTGTGGGAGAAAGCTTGGCATTGAGCCTGCCTTCCAGAATCTGGGATGGAGAATAGAAGCCAGGAGCAGAGCGACCGCTTGGGCCTCTTCAGCGGCTTCGTCTTGGTCTTAGTCCTCCCAGGGCCCCCAGCCTTGAAACTGGAGCCTGCAGAGCTGGTGCTGATTCGCGGGGAGAGCTCCCAGATCCGGTGCTCAGCCAGAAACTTGGACTCAGCCTTCAGTGTCTTCCTCAAACATGGAGACACCAAGGTTAGGCCTCCAGGGGGGAAGAGGGGAAGTCTGTTCATCCTCCCAGCACACAGCCCCTGAGGGGCACAGCCTCCACCCTCCTCAGAATGGCTCTCCGAGCTGACAACACAGCCTGGCCCAGCAGAGGGAAGGGACTTGCCCAAGGTCTTGCCACCAGTGCAGAGCTGATCTAGAGGCAGGCTCGTGCTGCTTGTGTGTGTGTGTGTGGGGGGGGGGTGTACTCAGTGCACACTTGGGCTTTGCCCCAGCCTCTAGACAGAGCCAGATGTGAGCTCCCTTGACTTACCAAGGTATTCCTCAGCTACCTTCACAGCCCAGGAACATAAGGACCATTTCAGAAAGACTTTGGGGGCTGGTGATGTAGATCAGTGATAGAGTGCCCAGAATGTACAAGCTTCTAGGTTTGGTCACCAGCACTGAAGGAAAAAAAGGAAAGAAAGAAAGAGAGGGAGGGAGGGAGGGAGGAAGGAAGGAAGGAAGGAAGGAAGGAAGGAAGGAAGAAAGAAAGAAAGAAAGAAAGAAAGAAAGAAAGAAAGAAAAGAAAGGCTTCAGGAGAGAGGGAGAGAATTTTCCCAGGAGCGAATAGCAGGAGGCTGCTCTATTCCCTTTCCCTTTCCTCTGTGCACACAGCGTGCCAGGTGCAGCCCTAAGCCCTCTGCATACATGTTTCTTTCACCCCTTACTGCAACGCCAAGGGCAGGGGCCAGTATCCATCCCATTTTATAGATGAAGAATCTGAGGCTCAGAATTCAGTCACTTATCAAGGACAGGCAAATACTAATCTTAAAGGCTGAGGATTGAGCTCAGATCTTTCTAAACAATCTTGGTATATTATCTTCATTCCTCTGGCTGCAGCTCAGAATCTCTCAAGATACTGACTTCCAGAGTAACCATTACCAGAAAGTCCTGACTCTCAACCTTAACAACGTAAGCTTCCAAGATGCCGGCAATTACTCCTGCATGGCCACCAATGCCCGTGGCACCCACTCTGCTTCCATGATCTTCCGGGTGGTAGGTGAGCATCAAGTGCAGGTGGCAGATATCTTGGGGGAGGACAACAGGGGTCCTGGGGGGGAAGTAGGAGCCCTGGGGAAGGCTCCTGAGGGGCAACAGGGTTGGAGGAGGAGGCAGCTGATGGCAGAGAGGATGCCGCCTCGATCCTGGGCCCAGCCAGGGAGCCACATGACAGGAAGCTCTCCCAGGATCCCTCCTTGGCCCTTTTATGAGGCTTTGTTGTATTTTGATTTAGCATCTTAGTTTTCTGTTTGGGGCTTGGAGCCACCATGGCTGCCTACAAAGCTATTTGTTCACTCACTCATTTCTTTATTCCTTCATACCTGGGACGGTCTCATCACAAGATACATAAACAGGCAATGGTCCCCCAGTGTGATCGTGGGGGAGCACAGGGTGACCTTGGAACACCAATGGTTCCCCCAACTTGGGACTGGAGAAAGTGGGCTCTAAGGTGGAGCAGGAGGAATGGAGGTGGGTTCGCTGGGCCTGGGGATGGAAAGAAACAGCTCAGAGGCAAAGAGAGGCTGGAGCACTGCGCCCCCGGAGGAAGCTGTCAGCAGTGGGGACATGGCGTGGGGAAGGAGGCAGAAGGCAGATGTAAAGGAGCCTTCAATGAAAGGATCATTTGCATCTCACCTGCAGAAAAGTCACTGCACTTTTTAAAGAGGAAAGTGATGAGTTCGGAGTGAAGGGGACACTGTGGCAGTCAGGAGCACGCACTTCTGGCCAGCGTCCCGCCTGGCTTAACCAGTGGGTTGCTTGACCTCTCTGTGCCTCAGCTGCTCTCCCTGCAAAATGGGAACAGGAACGGTGACTGCTTCATATATTTATTAGGAGAACTCAATCTGCATATTTATAAAAGTTAGTTGAGGGCCCATGGCAGAGTACAGGCTGCCCATGAGTGCTTGAGGGGATGTTCTCTGCGCAGGCTCAGTCTGGTCCTAGGCGGGCGGGATGGAGAGCAGAGGCGAGGAGGGGGGCGGTCAGGGCAGTGGCTGTGCTGGCGGAGGCTGGAGATGGCAGGCAGGTAAGGGTGCCGGAGCACAGTGTGGGTGTGTAGGAGTCTTATCAGAGCAATTTAGAAGGGGTCATTGGCAAGACTTGCTGGCGCTGAGATGAGAGAGAGAGAGAGAGAGAGAGAGAGAGAGAGAGAGAGAGAGGAGAAGGGCTGAGACACCTCCAGGTCTCTGGCCTGGGTGTTGGCAGGGCAGAGGCTGGGAACTCCAAGTGAAGCAGGAGTTGCTAGGGTGGCACAGGCCTGAGTCATCTCGCTCTGGCTCTGACTGTGGCTCATGTGTTGAGTACTAGGAGCATCAGAGAGGAAGAGGACACAGGAAGCTTGAATCACTGTTATTGGAACACGTGCACTGCACTAGACTTGCATGGCCAAGAGCCCTGCTGTGGTCCACCCTGTGCTGGGAGCTCTGTAGGACAGATGGGAAGAGGAGAGAGAGCATGCAGAATTGTCCCACGGAGCAAGAGCATGTAGACTTGTCCCCAATCATGCCTTCTAATCCTGTTTTCTAGTGCAGGCATACAGTAGTCACTCAATAAATGTTTGTGTTCATTTGCACTTTCGGCTGGCCATCATTCCAGATGCCACTGGTATGGCTGCAAGCGAAACAAATATAAAATGCCTGTTCAGATGAGGATGTCCGGTGCTCTAGCTGGAGAAGAAAAGCAATGAGCGAAATGAATTTAAAAAGAAAAAAGTCATGCAGCAATTGTGATTTCAAATGGGCTGTCATCGAGGGAGGTGTCACTGGGAAGCTGAGCAAGTTTGAGCAAGGATTCAGTGTTGGCAAGGGAGCAGGCCAAGCAGACACGTTGGAGAAGAGAACTCCAGGCAACAACATTAGGGCAGGACTGTGCCTGCCACATTCAAGGAATGAGTTGGCCAGGGTGCCGTTTGCGAGAGGAGGTGGGTACAAGCTGAGGTCAGAGGGGTGAGGAGGTGGCAGTTCCACAAGGCCCTTGGGGCCAAGGTAAGGACTTGGGCTTTTTTCTCCAGAAGGGATGGGTAGTGGTGGGAGGGTTTAAGTAGATGAGTGACATGATCAGACTTGCATGTGACAGGATGTAACAGTTTTCTGGTGCTTTGCTGGGCTGGTCTGTAGGGAGACAAGGGTAGGCAGAGGGGGACAAGTTAGGTGATTATTGCAATGATCCAAGCCAGGGGCAATGATGGTCTGACTAGAGTATAACAGAGGGAGTTGGAAGTGGCTGGAGTTGTGATGAATGAATGGGTAGATGGATAGATGGTAGGAAGACAGATATCAGAGGCAAGTCTTGGCTGGGGCTGGAGACCGTGAGCCTGGCCCACAGCAGGTGCTCAGGGCTAGATCAATGGGCGGATGACCCAGTGAACAGATAATTGGACATCTTTCCACTAACCCCATATCTCCATGCATTCTGCTTTCCAGAGAGCGCCTACTTGAATTTGACCTCTGAGCAGAACCTCTTCCAGGAGGTGACTGTAGGCAAGAGTCTCCAACTCAGAGTCCAGGTGGAAGCCTACCCTGACCTACAAGCTTATAACTGGACCTACCTGGGGCCTTTCTCTGATCACCATCCTGCACTTGATTTTACCACCAATAAGGAAACATACAGGTACCACCTGTCAGCTTCCATCTGAGCAACCCGTAGTCAGATGGGGGAGGCCTCAGCCAAAAATCAGGATACTTGGGCCATGTCTTGACCTTGCTGTATGACCTTGGGCAAATCCCTTCTTTCTGGCTCTCACTTTCCCTGACTCTGTGAGACCCTGACACCCGTCATCCAGGGGTATGTGGTGGTACACACCTATAATTTCATCTTCTTGGGAGGCTAAGACATCCTTCCTCCTTGTAAGAAATACAGAGCATCAATCATGTGTGTTTGAGACTTGGATCATGTTCACTTACCCCTCTGTCCCACTTCCTTGGGAAACTCAACGCCCTCCTCAATAATTCTACTGCTTCTTGAAAGTGTGCTTATCCATGGTCCTTCTGGAACTCTCGCCTCATTCCTTCCCCTCCTTCATGGCCAATCCAGATGTAGAAGACAAGCCCATGAATTTCACCCAAAGACACTCCAACAATGTGTTCTGAAAGTCTCTGCCACAAACCAGGCATGGTGGCCCGCACCAGTAACTCCAGTATTTGGGAGGCTGAGAAAGGAGGATTACAGGTTTGAAACCAGCCTCAACGACTTAGTGAGGCCCTCAGCAACTTAGTGAGACCCTGTTTCAAAATTAAAAAATAAGATAGGGCTGGGGTTAGCTCAGAGGTAGAATGCCTCTTAGGTTCAATTCCCAGTACCACACATACACACAAAGTTTCTGCCACACGCCCAGGTGTGTGTGGGTGGCATAGAGAACAAAGTCACAAACCCAGGTGCTTCAAAAGTTCTTCAAAGGTGCATGGTAAGTCCCCGCCCTCCTGAGATTCTTTCTCTGGCTACCCTTCTCCATAGGCTCAGAACTCTTTCATAAAGTACAGGCCCACTCTGCACCCTCTTTTCTTCAACCTCACCACTCCCAGAATCTTGGGTAGTATGCCCCCACTTTATACATCTCTCTTTTCTGTCTCCTATGGTCAATGTCCTTGGGGTCCCCTCACCTTCCCATCCAAAATGGTCTAACCAGGCAGTTTGTAAACAAGAGTGTTTCCTCGCCAAGAGAAACACCAATGCTGGGTATTAAAATAAGTCTCTTACCTTGTTCTATCAGATGAGAGAGAAAGTACAGATCTATTTAGGGCCTGTAATCAATGGCCTGCTTATCACACCTCCTACCTCCACTCATGGCGGACTGCCCTCTGCAACTCTTTCCTGTGGTCTATATTCAGCCTCAGAGTCCTTCTCAACATGGGTACTACTCAGCATAGCTGACTTTTGAGGAGAGAACTGCTTGCCATCCCTGGACTAGCTAACGCGCTAGCCATCTACAGACTTCAAAACTCTGGGGATTGTGTTCTGTTTCCTGAAGCTTCAATCGCACTCATTCCTAGAATCTTGCTTGTCAACTTGCAGAAGCAACAAGACACCTCCTGGTCACCTTCTTCCTCCTTTCGGTTCCCCTTGATCCCTCTGACCTGGTTAAGGCAGACCTGGAGTCTGGAGAACTCTGGGCAGGGCTGGTCCATGGATAGGTTTCAAGGGTCCATAAGCAGCAGAGGCATTGTAGAAAGGAACCATGAGATTCCCTGGAGCGCAGTGGTCTGGAACCACCCGACACAGGACAGACAAGTGTGGACACCAAACGGCCAGAGTTTGAGCTCATGGGATGGGTGTGCTCATGATGATGTATTTGAGTCACCCCAAAGAATTAAGCTGAAGGGTGGATGTCAGTTATCTCAAGAACGGACAATTTATGCCCTCACATTAGCAACATATACACAAAAATTGAAATAATACAGAGATTACATGGCATTGCCCAAGGACAACATGAAAATTCATAAAGCCTTCCATGTTGAAAGAAGAGTTGACATGTGGAGAGGGTTCTATATGCTAACGGTCTGACAGGATGAGATTGCTGTTTTAGTATCATGGATTTTAGTCTAGTAGTGGCTGTGGACATTTTCCAAGAAAGAACTGGTAATGTGCTATCATTTATTATTATATTTATTTATTTATTTGCAGTACTGGGGATGGAACCCAGGGGCCTTGTACCTCTGAGCTACATCCCCAGCCTTATTTTTCTGTCTTTTTTTTTTTTTTTAAGATACTGGGTATAGAACCCAGGAGCATTCTACCTTCTAGCTATACCCCCTATATCCCCAGCCCTATTTTTCATTCTTTTTTTTTTTTGGTGGTACTGGGGTTCCTGGAAGCCCTTCTACCTCCAGGCTATGCTCCCAGACCTATTTTTTACTTTTTTATATTTGGAAACAGGGTTTCTTAAGCCAGCATGGCTGGCTTCGAACCTGCGCGATTCTCCTGTCTCCGCCTCCCAAGCACGGGAATTACAAGCGTGCGCCACCACGCCCGGCTCATTCTTTCTTTTTGAGACAGGATATCACTGAGTTGCAAAGGACCTCACTAAGTAGCTGAGGCTGTCTGTGAACTGCGATTCTCCTGTCTCAGCCTCCCAAAAGCTGGGATTACAAGCATGCACCACCACGCCCAACTCCTTTTTATTATTTTTGAAACAGGATTTCACTGAGTTGCAAAGGGCCTCACTAAATATCTGAGGCTGTCCACGAACCACAACCTTCCAGTCTCTCTGCCTCCTGAATTCTGGAATTACAAGTGTGTGCCACCACACCAAGCCCTATTATTATTTATTATTTTTAAATGTTATTATTCTTGTTTTTTTGTGTGTATGTGGCTGCTGGGAATTGAGTCCAGGGCCTCATACAAGCCAGGCAAATGCTATACTACTGAGCTACACCCCCAGCCCTGCTATCATTTATTTTTAACTTTTTTTTTTTTTTGGTGCTAGGGATTAAACCCAGAGGTGTTTTACCCCTGAGCTACACCCCAAGCCCTTTTTATTTTAAAACAAGGTTTTCTTAAACTGGCAAAGCTGTCCTGTAATCCTGCAATCCTCATGTATTCGCCTCCTAGGTACTGGGATTACAGGCATGTGCCACCATGCCTGGTTTAGCAAATGTATTTGTTACCTAAACAATACATTTATTATGGACAAATTATAAAGTAGAGACTAAGAAAAGAATAAAGCAAAACATTATATCTGGAATCAGCCAAAGCTGACTTTTATCATTAGCATTTTTTTCACGAAGTTTCTATAATAAAGGGTACCCGTTGAAATTGAATGCTTACGGTGACTCAGGTTTCAGTGGCAAGCACCCTGACCACATATCCCTTTAATCCTCTGGCCAAAGCTGAGAATTGATCGATATCACCCTCACAGCAAAAGAAGTGGGTCAGAGAGATTGTGTACCTGTCTCAGGCCACATTGTCCAGAAATGGGGACATCAGGACTCGATCCCTGGCCTGTAGCAGCACAGCTTAGAGCCAGGGCACTACAGCTTGGCTCCTGTCTCTCTTACAGTCAGCTCCTCTTGGCAGGGCTGGCACTTTAGGGATTTTCAGCAGGGATTTCTGTGCTTGTGAAAGCCACAGTGGTAAAAGTAGGCAGCGTGTGATATGACTCCCCCCACCCCCCGCCCAGCACCTTACAGACATCATCTCAACTAAGCCTCAAAAAAAAAAAAAAAAAAAAAGTACTTTCTCATGAGAAGACAGGGAAGGAAATAGAACCACTGGTTCCCCACCCTCAATAGCACCCACCTCAGTACCAGGCCCAGCCTAGGGCTTTGCTTCTTGGACACTTTGTCGAAATGAAAATGAGTGCCTTTAAGGATGTTGTCTGAGCCTGGCAGGGGCCATGCAGGTGGGGGCTCACTGCCTGCCCCTGCCCTGCAGGTACACCTCCACCCTCTTCCTGCCTCGCCTGAAGCCCTCTGAGGCTGGCCTCTACTCTTTCCTGGCCCGGAACACAGGAGGCTGGAAAGCGCTGACCTTCAAGCTCACCCTGCAATGTGAGTGCTGCGTGGGCTGGCAGGGGGCCCCCTGGGGCTGCCCAGGGCTGGGGAGCGTGGGGAGAGCAGGTTCAGTGCGGAGGTTCAGGAGAGGGGCCAGGCCTCCAGCTGGGGTTGACCTCTGGCTCTTCCACCTCTCCTTAACTCCTCAGACCCCCCAGAGGTCAGCATCACATGGGCCCCCATTAACAGCTCGGACACCCTGTTCTGTGAGGCCTCTGGGTACCCCCAGCCCAATGTGACATGGCTGAAGTGCAGGGGCCACACCGACAGGTAAGTGGGCTCCCCTCACAGCCCTGGCTGGGAGTAAGGGCTGGGCAGGGGCAAGGGCTGGGGACCCGGAGTCTCTGAGCCATGTCCCACTCTACACAGATGTGATGAGACCCAGGTGCTGCAGGTCTGGAAGGACTCACACCCTGAGGTCCTGAGCCAGGAGCCCTTCCACAAAGTGACTGTCCAGAGCCGGCTGACCATTGGGACCTTAGAGCACAACATGACGTACGAGTGCAGGGCCCACAACGGCGTGGGGAACAGCTCCCAGACCTTCAGGGCCGTCTCTGTAGGTGAGCCTCTGCCCCGCCTCAGCCCAGGTCCTGGGATCCACACACTCCAGGGAGCCAGGGCCAGCACTCCTGAGGTCCCCCTCTGTGGGACAGCACCGGATCCTCCCGAGGCAGCCAGATGGGAAGGCTTGAACCCTGCGGGACTGAAGTTGGGGGAAGAGGGAGGGGTGGAACAAGGTCCAGAGAGGCGTCAGACTGAAGCGAGCCAGCCCCTAACCCAGACCCTCTGCTCACGTCATCTCCTTCCCTCATTCACAAGCATGCGTGTGACATATACACTGTGTGCTGGCACTCGCTCCGTAAAGGGGACCAACTCCCAAGGAGGTTGGAGTCAGCTGAGGGAGATGGGCAAAGAAACACAGCCCCTACTGAGCCCAGGGCCACCTGGAAACCTCTTCCGTCTCTCTCAACTCCCCTCTTGCCCCAGGAATCAATCCCGTCCATCAGGGCCACCGTGCTAGAGCCATACGGAGCTGTGTCTGGCCCTGGGTGCTGAGCCAAGCTGCCCTTTTCTGCTTTGCACAAAGGCCCGGTGTGGGCTAGTTTTCTGCTTCTCCGAGGTCCACAGCACCCTCAGGCCCTTAACAGCCAGGTTTCAGCACCTGCTGGGTACCAGACATGGGTGGGACTCTGGGCTCTGGCCTCTGCTGGCCACAGAGATTATGTGGCTCGTGTGACCCAGCCACGGCCTTGGAGCTGTGCTGCCAAGGCTGCCCTTGGCCTGTCTGCTGGCAGCTGTGTTTTAAGTAAGGAAGCCAGGTTGTGCTGCTTGCATGGTGCTGGGAGCTGTACTGAGCTCTTTGCATGTGTGACTGATCTTTGCATGGGGGCTGGTCCCCTTCACGGAGAGAGTGCCAGCACACAGTGTATATGTCACTTTACTCTCAGAGCGGAGGGAGGAAGTCTCTCTTCCCTTCCCACTTGAGTGTGATAAGCCTGAGGCTTGGGAAGAGCCCAGGTTCAGTGTTGCCTGTCTCCTAAGTGGCTTTGATCTCAGACCCGAGCTTCTGCTCCAGCCAGGAAATGAAATGATGTCCTTCAAAATACACTGAGAATACTAGGGTTATAGGTCTGGGGAAGAGGAGGCCCTGGGCCCTATGCCCAGCTCTTAGACCCTCCCCAGCTGCTGGGGAGATGCCGGCGGACGGATGTCAGTGTAACCACTGGGTCTTTGGGGCTGAGCTGCCCAGAGTCGCAGGTGGTGAGCCTCTCATGGCTGGGCACTAGGTCATTAGGGGTTTTTTGCACTGGCAGGGGATAGGACTGCATGACCCCGGCGGTCCCCCCAAGCCACAAGAGGTTGTGATTCTGGAAAGAGTTTGAGGCTGAACACGACAGAGGTAGAGAAGCTGTCCTCCCTGCCTCTGTCTGGAGGACGGTCTGCAGGAGAAACTCACCAGTGATCCTCTGACAGTGTCTCAATCAACAAGCATCTATTGAGCACCTGCTGTGTTCTAGGCAGTGCACTGGCCTGGTCTTAGTGCAGGGAGGGCCCCCGAGGTCCCTCCGCCTGCTCACTCCTCTTCTCACCTCTTCAGTAGCCCACACACAGCACCTAGACGAGTCCTTCTTCACGCCGGTGGTGGTCGCCTGCATGTCCGTCATGGCTGTGCTGCTGCTGCTGTTGCTGCTGCTCTTGTACAAGTACAAGCAGGTGAGCCAGGTGGCGGGAGCGGGGTGACCCGGTGCAGAGGGAAGCAGATGCACAAGCACCACCAGGCTGCACAGATCCACCCTCCCTCCTCCGTTAGCTCCCTCATGCCATCAGTCGGCCACGCAGCTAGCAGCTCTTTAGAAGGTGCTTACTGTGTGTCAACATGGGTTAGGTGCTGGGTAGCTCCTGGCTCTCAGCCCTGGAGGCTTTACTGTCAGGACAAGGGATGGGTAATAGTCAAATACCCCGGGAAGTAAGGGCATAATTTACAGAGCCAAAGATGCTGTGAGTTTGGGCACTGGGATCTTAGGAGAGTGTAAGTGTGGGACCCTGTCCCCACCCAGGGCCCAGGACTTCAGCCCAGCAGGTGAGTTGAGCACACAGGGTTATCCCTGGGCCGGGCCTGAGTCCCGCCCTCAGGAGGCCTGTTCACTCTCCCTTACTTAGTATTGCTGTCATTTACTGCCTGCCTGGCTGGCTGCTCCATAAGTACAGACATTTCTAGAGGCACTTTGTGAAGTGTGTTACCTGTGTCTCAGCAAATGCCCTCAGCAGGTGAGGGATGTGAGTGATGTCACTATTCCCACTTTAGAATTAGAAGCTGAGATTCTGGGAAGGTGAGATGGTTACCCTAGTTTATGGCTGGTCAATGGCCGAGCCTGGCTTTTAACCCAGAAGGGGTTTAGCCATTATGTGAAATAAGAGATCATTTTGTTTTACCTTTACAACGACCCTGAGGCAGGGGTACATAGATCAGCATGTTGTACATTAGGACAGAAAAGCTGCCCAGGGGCCAGTAGGCTGTCGGTACTGGAGCCAGGCACCCCATCCCAGAATCCAGGCCTCCACCACCAGCCTGTTTGCATCCTCACACAAAATATGATGTCCAGTGTGATCAGATGCAGAAAGGCCAGACCTGGAGTGGGAGTCCCTCAGCGGGGCACAGGAGGCTGGGGATTGGATGTGTGGTTATACCTGGGTGACGAGGCTCAGGGAAGAGGTATCCTAGGAAGATGGCAGCATGCGTAAAAGGGCTCCTGAAGGGACGACCAAAGTGAGCCTGGAAAGGAGGAGTGGGCAGAGGGTGGGGCTGAGGGCCGTACCCCATGGTGCCCTGCCTGATTTCTCATGGTTGTCCCTCCTTAGGATCTGTGAGAAGAGGACCTGGATGAGCAGGAAGGGAGGACGTGAGGAGTCACGGATCAGGCTTTCTGTGTTAATGACCAAAAAAGTGGCTCTGAATGCAGCCCCGAGCAATCAGGGCTCAGGGTCAGCAGTCCAGGGGCTCAGCCCAGCTCTGGCGCTGTTTTGCCAGGTTTGGCTGACTCTCTATCCTCTCTGGCCTCAGTTTCCCCTCTCATACCATGGGCTCAGGTGGCTGTGCCAGTCCCTCATCCTCTAATATTAGGACCCTCCTGGTGGTCTGCTTTTTGAGCTGGGGGTCATGGAGTGGATGATCTGGTGTCTCTAAGCCTCGGTTCCTCCATCTGTAAAGGGTTAATCATGGCAGAAGGACCTGGCAGGGTGCGAGATGCAGAGGGAGGAAGTCCATTGGGGAACCTGAGTTAGCTCATGCATCTTGGGGTTGGAGCGGGTCTGAGGCTGCACATCTCCTTGACCACAGCCTTAAAGTAGTTGTTGGGCCCTGTTCACCACCTCCAGACCTTACTCACTCTGGTGGCTGCGGGTTCCTTTTCTGAGCATCTCTGACTGGCATGGAGTTCTTCTTTATATGGAACTGAAAACTACCCCCCAATGCTCCATGGAGCTGCTGCCTCGCCCAGGTCAGCCCTGCAGAGATTACAGACAAGGCTCCAGTACCTCCTGCAGCGCTTTCTGCCTTCCTTGGCTATGGTTTAGGGCCATTCTTAAAACATGGACTTCTCGTCACCTCCTCTCTTCCATCTAGGAAATTCAACTGCCCCTGAGCCCACCCAAGGCCTGAAGAAGACCTGCAGCCTCAGGCTGCCCTCTTTCCCAGGACCCATTCACATACCCTTTCATTCCCTCATCCGAGGTGCCTCCAGACGACAAAACCTGGAGGGGTCAAGCCAGTCATCCCCCTATCTCAGGAATACCACCCTGTTCTCTTCTGCCTTGCCCCTTCGTTGGGGACTCAGCCTGGGCTGTCCCCTTGCGCCAGGCCTGGGATGAGGAGTGGCCCATCTGTGGAAGGGGTGTTTCCGCCTCAGGGCTGAGTCATCAGTCTTCTGTCACCAGAGACACCAGGGGAGCCACAGGGGAAGAGAAAGGGCTGGAGTCAGCAGGCCCCGAGGAGGCAGGGATAGTGCGCCAAGGAGCGGCGACATGGAGAGGCTTCTGGAGAGACTAGGATTCTGGTGGCCAGAGCTGAGCTTGGAGGAGGACAGAAGGATCCCCCAGAGCTTTGGGTCCCCACTTCCAGAAGGGAAAACATCTGCGGCAGAACCAACAGGCCAGGATGGGGAGGGCAGCTGGGACTTTGATGTCCCCCTGCCTACTTTCATACCAGAAGGGAAGTCATGGGCAGGCACGGGGCCGGGGCCCAGCATGGGGAATAGATGTGACCACGCGCAGCGAGTATCTGACCCAGGCCTGGTTCACTGGAAGTGCTCAGAAGCACCGCTGCCGACAGCACCATCAGTACTGCTGCTATTAGAAAACTGGAGAAGACAGCTGGCCTGACCTCTCCCCCCTCACCAGTGCTGCCCCTTCAGAGGGGCTCCCCCTGGGCAGAAGCCCCTGGAGCCATGCAGGAGCCCTTCCCAGGGATGGCACAGGCTCCCTGGGAGGAGTTTGTGCCCAGCAGGGAGGACAGGGAGGGTTCCCCAGGGAGACAGGAGAGCTCAGTGGAGGATTCAGAGATGGGAGATTTCACCCCTCTTCCCTTGGCCTCTCCATTCCAACACTGGCCGTGACCAGCATGGGAGGGGGAGGGGCTGACTCAGCCCAGCTGCAGGGCACAGAGAAAGGAGAAGTGGTGAGGAGGAAAAGCAGCCCTGGCTGCAGAGACACCTCGCGATGGAAGTGGCCGGGAAAGGTCAGAACCCCTCCCAGCTCTTGTGTCTTTGGGCGAGGAAGGTACCGACGCGGAGGGGCTGTACCCTCGGAGACTCAGGACCTTCCTTCCTATGTCCCATTTCGGACTCTTCTCCCAAGCCATGGGAGTTCTGAAGTTCACCTGTAGCCTTTCCTCCCCAATCAGAGCCTGGACGTTTCTCCTTATAACTGCAGTCTTTTCTCCCAAATTACCTACTGAAGTTCTTCCCTATGGCTATCTGGAATGGACCTGACAAGATTTGCAGCCATACCTTCAAGTTCCCTAGCTGGGTTGCCCAGGGAAGGATCCAGGCTGCTAAGCAGAGCTGCATCGGTCCTGATCCCCAGGGCCGCACAGAAAAGACAGCTGGTACTGACCCAAAACCTCAGTGTCCTCCGAAACAGCCCAGCTTCTAATTTCCCCAAGCTTGGTCTTTCCTCAGCACTTCTCGTGGGCAGCCCTTGGCATGATGCCCTTGTGCAGCTGCCCCCAGGGCAGGAAAGGGAGAGGCGGCCGCTCCTCCTCCCCAGACCCCCGCCCTGGCCCTGTGTGCTGGAAGCTCACGTTGAATGCTTGGGAAACCCTCTGTCTGCCTCAGTTTTGCAGCCGGATGGCTCCCTCCCTGCCCAGACCCTCAGGGGCTCGCTGTGGGCTTGGGGGACCCCCTGCCCTGTCACACCCTCCAAGGCCTCCCTGGATCTTCAACTTTCACCCACCTTCCCGTCCACACCAGCACCTTCCTGTCCCTTCAACCTGCCAGGATCTTTCTACCTCTAGGCTACAGCATTTGTGTGAATTTTGCCTAGAAATCCTTCCAGCCGTCTTCAGGGGCCTCCTCGGCTCACGTTACACCCAACGCTCCGTCCCCTTACCCTGCTTTACATCCTTCGTAGCACTATGTGGAAATGTCCTACATATATATGTGAGTTGAATGCCTCTCTTAGCCACTGAAACAAATTCCATGGTGGCCAAGAGTTTTCCTGTTCCATGCTGGATCATTGGTGCCTGACGCAAATAGATACTCAGTGACATATTTGGAAGGGACTATTATTCAGCCTTAAAAAGAAGGGGAGTTTGACATGTTACAACATTGGCGAACCTTGAGGACATTATGCAGAGGAAATAAGCCAGTCACAGACAAATGCTATATGATCCCACTTATATGAAATACCTAGAACAGCCAAATTCATAAAACAGAAAGTAGAAACTTGGGTGCCAGTGCCAGGCGTTGGAGGAGGAAAGAATGGGGAATTGTTCTTTAATAGGTGCTGTGTTTCAGTTTTGTAAGATGCAAAGAGTTCTGGAAATTGGTTGCACAATGTGAATGTACTTAATACTGTTGAACTGCACACTTAAAAATGGTTGCAGTGGTAAATTTTATGTTTTTTTTTTTTAAAACCACAATTAGAAATAAAACAGGATCCAGGCGTGGTGGTGCTAGCTTGTAATCCCAGCATTTGGGAGGCTGAGAGAAGAGGATCTTGGTTCGAGGACAGCCTCAGCTACTACTTAGTGAGGCCCTCCGCAATTCAGTGAGATCCTGTTTCAAAATAAAGAATAAAAATAGGATGGGGAGTGTATCTTGAGGTAGAATGCCCCTGGGTTCCATCTCCAGTACTGCAAAAAAAAAAAAAAAAAAAAAAAAAAGAAAGAAAGAAAGAAAAAGAAAGAAAGAAAGAAAGAAAGAAAGAAAGAAAACAGGGCTCTTCAGTAGCTCAGTGGTAAGCACCTGCTTAGAAGACCTGAGCCCCTGGGTTCTATCCACATCACTAAAAGTTTTAAAAATAAATATTTAGATGAAAGAATTGGCAGATAGGTGGGTAAATGGCTAAATCTAAATTTCTATCCTCCCTCCTGGCCCAAGCTTTACCAAATTATTAGAGCCAGTAAAGGCTCGCAGAGGATATCTTATCTAAGTCTTTTAGTAGGTAGACTAGGGAAACAGGCTTCAACAGGGATCACATAGTAAGGCAGAGTCAAGCAGGAACTAGTCATTGGTGCCACGTGAGGTGGCAGGACCCCAGCAAGAGCAGGCCTCACCCTTCCCTGGAGTGCTTCAGGGCTGCCAACAGTCCTTGTTGGGTGAGACTCAAGGTCTGTCTGCCCGGACACAGCTGCCATTCACCTCCTGTCTCTCCTACAGAAACCCAAGTACCAGGTGCGCTGGAAGATCATTGAGAGCTACGAGGGCAACAGCTACACCTTCATCGACCCCACGCAGTTGCCCTACAATGAGAAGTGGGAGTTCCCCCGTAACAACCTGCAGTTTGGTGAGATGGGGTCTCTGCACCCCCGATCTCCCATGGGGCTAGTGGAGCTGCAGGGAGCCTGGGAGAGAGGCCTTTCGGTACCCAGGGACCTAAGGAGCCTGTGTGTATGACAGGTAAGATCCTCGGAGCCGGTGCCTTTGGAAGGGTGGTGGAGGCCACGGCCTTTGGCCTGGGCAAGGAAGACGCTGTCCTGAAGGTGGCTGTGAAGATGCTCAAGTGTGAGTGGGGGTCTGGGATGGCCCTATTGTCACGACAGAATCATTCATACTTTCAGCCTGCTGGAACCTGGGGGCAGAGCCTGGGGTTGGGGGTGAGGGCTTGGCTTTTATGTGAGCTCTAGGTTCAAGGCTCCCTGTGACTCCTATATCTGAGGAGGTCTCCATTGACCTTTGGATGGGGAGGTGCTTTTGAGAGGCCCTGAGAAGCTGAGTCTCCAGAGGCCATGTAGGGCCACGGCCTGGTCATGGCTTGGCTTCTTGCCACCTGAGACCACCTGGGCCACAGGCCCATCCCTCCTCTCCCCACCTCTCCCATCTTTGTCTGCATTTCTCCTTCTTATCTTTTGTCTCTGATGACTCTGGGTTTCTTAGTACCCCTTGTTTGCTTTGACCTGTGGCCCCCATCTCCCAGCCACAGCCCATGCAGACGAGAAGGAGGCCCTCATGTCGGAACTGAAGATCATGAGTCACCTGGGCCAGCACGAGAACATAGTGAACCTCCTGGGAGCCTGCACCCATGGAGGTGAGGGGCCAGGGCAGGAGTGGGGGCCCATGGTCTCAGGTCTCTCGGGGGCCTTGAGAGCCCCAGCACCACCTGGCTCCATCTTCCCCCTCTCATTTGCTCCAAGTGTCAGTAGGATCCATGCCGCAGCATCCCTGAAGTTCCTAGGCCAGGCACGAGCTCCCCCAGGGTGCTGCGGCCAGCTCTGTGGAGCTCTGGTCTGTGGTTCGCAGTCATGGTTGAGCATTAGAACAACAGAGGAAGGAGATCAAAGTGCAAGTTTCTGGGCCCTGCTTCCAGGGCATCTAATTCTGAGGGTCTGGAGTGAAGCCCCAAATCTACTTTTTAAGAAGTCCTCACCCAGCCGGGCGTGGTGGCACATGCTTGTAATCCCCATGCTTGGGAGTCTGAGACAGGAAGATCGCGCAGGTTCGAAGCCAGCCTCAGCTACTTAGCGAGGCTCTCGGCAACTTAGTGAGGCCCTGTTTCCAAATAAAATATAAAATAGGTCTGGGAGTATAACCCGGAAGTAGAAAGCCTCTGGGTTCCACCCCCAGTACCACCACCAAAATAAATAAATAAATAAAAAGAAGTCCTCACCCAAAGATGCTTGGACACCCACCCCAGGTGCTATGGAGATGCCCTAGGGCCCTAAGCCACCCAATTGTCTTCACTCCATCAACCCATCAGCCTTGCCCTCTGTTGAGCTGCCATAGATTGCCTTTGAAGGAAGAATTCTTGGGCTAAAGTGGCTTTTTGGAGTTCCATTTTTTAGAGATGACATTACTAAGGAAATCTGATCACAGAACCAGGATTAGAACTCGGGTACGTGCGGTCCCAGGCCAGGGCCTCGTTGCCTGAGTCTCACGCTGGGAGGCAGTGCTAAGGGGCACACCCCTCATCCTTCTCCTTACACCCCTGCTCTAGGCCCCGTTCTGGTCATTACCGAGTACTGCTGCTATGGCGACTTGCTCAACTTCCTGAGAAGAAAGGCGGAGGCCATGCTGGGACCCAGTCTGAATCCAGGGCAGGACCCCGAGGGGGACCCCGGCTACAAGAACATCCACCTGGAGAAGAAATATGTTCGAAGGTAGTACCCTGGGAAAGGGCAGGAAGGAGGCTGGGATGGGGAGGTGGGCCCAGGTCTGTGTGCCAAGCCAGCTCTGCCATGGGTGGTGGCACCTCAGGCTTTAGGGTAACTCTGTTTTGCTACTATGTAGCTCCATCATTCAGCAAACATTTGAGTCCCTATCACATCCTGGGTGTGTGGAGGGCAGAGATGGGCAGCTGAGTCTGGTGTAGAGCATGTTAATGAAATCATCACCTTAATGTATGTAAAATTTGATCAATCAAGATCCAGGCCTTGGCCGGGCGTGGTGGCGCACGCTTGTAATCCCAGCGCTTGGGAGGCTGAGACAGGAGGATTACACAGGTTCGAAGCCAGCCTCGCTACTTAGTGAAGCTCTCAGAAACTTAGTGAGACTCTGTTTCCAAATAAAGTATAAAATAGGTCTGGGAGGATAGCCCGGAGGTAAAAAGCCCCTGGTTCCACCCCCAGTGCCACACCAAAAAAAAAAAAAAAAAAAAAAAAAAAAAATCCAGGCCTGGAGCCCTGGCCAGAGATGGGAAGGTGGGGAGTCCTCACACCGTTCCTTACTTCATGTGCTGTGGGCCGCGGAGCACCATGCCATGCAGGACTGGCCAACTTCTGTCCCTGTATCACCACAGGGAAGTGGGGACTGAGTCTGTTAGTTGTTGGGCGAGATGAGGCAAAAATGACATGACTGTGGCCAGGTCCCTGGTCAGCTCGAGCCTCCGTTTCCCCAGGTGAGCCATCAGAGTGTTGACTCTCTGGGTCTTTCTGGCTCCGCTGTTCTCGAATGCTGTGATTGCTGGAGGCCACGCAGAGGCAGATGGTCAGAGCCACATGGGGAACCAGAGAGAGGAAGTGGCTAGTTTCATGCTGCACACGTGGGCCGAGGCAGACTCCGGGCTGAAGTTCTGCTCTCCTGGCTTTGGGTCCAGTTTTCATCTGAGCCGCACTGCTGTTCTGGAGGTCTCAGTCTTGAGGGGCTCAGCGAGCACCCAGAGCCAGACTGCCGTGGCCAGCACAGGAACAGAACCAGAAGAACACAGTGTGCCCTTACGTTAGGTGCTGGCAGCGCCGGGCCCAGGGTAGCAAAAGGAGGCGGCCATCACTCTTTAGCCAGGCTCCTCAGAAATGGGGGTCCGCTTCCTCTTCTGATTCTGATACCCCTTTAAGAGGCTAGCACACACTGGCCCTCTGCAGAGGCCAGACCAAATAAAGCTGAGTGGCAAAGAAAATTTTAGCTTCCATCTTTAAGTCTACAGACAGGGAAAGTATTCCCAGAGTGGGGAAATTCTTTTTTTTTTTTTTTTTTTTTTTTTTTTTTGCGGGTCTGGGGATGGAACCCAGAGGCATTTGACCTGAGCTACACCCCCTGCCCAACTTTTTATTCTTTATTTTGAAACAGGGTCTCACTGAGTTGCGGAGGGCCTCACTAAGTAGCTGAGGCTGTCTGCAAACCGCAATCCTCCAGTCTCAGCCTCCGGAATGCTGGGATTACAAGCATGCGCCACCACGCCCGGCTCCAGAGTGGGGAAATTCTAAGGCCAAATGACATAGAAACCAATCCTGCCAATAGGCCCCTGGGCTATGTTAATAGTGGGAAGAGGGTGGTTTTGGTATGAGGTGTAGTGAAGAATTTCTAACAGGCAAAGCTGCCCAAAGATATCATGGACTGTATAGCTCAGGCACCAGGGATGGCCAAGCCAAGCTCAATGATGGTTCAAAATGGCAGGGGGCTCCTTATCAGAAAGGGATGGTCAGGTTGACCTCGTGGCTCCTTTCTTTCTCTGCTTAATGGCCTGGAGAGGTCATGGGGAAGCCAATAGTCAAGGCCTGAGCTAGATGGTGCAGTGATGGAAACTGAATACCCCAACTCTCTCTCTGATGTAGGGACAGTGGTTTCTCCAGCCAGGGTGTAGATACCTACGTGGAGATGAGGCCCGTCTCTACTTCTTCTTCCAATGACTCCTTTTCTGAGCAAGGTGAGGAGGTACCAGGGCCAGGGGAGAAAGAAAAGGCTGCTGAGGGCTGGGCTAGGGAGGGGCAGGGTGTGGTGGGGCTGCCCTGATGCCTCTTCTCACCCCAGACCTGGACAAGGAGGCCGGCCGGCCTTTGGAGCTCCGGGACCTGCTCCACTTCTCCAGCCAAGTGGCCCAGGGCATGGCTTTCCTTGCTTCTAAGAATGTGAGTAAGAACCAGGAGGACATGTGGCATCTCAGTCCCCAAGAGTGGAACCCCTGTGAGGCCGAATGTGTGAAAATGATGGAGAGGAAAGGGAGATGGCAAGGGGTAGAGGAGGAGAGGGAGAGAGCAAGTGGGCAGTGGGGAATTTGTGGGAGAAGGCAATACTCAGGGCTCTTTCCTTCAGCAGAGGTGGGCCCAGCCTGGGCAGTCCTGTTTCCTAGGTGTGGCCAGCAAAGGGGCTGCTTTCAAGAACAGGTCTTATTCACTCATTTGACTCAGCATCCATCTCCCCTCATAAAGCAGTCACGTGTTAAAAACAACCTTCCTGCCAGGTGTGGTGGCACATGCTTGTAATCCCCACGCTTGGGAGGCGGAGACAGGAGAATCGTGCAGGTTCGAAGCCAGCGAGAGGAGATCCTGTTTCCAAATTAAGAAAAACATAAAAAATAGGTCTGGGAGTGTAGCCTGGAGGTAGAAGGGTTTCCAGGAACCCCAGTACCACCAAAAACCAAATCAAAACAAACAAAAAAACCCCAAACCTTCCTGACGGTTGTGATGGTGTCAGATGGCACCAGTGTGGAAATGGTGCCCAGAAACAAGGCTCCTGCCATTGTCCTCCTCTACTTAGGAGAGGTTTGATGGCTGGTTGTGCCAGTTGCTGCATGCCTTTGAGCAAGTATTTAAATTGAGCCTCAGTGTCTATACCTGTGGAAATGGGCTCAATCACAGAACCCTTTGAGGTAAAACAAGGATGTTATATGTACAAATGTTTAGAGAGCCTTGAATGGCCAGGCCCCGAAGGTAGCAACAGCTGCTGGTAATGAGCAGCCAAGAGGGTAATGAGCAGCCTGCAGTGTTTGGGGCGTGCTAGCAGTTGAGCTTGAAGGTGGTTCCAGCTGCTCAAAGAAAGAGCTGGAAGTGCACAGAGGCAGGATGGTGGAGGTATCTGTACATAAAAGTGACCACATTTAATTCTCTCAAACCCTAGGCCCTGGTAGGTTTGGACAGTTGTTCAGGCCAGAGGACCAAAACCAATGTCCATTTTTTCATAGGGACCCCAAGGCCTGTGGGGCTCTCTGTACCTCTCACCTTGGGCTCAGGTAGGGATGGGGCTAACACTAACTCTACGGCACTCTCCCCAGTGTATCCACCGAGACGTGGCAGCTCGAAATGTGCTACTGACCAGTGGGCACGTGGCCAAGATTGGGGACTTTGGGCTGGCAAGGGACATCATGAATGACTCCAACTACATTGTCAAGGGCAACGTGAGTTCTGGGAAAGGGTGAGCCAAGGAAGGGAAGAGCGGGAGCCAGGACCCCAAGTGACTGGGACTGTCGTGCCAGGCCCGTCTGCCTGTGAAGTGGATGGCCCCCGAGAGCATCTTCGACTGTGTCTACACGGTTCAGAGTGATGTCTGGTCCTACGGCATCCTCCTCTGGGAGATCTTCTCACTCGGTGAGCCACTGCCCAGTGTACGCCCTCTCTGGTTACCCTACCAATGTCTTGTACTTTGAGGAATCTAGCCAAAGATGCTTTGTGCATAGGACAGCAAGAGCGGGCAAGTGCTTCAAAGCCCTGCTTAACAGCTCCTGTGTGGGTGTGGCAGGCCCTCCATCCCTGATAAGCACACCCCTGGCCTGTGCCTCACTTGTCTCTGCTAGTGCCTCTGCCGCTGCCTAGACTTTCTCCAAACCCCACATTCCCTTGAAAGATGCAGCTTGGGTTATTTACTGGCTCCTGTTTCCCAAGGACTACGCATAGGGGCTTGTGCTAAGTTCTCCAGCATACTGCTCTGCCAAACTTATAACCACTCAGGACTGTCCCCACCTCATCGAAACACAGTGATCCACCCGATTCAAAGTGTGTGTATGAACTGTGGTGCACAAAGGCCTGGCCAAAGGCTCTCACCTCCCAAAGCCTAAGACTGTTGCCCAGTGTGGGACACACAGTAGTTAAGCTCTGGGCAGAAGTCTGCGGACTCTAGGTCTACAGGTCAGGTGGGACCTTCACATTCCACCTTACCAAGATGCATGAGTGGGGAAGGGGAAGGGAAGCAATGTGTACCGCCTCTTATGCAATATTGGCCTTTACAGGGCTGAACCCTTACCCTGGCATCCTGGTCAACAGCAAGTTCTACAAACTGGTGAAAGATGGATACCAAATGGCCCAGCCTGCATTTGCCCCAAAGAACATGTATGTGAAGGGGTCCCAGGGAGGGAAGAGGACACCCAGGCTTTGCTGGAAGGGCTGATGGCTCTGGTCTCCCTGTCCAGAATGCTCCAGGAACAGGATTCATCTCCTCCACCGCGAACACTAAAACAGCCCCTTTACCAAGCTTGGGGTTTTCACTGGTTTGCAGGCAGCAAGGAGGATGTTCTCAGAGAAGGCTCTAAATTTGGGCCGTTCTTCCCCTCAGATGAGGGACTTTTAACTCAAACTATTATTAGTGTCCTTAAGGATACCATATAACCTCATCTGTCAAAATGGAGGCAATGAAAATACTCTTATTCAAGTTACCATGAGGATTAGACAAAAACTGCAAAGGACTTATTAGCACAGGGCTTCATGTGTGCTCGGCAATCACTCTACCACTGAGCTACACCCCCACCCCAGCTCACTTTTGACTAGGCTTGGGGACCTCTGTTGTGTTGGTCTTTAGGGATGTGTGTATAACGGTCTCAGACCCTGAGGAGCTTCACATGGGCTCTCTCTCCGGTTTCCAGATACAGCATCATGCAGGCCTGCTGGGACCTAGAGCCCACCCGCAGACCCACCTTCCAGCAGATATGCTCCCTCCTTCAGGAGCAGGCACAGGTGGACAAGAGAGAGCAGGTGAGTGATTCTGGGTGGGGAGGCTGGGCTGGAGGAATCCAGACTGATTGTCCTGCCTCCCCTACCCTCAGGACTATGCCAACCTGCCCAGCAGTAGCAGCAGCGAGCCAGAGGAAGAGAGCTCCAGTGAGCACCTGGGCTGCTGTGAGCCAGGGGAGAGTGCCCAGCCTCTGCTGCAGCCCAACAACTACCAGTTCTGCTAAGGTGGCACCCACAGCAAGCACCGCCTGCGCCCTGCTCCACAGAGGGGCCATGTGGGAGACCACACAAACTCTGCCTCTGGCCATTTCTCTCAACAGCTCAGCTCAGCTCTGAAATGGAAATGTGAGGGATCTGGGGAGGCCAGAGAGGCCTCCATTCCCAGAGCCTAGGCCATCACTGCCAGTAAGGGGCTGGGGGCTGAGCCTCCTCCCTCCTGAACCGTTCTCATGGTAGCCTCTTGTTCTCTGCCAACTGGTAGAACCCCAGCATACCCTCTTAACCTCGTTCCCACTTTCAAGACCCTCTGTCCCCCAATCCCTCATGCCTCTATGGGGATGGACCAATTCTGTGCCTATAAAGCACCAGATGTTGAGGTGAAGCTCACTGGGGCTGGAGCCCTGTGAGGGGCGGGACAACCCTTTGACCGAGGGCGGCAGCGGCCGGAATGGACAGGTGCTCAGAAGCAGGCCCCTGGAGCAGGCGGCTCCTTTTAAGAATCTAACAGGACCTTTCAGTCTCAACAGCCTTCTTCAGTCCACAGTCTGCCTCACTCGCACCTGACACTGCTGTAATGAGCCCAGTGGCAGCTAAATGTGGGACGTTCTGCCCAGTCCTCTGTTGTTCTGGGCTGAAAGGCAGGGCCCTTGGCGTGTGGCTGGCCACACGAGGCAAGACGCATGTGCGCCAGGCTGACTCCTCGTCACTAACAGTCACACAGCGGGATGTCTTTGTCAACATTAAACTAACAGCATTAACGCAGCCAGCCTCCGGTTCTTTGCACCACCCAGTGCCTGCACACTCTGCAGGACTTCCTCTGTGCCTTGTTCATGTGAAGTGACAAGCTTTGCACCCCCAGAGCTCAACCACGCTGTGTTCTACACAATGAGCATGGCACTGGCTCTTGCTTCATCAAAACCAGATAATTTAATAAACTTTATTCTTGATGGGGAAGAGAGAGGGGAAAAAGCCACCTACTCCACTCCTCTCAATAAATTAAGTAACACTTGGCCAACTCCCGGGCCCTAAGCAAACGGTGGGCACTTGAGCCAGTCCTGCTGCTTCCGTGTGGCCCAGTCTGCTTCCCCTTCACAGAAGGGAACTTTCCTACTGTTGCCAGGTTGTCATGACCGTGGGCCACATCCCCTCTGTGGTGAGGGTCCCAGGACCCAGAGGGGATGTAGGCTGCAGCAGCAGTGGCCAGGGAAAGGAGGAAGGAGGTTCTCTTCCGCAAAGCCCAGGGCAGAGGACAGTCCCGGAAGAGAGACCTGTGGCTGACTGTTCCTCCTTCCTCAGCTTCCCCCAGATGTGGGTATGGGAAGAGCTGGAGAAAAATGCATCACTCCTTTTGGGAGAATCAAGAACCCATAGGAGGCCACAGAGGCCCCGAGTCAAAGGCAATGGGCTAAGGAGCTCGTGTGGCTGTAGGGCTGGAACCAGGGTTCCTCCCAAGCGGGAAGAGGCACCTTAGCAGCCTTCCTAGAGAATGCACACCCACCTTAACCTGCCCTGGGACCCACACCCAACCCCCGCAGGCCCCGAGGGACCAGCTACCAGCCTTTCCCTCAGCCTCCCTCCCCTACCTTAAACATACTATGTCCCCAAGTGCTCTCTCAGTTTCCTGGCACCTCTCCTTAGCTCCAAAGGGTTGAGAAGTGAGGACCCTGGGCCGCATCATGCTCAGGAAATGGAAGATCTTTGGTCAGTCCCAGTAGTCAGAGGCCCTCCCCACAGGTAACTGCTTCTGCAGATTCCCTGCAGATCTGCCTCAGGCGAGGGCCGTATTATGGCTTGAGAGAGATGGTGCAGTCCAGTCCCTGTACAAAAGCCTGGCTTATTCGGCCACTGCAGCCACCTCCTCTTCTTCACCCTCTTCCTCTGTCTCTGTCTTAATCTGAGCAACCCCAAGGCGGTAGAGAGTATCACGAATAACCACCTCGCCAGGCTGACAGCTCTGCACTATGTCGTGGATCTGCCGGTTGACGATCTCTCGGCTGGTGAGGAAGTCCATCAGGCGGTTGTAGAGGTAATAGTGGGTGGCATTGTCAAAGGCAATGGGCCGCTGGCGGACACTGTTTGGTTTGCTGTCCACAATGGAGGCCAGAATGGCTGTGTAGGGTGCCAACTCAGGGCACAGGGACAAGGCGTGGTGCCCAGCACTGGGGTCACCAGGACTGGGCTGTGTGCCTGCATGGACAATGCGCCGAGTAGCGGTCTTGGTGACTGGGTGCTGGACAGAGTGCTCCGCCTCTGTCACATCCACGGAATAGTGCTGGTCCAAGAGCTCTGGGCAGGACACACTCTAAAAGAGAGGTGAGATGGCATTTTGAAAAGAGAGGACAGAGCCGGGTGTGGTGGTGCAGGCTCGTAATCTCAGTACTTGGGAGGCTGAGACAGGAGGGTCGCAGACTAAGTAGCCTCAGCTACTTAGTGAGGCCC
This sequence comes from Muscardinus avellanarius, assembly GCF_963383645.1. Taxonomy (NCBI): domain Eukaryota; kingdom Metazoa; phylum Chordata; class Mammalia; order Rodentia; family Gliridae; genus Muscardinus; species Muscardinus avellanarius. The sequence goes on along the minus strand of NC_137793.1, from coordinate 32,657,685 downwards.
TTGCAACTTAGTGAGACCCTGTTTCAAAATGAAGAATAATAATAGAACTGGGAGTGCATCTCGGAGGTAGAATGTCCCTGGGCTCCACCCCCAGTACTTAAAAAAAAAAAAAAAAAAAGAGGGAATGGCATTACTATGGTGGGTGACAGCAATGGCCCTGGGGTAAACCGGCCCTGTCAAACACTAGCATCAGGCCAGATGTGGTGGCACAAACTTGTAATCCCAGAGACTGGAGGCGGAGGGAAGAGAACTGCCAAGTTCAAGGCCAGCCTGGACAGCTTAGTGAGATGCCATCTTAAAATAAGAAGGGCTGTGAATGTAGCTCAGTGACAGTGCCCCTGGGTTCAATCCACAGTACCGCTATAAACCCCAGCATCACCCAGACTGTAGCTCCTGAGCCAAGCCCCTCTCCTCTCCCTCTGTGCTTCCAGTTCCTCACATGAGCACAGGACAGAACAGCGGCCACGCTTCAGTGCAGCTGGACTGCTGAACTGCTCTTTTCACTATACCTCATCAATTCAGGCTGAAGGGAGTGGGAGCAGCTGGCTCTGAGGGAGGCTGCAACACCTTTCTGGTGTCCTCAGCACAAGCTCTCGGAGCCTGGGAGCCCCAGGGAGTGGTGACAATGAGGTATCCTCTGAGGCAAAGCCAGAGGCCTTCACGTCCCATACTGCACCCTGGCAGGAGTACTCACCTCCCTTCTCTTTTATTTTTCATGGTACTAGGAATAAACCCTGGGGGACAGGGGCTTCTACCTTTGAGCTACACCTTTGCTTTTATTTTGAAACAGGGTATTGGTGAGTTACCCCTCAAACCTGTTTCTCCTGTCTTAGCCTCTCAAGTGCCAAGATTACAGGTGTACACCATCATACCTGGCTGTTGCCTCCCTTATTCTACCTGATATCAGTCCTAATGTCTCAGCAAAGAAGAAAAGTACATGCCCCTGGTAAGAACCACTGCCTGGTAAAATATACCAAGAAACAGAGACAAGGGCCTACTAGTAATCTGCCCTCGGCATTGAGGGGTGGGGTAGGGTGAGGGTGAGGGTAAGGGTGTGTGCACGCGTGCGCATGTGTATACATGTACTGGGCATTGAACCAAGGGGCATTCTACCTCTGAGTGAGACCACTGGCCCTATTTTATTTTTTATTTTGAGTCAGGGTCTCATTAAATTGCAAAAAGTCTTGCTACATTGCTTAGACTGTCCTCAAACCTACAATCCTCCCATCTCATCCTCCCAAGTACTGGGATTACAGTTGTAAGCCACCATGCCCAGCTAGTTGCTAGTTTTAATAAAAGGAGAGCCAGAGACTATTGATGCTGGGGATTGAACCCAGCACCTCACTGAGCTACAATCACAATATCTTTTTTTTTTTAACTTTTAAAGAAAGAGATTTATTTAGCTCATGGTTGTAGAAACCAATGCTTCCTAAAACCATTTGTTTCTAGATCACAAGAGGCAAACTGTATAATATATTCACAGTCCTAGCTAAGATTTGGGAATTAAACAATGTACCCCAGGGCTGCTTAGCGGGCACAAAGACTCTCAAAATGACAATTTCCTAGCTTATCTGGAAGGCAGCCTCTTTCAGCACAGGGATCCATGTTCGGAATACCTCAAGCACACCAAAGACATGCTATGGTCACGAACACTGTAGTTAGCCAGTAAAAATGGGTGGGGTAAGTGCTGGTTCCTGTACATCAAGACAAAATACTTCTGAAGAAAAAGGATGCTGGAGACTGTTCAGATGGGACATGGCTGGCCTGAGGGAGGTAACTCACCACGGGTGGCTCTGTGGGGCTAGAGAAACAGCCCTGGTTCCTCCCCCACATCTGGCTGGTCAACTCTGGGTAGCAGAGGTCAGCACACAGGGCCACTTGTGTGGCCGTATCTACCACGTAGACAGGCGGCCAGTGGCGGGAAGAGGCAAGCAGATCCACGTGATCGCGAGCACTTTCACCTCGAACAAGGTACTTGGAGCCGCAGACCACCTAAGGGAGATGGAGGGTCCAGCCCAGGTTAGGAGCCAATTCGCACGCAGCCCAAGCAGGGCTCTTACTCATTCTTTCTACGAAGATTCATCAGTTTCAAGACTACAGCCAGGTCCATTCTGCCTGAGCCAGAGACATTCTGCTTCCCTCCTAATTTTGTCCTTTCCTGTTCTCCTGAAAGAAGAGGACACCCTGTCCTCAACTTAGACTGGAAGATAACTCAGGACGTTTCCTCTAACCTCTACTCCTCCATGTCATCCTGCCAAACACCATCTAGTGCTCCCCACCCTAGCTACATAGCACCACCCACAGCTAAGAGCTGGTTAAAGATGGAGATCACTGGATGCCAGCCCAAACCTAAGGAATTAGGGTCTGGGTGGGTCTAAAGCATCTGTTTTTGAAGCCCCCAATACAGTGTAGTAAACATCCCCACAAATTCCTTGCCCTGCCCCAGCACCATTGCTGGACAGCTCTGGGTAGTCTGGAGAATTCTGCCTTTTACTCTGCCCTCTACCAACCTCCCCCAACAGAGCTTTCGAGTACCTGTGCTAGCCCACTGTTTCTCATGAGATGACCCCTGTCACATGAACACCTTCTTCTGAGCAGGCTCTGAGCTGCCAGGTGGAGGCATCAAGTCTCCCTCCAACACTGCTTTTGTTGCACTGGCCGAGAACTTCATTCTGTTTTTCTAGCCAAGCTGCTCACCTGACTCTCACACCTGAGTGAACTGAGGCTCTTCTAAGACACCCCCCCCCACCACCACCACCACATTCAGTACTTGGTTTTCTGTTCCAGTATTTTCCTGAGCCCATTCCTCATCAGGTACACAACCTACTTCAGAACTGTCCTGGTGCCCATCCTGTTCATACCTATCCTGGTTTGGATATACAATGTCCCCTGACGAGCTCATGTATTAACGTTCAGACTTGATATAATTAAGTCATGAGGGCTATAATCTCATCAGTTAATAGTCCATTATGATGGATTTACTGGGTGGTGACCTGGGCAGACGGGGCTGGAGGAGGTGGGTCCCTGGGAGAGGCCTTGGGGACTGTGCTTGTGTCCTTTAAGGGCCTTGCTCACCTCTCTTGCTTCTGGCTCCCATGATGTGAGAGCAGAGCACTTGCACGGGTGTGCTCTCTCGCCTTCCTGCCGTCATGCCCTGAGTTCCACCCATGAATGGCCTCACACAGACTACACCCTCTCAAGTCTCCAGAACTGTGCGCTAATAAATCTCCCTTCCTCTGAGCTGTGTGGCCAGGTTCACTGGGTCAAAGCAGCGAGATTGCTGAGACAAGGGCCTTCCACAAACACACAGAATTATTTTCCTCAAACCACAATCAGATCAGGTCGCCGCCCTCCTGAACACTCACCACTAACCCAAAGTATCTAAGCTCTTAGAATTAAATCCCAATGCTCATTCTGCCGTTAGTGCTAGGCGATCTGGATTCTGCTGGTCCCTTCTGCTGGGGAATGAGCCTCCCTGGCTCATGACTGGGGATCCTCCTTCCCCCATCCTTCATACTTCAGTCTTCTCTGGCTGCCTAGAAGACAACAGGTTTTTCCCTGCTAATTTCTACCTCAAGCCTTTATCTAGTTCTTTTAGAGTTACCAGATATCAATGAGCTGTGGCAATTTAATTTCCCCACTAAAATATGAGGTCAGTTAGGAAGAAATGACAATCTTTGTTGCTTACTCTTACACTCCTAACAGGTGATTCAGCACTAAGCACACAGTAGGTTGCTTAATAAATACATTCATGAATGACTTAGGCTCTCCTCCCTGCCCAAAAGGTGGTCCTTGACCAGGGGCAGCTACTCCACAGGCTTCAGAGTAACCAAAGTTCCTACTCCCAAAGGACGAGATTGGTCAATCAGACTGTGCGGGCAGTTTAACGTCACCGAGTTCCGCAGGTTATCCTCTTACCTGATGGGGGCACACCTTATAGACTTTACCCCCTGTGAGGTGCGGTGGGGGCTGTCTAGTTCTGGCTCCATTCTGTACAGATTCATAGAGGGACAATAAGGAGAAGCAGAGCTGGTCCTGAAGAGGAAGAACAAGATTAAAAACACAGGAGTGAATGCTAAGGGACCAGTGGTGCTTAGCATCAAATGCTCGCTGCATACCCAAAGAAAAAGGGTCAACTGTCAGGCCAGTGCACCTTGGAGCATCGCCAGCCCAACCTTCCCTAGGGAAGGTGGGTAGCAGTCTCACAAGGACTGCGTAACAGACGGACCCAGCTGCCACACTATGGGGCCAAGGTTCTTTTATTTTTTTGAAGTAAGACAAACTTTCAAAGAGAATCTAACATTTGAGTCTAAATTTGAAAGAATAATATTTCCAACAGCACATCATTACAAAAGAAAATAAATAATGTAGGTAAAACAAATACGTATACATACATAGTCTACATATATAATAGCAGCTGGTTTTTTGTGTGTGTATGGTAACGGGGGTGGAACCCAGGGTCTTTTCTACCTCCAAGCTATACTCCTAGACCTATTTTATATTTCATTTGGAAACAGGGTCTCACTAAGTTGCTGAGAGCCTCACTAAGTAGCTGAAGCTGGCTTCGAACTTGTGTGATCCTCCTGTCGTAGCCTCCCAAGCACAGGGATTACAAGTGTGCGCCACCACGCCTGGCTAGCAACTGCTTTCTAAAATGTGAAAACCAGACATTGTGTCAAGTACGTTTCTTATAACAGCTTTGTGAGGTCAGTATTTTAGTTATTTCAATTTTACAAGTGAGGAAAATAAAGCTCAAAATGTACGATGGCCTATCCAAGGTCACACATGTAAGAGTAAGGATTCCTGACCCCAGCATCTAGGCCCACTGCTTTCAACACAAGGGGCCAACTGGAGACCATGACCTCTGTTACAGTTGGATATAAAATGTTCTCTACAGAGCTCACTTATTAATATTCAGGGTTGGTATAGCTGAGTCCTGAGGGCTGTTATCCCAGCACTGGATAAGTCCACTCTGCTGGCTTTGCCTAGGCCGTGGGGTGTGGCTGGAGAAAGCGGGTCCCTGCGGTTATATGTGGTTCCTCATCCCTTGTCTCCCTCTCACTTCCAGGCTCAGTGATGGGATTAGCAGAGACCCTGTGCTCGCCTGCTCTACTTCCTACATCCATGCCCCGAGAGGCATAGTCCCCGACCTCACAAGGACTGAACCTCAGTATCTCCAAGAAAAACTGTGAACAAATGAATCTCCTTTCTCCAGCTGTACAGTCTTTGGATTTTAGCTGTGAAAATGCTAATATAGCCTCACATGTATGTCATGGTCTGGCTGCTGTCGTCTCCCTGGCCAGCAGCCTCCATCTAACGCAGGTGCCCAGTCATTGGATGTTCATATCCTGCTCAGAAGAGTGGCCCAACCAGCCTGTTCCCAAAGCCCCGATCTCCACTGCTGCACTTGACACTCACCCTGGAGTCTTCTGCCTCGAAGGGGATGTCACATTGCCCCAGCAGGTGCCGGAGCTCCTCCTCGCTATAGGAGCCAATCTCCTCAAGCTTGCAGGTACCCTCCTGGAGCAGCCTCACCAAGGCACTGCCATTGCCTATAAGAGATGACAGTATCAGTGGGCGATCCTGCCACCGGTCTGCAAAGGTCAGGGCTAGTCCCTCGTGCTGGAGGATGAGATCAAGGAGGCTAGGTCTGAAGAATGGCAAGCAGTGGAAGCCAGCTATATACTGAGTACTTTCCAGGGTGCTGGGAGAAGTGGGATCCAATGTAATATCTAAGTCTCTCAGAACTGAGACATACCTTGGAACAGCTAAGCAAGATATCTGGCAAAGAGCCATTGCAAAGAACCCTAAAATGGGTCAGCTTTTTTTTTTTTTTTTTTGTGGTACTGGGGTTCCTGGAAACCCTTCTACCTCTGGGCTACACTCCCAGACCCATTTTTATACTTTTTAATTTGGAAACAGGGTCTCTTAAGCTAGCACGGCTGGCTTCGACCTTTCGTGATCCACCTGTCTCTGCCTCCCAAGCGCGGGGATTACAAGTGTGTGCCACCACGCCCGGCTTAAAATGGGTCAGCTTTTAATCCAAAGTCTTCTGTTTTTCAGAACCAATAGTACAGGTGCTTGCTGTATTTGCAGCATTAAGAAAAGTAGCTGTCATTTAAAAAGTGCTCTCTATATGCTAGACTCCTGAACCTGGCTAGTCAAGGAAACTAATGGGAACCTTAAAAAAATTAACCTCTTTGCTTTAAAATAGCAAATATGAGCCAGGAGTGGTGGGGTACATGCTTGGGAGGCTGAGACGAGAGGATCAGAGAGGTTCACAGCCAGCCTTAGCAACTTATGAGGCCCTCTGCAACTTAGTGAGACCCTGTTTAAAAAAAAAAATAGGGCTAGGTGTGCAGCTCAGAGGTAGAATACCCCTGGATTTAGTCCCTAGTACTATAAAAAAATCCAAACACAAAATAGCAAATATGGGGGTGGGGAACTCATATTTAATGTGAAGAAACAGTATTTGAGAACTAGTATATCACAGCATACTAAGTATTTGTGAAATCAATTTAACAGGTCATATCTGGAATTTTTAAGATGGAGTAAAGTATATTGCATTTGATAAAAAAACTATTTTGTCAAAGTTTTGTTTCAGTTTTATATACATTGTACATATATATGGCTATCGTTCTGGGTCATGATACAAAACATTTCTTAAAAGGTGCAGTTAAAAAGAAAGTACAGAGCCAGGCGTAGTGGCACATGCTTGTAATCTCAGCATTCGGGAGGCTGAGACCGGAGGATCTCAGCTCACGGACAGCCTCAGCTACTTAGTGAGCTCCTCCTTCAAAATAAAGAATAAAAAATAGAGCAGGGGGTATAGTTCGAAGGTCAAATGCCTCTGGGTTCCATCCCCAGACACGCAAAAAAAAAAAAAAAGAAGAAAGTACAAAGCAATCACTCTGTAGTATAGGTAGGTAACATTATTATGCCCTCTGTGCAAATCCATCAACAGAGGTTGAGGGCCTTGGACCTGCCACAGGTCATACAACTGCTAAGTGGCATTGGTAGGAATCAAAATCAAGCTGTCAGAAACTTAGGCTCAATGTACAATCCACACCCATCTGCAAAAATGTTTGAATAATCAGTTTTGAAGGTACATTCTTTCACCTCCCTCTATAATCTCAATGAAAATCTTTGGGGTTGGAGCCTTATCATTAATTTCCACTAATATGAAGTACATCTCAGAAGGCTGACAGTGAGCTATTTGTTTATCCTATATAATATGGCTGGTAGCTCCTCAAAACTCTGCTTCATGACTTTAACCACTAGGGCATTTTATCTCAGGCTGTGATTATTTTCTAGAGTCTTCTAGATGGACCTGACCCTCTCTCTACCACCATGATGTCTTGCTACAGACAACGTCCCAGATTCTTGACTAAACCTTTCGCTGACCCCAGTCAGCCACCACTTGGCCTTACCAGGTACTGGCTGCACATCCAGGTTTTTGTCTTTCTCAGTGTTGACAACCACAGCTCCTCTCATGAGTGGTGGGAAGAAGGGGGCAATAACAGAGGCATCGAATTTAGTGATAGGGATGCTGGCAGGGAATGCCACCTGCTCAATCACCTCTGTCTCCATTGTGGCCCAAAAGTCTTCCACATTCACTTCACTGGAGCCCAAGAATTCAGGCCAGGTGAACTAAAAGGTCAAGATAAAGAAGGTCAGTCTATCAACCACTAGTGTCTATCCACTATACATACAGGAAACCAAGGCTCAGCAAAGGGCAGGGGTTTGACAGGCATGCACTGCTGGGCATCCCTGAAATTGATAATGCAGTACTCAACTGCCTCTTCTTTCTCCCATTCCATTGTACTCTACTAGACCAAAGTAATCCCCAAGTCTCTTTGCTTCTGTATCTTATTCACATCATTTACCCACATTTCTATCACCTGAGTGCCTGTTATGTATCTGATATTACTAAGTCTGAGGGATATCTGAATTGAGACTATTACAGTTGGGAACAGAAAAGAATGTGAATGCATGTCTAATTTCAAATTCTAAGCCTCAACTCCTATGCCTGGCTGAAAAGAATAACCACAGTCCTAGTGAATCTCCACTCATCTTCTAAGGGCCAGGGTATTCCTTGCCTCCTTTAGAAGGCCCTCCCAGACCTTTGGAGGGTCTCCAGTATACAGCTATTTTCTCTACTGCAGGCAATATTTACTTGTTTATATATGCACCTAAAATGCAGTTCTTTTTTTTCAATGGTGGGGAACCCAGAGCCTCACACAAGCCTGGCAAGAACTCTATCACTAAGGTATACCCCCAAGACAATTTTTTTTCTTATATGCACTCTTATATGGTTCTTCACGAATGACCCTGATCCCACTATCTTAATCAAACCCATACGAGTTACTATTAGATATGTAGAGGCTGGGGTGTAGTCAGTGGTACAGTGCTTGCCTAGCATGCTGCTTTGCCTTGGGTGCAATCAGCAACACTGCTCCCTCCCCCAAAAAAGACCTAGGCCTCATCTCAACGTATATGGACTATGACCCTCATTGTATATCTTATTTTTTACTGGTGTACTATAATCCCACAGTGTATCTTATTTTATTAGTGGTAATGTAGATTGAACTCAGAGGTATTCCACTCTGAGCTATACCCCCAACCCTATTTTTATTCTTTATTTTGAAATGGTCTCACTAAGTTGCAGAAGGCCTCATTAAGTGGCTGAGGCAGACCTGCAATTGTCCTGTCTCAGCCTCCCAAGTGCTAAGGATTACAAGCATGTGCCACCATGCCTGGCCTCAATTATGCATTTTAAAAGTTCCCCTAATGCTGGGCATGGGCTGAGACAGAAGGATAGCAGGTATGAGGACAGCGTTAGCAAGTAGTAAAACTTGCGCCAATGTAGTGAGACCCTGTTTCCAAATAAAAAATAAATTTGGGCTATGAGTATAGCTTGAAGTTAGAATGCCTCTGGGTTCAATCTCCAATACCATACAGACACACACTCACACACAAAAAGTCATCATTACCTGCAAACTTGCTAAAAATGCAAATTCTTGGCCACCACTTCAAACCTACTGAATCATAAACCCTGTGAATAGCACGCCCTTAACACTACAAGGTTTGAGAATCACTGGTCCCATGTAGTTCTGGGTTCATTCAGTGGTAGAACCCTTGTCTAGCATGCCAAAGGCCCTAGTGAAACAGACACTTTCTGAAATTAAGAACAACTTCCTCATACTAAGAATTACAGCTGCAAATTTTTTCAATATCTGAATTCCTTTTTCTGTAACTTTCTCATACTGGAGTAAAGGCTAAAGGGCCGCTGCCCTGCTAGGGTCCCGGGCAATGGGAATCTATACATGTACACCTCCTGCCTTCATCGACTCTGCTGACTCCTCTTATGAATGCAATCTGTGCCCCTGAGTCTCTGAACAAAGTGATTTAAACATAACAGTTTCCTCATCTTCCCTCAAGGCTGGCTCTGAAGAAGCTCTATTTCCCTGCATTTGACTTTAACATCTGTGGTGTACAAGGAGCTTTAGGTACAGCCTAGCCTCCTGCCTCCACACAGGGGCAGTTGTGCAAGTATCACTAGCTTTAATCCTTAGCACCACAGTAAAAATAAAATTTAAAATGAATCACAAATCTAAATGTGAACCATAAAATTTTAAGACTCTTAGAGGGTGCTTGGCATGCATGAGGCTCTGGATTTAATCCTCAGTACCAAAGGAAAAAAAAGATACTTAAAGGATCAAAAATTTAAAGGGGCCTCTAGTCCATGCTCAAAATATGAATAAACAAATGTCTATTTCCTCAAGCTTTCCTCAGATGAGCCCACCAGGCTGTAGGAGGAAAAAGCTGTTGTCTTCACCCAGACAGGACTGAAGCCAACTACCACGGGGACATCATGCAGGAGCGTGGCTGCCAGAGTGAGAAGACAGCTCTCACTCTGAGAGGATGGAGAGGCACTCACCTCCACGCTCTTCAGGGCCAGCACATTCTCTTCACTCCTCTGAGCCATTTCCACTTTGGGCGCCACGCCACAGATGCCACAGATCATATCATTGTAGTCTCGAACAGTGAGGCATTCAAAAGCCCAATAGCCATTGCACAGCAGTTCCTGCAGCTGACTCAGCTCCTCTGAGGTCAGAGTCTTCTCTGGAAGGACAGCAAGAGCACTGAGAAGGTCACAGAAAAAGACTCTGAACACCAGAGATAGCCAGTGGCCAGCAAGAACTGTAATCCTGTAAGACCGATTCTCCCCTAGAAATAGTCTAGAGTTCTACCTATCTCAAGGGTCAGGCACTTGACTTGCAAGTACTGGGGCACAGGGGCAACCCAAAGAGCAATAGAGCTGCCTTATTCTAAGCACCTACTAAGCACTAAATGTTGTGTTGAAAGCTTTGAATACATTATCTATTTAATTCTCATGTGAATTAAATTCTTTACAAACCAGGAGCTATTACTGTCTTCATTTTATAACTGAAGAAACAGAGACACAGAAAACTGGCTCAAAATCACACTGCTACTAAGTGGAAGAGCCAAGTCTCACACTAAGTGTGGGTGGTTCTGGTACCTTGCTCCACTCCATCTGTCCTCACAGCAGGCAAAGTATAGGAGGACTGGAAACTGTAGGAATGGGATGGGGAAAGCACAAACAGAAGTAAGGAGAGCAAAGGGGCCAAGAGTATCCAGACAGGAGGGAGGATGCTCTCTACCCCTGGGTCTTAGCATGAGGCCTAGGACTGGTAACAGACATCCAGGAGCCACCCATTCAGAGTAAGTAAAATGCTGGGAGGCCAAGTCTACCTATGACAAAGAATGTGCTTTTAAAAGTCAGTCTGATGCCTTTGCTAAAAGTTCCTGATGCATGGAAAGATCTATGCTTTCCAAAGGTAGTTTGGAAATTCAAAAATAAATTTATGAAATTCAAAAAGAATGCATTAAGAAGTCAAGAACTCCTTTTCAAAATACCAGACTCTTCTCTAATGACTTTTCAACCAAAGCCTGTCACTGAAAATTCCCAGGGTGTTTAGAACTAACCTTGGGAAAGGGAGGAAGACAACTTTTACCTGTCTGCTCCTGCACTGACTTCAGCACCACACTGATGAACACTCTGGGGTCCTCTCCCAGCTTGATCTGGTTTCGGATTGCAAAAAGCAAATCCAGGCTTACTAGCAGCTTATTACCCACATTAAAGAGACCTGCGGGTTAAAAGGGCAACAAAGAATTCACTATTACATCATACATAAGGAAAGAAAATAGGACACAAACCAAATGCTTATCAACTGAAGAACAGTGAAATTATGGTGCACGTATAAAATAAATTTATCTTTAAAAAGAATAAAGGAAACCTAACTGTTCCAACATGAAGTTGCCCACAATACATCATTAAATGAAAAAAGCAAGTAATAAAATAATATGCATAATATATTGTTTGGGGGGTTATTTTTTCCAATAAAAAAAGAAAACATTTCCCTACCCCCCAGGCCAGTCCTCAGGAATAAAGGTGTCACTCTTCCTTTACACCTCACACGACTGCACCATGGGGAAGGGTCAGGAGCATCCTTTAGCCCAGGGATGTATAGGGGATGTAACAAAGGCTATAAAATCACCCCTACACCAAATCCTGGAATAAAAGAACCAGAGGAATTTAAATGCAGTATTTAAGACAAAAGAGGGTGATTTTACATTTGTACAAAATAAAGCACACAAATGCAAATTCTGGAATACATGTTCCCAGTGAAGACAGGTAAAGGAATATAAAAGGCCTTTCTAAGCATGGTAGCAAAGGCGGAAACCATGAGGTCAAAGCTCTGGTTACACAAAAATTAAAACAAAAACAGAAAGTAAAAATAAACTTTGGTGTCCTCCAAAATCACCATACATAAATTCAAAAGATGACTGATCTAGAAAACTGTCAAAAATAAAAGAAAAAGCCAAAATAACAGGAACAGGCACAAAAGAGGATAAAAACCCCACTAAGAACTATGAAAAAGGTATATACTCTTCTTAGTAATCAAAATAGCAAATTAATACATGATACCAGTTCTTACCTATAAAATTGACAGACACTAAAATTATACTCCTAATCTATAAAAACCTAGAGTAAGTTTAGCAATGTCACTTGGATACAAAGTCAACAGATGAAATTTAATCTCTACATACTAGCAATAAACAGACAGAAAATGAACCATGTCCTTTATGGAAGCAGAGGAAAAAAAAACACTCATATAAGTCGAGTGTAGTGGCGCATGCTTGTAATCCCAGCATTTGGGAGGCTGAGACAGGAGGATCGTGGTTCAAGAACAGCCTCAGCTACTTAATGAGGCCCTTTGTAACTCAGTGAGACCCTGTTTCAAAATAAAAAATAAAAAATAGGAGTGGGGGTGGTGGCGCACGCTTGTAATCCCAGCACTTGGGAGGCTAAGACCAGAGGATCGCAGTTCATGGAAAGCCTCAGCTACTTAGCGAGGCCCGTCACAACTCAGTAAGACCTTTTTTCAAAAAATAAAAAGAAGCCAGGCGTGGTGGCGCACGCTTGTAATCCCCGCGCTTGGGAGGCAGAGACAGGAGGATCGTGTAGGTTCAAAGCCAGCCACGCGCGCTGGCTTAGGAGACCCTGTTTCCAAATAAAAAATGTAAAAATAGGTCTGGGAGTGTAGCCCGGAGGTAGGAGGGCTTCCAGGAACCCCAGTACCACCAAAATAAATAAATAAATAAATAAATAAATAAATAAATAAATAAATAAATAAAAAAAAATAAAAAGTAGGACCGGGGATGTAGCTTGGAGGCAGAATGCCCCTGGGTTCCATCCCCAGTACTGGGGGGGAAAAAATAACACTCATATATAAATATAACAAAATAATGTAGGACCTACATGCTGAAAACTATAAATTCTTAAAGATAAAAGTATATGATACTTAAAAACAAAAACAAAATAATACCCTGATGAAAGAAAATCTAATAAAATGGATCATATTTATGGGCTGAAGACTCAATATTTTAAAGCATGTCAAATTTCTCCAAATTGATCTATAAATTCAACAAAATACCAACTAAAATTCTAGCAGGATTTTGCAGATCTTTAATAAACTGACTCTAAAGTTTAACAAAAGAACTATAATACTAGCAAAAGAACAAGGCTGGAGAACTCATACTAAGCTATAATAACCAAGACAGTGTAGTATTGACAAAAGGATAAACTTATAAATCAATGAAATAAAATGGTGTCCAGAAACAGACTGACACATATTTGCTCAACTGATTTCAACAAAGGAGAAAAAAACAAGTCAATAGAAAAAGGACTGTCTCTTCCACAGTGTTAAAACTGTACACATGTATGTCTGGATGTCATACTTCATATAAAAACTTAAAATGGATTCTAAATCTAAATGTGAACTATAGAATTATAAGTCTTTTAGCCAGGCATGATAATGCACACTTGTAATTCCAGCACTTGGGAGGCAAAGACTGGAGGATTTGGGAGGCAAAGACTGGAGGATTGTAGATTCTAGGCCAGCCTTAGCAACTTACCTCATATTACTGAGCTAAAATGTTTCAAAATTAAAAAACAAAAAAAAATAATTGGAGGTGTAGCTCAGAGGTAGAATGTCCCTGAGTTTAATCCCCAGTACCGGGGATGGGGGGGCTATTAAAAATTATTAGACTTGCCGGGCGTGGTGGCGCACGCTTGTAATCCCCGCGCTTGGGAGGCAGAGACAGGAGGATCAGGCAGGTTCGAAGCCAGCAGCTTAGGAGACTGTTTCCAAATAAAAATGTAAAAGTAGGTCTGGGAGTGTAGCCCAGAGGTAGAAAGGCTTCCAGGAACCCCAGTACCACCACCAAAAAAAAAAAAAAAAAAATTCTTAGACTTTTAGAAGGGCTTGTGTATATAATATATAAAGATTTCTCAAAATTCAACATAATTCAGTGGACCAAAGATGTGAACAGATACTTTACCAAAGAAGATACACTATTAGTTACTGGAATTAAAAATTAAAACTCTTAAGTATTTTTCCACATAACAATAGTATGGTTAAAAAGCAACAACAAAGACATACCAAATGCCTGCATGCAGAGCTACATAGAACTCTCACACTGCTGAAGGGAATACAAAATGGTGCAGCCACTTTTCATAAATGTTTAGCAGTTTCTTATAAAATTAAACACATACTTACCACATTACCCAGCAAGCTGACTCCTAGGTATTTATTTACTCAAGAGAAATAAAACTTATGTTCACACAAAAGCCTGTTCATGATTGTAGCAGCTCTACTTATAATTACCAAAATCTGGTAGCAACACAAATATTCTTCAATAGGTGAACAGATAAACTGTGACATATTCACACAATGGGAAATTAAACAACAGTAAAAAGTGAGAAGCCACCGATGCGAACATGGATGACTCTCAAATGATGGTGCCGACTCAAACAGCTATAGCTACGTGCTCTGCTGTATGCACAGAACATTCTGGAGAGAATACTGCAGGGACAAAGAAACCAAACGGCTGCCAAAGGCTGGGGTCAGGGAGTGGGGATGGCTACAAAGGAGCAAAACAGAGCCGTTCAATATACTGACTGGTGGCAGTTACTCACTCACAGCATATATCAGAACTCAGAACTATACAACAAAGCAAATTTTACTCTATGGAAATCTAAAATTTAATTTTAATTTAAAAATTATAAAATCTTGAGTACTGGCTTACAGGGAAATGAACATTCCCATTAACTGTGGGCAAAAACATAAAATACTAAACTCAAACTGCCAATCTCATTAAAAGTGTGAATTCAAAGCCAGGAGTGGTGGTGCATACTTGTAATCCCAGTACTTGGGAGGCTGAGACAGGAGGATGGCAGGTTCGTGGCCAGCCTCAGCAACTTGGTAGCGCCCTCCCCAATTTAGTGTTTCAAATTATAAGAATAAAATAGGGCTGGGAATGGAGCTCAGAGGTAGAATGCCCCTAGCTTCCACCCTGGTACCATAAAAAAACAAAAACAAAAAAAGTGTGAATTCCAATAAGGCAATAAAATGTTCTTAAGACAAAGAAAATAAACAACAAATACTCTGTAATCTTTAGTACTGCATTCTACATATAAAACTCAGGATTCAACCAGACTCTCAATGGTTACTACACAGTGAGTATTCAATAAATGAATGATGTTGATAAAAATGGGAAGGGCATAAATATGCAGCAATTCTACTTTCAAGAGTTTGTACAAAGGAAATAATTAAGGATGTACATAAGACTTAATCATAAGCAGGACTGTAAAAATGAAGCACCAAACACCCCTTTTAAAATAGTCATGTGGGAGTCAGATGTAGTGGTGCACACCTATCATTTTAGTAATTGACAGGCTGATATAGGAGGATCTTAGGTTGAAGGCTAACCTCTTCAACTCAGTGAGACACTGCTTCAAAATAAAGGACTAGGGGTGTAGCATGGAGGTAGAATGTCCCTGAATTTAATCTCCAGTACCATAAAAAAAAAAGGGGGTTCTCATGTAGGTATAGAAATGTAGCTTGCCTAGTAAAAGCAAGGTACTGGGTTCAACTGTCAGTACCTCAAGAAACAAAACAAAAACAATATGCCTCTCTACTTAATTGGAACAGGAAGAGTCCCATGATGTACTATGAAGTTTGAAAGTATGTTCCAAAGCAATGTCTAACATAATCTATTCCTGTGCAAAGACAAACCATAAGGGTATAAATAGTTCCATAATTTCAGGGTTTTTGTGTGTGTGTGTGTGTGTGTGTGTGTGTGTGTGTGTGTGTTGTGTGTGTGTGTGTGTGTTGTGTGTGTGTGTGTGTGTGTGTGTGTGTGTGTGTGTATGTGTTTTGTGTGTGTGGTACTGGGGATGGAACCCAGGGCCATTCTACCTCTGAGGTATACCCCCAGCCCTATTTTTTTATTCTTTATTTTGAAATAAGGTCTCAATGAGTTGCAAAGGGCCTCACTAAGTAGCTGAGGCTGTCCTTGAACTGCGATCCTCCTCTCAGCCTCCCAAATACCGGGATTGCAAGTGTGAGCCACCACGCCTGGTTCTCATAATTTCTAATATTCTGCACAAATGAATAAACAAATTTAAAAGATTAGAAAGTACAATGTTAAGTGTTTATCTCATGGCAGAAAGATTGCTGATTTTCAGTTTCTTCTTATTACCTGTCTGCATTGCCTGTCAGCTTTTCCATAATGAAGATCCTGAATACAGAGCCTTGAGAAAACTAGTCACACACTCTACCACTGAGCTACACACCTTTAGCCTTTTAAAATTTATTTAGGTTTGCAGTTCTGGAGATTGAGCCCTGGGGTTCTCTACCATTGAGCTACATATATCCCCAGCCCTTTTTATTTTGAGTCAGGCTCTTGCTAGGTTGCCAAGGCTGGCCTGGAACTTGTGATCCTCTTGCCTTAGCCTCCCAAGTAGCTGGAATTACAGGCATGTACCTGGCTAAGATCTGTTATTTTTTTTTAATTATAATTATTAGCATGATTTGCTGTACAAAACAATAAATTTCTGTGTAACATTTTTATATACATATATAACATACATTACCTGCATCCACTATCAGCTAAGTTATTTTTAGAATAACTTAGTTGTTATCCCAAGGATTCTAATACTAGAAAGGTGTCATATCCTGGGACTGAGACATTGAGGAGGGAGACCTCTCTCCTTCAGAAACCCTTGTCAACAGGTCCAGTGTGTGAAGGACTAGAGCTCTTGCCAAGGGAGTGGTTCTTTTTTTTTTGGTGGTACTGGGGTTCCTGGAAGCCCTTCTACCCTTGGGCTACACTCCCAGACCTATTTTTATTTGGAAACAGGGTCTCTTTTTTATTTGGAACCAATGTGATCCTCCTGTCTCCGCCTCCCAAGGGCGGGGATTACAAGCGTGCGCCACCACGCCTGGCCGGGAGTGTTCTTAATTAAGCCTGCTTGGTGTGCTTGAGAAGAGAAGGTTGGCACCCACCTGTGTAGATGTCCATGAAGCTGTGCAAGGCCAAACAGTGAGGATTCAGACACATTTTCACCTGGGCAGTCACCACTTGTAGCCGGTTAGCTGTCAGCAGCCAACACTCCTGGGGACCGGCCAGGGAGCTGGTACAAAAAAACATCAACAGAAGTCAGAAGTGAAATCAGTCTCTTGATGCAGTTCTTGGGCTCAGTGATCAGTGGCAAAATCCTTAAGACTTCAGTGCAATAGACAAAGAAAGGTGCTGGATTTGGGACTTATGGTTTTCTAGATGGGTTTTCTACTCTGTTGGAATCTTAATTTGTAAAATCACCCCTAAAATTAATGTAATTCTCAATTTTTGTTATATAATTTATCTAATCCCACTTAACTGTCAAACCAAAAATTATGCTGGGGAGTCCAGATACAATCTTAAATCCTAAGTTGGTTTTTATAATAGAAATCATTAATGAAGATTTTACACTAACAATTAGAGTAGTGAAGGAAATCTAAGGAAAGCAGAGGATAACACTTTCACAGGCTATAAAGCCATCTGAAGAAACGGGCAGCATGTCCAGAGGTTTGAAGCAGCTAGGGCAGAATAAAGAGGTGCTTACTTTTGTCCCCCTTTGAATAGTGGGCTGCTGCAGAGAAGGCACTGCGTAGATGGAGACTCATAATAATTCGACCAAGAGGTTTGCTCGATGGTGACTGTCTCCTCACTCACGTTGGACAGGATAAGCCGAGAGCTATTGAGTTCATGAATCAAGGAGAAGACCTCGGCCAGCTCCGACTCATTCTCTGGAATCTGCAGGACTTTGCGCAGCAGCTGCAACGTGGACTGGCGCTGGATCTCCCTCTGGGATGTGCTCAGGGGCTCTGTGGTATTCAGTCCATCTGGAAGTGGTGAGCTCGCCTCCTGGAAACAAGAGTGAATCCGTCACCAAGCAGCCAGGGCAGAATGAGCCAACATCAGGCTGAGATCATGGAAGTTTGCAAGTAGGAGGGGGGTGGGCCCATACCTGAGAGGTGGGAAACCTGGATAGGTTTCTGAACAGCTTGGCTAATAACTCGCTGTGTCACTAAAGACTGCTGCTTCTCTCTCTGGGACTCAATTTTTCTGTCAGTAAAATAATATTATATACATCTCTTGGTAATGGAGCCAATCATTAGCTCCTATTCATCAAGAAGATAACACACAGACCTGGGTTTCAGTTCTGGAGATGCCATTTAAGGGCTATACATGTGGCACCTAAGGCAACTTATTTCACTTTCTTGAGCCTCAATTTCATCTGTGAAATGGAGGATAAAAATAATAGCAATCTTCTAGATCTATTGTATAGAGTAAATGAGATACTGCAAGTAAAGCACTTAGCATAGTACCTGTGATGCAATGAAGACTATAAATAGAAGGTATGATATACAAACAAGCATCTGAGCTGCTTAACATATTTTCCTTGAATTCTTTGTAGCTCCTGAGTACAGGGGAACATTACATACTAGTCAGAGACTTCTAGGAACAAGTTTCTAAGTTACTCATTAAAATCAGGTCCTTCTTGCCAGGTATGGTGGCCCATGTTTATAATCCTAGTACTTGGGAGCTGAGACAGGAGGATCGCAGGTTTGAGGAAGCCTTAGCAAGCAAAGAGACTCTCATAAACATAGTGAGATCTTGTTTCAAAATAAAACAGGGCTGGGGGTATGGTGTGGAAGTAGAATACCCCTGGGTTCAATCCCCAGTACCACAAATTAAATACATAAATAAATCAGGTCATTCTCATGTGTCTCTCTCTTCAATGGAGGCTCCTCTTTGATCCTTTTTGCCAATTTAGCATAAATCACTGCATCCTCCGTGCTTCCCAAGTATATTCCTTTATCATTTCATAGTTGCTAAACCACTGTCCCCTCTTCAGCAAGGATAGGTTCCTACTTACTGAATTCCAAAACAATCATGAGTTTCAGGACACAAAACAGATGCTGATTCCTACTTGAATATATATATATATTTTTTGGTGGTACTGGGGTTCCTGGAAACACTTCTACCTCCGGGCTACACTCCCGGACCTATTTTTTATACTTTTTAAATTTGGAAACAGGGTCTCCTAAGCCAGCGCGCGCGGCTGGCTTCGAACCTGCGCGATCCTCCTGTCTCTGCTTCCCAAGCGTGCGCCACCACACACGGCCGCTACTTGGATACGTTAACATTGCTTTGTAGAAGCTAGTTGCTTACTAATAAGGAGGTTTTTAAATTTTAATTAACTCTGCAGCTGGGCATGGTGGAGCATGCCTATAATCCCAGTACTTGGGAGCTTGAGACAGAAGAATGGCAGGTTCAAGTGCAGACTCAGCAACTTGTTAATTTCTTGTTTCAAAATAAAAAATGAAAAGGGTTGGAGGCATACTTGTAGAATGCCCCTGGATTCAACTGCCAGAACAACAACAATAATGATGATGATAATAAACTTACTTCATCCCTGGAATAATTTTCCTCACTGTAAAGTTTGCGTACTTATCCTTCTCCTCCACTAGACTGTAAGCTCCTTGAGAGAAGGGTTCATGTCCTGTTCAACTCTGAAGTTCTGGCCCATAGTAGGCATTCAATATGTGCTAGCTCAAAGAATGAAAGGATTAATGGCTTCAAAAGAGTTGACTGACACCAGAATAAGTTGCCCTGGAAGACTGTGTTCAAAGGCATGACTCTACTGAACCATTAACTGGAAGAATACATGGCAGGAATACTATCTTTTGACTCCTAACGAGAGATGAAGGATATGGAAAGTCCTGAAGACCATTCCAGCCCAGAGATGTAGTCTTTATTACAGCAGCTGAAGACAAACTGCAAAGAAAAAGTGTAGCCACCAGGGGGCTCCAAAGGGCAACACATAGGAAGGCCTGGGTTCTGACCAAAGTTGTTTTTTTTTTAATTATAATAGAATCCAGGGGCCTTCTACCTCTGGACTATGCTCCCAATACTATTTTATTTTTTATTTTGAAACAGGATCTTGCTACATTGTTTATTCTCACAATTTCTAAAGCTTGCTTTTAACCTGTGATTCTCTTGTTTCAGCTTCCCAAGTACTAGCATTACAGGCATATGCCACCACATCCAGCTCTAAGTTTTTATTTTTTAAAAAACATTTTACATTTTATTTCTCCAAATTCTAGGAGACTGGAGAGTGAAGTCTGATGATGCCCATGCTAGGGTGGGCAGTTATCATTTAACCAAAGACAGGGACATAAATAAGAGTGAGATTTAAAATCAACTGGCAAGAGGTCCCTCAACAATTCCTTCTTCACCTGAAGTTAAGTGATTTCATCATTCTGGATCTAGAGAGCAACATCCATTTCTGTACTGAAAACCACACAAAAGCCAAAAGAAAATGGTAAGAAAGAGAAATGCTTAGAGTACCTAACGACACAGAATTCAATTCTATCTCCTAATTACAGATCCAAACAAATGTATGTGAGCTCCAGAGTTAGGGGGAAATAGATATACCTGCTTAAAATATATTATGGCTTTCTAAAGAGTTAAGAGAGAAGCAGTCAATGCAGGGTATAATCAACGCTCTGAAAAATGAAAGGCAAGTCCAGGCAGAAAGCTCACTTCCAGCAGAGGGCAACCTGGTAGGGCAAGAGAAGGTACGGACCCACTATGCACACAGTTGCAGGGATTTACATGCCCCTTGAATCTGAGCTCTGAGTTTTCTCTAGGGCTGCTGGCTTTCAGAGTAAAATGCCCAACGATAATCCAATCTAGCTTGCTTGCTTTGAGAAGAGGGAAGCCTCCATCCCAGGGTCTCTGCTTTCCTTGCCCCAGTGCTTTTCAAATAAAGTCATCAGTGCCTACACATTTTAGTTCCACTTCCCTTTCTCACAAGGACAATGGAATCAGTCACTTCTCAAGAACAGAAACAGACATGAGACCAGGGGGCAAGATTCATCACTAGAAAAGGCCCTGGCCATATCAAAGAAATCTTTAGGCTTGAAGCAGTTCCTCCCATCTTAGTCCTGGTCCACTTCCAATCCTCATATATATATTTCCCTCCTGAGATAACCTTCTTTTAGGCCTTTTTCTGGCTCATGGACATTCAGTGGGACCCTCTGCCTACAAAACAAACTTTCCAATTTGGCCTTCAAGGCTTTTCATGATGGGGTCCTAACATGTTTTAGGGTCTTAATTTTCCCTCCCCACACACACATGCTCTCTATTTCTGTTCATGCCCATTCTTGAGCATGCCTTCCCCTTTATCTAAATCTTACCCATCTTTTGAGGTCCAGCTCAGACCTAGAGTGGCCACTTTGGATCTTTACCTGCTCTCTGTACCCCTCTCCTCAAGGCAGATCAGTGACAGTTCTCTTCTTACCTGCATTCATATAAAGTGTTGAATCGCTTTTGTTCACTTTAAAAAACTCATGCATGGCCAGGCATGGTGGTCCACACGTGTAATCCCTGTGCTTGGGAGGCTGAGACAGGAGGATCGCACAGGTTCAAAGCCAGCCTCAGCTGCTTAGTGAGGCTCTCAGCAACTTAGTGAGACCCTGTTTCCAAAAAAAAGTATAAAATAGGTCTGGGATTATAGCCCGGAGCTAGAAAAGCCCCTTGATTCCACCCCCAGTACCACAAAAACAAAACAAAACAAAAAACTCATGCATGAAAATTCTGACAACCTTTGGAAATGCCCATTTTTCCTGGTTCTAAAAAAAATTTAAAAAAAAAAGGAGCCCTAAGGAACCAAGTTAAATATATGTTACTAATTTTTTATTCAACTTCAGAAAATAGGTTTATTAAGAACTCTAGAAGTAAGGCTTTGTGATTAGCCAGAAGCTTCCTAAGGAACCTTGTGAGACGTGGCCATCTAATCTACAAAGTCTTTGGCCTGGAATTTACTATTTACTGAAGGAATAACACAAATTACAGGCCCTGTAGCACCAGGCCTCAAAATTAAGCAAACTTTTCTTCCCATCTTTTTCCCCCCAAATGCTTGCTTCCTTCCTTGCTTGATTTATTTTTGGTGCTACTGGGGATGGAACCAGGGGCTTTCTACCTCTGGGCTATACTCCAAGACCTATTTTATATTTTATTTGGAAACAGGATCTCACTAAGTTGCTGAGAGCCTCATTAAGTAGCTAAGGCTGGCTTTGAACCTGTGCGATCCTCCTGTCTCAGCCTCCCAAGTGTGGGGATTACAAGCGTGCACCACCACACTGGAACTCAAATGTTTAATTTAAAGCTATGCTATCATTCTGTTCAGTGAACAAACTCTTGGTTCTCAGACGTCAGTGTACCTGGTTTCTATGGTACTAATGTCTCCCAAATTTCATATAATGGAAACTTAATACCCAAAGTCATTTAGTAATGGAACTGGAGATGAGACCTTTGGAGGTGATCAGGTCATGAGGGCTCAAGCCTTCATGAAAGAATAAATATGAATGGATTAAGGGATTAGAATTATTGCGCAGGAGTGGCTTTATTTAAACTTGAGCTCTCTCTCTGGCTCCTTGCTGTTTCATCATGTGATGCCCTCTGCCATGTTATGATATACCAAGAAAGCCCTCCCAGCACCATGTTCTTGATCTCCAGAACTAGGGAACAAATAAACCTCTGTTCTTTACAAATTACTCAGACTCAGGTATTTTGTGACAGCAATAAAATATAGACAAAGACATTGATCGACCCCTTATCTTGGCAATCTGGATAAGGCCCAGAGGGGAAGGCACTTGTTCTGGTTCAGAACTTACAGCCCAACTCCTGTTCTGATGCTCTAGTTACTAAGAAATCCTTTTATTTCTACTAAAACAGATCCACTACAGAGCCCAACCCAAGACCAGGAGGATATGCATTTGGGAAAGGAACTCACAAGAGCCTTGGTGGTTTTCTCAACTCGATCTTTGGTAAGGTTAAAACCACAGCTGGGACAAATCCGAGGTTTGTGCCGGTTGGTGTAGACATAGCTACAAGAGGGATTCTTGCACTTTCCCCGACCTCTTGATGTAGCCAGTCCCAAGTCCTAAAAAAGTAACATCAACATTCAATTCCATAAAAGTTAGCTTGAACCTAGGCAGATCCCAAAACCAATGACTAGATATCAGAAAAATCAAATAATAAAGTAGCAATTACAAACTAGATTCAGCTTAACTTCCAAAGCATATTGAAGCAAGACCCCTTTTCTGCAGTTTAACCCCTTTTAAGTGTATCACAGCCAGAATAATTTGGTCCTTCCCTATCTGTGAAACAAGTAAGCCGACTCTTAAAGTCTGGAAATTCAAATGCTGTCAAGGTCCAGGCCGTTGGCAGAGGGAAGCAGTCAGCTTGAACTAGAAGTGCTAGAAACTATAGTGAACTGAAGATCTGTTCATGCCCCACCGAAAGACAAGCTGTGACCTCTGGACTTAGGCTCAGGAGGAACGCACAGCTTCAGCATCTAGGCTCCTATTCAAGAGTCCTGGGCAGTTCATACTAGTTGGTAAAACTATTGGCCTCCTGTAGTCAAAGGGAGTTGAGAATATAGAGGGCATGGAGAAGGTAGTAGAGTTCATTAGAAAAAACACCTCAAGGTTTGAGGCCATCTCAGCAACCTAGTGAGACTGCTCCCCCAGCAATGTAGCAAGACCCTGTTTCAAAAATAAAATAAAATAAAAAGGTAAAAGGCCAGTACCTTGGAGGTAGAATGCCCCAGGAATCAATCCCCAGTACCAAAAAATAAAAAAATAAAGTGAAAAGAAAAGCAGGTATGATGACATATGCCTATAATCCCTGTACTTGGGAGGCTCAGGGCTCAGACAGGAAGATAGCAGGTTTGAGGTCAGCTTCAGTGACTTAATGAGAACCTTAACAACTTAGCAATACCCTGTTTAAAGGGAGGGGGGGGGCAGCAGATCTTCATAATCTTAGATCAGGCCCAATTAGGCATCAACCCACCACACTGTGCTGTATTGTTCACTATTGAATCCCTAGCACAAAGCCCAGCAAAGAAACAGGTGTTCAGTGACACCATGGAGGGTGAAATGGTCTCACTATGTTGCCTATGATGACTTCAAAGTCCTGGATGCAAGCAATCCTCCTTCCTGTCTTATCCTCTCAATTAGCTGGAATTACAGGCACATACCATAATATCTGGTTAAGAAATATTTTGTGAATGAATAAAAGACCTTTTCTAAACCTGTCTGACATTATCAAGTGAGAAATTTTTTTTTTTGGTGGTGGTACTGGGGTTCCTGGAAACCCTTCGACCTCCGGGCTATACTCCCAGACCTACTTTATACTTTTTTTTTTTTTGGAAACGGGGTCTCTTAAGCCATCGCGGCTGGCTTTGAACCTGCACGATCCTCCTGTCTCCGCCTCCCAAGCACGAGGATTACAAGTGTGCGCCACCACACCCGGCAAGTGAGAATTTTTAAAGTTAGTTGCTCCTGCAAAATTGCTTCATTTTACTCAAATCAGAGAAACTGCCAAAGGGTATCTGGCTAGCTGTTAAGGATCAACAGACCTAGAGAATGTTAAGAGCAATAAAAGGGTCAAGGATGCCCTAACCAGTGCAGCACTGGGGGATGGTGAAACTGAGGACCTTGCCCAGGGTCATATGGTGTGCCAGCAGGAGAACCAGAACTACTCTGAACTCGGTCTTTAAACTATCTGTTGTCTAGCCTACAACTCAGTGCTGCTTACCTTACAAAAGGATGACCTCAGACTCACATACTCATTTATTCATATATTAATATGTTATATTAAAAATAAAAGAGGAAGGAGAGGAGCACTGTTAAGCCTAAAAGAAGTAAGTTGATTTACCAAAGCACTTCTCAAACTCTTTAAGACGTCAGTGCTAAATATGTCTCTTTTAGGAAGGAAAAAAAAATGCAACATTACTTAATCTTATTTGTGGAAGATATTTTCTAGGCTAAAAAATTCAAAGACTGCTGAATGCTATATCTGGACTGAATTCTCTGACTAAACTCAATAAAAAATATCATGATCTCAACTGGCCTACTTGCTTTATAGATACCTGGAAAAACAAACAAACAACCAGCTACTTTCACCCAGCAGCTATCATTTATATCAGTCATGGGCTCTTCAGCACCAATGAATTATCCCTGACTCTGTGCTCACTCTAGGGTAGCCTCTTCTTCATGCTCCTATGTACTTTCTTTTTTTTGGTGTGTGTGTGTGGGGGGGGGGGGGGTCTGGGGATAGAACCCAGGGGCATTCAACCTCTGAGCTACACCCCCTACCCTATTTTTTATTCTTTATTTTGAAACCGGGTCTCACTGAATTGCAGAGGGCCTAAGTAGCTGAGGCTGTCCACAAACCGCGATCCTCTGGTCTCAGCCTCCCAAATGCTAGGATTACAAGCATGTGCCACCACACCCGGCTTCCTATGTACTTTCAATCACAAAACCCACATATCCTCTAGGCCAACCCACCACCTGACCACACACTTACCAGCGTGACAGTGCAGCTGTACTTATATGGAGGAAACATATCTGGCTTGACCTCTACAACTTTCACCTGAGGCGTCCTGTTGTGTGGGCTGCTTGGTAGCTGTGAATCAAAACAAGTTATTTAGCACTGATCTTAAACCTCAGCAAACTCCTGAGGTCCTGTATTTTTAAACTCAAGGAAATGGGTTTCCAGGGAAGTTATAGACCTATACTCTAAATGAGCCCTCTAAACTGCCAAATGGCAGTTACTGGCCCACCAAAGACTGAGTGTCACGTTCCAGGCCAGGGGTTGCCATATTTCTCCACATAGCAGCTAACACTGTATTAGAAACACCATGAATCAGATTTACAACTGGTATCAGGTGGTAAAAGCATATAATAGTTATACACACAAATATATAACTGAATAATGTTAGCAAAGAAGAAAGTCTGAAAGACTACTCCCTAACATGTTCTGGGGTGAGAAAGATGACAGTTGTTTTCTGCCTTTACCACTATTAAAAACACACATGCACCAGGCATGGTGGTGCACGCTTGTAATCCCTGCGCTTGGGAGGCGGAGACTGGAGGATCGCACAGGTTTGAGGCCAGCTTCGCTGGCTTAAGAGACCATTTCCAAATAAAAATATAAAATAGGTCTGGGAGTGTAGCCCAGAGGTAGAAGGGTTCCATCCCCAGTACCACCAAAAAAAAAAAAAAAAGGAAAGAACACACACAATATATGATATTTACACACACACACACACATATATACACGTAGGTGTTACTTATGTAACTATATTAGCAGGAAAAGATAAAGGCTTTCTAAATTAAAACAATTCTCTAACAGTAAATTTAAGTTGATTTTCAAAATATATGATTTCATGTATCTGTTAGTTAATTCAAGACTAGCAAAACCACATGTGGCTTTTTAATACCCAGTGTTTTGGTCAAAAGGATTACTCAAATCACAGAGTACCATGAAAAGATTCAAGGGTGTGGAATCTCTTGACTAGGTACCTTCCTTCTGTACCACAAGATCATACATTATTATGGTCTGAGTCTGGAATAACCTCCAAAAGAATATGTATGAAGGCTTAGTTTCCAACACAGCAATGATCAAAGGAGGGGCTTATGAAGCTGGGCAAAGTGGCTCACACTCATAATCCCAGCATACGGGAGGCTGAGACAGAAGGATGTTGGTTTGAGGACAGCCTCAGCTACTTAGTGAGGCACTTTACAACTCAGTGTGTCTCTGTTTCAAAATAAATAAGAAGAAAATATAGGGCTGGAGATGTAGCTGGGAGGTAGAATGACCCTGGGTTCCATCCCCAGTACCGCAAAAAAAAAAAAAAGAGGGTCTTAAGTAATTGGATATTGAGGATTTTAGCCTCATCAATACATTAATCTTAGATGAATGGACTGCTGGAAGTGGTAGCAACTGTGTAAGGTGAGACCTAGTTGAAGGGAGAGGAATCTTGGGGACATGCCCTTGGGTACCATATCTTGTCTGCAGACCCTTGCTGTTTATCTGTTCCCTGGCCATCATGAGTGCAGCTCTACTCCACACATGCTTCCCACCATGATGTTCTGCCTCACCATGCCTAGAAATAACAGAGCCAAGTGACCATGACTGAGACTGTGAGCCAAAATAAATCTTTCTTCTTTTTTAAAACTGATTTCCTCAGGTATTTTGCCTCAGCAACAAAATGCTAACTAGCACACACATACATCCAGAGCTACCACCACATGTAGGTAGCAAACAGAACAGTCCTCCAAGTAAACAGTTTTGCAAGGGCAAATTTAGAACTGTCAAACAAAGAACAAGTGGCAAGGGAGATGATAAACCAATTCTCTTATTCCAACCTAGCCCATGACAGTTTTTTTTCTTTTATTCTTTTTCTTTTGTGTGTGTGTGTGGTACTGAGGGTAGAACCCAGGGGCTTTTCTACCTCCGGGCTATACTTCCAGATTTATTTTATACTTTATTTGGAAACGGTCTCACTAAGTTGCTGAGAGCCTCACTAAGTAGCTGAGGCTGGCTTCAAACCTGTGTGATCCTCCTGTCTCGGCCTCCCAAGCATGGGGATTACAAGTGTGTGCCACCCTGCCAGGCCATGACAGCTTTCTCATTAGCATAATCCACTAAAAAATTATTAAGTAAATTTAAGGGCTGAAACCAGCAGCATTTTGCAAATAAAAATAGAAAATACTAAAATGACTGCATATAATATGAGCTTCATTAAATTTTTAATATATAGCATGTTAACTGAGCTGCAGGTGGGACTCCTGATAGTGCTTATCACAACCAAGGCCCTGTCTAAATTCTCAGAACTACAAAAACAAAAAAAGAAAAAGAAAAAAAAAAATCACACACAAATGTGTTTGCTACCGAGGGTCATGGTAAAGTTTAAAAATGTTGATATTAGAATAGTAATAGTAATAGCCAGGAATGGTGGAGCATGCTTGTAATCCCAGCATTTGGGAGGCTGAGACAGGAGAATCCCAGTTGGCAGACAGTCTCAGCTAGTGAGACCCTTTGAAACTCAGTGAAAGCCTGTTTCAAAATAAAGAATAAAAGATCAGGCTGGGGGTATAGCCCAGAAATAGAATACCCCAGGATTCCATCTTCAGTATTGAAAAAAAAAAAAAAGTAATAGTAATAACTATTTTGACCATATATGGATTTTAAAAGCGTAAAAAAAAAAAATCTAAGACTGTGCTTGTTACCATGAAGCTTGTGACACCTAGGAACTCTTTAATACCTACCTTCATTATATTGAATGAAAGATATAGGTCACAAATAATTAGTCATGGAGTAAGAACCATATTTTAGGTAAATTATATTAAAAAGTAAGCACGCATAAATTCAGGAAAAGACCTGAAAGCTGAAAGAGGCTACACCAAATTCTGCCAATAGCAGGTTAGTTCTAGGTGGCAAATCATAAGGGATTTACTTTCTTTGTTCCTTACCTTAATTTTTTACAATAACCATGCATTCCGAGCCTTGCCCCCTGCCCTATATTTTATTCTTTATTTTATTTATTTTTTTTTTTTTTGTGGTACTGGGGTTCCTGGAAGCCCTTCTACCTCCGGGCTACACTCCCAGACCTATTTTTACATTTTTATTTGGAAACAGGGTCTCCTAAGCCAGTGCTCGAGGCTGGCTTCGAACCTGCTCGATCCTCCTGTCTCTGCCTCCCAAGCGTGGGGATTACAAGCGTGCGCCACCACGCCCGGCTCCATGTATTTTTTAAAGAGTAGCTAATGAGCCATGACAACTAAACAATATTAGATCCTAGACTGTCTCGGAAAAATGCTATAGAAAGGCCAAAACTTGTAAAACTGACAAAACTGAGAGGAGATTTAAAAAATACATCAATGCTTTCAGTAAAATAACCCTATTCTTAGAAAATACACAAAGAAACATTAAGGAATACACAAAGAAACAAATACACAAAGAAACATTAAGGCCACGTAACTTACTCTTAGATTACGTGTAATTTATATATACATATGCATATGAACACATAAACACAAATGATAAAGCAAAATGTATTAAACCTATGTTAACTGGTGACTTTAGTAAAGAGAATACTGTTTTTATGTTAGGTATTTTTACCCTAAATTATAAAGTATTTCTAAATAAAAGGTTTGAAACCATGCATTTGCTTTTAAAAAGTTATTACTTAAATCATTCATATTAACCTCCTCCCAGAAGTCTACTAGCTCA
Organism: Muscardinus avellanarius; assembly: GCF_963383645.1. Lineage (NCBI taxonomy): Eukaryota > Metazoa > Chordata > Mammalia > Rodentia > Gliridae > Muscardinus > Muscardinus avellanarius. The sequence goes on along the minus strand of NC_137793.1, from coordinate 32,628,618 downwards.
AGAGCTCAAGGGCTTTGATGCATTAAACAGAAGGATGGCCAGACCCCTACACAGCTCTTTCTGGGGAATGGGTCTTACCTTCACATCAGCAGTACTAGAAGGCTGTTGGATGGGCTGGCCCAGTTGCTTCAGCGTGCTTGGTTTCAGGCCACAAGTTCTCACAGAAGGAGTCTTATCTGAGAGAAACAGGAGCCAAACTGGTGACTTATATGCATTTGGTCCCCCAAGTTTCTCAACTCCATTCTCCATCCCCACTCCAGCCCCCTTCCCATCAGACAGCCCCTCCTCCCAGGTCTATCTCAGCCCGTACCACTCAGGGGAAAGGACTGCCTGGCCCTGGGAAGTCCCATGCTGCCACCTCGCCCCATGTGAGTTGGAGCCGGCAGAATCGCTCTCATAGGTCGTGCTGCAGCCAGTAATGAGGGCTTGCCCCGTGCTCTGCCTTTAAGCTCTGGAGCTCTGGATCCAGTGGTAAGTAGGTCACCTCTGGGGGGGAAAAAAAAAAAGAACAAGCAGATAATCTGGAAATTCTGGACCAAGGGAAAGAAAACAAAAATGCAATCTCCAAATAGCACTTAATTAGAGGTTAAATTATCAGGCTTTAAACTGAGTTCAAATTCAATCATTATGCAGCTGTGTGGCTCTGAGCAAATAACCTCTCCTATTAATTTCAAGTTTCTGATATCTAAAATTGGAGAGTAAATACCTATACTTCACAGGGTCATTACAAAGACACAAAAATATAAAACAGTGTAGTAAGCCGGGCATGGTGGCACACCCTTGTAATCCCAGCACTTGGGAGGCTGAGACAGGAGGATCACACAGGTTCGAAGCCAGCCTCAGCTACTTAGTGAGGCTCTCAGCAACTTAGTGAGACCCTGTTTCCAAATAAAATATAAAATAGGTCTGAGAGTATAGCCCGGAGGTAGAAAGCCTCTGGGTTCCACCACCAGAACCACAATAAATAAATAAATAAAACAGTGTAGTATTAAACACCATCAGGTATTACAGTTATGACATCCAATTTGCCTCTAATTAGAGCAAGTACTTAAAGTATATCAGCCTTCCACATGAAGGCAGCTTAGAGACCCTGGAGAGTTTTAAGTCCATGTTTTCTTCATCTTTGTAGCACCAAAAAGCAGAAGGCCTGAACCAGAGAAGGCCTAAATAAACAGTTATGAAAGTGATGTGTCCCAAACAAACTGTCTAAAAGTTACAGCTTCATTCTAAAGGATATTAAACCATCTCCAAAGTATATAGCTTAAAAAAAGGATAAGATGTAGAAGTATGTTTATATCTGCACAAATAAAGTAGGAAAAAATACACACACACACACATATTTGTATATGTCTAATACCTCTAGAAGCAAGAGTTGAAAATATTGACTTTCTCTGAAAAACAGATGACTAAATGACAGAACAAGAGAGAGAATTTTTAAAATATATATTTCTTAATCCTTTTGAGTTTGAACCATGTGAATACTAGTACTAGCCACATTTAGAGGCAGATAAATTCCCTGTTGTGGAAGATATCCTGCACACTCTAAGATGCTTAGCATTCCTCTTCATCCTTTTAGATGCTAGCAGCAAACGCCCTCCCCAGCTGTGGCAAACAAAAATATCTCTAAATATTGCCAAAATATCCCATGGGGACAACACTGTTCCCACTTGAGAACAACTGATACAAACAAATAAAGGCCATCAGTTACAAGAACAAACAGCCTCTGGGAAGGGCTACATGTGAATCTAGTTAAGCCTTTAACAAAGAAGGAAAAGGTGAGAAAAAGCCCAAACCTCATTCTACACAATCAGTCCATGAGGATACAATCTTTTAATATCTCAACTCAAGATTTTTTTCAGAAGAAGTGAAATCAAAATGGCATGAAGTACCCAGGCATGGTGGTGCATGTTTGTAATCTCAGTACTTGGGAGACTGAGACAGGAGGAGGAACACAGGTTTGTGGCCAGCCTTAGCTACTGAGGCCCTCTGTAACTCAGTGAGACCTTGTTTCAAAATAAAGAATAAAAAAATATGGCTGGAAGGTGTAGCTTGGAGGTAGAATGCATCTAGGTGCAATCCCCAGTACCACCAAAAAACACCAAAAAACAAAAAACACAAAAAACCATGAAGTAACTATGTCCAAGGTCAAACAGAAGTCAGGAATGCTCAATTACTAGAACTGAGTTCTCTGACCACCAGATAAGGACTGTTTCTACAGGGTACCTTAATAAGGCTTCTTCTTTTCAGATCAAATATCCAGGATTGATAAGCCATAGTTTATAACATTGTTCACAGCCTGTATCATCAAGACAGCTGCTTTAGATGGACAAGAAAAGATATACAAGGAATCTGAGAGAGTATATAGGGAAGAGTAGGGGGAAAAGCAAAGCATTATATGCTTCTAGCCATTGGTCTGTTTATCTCTAAAAGAGGAACTATTAACTAGGCTCTGCTGCCTCTCTCAGAAATGTGGTAAGGACACGGGATCGGCGCACTTCCAAAGCTGCTACTCTAAATATAGTCCCAGTAATATGTAATCACGATGATTTACCCTGTAGGTTTTTTAGAAGCAGGGAACAGAGTGGATGTGCTGGTTCCTTCAGCTGGTGGCGGTATGTCTGGTCCAGGACTGTTATTCTCAGTTGTCCCCAGAAGGACCTCAGGCTGCACACCACTCTTGACCACCGGTGTCTTAGTGATTGCTGTACCACGATTCCCAGGAGCTTCCTTGACCAAAACATGGGCATCGGAGATGACCACTTCCTCCCACTCACTCTCCTCACCCATTTCCTTTGAAGGAGCTACATTTAAGAGCTGGCTTACAGCTTCTGAGTTCTCCAGAGTCAATTTGGAGGCATTTTCCTTAGAGCAATTTTGCTCAGTGGAGATAGGCTGATGATTTCTTTTAACCACAGAACTTCTGGAGGAGACGCCTGAAGCCAATTCCACTTTGACTTTGGTTGGCTTTTCCTAGAAAAAAAAAAAAAAAATTGTATACATAAAGTATTTAAAAAATGACAACAACATATACAAAAATTCTCTCATTTTAGTGTGTGTGTGTATGGGTGTGTGTGTGTGTGTGTTTTACTCGGGATTGAAATCAGGAGCATTCTAACCTTTGAGCTACACCCCAGCCCTATTTTGTTTTTACTTGGAAACAGGGTCTTGCTGAGGTTGACCTCAAAGAACCTAGATCCTCCTGTCTCAGCCTCCCAAGGACTGGAATTACAAGTGTATGTCACCACACCCAGTTCATTTGATCCTCTTAATAATAATGTTTAGGCAACAGACAAAGAAATGGAGGCCAACAGAAAAAAGGATTAACTTAAGGTCTCAAATATAATACTGGCTTGAGTCTAAGTTGTCTTCCTCTTTTCTTTTTCTTTTTCTTTTCTTTTCTTTTCTTTTTTTTTTTTGTGGCACTGAGGATTGAACCCAGAGGCATTTTACCTCTGAGCTAAACCCCTAGCCCGATTTTATTTCTTATTTGGAAACAGGGTCTCACTAAGTTGCAGAGGGCCTCACTAAATTGTCAAGTGTCAAGGCTGGCTTTGAACCTGTAATCTTCCTGTCTCAGCCTCCTAAGTACTGGGATTACAAATGGGCTCCACCATGCCCAGCTAAATCTAAGTCTCCTGACTCCAGAATCCTTTTATTACAGTATTAAATGCCTCAGTTAGGATACACTACTCTCTTCCTAACAAAATTTTTCTTGGATTGTCTCTTTTTCATCAAATAAATGAATGTCAGCAATTTTTTTTTTTTAGTTTGATATTTGATTACTTAAATCCACTCTCCAAATCTACAAAAGGCTGACATAACCGCTATCCTGGGCTTCAAAGCCCTCATCCGTTCACCTTGGTGACACTTTTATGTGATTCAGTTAGTCCCAATACAATCAGTTTCATATCATGTTTCCACTCCCTTGCGGAAAACCTTACCTTTTAGTACCAGAATCTTTCAGATGAGTCTTTAAAATGACTTACACGTATGCCACATACTTTACATTGGGTCAAATTAAGTCATACATATTACTTGTGTGTTAGAAAATATTCAAACACATTAAAAATTGCAAATTCTATCTCAGATAAATCTACTTTTAAGAAAACAAACTGTTTCCATGCCATGGGCTTGATCTTCAATAAGAGCATCATGACTCAAGTTATTTCAATCAAAGGGTATTACGATTTTGAAACAGGGTCTTGCTAAGACGCGAAGGCTGGCCTCAACCTTGTGATCCTCCTGGCTCAGTCTCCCAAGTCCTGTGATTACAGGCACGCTCCACCACACCGCACTCAAATGACCTACTTTTCAAGTCTGTGGTCCTTTAGCTTTTATCCCTCCAGCACTGCTATGGAAATAACAGCATTTGTCCACACACACACATACATTTAAACAACTGTTTTTAAGCCTGCGTAGCGGCATGTTTGAACTTCTCGCACTTCAGAGTCCAAGACAGAAGGATTTCCAGACCAGCCTTCACGACCTGGTGAGACCCCGCTTCAAAATAAAAAATAAAACTAGACTAAGGGAATAGCCCAACGGGAGAAAACCCCTGGATTGGATTCCTAGTAGCACGCACACACACACACACACACACACACACACACACACAGGTCAAGTCAATATCACTGGGATAAGTTTTAGAAAGGTTTGTTTTCTTTTCATGTGCATCATAAAAGATAAGCTAGGAGATATAAAACATAAAAGCTGGATTCTTCTAACCTTGGCTCCACTTCTAATTAGTTACACAATCCAAAGCAAGTTTCATCTGAATCCTCATTTCCCCATTATGAAATAACAAAGGGTTGGGCTATCAATGTGTGTCAAAAGGAGCAAGACAGCTGGACGTGGCGATGCACGCTTGTAATCCCAGCATTTGGGAGGCTTAGACAGGAGGATCCAGTCGGAGGACAGCCTCAGCTACTTTGTGAGACCCTCTGCAACTCAGTGAGTTCCTGTTTCAAAATAAAGAATAAAAAACAGGGCTAGGGGTGTAGCTTATAGGTAGAATGCCCCTGGGTTCAATCCCCAGCACAGAAAAAAAAAAAAAAAAAAGACAGCGCTTCTTCTTTTTTTTTTTTTTTTTGGCGCGGTAGTGGGGGTTGAACCCAAGGTATACCCTATCCTTATTTTTTATACCTCCAAGCTATACCCCCATCTCTATTTTTTTATTCTTTATTTTGAAACAGGGTCTCACTAAATTGCAGAGGGCCTCACTAAGTAGCTGAGGCTGGCCGCGAACCCACGACTCTCCTGTCTCAGTCTCTCAAGTACCAGGATTACAAGAATGGGCCACAAGGCCTGCATAGGGCCTTACTACTTAAGTAGCTGAGGCTGGTCGCAAGCCTGTGATCCTCCCTCCTGTCTTAGCCTCCTAAGTATTGATATTACAAGCATGCACCACTATACCAGCTAATAGAGCATTTTTCCTTTTTTTGTGCTTTTATTTGTGCATGATAGTCTCACATCATAATGAAAATCATACTGACAATGACATACATGCACACGTTCTTGATGCCCCTCGCAACTCCCTCCCTCCCAATACGGAGTACCCAGATTGACGTTGGTACATATTCATATATATACACATAGTCTATATTAGTATTTCTATTAAGTCTTCCTCCACCTCTACCCTTATCTCTCTTCCCTGGCTCCCCTGAGGTTTTTCCTCAGCACCTGGAATCTCTCTTGTATCCTTTACTCTCTGTGATTGGCTAATCTCACTTAAAATAATGTTCTGCAGGTCCTTCCATTTTCTTGCAAATAAAGTAGCATTTTTAAGAAGCCTAATTCTTCACTATGTAGGATCCCCCTGCAAGTTGCAGGAAGTTTAGCATCTGCAGCTAAAGTCATTAAAATTCAGTAATATATTCTAGTTACTGACTACCAAAACCCCTCACATTTCCAAAGCAATTAGACCAGTGTGCTGCTCTTGCTTAAGGACCAACAGCAGATGAGTTGTAAGAGCTCTTCAGTGAAGCATTTTCAGATTCTAACTCAGCTCAAGGATGGAGTAAATATGGGGGAAAATTCTCGGGAAACTTGCACAGAGCTTACTTAGCACATGACAAGGAAAAGTCAGCAGAAAAACAGCTGACTAAACTCATCTCCTGAGATGCAATCTTTGAGGAAAAACACTGCATACCAAATAGGCTATTTCAAACAAAAATCATTTGCAGGAAGGATCAGGTAAGCAATTTGAGCAAAATTCTACCTGATAATCTCACATTTCCTTAAGTCAATTTACCCTTGTGTGTGTGTGTGTGTGTGTGTGTGTGTGTGTGTGTGTGTGTGTGTTACTGGAAATGGATCCAAGGGCTCCATTCTATCTCTGAGCTATACCCAGCCCTATTTTATTCTTTTATTTTGAAACAAGGTCTCACTAAGTTACAGAGCGCTTCACTAAGTTGCAGAAGCTAGCTTCAAACCTGTGATATTCCTGTCTCAGTCTCCCAAGTACTGGGATTACAAGCATGTCCTACTATAGTACCCTTTTTTGAGGTTACTTTCTTTCAAGACTGAAGGTAGATATAATTCTCTGTCCATTCAGAGAGACTTTAATTATCACAATCAGCCCATAGGAATAAAGCCTTGAACTATGAGCCTTGAACTACTAATAAGCATATAATATCTCCTGTCCCATTCAACTCATAAGGAGCTATGCCACACATTTCTTGGGCCAATGTTAGCCAGTTTGACCTTAACAATACAAAAAAAGGTGAGTCATTTCCTGACTGCTTGGACACATTTGGAGCCTGTAGAAACAATATACACTTGCTGCCTCAAACATCAGAACTCAAGAAATCTTAGATGCAACATCTAAGTATCATAGAAATTCCCAAAAAGGGCAGTTCAGGAGAAAAGACACTGGCATAATTAGCTGTATAATTTAGCAAGTCAGTTCTCTTTAATCATTTTTTCCTCAGCTAGAACTAGCTGATAACAAAATCATTTTTATCTCTAAAACTCAAAAGTGTATCGATACTCAAAATACTACCTTTTTTTTCCTTCTCACACTCATGCTCTCACACTGGGAAAAAAAAATACTGATTTATCAAGTCAACAGGGGAGCCAAGTAGTTAAGAAAAAAAGTGCTTTCATGCCATGAGCTTGATCTTCCTAAGGGCACCATGACTCAAGTTATTTCAATTCAAAAGAACACACATATACACAAAATGAAAAGGCCAAAGTAAAAACAGCCTGAAGAGAGAAAAGCCCACCAGAACCACTTCTACCCTTTATGCACAAGCTCAAGAAGTAGAATCATTTCAGAGTGGCTTTTGCACTGATGAAGAGTGGTCAAGGAGAGATTTTTTTTTTTTTTTTTTTTTTTTTTTTGGTGGTACTGCGGTTCCTGGAAACCCTTCTACCTCCAGGCTACACTCCCAGACCTATTTTATACTTTTTATTTGGAAACAGGGTCTCTTAAGCCAGCATGGCTGGCTTCAAACCTGCGCAATCCTCCTGTCTCCACCTCCCAAGCGTGGGGATTACAAGCGTGCACTACCACGACCGGCTTAAGGAAAGAATTTTAACTGCTATCGTCTCAATATCCTTACTGCAGGTGGCAAAGTACATTTTGGGGAAGGATAAAGAAATAAATTGATGGCTTCAGAGAGACACACCAGAGAAATACAGCATAAGAAACTCAACAAAACTTCCTGAAACACTAGCAGTAGGTCCTTTCTTAACTCTACAAATAATGACATAAATAGCAATAAGAAAGACAATAGTTATATTGTCAACCCTGACAACAGGTACATTTACTAAGGATTTATTTTAGTATGTTCAAGAAACTGTGCCATTCACACACAACATGATAATCAAATCTGACCCCTCCAACAACCCTAATGAAATAGGTGTTTATCATTAACTTTCCTTTTAAATATGAGAAGAAACCTAAATCAAGAAATAGAGAAGTGACTTTCTCAAGGTTACACAGCTAAAAACTCATGAAGCCAGGGTTTGAACTAAAGAAGCTACCTCCAAGATTATTTTAACTATTGCTATTGTTTGGATCACAGGTGTATCCCAGAGGTCCACGGGGTAAAGGCTTGCTCCCTGGGATGACACTACCAGGAGATGGGGAGCCCAGTAGGCTTTAGGTCATTGGAGACATGGCCTTGAATGGAGCTGTGGGGTCCCCAGCCTCCTCCCCCGCCCTCCGCCTCTCCCTGCTTTCCCACTCCACCTGCTCCTATCCATGAGTCAGAAGTTTTGTGCCACCATGTGCTCCCACCAAGATATATTGCCTTGCCTTGGTCCCCAAACCAGCAGGGCCAGTTGATCATGGGCTGAAACCTAAATTAGAAGTCAAAAAGCCCTCCTGTTTATAAGCTGAATATCTTGGTGGACCATGCTAAGTGAAGCACATGACAATCACAATCATAGCCTCAGCAAGCTTCAAAAGACAATGCCTTTCCTTTCCTTTCCTTTTTATTATTTTTGGTGCTGGGGGTAAAGTCCAGGGGCAATCTACATCTGAGCTACACTCTCAGCCCTATTTTTTATTATTTATTTTGAAATAGGGGTTGACTAAGTTGCAGAAAACCTTACTAGGTGGATGAGGCTGGCCACAAGCCTGCAGTCCTCCTGTCTCAGCTTCCCAAGGACGGGGATTACAAATGTGCGCCATCATGCCTGGCTCCCTTTCCTTTTCTACCTATTCAAGTGATTTCGATCCTTCAAAACCATTTCTTTTATTATAAAACTTTCCTTGTCTATTCTACTACTTGTGTCTCTCCTCTCTGAACTGAGAATATATTGTCTACTCTACTCACTCTGGCCCTAAAATTTTCTCATATAATAATCATAGGAAGTATGCATGTTTTACCTAATCAGTGCCAAATGTATAAGAAGTTAACAAAACATGCGGAACTGAAATGCACAGGGGCATAACTGTGACTCTCATTTCTTTACTGAGCGTCTTCTATGGGTACAAGCTATGAGGGCAGCAACAGTCATTAAAAAGCTCATGACATAACATAAATAAAAACAGTTAAATGGTGATGACTGCTAAATAAGAGTGTTGAGCTGGGTGTGGTGGTGCACACTTGTAATCCCAGTACTTGGGAGGCCGAGACAGGAGGATCGTAGGTTTGCAGCCAGCCTCAGCTACTTAGGAGTCTCTGTTTCAAAATAAAGTATGAAATATAGGGCTGGGGGTGTAGCCCAGAGGTAGAATGCCCCTGGGTTCTATCCCCAGTAAAACACACACACACCCACAGAATAAAGTGTTGAAGACATACATACAAAGTCATTCTTTCTTTCCTAAGAAAACCTAAGGGATGTTTCATGGATGAACTAACATTTACAGTGAGTCATGACCCGTCATTATGCATTCATTTCAGACAAAAGAACCAACTAGTTTGACCACATAGAGGGGGCAGAAAGAAGTAAGAAGAGTGGAAAGAATGGAAGAAGGGGTGTACATTATAAAATTAAGAGGCAATGGAAGACTTAATGTCAGGTTAAATATTTCCACTTTTAAGAGGAGAGAGAGAAGAATAAAAGAATTTTGAGCAAAGGGTAAAAAGATATAGCATAACAACTAAGAAGTTTGAAAATTGGATTGTAAAAATTCAGGTCTAACAGGAAGTGAGCAAATTAACATGCTATAGGCATTCATGGTATGAAGCAATTAAGACAATATTTTAAAGAATATTTAATAGCATGGTAAAGGAAAAGATACAGAACTTACAGAAAAAGACTACATTAAAATGTTAACTAATCATGGCTTTTCTTTGGATGACAAAAAAATTATGTATAAGGAATCGAAGTATAGCTCAGTGGTACAGTACTTGTCTTATAGGCCTAAGGCCCTGGGTTCAATCCCCAGTGAAAGGAGGGATGGAGGGAGGGAGAAAGAAAGGAAGGAAAGAAAGGTAGGTATTCTTCTCTAAAAAACCAAAATGTTTACAATGAAAGTGACAGTCAAAATAAAAATGAGTATTATCTTTTCTTGGGTACTGGAGACTGAACCCAGACATTATTCCTCTGAGCTACACCAACACTTTTTATTATTATTATTTTTTAATCTCAAAACAGGGTCTTGATAAAGTTTCTGAGGCTGGCTTTAAACTGGTGGTCCTCGAAGTCTCCCAAGTACTGGGATTATAAGGTGTATACCACTGTGCCTAGTTAAAAGGGAGTATAAATTTTTAAAATGTTATTTGCTGCTAAGGGCAACAGGAAGCTTTCTCCATTGGGCTTCTAAAGCAGCAGTGGTCAATGGACCTTACCTTTGGGATCCACTTTCCTCCGAGGAAGTTACCACAGGTAGGGCACTTAGGGGGTTTGTGCCTGGTAACGTATGTAAAGGAGCAACCTGGACTGGTACATGTCCCATGGCCCCGGCGGGTATATGTAGTAGTCTGTTTAAAATAAAAAATAAACAAAAAGAGTATATCAGAATCAAGACCATAATCCAACCTCTCTAAGATCATTGGCCACTAAAACCACAGCAACACAAGGAGGATACCAGCTTGCAGGACAGCCATTCATGGCATCATAAAAGGGTAGAGTTGGAAAGGTCCTAAAGTACAAGTTTACTTTTTAGAAATGAAAATGGGGATAGACAGCGGTCCAAGGTTACACAGGGATATCTAAGAACCAGACATGGTGGTACACGTCTGTAATCTCAGTCCTTGGGAGGCTGAGACAGAAGGATAGCAAGTTTGAGGACAGCCTCAGCAAGTAGTGAGATTCTCAGTAACCTAGCGAGACCCTGTTTCAAAATAATAAGATATAAAAAATAAATGCCCCTAGGTTCAATCCCTAGTACCAAACAAACAACAATGAATACCTAAGACAATGATAACTGTGCAAGGTACCACAGGGTGCTAAACACTTTACCAATACCTCATTTTTTTGGGGTGGGGGGGTACTGCGGTTCCTGGAAACCCTTCTACCTCCAGGCTACACTCCCAGACCTATTTTTTTAAAATATACTTTTATTTGGAAACAGGGTCTCTTATGCCAGCACGGCTGGCTTTGAACCTGCTAGATCCTCTGGTCTCCGCCTCCCAAGCGTGGGGATTACAAAGCGTGCGCCACCACGCCCGGCCCAATATCTCATTTAATACTCTCAGCAATGCTATTAGGTAGGCATTAATACTAGTGAGGTTCAGAGTAGTTAAATGCATTGCCTCAAATCATAGTGATTCAATGACAGAGCTAAACCTAGAATTCAGATCTCTGATTCTTGATGCAGGATTCTAAGTACCTAGTTGTACCTTCTGGCTCTGTCCACTTCAAAAAACAGTGCTTCATTTTTATTGTTAGTTAAAAATCAGAGAAACTATGACTAAGACACAAAGATATAAAAATAGAACTATGGTCACTGAGAAAAAATTCAGGAGTAAAAATCAGGTCTTTCGGCCGGGCGTGGTGGCACATGCTTGTAATCCCCGCGATTCGGAGGCTGAGACAGGATTGCACAGGTTTGAAGCCAGCTTCAGCTGCTTAGTGAGGTTCTCAGCAACTTGGTGAGACCCTGTTTTCAAATAAAACATAAAATAGGTCTGGAAGTATAGCCCGGAGGTAGAAAGTCTCTGGGTTCCACCCCCAGTAACACACACACACACACACACACACACACACACACACACACAAAAAAAAAAAAAAGAAAGAAAGAAAGAAAGAAAGAAAGAAAAGAAAAGAAAAGAAAAGAAAAGAAAAGAAAAGAAAAGAAATCAGGTCTTTTGCTATTTTACTGCAATTTAGTTTTTTGCATATGAATATATTTAGCCACTGGTTCTCACCATCTCTGATCTCTCTTTGAGCAAATTACATTACAATGGGTTATTATTTCAGCAGCAAAATATATTACAATGGGTTATCATATTTTAGCTACAAAGATAAATTATTCATCTGTCATGCTCCATTTTCTAGATTAATGCTGAAAAGAAATTATTTCCCCATCAAATTTGTTCTGTTACTTATAATCCCATCTTCCCTAGTCTGGCCCCAAAGCAAAAACCTCCCTTGGGGAAACATCAAACTGTCACTAAACCTCTACCAGAAAGCCTAATAAATAGCTGATTATCGCAGTACTACTAAGTCAAGGATGAGTGCAAAGACCACCAGCCCTGCCACTGACATACTGAACATCCTGGGAGTAAGTCACCTTTTCTCTTGGGCCCTGGGTTTCCTCCTCTGTAAAATCACCTGCACTTCCTAGTTCACAGGTGTGTCTCAAGAACACATAAGGTAAAGAATGAGAAAACATTCACTTAAAAGATTCTAGACCAAGCATGGGAAGGAGGGATGGGAAGGGAATGGGGTGGGAGCCGGGTAGGGGCTAAATGGGTGATGTGCATATGCATGTCCACACAAGTTTTTTACTCCAATATGATGTATGAATATAATGCACCAATTAAAAAAATTCCTTAGATCTGCAAGGAACTATTATTACTGAGATGTAAAATCTCTCATCTTTTTCAGACCATGATCTAATAACAGAATCTTTAAACTGAATGCCCCTAGAAAGCAGAATAAAAATTTGAGATAAATTAGTTCTATAAATGAATTACTCTGGAATACTCCTAAATAGTAGTCTAAAGAAATGACACTTGTAATCCCAGGATTTCGGAGGCTGAGACAGGGGTATTGTAGATTCTCAGCCAGCCTGAGCAACTTAGTGAGGCACTCTGCAAATAAGTGAGACCCTGTTTCAAAATGAAGAATAAAAATAGGGCCAGGCATAGTGGCGGATGCTTGTAATCCCAGCATTTGGGAGGTTAAGACCAGAGGATCACGGTTCACGGACAGCCTCAGCTACTTAGTGAGGCCCTCTGAACTTAGTGAGACTCTGTTTCAGAATAAAAATACAAAATAGGACAGAGAATGTAGCTTGGAGGTCAAATGCCCCTGGGTTCCATCCCCAGGCCTGAAAAAAAAAAAAAGAAAAGAAAAGAAAAGAAAAAGAAAGAAAAAGCCAGACAGACCAGACAAGAACATTACAGACCAATATGCCTCATGAACACAGACGCAAAAATTTTGAACAGAATTCTATTAAAGCAAACTGGGAGCTGGGTGTGGTGATGCACACTTGTAATCTCAGCATTCAGGTGGCTGAAATAAGAGGATCGTGATTCGTGGCCAGCCTCAGCTACTTAGTGAGGTACTTTGCAACTCAGTGAGACCCTGTTTCAAAATAACAAATAGGGCTGAGGGTATAGTTCAGAGGTAAAATGCCCCTGGGTTCCATCCCCAGTACCAAAAAAAAAAAAAAAAAAAAAAAAAATCAAACTGGGCACAGTGGCACATGCCTGTATTCCCAAGAAATGGGAGGCAGAAACACACACACAGACACACACACACACACACACACACACACACACACACACACACACACCAAATCCAACAACATAAGGGATAAATCATTGCCAAGTGGGATTTATTTTAGGAATGCTGGGTTGGTTTAACATTTGAAAAACAATAAAGTTCACCATATTAACCAACTAGAAAAGAAAATCCATATAATCATCTCAATAAACAAAGAAAACCATTTGACAAAATCCAACATCTATTCCTGATTAAAAAATAAATAAATAAAAAAAGCTGGGCATGGTGGTACATGCTTAAAACCCTAGTACTTGGGAAGCTGAGACAGGAGGATCGCAGGTTTGAGGACAGCCTCAACCACTCTGCAACTTAATGAGACCCTGTTTCAAAATAAAGAATAAAAAATAGGGATGAACACACAATGTACTTAAACATATCAAAGTCAACAATGAATCCAAGCATGGGAAGGAGGGATGTGGAGGGAATGGGGTGGGAACTGCGTAGGGGCTAAATGGGTGATGTGTACAAGTATATCCACACAAGTTTTTTTTACCCAATATGATGCATGAATATAATGCACCAATAAAAAAAAAATAGGGCTGAGAGTATAGTTTGGAGGTAGAATGCCCTTGGATTCAAATCCCCACTGCCACACATACACACAAAAAGATAAAACTAAACTTAACCCAACATGATTGTCTAAGTAAAATGCAACTGAATCCACAAAAATGCTACCAGAATAAGTGACTTTAGCAAAACTGCAGGCCATATCTCCATGTAAAAAACAAAACAAAAAAATCAATTGTATTACTATACACTAGACAGGAACAATCAGATGTGAAATGTTTTAAATACCATTTATAATAACATCAAAAATATGAAAATAAAGCCAGATGTGGTGGCACACACTCGTAATCCCAGCACATTTGGGAAGCTGAGACAGGAGGATCCCAGTTCACAGCCTCCCTCAACTACTTACTGAGGCCCCCTGCAACTCAGTGAAACCCTGTTTCAAAATAAAGAATATAAAATAGGGTTGGGGTGTAGCTCGGAGTTAGAATGCCCCTGGGTTCCATTCCCAGTACTAGAAAGAAAGAAAGAAAGAAAGAAAGAAAGAAAGAAAGAAAGAAAGAAAGAAAGGGAGGGAGGAAAATATTTAGGGGTAAAGCTCACATATTGTAGTGCATGAAAAAAAAAAAAAAAAAAAAAAACTGAGAATCAAGAAACCAGAATACTGATTCTGACTTATTTGTAACGTCCTTAACTTGAAGTTCTTTCTTGACTCTGGGACTTTTTCCTAACTTGTACATTAATAGTACTTAACTAATTAAGGGGCTTCTCAATTTTTTGAAAATATAAATACATTTTTTTTTTGGTGGTACTGAAGGTGGAACCCAGAGGCTTTCTACCTCCGGGCTACACTCCCAGACCTTTTTTATATTTTATTTGGAAACAGGGTCTTACTAAGTTGCTGAAAGCCTAAGTAGCTGAGGCTGGCTTCGAACCCGTGTGATCCTCCTGTCTCAGCCTCCCAAGCACGGGGATTACAAGCGTGCCTTGAAAATATAAATCTGAAAATGTTACAAAAAGCCGGGCGTGGTGGCGCACGCTTGTAATCCCCGCGCTTGGGAGGCGGAGACAGGAGGATCGCGCAGGTTCAAAGCCAGCCGCGCTGGCGTAAGAGACCCTGTTTCAAAAATATAAAATAGGTCTGGGAGTGTAGCCTGGAGGAAGAAGGGCTTCCAGGAACCCCAGTACCACCAAAAAGAAAAAGAAAGAAAGAAAATGTTACAAAAGCCATGGGATCTACCCCAAGAAAATGTTCTCCAGAAGTTTATATATAACTTGGGGAGAGTTCATAGATCCAGTGGAAATCTATCCACAGAAACCCCAAATTAATAACATATGGGCCAGATAATTCCCAAGATCTCTGCCTGTCCCAAGTGTCCTAAGGGTCTAAAACCATTAGAAAACTACTTGGAAGAGAACGCTCATGAGTCTTAATTGCCATCAACTCCACACATACTGACCAATTTGATGGAGGTAGGGTTCTCCACTACTGAGTAGGTAGGCAGAGGCACCATGATGAACTGTGTGGCTGGTGCAGAGGCGCTACTCTCATTGGAGTCCTGTGGGAAATAGAGAAAACAGTTTCACTGAAATACAGTGGAGATCAACCATGACCAGCCACAATACTGTAAGACTAGAAGTCCAGAAGACAATGTGCTTATTCAACACATGCATGAAAAATGAACCTAGCATTACCTAAAAATAAAACATTTAATTAGGAACAAAGAAAAACTACCACCACAAAAAAAAAAAAAAAAAAAATACGATCCTCATTTTACAGATGGAAAAAAAGGTTTTAAGAAACTCAGATTCCCAAGATCATATAAGTATGAGTCAGTAAAAGAATACAATTGGTCTGATCTTGTCTTTTTTTTTTTTTCTTGTGGTACACAAGCGATCTGCTACTGTAATACATCCTCACCCTTTTTTAAAAAACTTGATTTTTTTTTTAAGCCAGGTAGGTGGTGCACGCTTCTAATCCCAGCATTTGGGAAGCTGAGACAGGAGGATCCAGGTTCACGACCAGCCTCAGCTACTTAGTGAGGTCCTCCACAACTTAGTGAGACTCTATTTCAAAATTAAGAATAAAATGCCAGGCGTGGTGGCACACGCTTGTAATCCCCGCGCTTGGGAGGCGGAGACAGGAGGATCGCGCAGGTTCGAAACCAGCCGCGCTGGCGTAAGAGACCCTGTTTCAAAAATATAAAATAGGTCTGGGAGTGTAGCCCGGAGGAAGAAGGGCTTCCAGGAACCCCAGTACCACCAAAAAAAAAAAAAAAAGAATAGGGCTGGAGGTATAGCTCAGAGGTAGACTGTCCCTGGGTTCCATTCCCAGTACTGCAAAAAATAAAAAATAAAAAGAATAAATAAAAAACTTGATGTCTGAGACAGGATCAAGCTAAAGTACCCAGGTTAGCCTTGAACCTGAGATTCTCCTGCTTCACCGTAGCCTCCCAAGCAGCTGGAACTGGAGGTGTGCACCACCATGCCTGACTCTGTCAAGTTTTCTTAAAGCACCCTATTCATCTGCTTTTTTTAAGGCTAGTGGCATGCTTCATGATCATAAATAGCAGGGAGGCAGTAAGTAATTAATAAGGATTAATTGGGCCTTAGATTTCTTTGGAGAGGTACCTGCTTTCTTCTAACAGGGCCATATAAGTTATAGCATGTTGGGCCTCTTAGGCTGAGTAGGATTCTCATCTTTTGCAGAGGCTATCCTATTCAGGGCAAAAGAGGAAAGCTATACATCAGGGCATGGTGGCCGTTCCCCCACTTCCAGGTCAGGTTGGTGAAAGCAGTGAAACTACTACTTTCTCAACTGAGCATGACAGACCAATGAAAAGACTTGCTTCTTCTTTCTCTTTAGTCCCATCAACCTGACCACAAAGAACGTATTTCTTCCTATCCCATCTGTGTCCTGTGTCCAAGAAGACTTTTCAACAATTCTCATATACAATGTAAGGTACCATAGTTTGTTGAACAGTTTTTATAAACACAAAGTCATGGCTGGTAGTAATAGCTGAATTTGACTCATATATAGCCTAAATACCATTTCCAGCTCTCTACTAAAAGTACCTCATAAATCATCTTATGTAAAGAAAATTCAAAGAAGTGTTGGTAGGAGTGCCTGAGAAACTAAAGAGGCTTTGGAGCATGCTCAGAGGTGAGAAACATTTAAGAGAACCATTTCCCCATCAGAAGTGCCATATAAGCATCCTGATTTTCACTGCTCCAAAATCACACTACATGGTGCTGGCTGCATTTTTAGTAACTCCAAGATAAAGCAAAAGACATCAGTACCAAGTAACTTACCCTCACAACTGTCACCACTGAAAAAGTCTCCCCAACCTGGGGGTGGGACACAGCCAGGCTTCCAGTGGGGAGGTCAAGTGAGCCATTCACTAAGGTCTCTTCAACTACCAGGCTTGTCTGATAAGGCTGGTGGCTCTCTCCTACCTCTAAGGAAGCCTCCTCCAGGAGCACATCCTGGCTGAGCATCTCTGAGGTGGCAATTTCCTGGACAGCACCTGGCTGAGCAAGGGTTCCCACCTCCTCAGCCAGTGCCTCCACAGCCAGGCATTGTTCTGCCATGCCCGCATGGCTGGGTACTGTCTCCGAGGCAGGGTTGGACACAAGAGGAGGTCCTTTAGGGGACATCTGGTTCTGAGCCACACACAGCTCTAGCTGAGGGCCGCTCCGGTCCTCCTGCAGGCTGCTCTTGGGGATGATGATGTAATCTGAGCGGGGAAGGATCTTGCGGAAACCTGGGATGTCCGGAACCACAGCAGTCAGTGCTGAGAGCTTAGAGTTCTGAGAATGAAGAGGCCAGAAAGAGGAAGAAAAGCAGAGATAAATAGACTAAGACTTCATAAATACATATATATTAGCTCTTTTTTCCTGTGAAAGGGATCTAAAAGACTCTTCTCTTGATCTAACTTAGGTAGGGCCAACAAAGTTGTCTTCATTTGAATAAATGTAGCTTACTTGCTCAATCACACAGGACACAGATAACATGGATTGAACTCTGAACAGAGCACTAATCTTAGCATCTAAAACTATGAGCTGAGCCGGGCGTGGTGGCGCACGCTTGTAATCCCCGCGCTTGGGAGGCAGAGACAGGAGGATCACACAGGTTTGAAGCCAGCCGCGCGCGCCGGCTTAGGAGACCCTGTTTCCAAATAAAAATGTAAAAATAGGTCTGGGGAGTGTAGCCCGGAGGTAGAAGGGCTTCCAGGAAACCCAGTACCACCAAAAAAAACCCAAACAAACTATGAGCTTGAACTCCGATCTGGCATGATCTTGAAAAAATACTTTCCCCTCATAAGGCCTCAGCTGCCCCATGTGTAAGAGAGTTAAATCTGGCAATTTAAGAGCTCCTTTTGAGGTTTGAAACTTGAGAATTTCAAAGTAGCATAAGCTTCAGCTACTTAGTGAGGCCTTTTGCAACTCAGTGAGACTCTGTTTCAAAACAAAAATTGTTTGTTTGTTTGTTTATTTATTTCTTTTTGGTGGGACTGAGGGTAGAACCCAGGGGCCTTCCTACCTCTGAGCTACACTCCCAGACCTATTTTATATTTTATTTGGAAACAGGGTCTCACTAAGTTGCTGAGAGCCTCATTTAGTAGCTGAGGCTGGCTTTGAACCTGTGCGATCCTCCTGTCTCAGCCTCTCAAGCATGGGGATTACAAGCGTGTGCCACTACGCCCAGTTAAAATAAAAATTATTTTAAAAATAGGGCTGGGGTGTAGCTCAGAGGTAGAATGTCCCTGGGTTCCATCTTCAGTTACTGCAAAAAAAAAAAAAAAAAAAAAGTAATACTCCAATAAAAACCCCAAAGCATAATATACAAGTTAACAGGCCAGGCTGGAACTCAACATAGCCAATCAGAACTCTGACCTCACTGGTTTCTCCCAGCTTTACAGAGAGGTATATGAACAGTTCACAAAACTGAGAAAGCTTTGTGATTGAAAGTTCATATAGCAGGGGCTATCTAACAAGATCAAGAATATATTAAGGGGATAAAAAAAATAACATTGACAGCCAGGCTTGGCGGCACACACTTGTAATACCAGCATTTGGTAGGCTGAGACAGGAGAATTGTGGTTTATGGACAACCTCAGCTACTTAGAGGCTCTCTGCAAGTCAGTGAGACCCTGTTTCAAAATAAAGAATAAAAAATAGGGCTGGGAGTATAGCTTGGAGGTAGAAAACCCCTGGTTTCCATCTCCAGTACTTAAAAAAAAAAAAAAATTGACCTAGTACCTTTTGTTTAGAAAATGCTTTTAAACTCAGTCTTAAAAACAACAATATTAAGTTAGATACTATTATTATTATTATTCCCATTTTACAAATGAAGAAATTGAGACTGAAGCTCAGGTCATTAAACTTCCAAATTATGAAATTAGTAAGTAAGGCCTAGATTCAAGGCCAAGTTAAGGAAAAAGAAGTTCAAACTAAGTGATTGGGAATTAAAATTAGATGGAACAAAAAAATAATTTCAGAAGTATCTTTAAAAAGAACCAGGTCACAACACTAAGGCTGGGTGTGGTGGTGCACACTTAAAATTCCAGTACTTGGGAGGCTGAGACAGGAGGATTGCAGGTTCACTGCCAGCCTCAGCTACTTAGTGAGGCCCTCTGCAACTTAGTGAGACCCTGCTTCAAAATAAAGAATAAAAAATGAGGGTATAGCTAAGCAGTAGACTGCCCCTGGTTCAATCCCTAGAACCAAAAAAAAAAAAAAAAGCTGTGGTGGTACACACTTGTAATCCCAGAATTTGGGAGGCTGAGACAGGAGGATCGCGGTCCGCGGACAGCCTCAACTACTTAGTGAGGCTCTTTGCAACTCAATGAGACCCTGTTTCAAAAAACAAAGAATAAAAAAATAGGGTTGGGTGTGTGGAGGTAGAATGCCCCTGGGTTCCATCCCCAGTACCAAAAATAAAATAAAAAATAGGGCTAGGGTCGTAACTCAGAGGTAGAATGTCCCTGGATTCCAACCCCAGTACTGCCCCTGCCTTAAAAAAAAAAAAAAGACACTAAAACCAGGAGCCCCGCATTTGGGTGGAGACCTGAAGATCTGCTGACAGGGCAGCCTACCACAAGGCTCCCAAGATATGTAAGCAGAAATGTCTCCCCTTCACAACAGGCAATTTGAGAGAGTACAAAAAGAACATAAAGCTTCGCCTAGTCTTATACATTTCAGTCAATAGATGAAATTTTGAAACAGGGTCTCACGAAGTTGCAGAGGGTGGCCATACCAAGTTGCTAAGTGATGTACCAACCACACCAAGCTGCAAAGGCTGGCCACTAGCCAATAGATGGAATGGGCCAAGGACTCAGTTAGGGTGATTTACGTATCAATTTTAAACATTATGAATAGACACTCATGTTCTATTTTCCAGATAAGAAAACTAAGATGCATTAGGTTAAATGGTCTTTCCAAGGTCACTCAGCTAATTAGTATGGCTTTGACAGGAGTAGTAAAATGGGGTAAATAAGCATATTGATAAAAAAAAGAATCATTGTAGATGACTTAAAAATTGTCTACATCAATGTCTAGTTTTAAAAAAACAAACCATCCAGGATTAGATAAAATAATCGTCATGAACAAAAAGATTGCTAATTTGGGGGGTACAGGGTCACACATGCTAAGCATGTGCTGTGCCACTGAACTAAAGCCCCAGCTCCTATGATTGCCAATTTTATACTGAAAAAGTCAAAGGGAATAGGCATACTCTTCTCCAGACTTGACCTCCTAAACTTAAACATTTCCTTACAATTCCTTTAGGCACTCAAATCCTCAGCCTCAATCATCTTTGGCTTTAACCTTGCATACTTCATAACCACCAGTAGTAATAAAAGAACTCCATTTTACACAATGCAGCAACATTTTAAAATGCAAGCTTAATTCCTGTTTGTTCTAAGTCACGGCAGTCAGTATAACACAAATAAATTGTAGTATGCTCAATTTTCAATATGAGACAGGAGAGACACCTTTATAAGCTTTTATATTAAAGGAAAATATCCATGAGGATAAGGAATTCAGGAAAGGAAGCTAAGGCTCACTATAGAGAACTCAGAAAATGTCAGCTGCATCTACTACTGCAACCAAAGACAAAAGACTACAGGAAATAACCAAAATGGAAGCAACAAAACTCAAGATAAAAAGGTTAAAAATTTTCCAAAGGGAAAAAACAAAACAGGAAAACGGGGGAAGAGGGTGTCTCTCCAAAGGCCCCCCCATTGAACCAATGGAGAAATCAGCTGGGAAAAAACAAGAAAGCTACTTACAGGATCCAAACCTTCTTTCTCTAGTTTGGCTTTCTCCAAGTAGTAACTCCTCTCGGCCACGCTGAGAAGCCTCCAACTCTCACTAATCTTCTTATTGATCTCAGATTGAGGGAGGTGGGGGAGCTCCTGCTGTACTTTCAGGTAGATGTCGTAATAGTACAGAAGGTAAGCAGACCTGAGGAAGCAATGACTTCTTAAGGCTTTCCTTTATCTAACCCGCACATAATACAATGTTAGGGGCTGGTAGGTAGACATAAAAGCTGGCTTCTCAATTCAAGGCACTGATGTAAATAGGAATTGAAAAGTTAATCAAAGAAACTTTTTTCCTTTTTTTTTTTTACGGTACTGGAAATTGAACCTAGAGGCATTCTACCTCTGAGCTACATCCCCAGACCGACTGTATTTCTTATTTAAAAACAGGGACTCACTAGGTGACTGAAAGCGTCACCAAATTGCTGAGGCTGTCCTCAAACCTGCGATCCTCAAGGCTCAGTTTCCCAAGAACTAGGATTACAAGCATGCACCATCACGCTCAGCTAAATATTTTTTACACAATCAGATGGTGTTTGGCAGGTGGACAAAATGAAATGGTAAAGTCCAAGTGGCTATTCTTCCTTCAGAAGCCTGGAAGTGAAGTTTCATTTTATTTACTTTTCCATGACCTGCCTGCTCTGCAGATGATTGGCTTTAAAAAAATAATACACCCAAAGAAAGATACACGTGTCCTGTCATTCTACTCTAAGGAAAAGTTATTCAGGGGCTGATTGCCCAGGCTGGTTATCAATCACATTCTTTAATCTTCTACACACAGCCTTTGGTCATCTAATTGGTCAAAAGAACCTCTTCAAAGCTGAGAGAGGAAAGCAAGTAGAATTATCAAAGTGGCCCAGGGCTGATAGCCTCAACTAAAAATCCGATGTTCACAATTAAGAGGGAGATTACAGAGCTACAATCTGGATAGTCTCTGTAGATGTCATTGGTACTATTTATAATTCTGTAAGTTTATTAATGCTTTTTTTTTTTTTTTTTTTGTGGTACTAGGGATGGAACCCAGGGGCATTCTACCTCCAAGCTACACTCCCAGCCCTATTTTTTAGTCTTTTTATTTTTTGAAATAGGGTCTGAGTTGCAAAGGGCCTCGCTAAGTAGCTGAGGCTGTCCACGACCCATGATCCTCCGGTTTCTGCCTCCCAAATGCTGGGATTACAAGCATATGCCACCACACCCTCCTTATTTTAAATATTTTAAACAACAATGGTATAAAAAAAATTATGTAGCTCTTTTCATAGTTTCTTCCATCTTATGGTGCAATTGTCTATGACAGCCTAGAAAAAAGCTAAGTCTGGCCAGGTATGGCAAATGCTGATAAATTTATGACCACTTTCAACGCATCATGTCCCCTTTCCCCCACCCCAGTGCCCATTCAGCAACTTCAACAACTACACTCCTTTTCAATTAATTCTAAAGTTTTCCTCAACATAGCTGTCCAACCAGCTTGTCTGTAAATGTTAGCAGCAACCCAACATAATGGCTAACCTGGGTTTCTTGGCCTTTTCTCCATGTATTTTATACTTTTTCTTCTTCTTGGGTGGCCCAGGGGAGGTATAACAATAGGCTTCCTCAATTTCCTCCATCACGACAGTTACCTCAGTACCATCATATGATGCATCCATGGCTAGACAGGAAAGTCAAACACAAAGTTTTAAGAATCTACCCTAAAAGGAGCTAAAGGCTTAACTATTTCCCAAACTCAACAGATCCTAAGAAGCATACAGGGTACTTGTTTGATGTACATATTTCAGGGCTCCAATATTTATGAATCACAAAGGTATGTTAATCTATATATTTAACAAATATCTCAAGTAATTCCTTTCAGTAGGTATTTATATTCCTTTGACTAGGTATTTATATTCACTCACAGGATATAGTAATCTTTCAACTCGAAGACGTATTATTCCCATGTTTCAAGAATTCCATTTGAGGACAAGTAAAATGAACACCTGGCCAGGAGTCAAAAGTTCTGACCCCTCCCTCATATGCTTCACTAGCTTAAACAGCTTCAATAATTCATCCAACATGCCATAAGGACCTATATGCAAAACATTTTTTTGTACTCTGCCATCTTGTATGATTTGGGGATAGGTTTTTTTTTTAACATGTTTCAGGTTCCATTTTCTCTCACACATATATCAAAAGGGATGTTCTATTCATATTCCCACAGATCTAGGAGACTCAAAAAGCACAATAGACATAACTACCTGAAAAGAGTTAAGTGCTATAAAATGAAATAGTTCATTCTTAAAGACTATTACCTGTTACTAAGATGCTTAACAATCTGCCCAAAGGCTACCAGGTGCAAATACGAACTTGACAGAGCTCCAACTCCCTCATCCTTCTTTCATCTACCCATCTTTACTGGCAATCTTCTATCCCAGAACTGATCAATAAACTGATGGAAATGTTTTACATCAGCGCCGCCCAATACAGTAGCCACTAGCTGCATATGGCTATTAAACACTTGAAATATGCTGGTGATACTGAAGAACTAGATTAATTTTGTTACTACATATAACATGGCTATACTACACATGGGTAGTGTAGTGGTATAGTACTGTACAATGAATTTAAATACTAAATATGATAGGGTGTAGTGGTACATTCTTGTAATCCCAGTACTTGAGAGGCTGAGACAGGAGGATCACAGGTTCGCAGATGGCTTCAGCTACTTAGTATGGCCCTCCGCTATTTACTGAGACCCTGTTTCAAAATAAAGAATAAAAATTAGGGGCTGGAGGTGTAGCCTGGAGGTAGAATGCCTGTGGGTTCAAGAATAAAAATTAGGGGCTATAGGTGTAGCTCAGAGATGAATGCCTCTGAGTTCAATTCCATACTGTAAAATAAATAAATACACATGGCTAGTGTCGTGGTATAGTACTGTATAGCATAGAGCTAAACAGCAATCTGACAGACCAACATTACCGCTCTGGTGCTGGCCTAGGGAACAGACAATTTACTAGGAAAAGGAAGGCATAAAAGAAAAGAAAAGAAAAAACCAATCTGAATGACTAGTTCAATAAGAGTTAATGTACTTGTGGTCAAATTTTAAGTTGAAGTTTTAACAATTCAATCCTTGGAGGAAAAAGGATCCCAAAAACCACTTAAATTTTATGAAAGAGAAACATCATAGTTCTGAAAATCAGAAGGAAGTTTAGGATTCTGAAAAGAGAGAGTTGTAGTAGGAAACAGGACTGGGAAAAAAAAATCCATTTGCATCTCATTTAGATCACACTCCACAAATGATAATGTATCTGATAAATATGATGAAAAAGAACTTTATGTGGAGTCAAGAGGCCTGGATTCAAGTCTGACTCACCATATGATTGTTGACGAGGGTATTCCACACCCTTAATTTCAGATGTTTCTACTGTGAGATTTAGGAGAATGAACTTAGTGGGCTTCTAAACTTTTGGGAGACAAGACTCCTTTTGACAAATTTTGTGAAAGCTAAAAACCTTCTCCTAGACAATGTTTCACCTATAATTTTAAAAATATATATACCCCAGGCTAGAAACATTTATATCCTAGGGTCCTTTATAGTTTTGTATCATCTCCAAATCATTCCTCTTTTCTCTGCCCCTAAAACCTCATAAACAAAGACAAAACAAAAATAAAAACTTGCACTCTGCCATAATGCAACCCAGAAAGAGAAAACAACTCGGCTGGGTAAACAAAGGCAAAGGGGTGTGGTGGCGCAGGCTTATGATCCCAGTACTTGGTAGGCTGAGACAGGAGGATCGCAGGTTCTCGGCCAGTCTCAGCTACTTAGTGAGGCTTTCTACAACTTAGTGAGACCTTGTTTCAAAAAAATAGGACTAGAAGCCAGCACGGTGGCGCACACCCGTAATCCCAGCATTTGGGAGCCCGTAGGATCGCGGTTCCCACACAGCCACAGCTACTTAGTGATGCCCTCTGAAACTCAGTGAGACCCGGTTTCAAAATAAAGAATAATTAAAAAAAAAATAGGGCAGGGGGTGTAGCTCGGAGGTCAAATGCCTCTGGGTTCCATCCCCAGACCCGCAACAACAAGAAAATAGGACTAGAGGTGTAGCCCCATCGGTGGTAGAATGCCCTGGGTTCAACCCCCAATACAGAAAGAAAAAAAAAAAAAAGGAAAACTGGACTTCAAAATCAAGCATTTGTGGAGACTGTTTCTTGTCCTTTATAACTGACTTCCTAATCCTTGAAAGCCTTGTGGCTAAAAGCAGTAACTCCAAGAAAGCATCTGTAAAGAATGGTAAGATGTTAGCACCCAGAGCAAAACAAGTTAAAGAACACAATCATTACAGCCGCCTTTGGGATGGGAGGAAGGGAATACCTTGGTCTGTTTTACTGCCTGTTCTAAGCCTGGGTCCAAATTTGTTTCCAAACCCTAGGCCTCAGTGCAGCAATGCAAAGAAAGGCGGGATAACGTGAAGGTTAAAGTCAAGGGCTCTAGAAAACTTAAGATTTGGGTATTGATTTGAATTAAAGCATGGACCCCTATGATCTTAAGCAATCTACCAACCCTCTCTATGCTTTAGGTGTCTCAGGTGCAAAACCGAAGGGAAGCATTTTAAACACGAGACACCTTCACAGTCCCCCACCTGAACCACCCGAGATGGTCTTTGACCGCTCAGCCGCGGCCCAAGGTTTACCTCTGGACTAGGTTTTGTTTTTTTCCAAAGATACGGATCGGGGAAAGAGGAAACTAAAACTCACTGGTCCTACTTTGTTCAAGAGGGCACAGAAACTCAGAAAGCCGCGGCAACCGGTTCCCAGTCGCCCAGCAGGTTGGCAGCGCGGCGTGACCCTCGAGGGCGGGACTTACCCGGAGGGGCAGGCTAGCCACGCGGCTCACATTCCCCGGGGCGCCTGGCCCAGGGGCTGGACGAGGGGGCTTGCCCGCACACTCGCGCTCCCCGCGGTGGGCGAGAGGCGGCTCCAGTCGTGACAGCGGCAACGAGGAAGAGGAGGCTAGGGCTCGCGCGCGCATCCCGGGGACTGGAGGAGCCCCGGCCCTGCGGCCCCGCCCGGCGACACTCGGCGCGGAGTCGCGACAGCCCTTCCCGCTCCCTTCTCGGAGTCGCGATATGGGGGTCTTGGAGGGCGAGTGTCGGAACACGGGTTCGCTCCGCAGGCTCCTCACCGACGCCTGCTGAGGGCCCCGGGGATCAAGCCCCGGGGATCCCGAGAAAAGCAGCAAGGACACAAGCGTCGCTGCGGAGCCCGCCCGGTAGCGGTGGCAGCAGCAGCAGCAGTTGCAGCAGCAGCCGCACACCACGGATCGCCAGGGAGACCCGTCCCGGCGGCCCTCACGGCGCACCGGAAGTGGCCGGCGGCGCGTGACTACGTGCGAACCCTCGCGCAAGCGCAGCAGCCCAGCCCGAGTTGGGGGCGGACCCTTGGAAGCCATTTGGAAGCTCCGAGCCGGACGGCTAAAGCGGACGAACTGCTTCCGGCCAGAGGTCCCGGAATGGGGAAGTTGTGGCTGCGAGCCGTAGGACGCCGGGGCGGCTCACAATCCTTGCCGTGGAGCGTCCTAGTAACCCGGGCGGAGCTGAGCGCCTCTTGGTGCCTCCAGGGGCCCTGAAGAACCCGTCTCACCGCTCTCTCCGCACCGCGACGTGCGGGACTGACCCCAGTCCTCCTCTTGGCCCCGGGTCATTCAGGTTAGGGTTGATTCATCTTGGTGCCGCATCGAACCCCCCTCAATCCATCGCCCACTATTTCACATTATAGCAATGATAGTGAATTCCTGGAGTAACTTAATCCTAATTCCTGACTCCAGGAATCAGGGATTGTGATTCGGATTGTCGCCGATGTCACGGATTTTGCCACATTTTAACAAGTTCTCGCTATCTTGCAAATGTATTTCTAGTTTACCTACTTTCTACCACTGTTAACAATCTCCCAGCCACTATCATCTTTTTCCAGGCTGATGCAGTTCTACTGACCACTACTCTAGTCTTTAAGGTCTATTATCCACATAGTAAACAGCCAGATTGGCCTTTTGTAAGTCTTACCAGATAAGACCCCCTTTTAAAAATGCTCCAGTGTCTTCTCTTGCTCTAAAATACAATTCAGCCGGGCGTGGTGGCACACGCTTGTAATCCCAGCGTTTGGGAGGCTGAGACAGGAGAATCGCACAGGTTCGAAGCCAGCCTCAGCTACTGAGTGAGGCTCTCAGCAACTTAGTGAGACCCTGTTTTCAAATAAAGTATAAAATAGGTCTGGGAATACAGCCTGGAGGTAGAAAGCTCCTGGGTTCCACCTCCAGTACTACAAAAATAAATAAAAATAAATACTTGGGGGTGTGTCTCAGTGGTAGAGTATTTGTCTAACATGAACAAGGCTCTGGGTTCAATCCTCAGCACAGGAAAGAAAGAGAGGGAAGGAAGGGGAAAAGAGGGAAAGAAGGAAGAAAGGAAGAAATAAATAAAACTAAGTAGGTTGACTAAGGCTTTGATTTGGCTCCTATTTCATTCTTATTCCATGTCTCTTGTCAATATTGGTAATTCTCAGAACATGCCATATGACATTCTGTGTTTGGTTCAGAGTTTTGTCATGAGCCTCCCTGAGTTTGAATCCCAGCCCTACCACAGATAAGCAGTAAATTATGCTGAAGCAGTAGAGTCTTCATAATTGATTCCCATCCCAGAAAATGGCACTTCCATCTGCTGGATTGTTCAGTGTTCAAACCAGCAATCTGAGAGTTATCCTTTACTCCTCTTCACCTAACTTCCAGTCTGTCAGCAAGGCTTGTAGAAACAAAGCCCCAGACTGACCACCCCTCACCATTTCCTATATTACTACTCTACGTCAAGGCACCATCATCTCTTGCATATGCACTGTACAGCTGAGCTACACTCCAAACCCCAGGACTCTTTTTCTCTGACACCCTTTTTTTTTTTTTTTTTTTTTTTTTTTTTTTTTTTTGTAGTACTGGGAATAGAACCCAGGGGCCTTCTACCTCCGGGCTATACTCCCAGACCAATTTTATATTTTATTTGGAAACAGAGTCTCTTAAACCAGCTGACGCTGGCTTCGAACCTACACGATCCTCCTGTCTCAGCCTCCCAAGTGCAGGGATTACAAGCGTGCACCACAACGCCCGACATTCTGACACCCTTTATTTAATTCCATTCTTCACAAAGCAGCCATCTCTCCTTAAAAAAAAAAAAAAAAAAAAAAAAAAAGTCATTCAGTAGCTTCCTGTTACACTTAAATTAACATCCAAATGATACAGCCCACTAAGTTAGCTTCACTTTTACCTTCAGATTTAGGACCACCTCTTAGAAAATTGACTTTACCCATTAAGTTTTCCACCTACAACCAAAGGATTCTTATTTTTTTCTATTTTTATTTAATTATTTATTTTGTGGTAATGGGAATTGAACCCAGGGAGGTTCCACCTCTGAGGTATACCCCTGGCCCTATTTTGTTTTATCTTAAAACAGGGTCTTACTAAATTGCTGAGGGCCTTGCTAAGTTGCTGAGCCTGGCCTCAAATTGTGGTCCTCCTGGTTCAGCCTTCCAAGTACTGGGATTATAGGTGTGCACCACAACATCTGACCCAACAAACTCATTTTCTAAAGTGCAAATGTGGTCATGTCACTCTATAAAACCCTCTAAAAGTGTCAGGTGTTTTTGTTTCAAGACAGCATCTCCCTAAGTTGCTGTGACTGGCCTCAAACATCTTATCCTCCTGCCTCAGCCTCCCAAGTAGCTGGATTTCAGATATACACCACCATGCCCATCTAAAGGCTTCTTACTGTCCCAGTTTCTTACTGTCACAGTGATTTAGTCCTTATTTCTAAAGACTTCTTTTTGCATAACCATAATATTTATTTTCTCTAGTAATTCATTGCCTTAACAAATATTTCCTCATCTCTCAGGAATTCCAGTGTGGATAGTCTTCAAGGCCCAGCATATTGTTTTCTCTTTGAGTGTTCTGCCCATTCATTCCCCATCCCAGTTGATGATCCCCATTTTATGTGCCTACAGTACTCTATATCCTCTATTACAGTACTTCACACACTCCGGTGTTTCTCTTCCCTGCTTCCCTGGCAAGCTCCTCAGTGGTGGGCAGTACACTCCTCCTTTGTATGGCTGGTACTGAGCAGTGTTTGACACATACAGGATGACATGAATTGAAGGGTAGAAGTGTGGAGGTGATGGTAAAAATTGTTTTTCGGTAAAGGGTACAACATAAAGTCACAGCGTCTTCTATTGATAAAATGCCTAAACAGGCAATTACCAAAAATACTGCCACTGGGTCATGTTTTGTTTGCTCAGTCTTGGCAGAGGAAATGTTCATTTTAAATTCTTGAAAGTTCTAGACAAGGCACACAGACCACAACATTCTCTAAATACCTTTAGAGAACGAGTGATACCAGTTTCACTCACTCATGCCTCATCTTGGCCTGTAAAGGCCTTTGACTTTGGAGCACTATCTCGGGTCCAGTACTTCAATTTAGAAGGGACCTTCTAAGCCAGTGCAGCTGGCTTCAAACCTGCGCGATTCTCCTGTCTCTGCCTCCCAAATGCGGGGATTACAAGCATGTGCCACCATGCCCGGTTTCTGTTTTGCATTTTTAAAATAATCATTCTAGATCTTTTGTAGAAATTGATCAAAGAGGCAAAGAGACCAATTAGGATATTGGGATGCTATTGTTGTCTATTTGGGTAAGAGAGGATAGCACAAGTGATGGGCAAATTATAGTATAGACCCTCTCTGGGCCTCTTTGCATACTGTACAATGAAAAGTTTAGACTCAATCAGGGATGGTATATCACAATATGATATCCAGGCCTGACCTAGCACCTACTGAATGAAAATCTCTACGAAAATGCATATTTTTGAAAATATATATTTGATATGTCCCACATATCTGGTTCTGTGGTCCATGTTTCAAAATAAAAAATAAAAAGGATAGGGTATAAGTCAGAGGTAGAATGTCCTGGTTCAACCCCCAGCACCAAACAAAATGTTTTTTTTTTTTTTTGTACTGGGTTTGAACCCAGAGGTATCCTACCTCCAAACTACATTTTCAGCCCCCTTTATTTTTTGTTTTGAAATTATCACATTGGATTCCTGAGAGTTTTGCTAAGTTGCTGAGGCTGGTCTCGAATCTGTGATCCTTCTTTCTTGGCCTCCCAAGTAGCAGAATTATAGGCATGTGCCACCACTCCCAGCATATATTCATTAAATGAATGTATGGTACCAGAAACATATTCCTGACAGTGAAAATCTTTCCAAGCTAGATGGTGAGAGAGCTTTGAAGATCTATTACTAGAATTTCAATTAGGAATATAGAGTGGCAGATACAGTACTTAATCTGAGTCAAGAAATCTAAACTCCATGAACCTCAGTCAGCCCCTTTTCCAGGCCTCAATTTTCATATCCATAAAACAAGCTGTATAAATAACTCCTTTAATTTATACACTGCACTGTTATTTGCAAAGTTCTTCCACCACCTGTTTCAGTCTATTCTCATAGTAAGTAAGGCTGACATCGTTAGTCCTGTTTTTACTGAGACTCAGAATATTTAAATAAACTGGATGATCTGTGAGATCCCTTCTTTTTCAAACATTCTATGAGTTTATATAAGTAATCTACTATTGACAAAACATAAGTAACATGAATCCTGTCTTCTCTCAACTTTGGCCTTACATTATCATTTCTTAATAGGATTTTGTGTGTGTATATGTGTGACTGGTACTAGGGCCTGAACCCAAGGGCATTTTACTTTCAAGCTATATCTCCAGCCCTATTATATATATTTGGTGGTACTGGGGTTCCTAGAAGCCCTTCTACCTCCGGGCTACACTCCCAGACCTATTTTTACATTTTTATTTGGAAACAGGGTCTCCTAAGCCAGCGCACGCGGCTGGCTTCGAACCTGCACGATCCTCCTGTCTCTGCCTCCCAAGCGTGGGGATTACAAGCGTGCATCACCACGCCCAGCACCCTATTTTATTTTGAAACAGGGTCGGATAGGTTGGTGAGAGTCTCATTATTCGCTGAGGCTGTCCTTAAACCTGTGATCCTCCTCTCAGCCTCCCAATACTGGGGCAGGTATGTCTGGCTCCTAAAAAAAAAATCTGAATCCATTTTTTAGGGGGAACTTATTATCTTTGGTTCTTGATAATACTCATTTTGTCTTCTCAGTTTTCCACTTGTGGCAAAACAAGCTGAAGGAGGAACAGACACAATCCTGTTAGTTGTGGCCCAGCCCTTACTCTCTGGAAATGGCAAAAAAAAAAAAAGGGGGGGGGGACCAAGAAGCATTGGCAGTTCTCACTGGAGGAGAAAATGGAGGTTGTGAAAGCTGTAAACTCAGGCAAAAGAAAAGGCAGTGTGGCAGAAGAATTTGATATCACTCCTTCTATGCTGTCTACATTCTTAAACGATTGAGCCAAATTTGAAGAAAAATGCAAAAGAGAGGCATCTGTGGATCCCAGCAAAAGAGAAGGAGGAATGCTGTCTATGATGAGCTGTTTTTTCTTGGTTTTAAGAAATTGGTGCCAAAAACTCTCGTGACTGGTTCTGTGATTCGGAAAAAAAGCACTGAACCTGGCCAGCATGCTTGGTTATAACAATTTTTAAGCAAGTGTGGGTTGGCTGAACAGATTTAGAGATTACCATGGAATTGCCTTGAAAGCAGTCTGTAGAGAGAATGGTGACAGGTTAATGAATGGCATGTCAATAGATAAGATTAATGAGGGGCATGCCGGGAAATTATAAGACTTACTGCTGCCTATAGCACAGATGATATCTTTAATGCTGTTGAGGCAGGAGTGTTTTTCCAGTTGCTTCTTCAGCACACACTTTCTGCTAAAGGGGATCATTGTAGAGGGGGCAAGAAAGCAGAGCAGCAGCAGACAGCACTCTTGTTGCAATGCTTCAGGGACCACTGATTGTTATTAGGTCACCCAGCCCACACTTCCTCAAGAATACACAGTCCCTTCTTGGTGATAACTGAGCCAATCAAGGAGCACGATGACTCAGGACCTATTTAATGAGTGGCTAACGCAAGTGGATGCCAGGATGAAGCAGGCAGAATGCTGAGTCCTCCTGCTCATCGACAGTTGCTCTGTTCACAATATGTTCCCATACTTGGAGAGGATTCAGGTTGGGTATCTGCCCTCAAATTGTCCTGTAGCCACTGAATCTCAGCATAATTTACACCATAAAAATGCTATAGTGGGGCCACCTTATTTTTTAAATATGCTTTTATTGGTACATTATAATCTCACATCTTAATGCAAATCATATTGACGGTAACATCACACACCCAGAAGTTGGTACGCATCCCCACCTCCCCATCTCCCCCCATCTCAACACAGAGTACTGAGATTGACATTGGTATTTTCAAATATGTATACATAGTTGATAGTATTTCCATTGATGAAACTCATTCTTCCCCCTCCCCTTCCCTTAGACCTCCTCCCTGGCTCTAGTGGAGCCACCTTCTAAAACAGATCCTCTTCAAGCTCCATAGCAGTGAAGATCAAGGAAAAAGTGGGCATCGAGCAGGCCATCAACACAAGTGCTGTAGCATAGTGTCAGTTAAGTTTGCTATGTCAAAAATTGGCAGAATTTACAGATTCTGATGCTGAAATAGCATCCAGTGAACCAGATATTGCTACAGAAAAGACATGGCACTCGGTAGCTATTGCCACATATGTCCCAAATGAAGTAATTCCCAAGACTTTGTTAACTGCAGATGATGGCCACATCATCTTCCAGGAGCTAATGGACACAGAGATCATCTGGGGCACAGTAACTGATAAAAAAAAAAAAGTACTGGTGAAGCTAGCAGTATTTGTTTTACAGAGGCCATCTCAAGTGTATAGAAACTTAGAGAATTCCTTTCTACTTGTGAGGGGTCCCTGATGCTGGTTTTGGACAGCTAAATGCTATAGGAGAATATTTAATGAAATGAGTGACACAAAGTCTTACTGATTCCAAAATTACCGATTTCCTCCAAGCAAAATAATGTAGGAATTAACTTCCTCCTTTACTGTAGAAAACATAGCTTACAAGAATAAAGATTATTTGATTTTATTTGATTTATTTTATGTACCAGGGATTGAACTCAAGCATTCTACCTCCGAGCTACAACCCCAGCCCTAGTTGTAGTCCTTATTTTGAAACAGAGTCTCACTAAGTTTCGGAGGGCCTAAGTAGCTGAGGCTGGCCGTGAACCTGTAGTCCTCCTGTCTCAGTCTCCCAAGTACTGAGATTACAAGCATGTGCCACCACACCTGGCAAAGATTTCTTTATATAGGATATTGAGCTAATTTAAATAAAGTAATATTACCTGGGCGTGTTGGCACACGTTTGTAATCTTAGTACTTGGAAGGCCCGAAGATCGCAATTCATGGACAGCCTCAGCTACTTAGGCCTTCTGCAACTTAGTGAGACCTTGTTTCAAAATAAAAAATAAAATATAGGTTTGGGGGTGTAGCATGGGGGTAGAATGACCCTGTTTTCCACCCCCAGTATCATAGAAAGGAAGGAAGGAAGGAAGGAAGGAAGGAAGGAAGGAAGGAAGGAAGGAAGGAAGGAATTATTATGACAGCATTCCAGTACTCAGGGATAGATAATCAGGAAACTTCCTTAAAATTTGGCAATGGAATTTAACTAATAAAGGTGTTCTCTTTTGATTAGTGGCTTTCAAACTTGTCTACATATTAGAAGCACTTGAGGATCTTTTAATAATTCCAGAGTCCAGACCATATCCCAGACCAGTTAAATTGGTCTCTAGTGATGGGACACAGACATTAGTTTTAAAACTGTCCAGAAGGTATCATTGTACAGATATGCTTGGAAAATACTGGATTAACCACAGGAAAGTCGAATACACCATGGACTTGATGCCAGCTGCTTCCCAGTAAGTCTAGCTCAATGATTTTTAAAGCTAATCTCACATTAGAATCACTTGGAAGGCATGTTAAAACCCAAGAGTGCTGAGTTCCACCCTCAGAGTTTCTAATTCTTAAGTCTCAGGAGAACCCAAGAATTTGGATTTTAAATATATCCACACCTGATAGTCCTGGGCCCATACTTTTTAGAACCATTGGTCCAGTTGATAGCTAGATTCTAGCACTTCCTCTTCAGAATACTTCTGGATATTCTTCATCACAATTTTTAAAGGCTCAGTTTGTTTTTGTTTAAGTATTGGGGATTGAATCATGTGCCATTTTACCTCTGAGTTATACCCTCTTTTTTATTTTGAAACAGGGTCTTGCTAAGTTGCTGAGGCTGGCCTCCAACCTGTTTTCCTTCTGTCAGCTTCCCAAGTACTGGAACAGGTGCATGCCACTGCTTCCAGCAAGGATTAGCTATTCTTACTCTAGAGCTGTTAGCTCCTTTCTCCTTTCCGCTAACTTTAGAACCTTCTTAGCTGTCCTCTTGAATGTCCCAGCAGTTAGACAAATTTTCAGTAAAGGTACATGTCTTTGCCCAAGGAATTAATAGAAGCTGCCTAGTCTATTAAAAATATTGTTGGTTCCTTAATTTTTCTTACCATCCTCTTGTGTCAGGATTACTGATTCAGTTTCTAGTACTTCAGACATCAGAGACATGGAAACTGGATGTGGTGTTGCAAGCTTGTAATCCCAGTATTTGGGAGGCTGAGACAGCAGGATTGCAGGTTTGAGGATAGCCTCAGCAAGTAGTGAGACTCTCACCAACCTAGCAAGACCCTGTTTCAAAGTAAATAAATAAATAAATAAATAGTTCAGAGGTAGAATATCCCTGGGTTCAATTCCCAGTATCTCACACTCACACACACAAAAGTAATGTACATATTTTAGCCAGGGTGTAGCTTGGAGATAGAATACCCCTGGGTGCAATCCTCATTACCAAAAATACAAAAAAACTAATATATGTATTTTAAGTTCTTAACACCTGGGGGAAATAAACAGGATCTTCTACCTGGATTCTGTAGTTCTGTCTCATTGTTAACTCCTTGATTTCTCTTACCATCTTCTTGTGTTAGGATTACTGATGCAGTTTCTACTTCCTCCCCTTCCCTTTCTCCTGCAGTCCACTCTGCACATGCCATTGGTCCATTGGCATCAGGCCATTTCCCCTGCCCAAGTGGGTTCTATGGTGGTTCTCAGATGCCTACAAAACTAAAAGAGCAGATTATTCAGCTGAGTTTTAGCACCTATATAATTGACTACAACCTGTATTTCCAACTTGACATCTCAACACAACTCAGTGTCCACAGTGGTCCCTCTGTAGACCATTGTCTTCTTTCACCCCATCCTCATGCTGCTCATGTGCTTTTGCCGAATGCCTCGCCTTGCCCTCTACCAGGGCAGGCATGCACATCTTCAGACCTAACTAGAGTCCTCTTTCTTCCAGCCTCTCTTGAAGACTTCTGCCCCTACTGCATCCTTCTTATCCCTCATCTATCAGTGGTAGAGACTCATTGTCTCTGCCACTCAATGAAGTACTTAAATGTTTTCTCAGATTTCTGTGGCTCTTTAATTAGACTATAAATTGATATGTACATGTAATATGTCAAAGCCATCTTACTTTTAAAGCAACACTGATTCTATTAGAAAATGGCTAGGGGAGCTGGGCGTGGTGGCACATGCTTGTAATCCCAGCATCTGGGAGGCTAAGACAGGAGAATCCAGGTTTGTAGTCAGCCCAGTACCAGAGAGAGAGAGAGAGAGAGGGGGGGGGGGGGAGGGGAGGGGAGGGGAGGGGAGGGGAGGGGAGGGGAGGAGGAGAAAGAAGGGGAAAGGAGAGAAGAGAATGGCTGGAGGAAAAAGTAGGGTAGTATTCCATTTAAAAGAGTCTGCAAGCCGCATATGGTGGAACATGCCTATACTCCAAGTACTTGGGAGGCTGAGACAGAAAGATTGCAGGCATGAAGCCAGCCTCAACAACTTAGAGGCTCTGTTTCAAAATAAAAAATAAAATAGGGCTGGGGTGTATCTCACAAGTAGAATGCCCTGGGTTCAATCCCTGGTACCACAAAAATAAAATGAGATAAAAGGGTTTTCAAAAATTTTCCATTCACATCACCACCTCAAATACAATCCCAATTCAGGCCATGGCCTCTTCCTTTATGATAAAGAGTTCTCATGTATGGAGGTAAGCCCATATCCTTAACAAGTCATTTCAGGACTTTCTTGCCTCTATTTTTCACCCACAGGACTTTAGTTAGGAAGGCTTTAGCTAAGTGCCTTGTACTTAGTTTAAGCTGTGCTTAAACTTGCTCCCCCTTTTTTTTAAATTTGCGTTTTCTAAAAAATTAACATTCCTGATTCACATAACATCATGATTTAGATCTGGGAGATGAAAATCATAAGCAAAAGAGAAAGCTTTTACAGTCTACATTGGGTAAGCTTTTTTTCTTTCTTTTTTTTTTTTTTGGTGATGGTAGCAGTGGGGATTGAAACCAGGGGCATTCTACCTCCGAGGCACACCCCCAGCTCTGTTTTTTATTCTTTATTTTGAAACAGGGTCTCACTAAGTTGCGGAGGGACTTACTAAGTAGCTGAGGCTCACCTTGAACCCAGAACCTCCTATTTCAGCCTCCCAAGTAGCGGGATTACAAGCGTGCATCACCATGCCCAAT
Source organism: Muscardinus avellanarius (assembly GCF_963383645.1). Taxonomy (NCBI): domain Eukaryota; kingdom Metazoa; phylum Chordata; class Mammalia; order Rodentia; family Gliridae; genus Muscardinus; species Muscardinus avellanarius. The sequence continues at coordinate 32,591,820 of NC_137793.1, read as the reverse complement.
GCCTATTTTATTTGTTATTTTTATTTATTTATTTTAATTTTTGCAATACTGGAGATGGAACCCAGGGGCATTCCACCTCCGAGCTTACACCCCCAGCCCTGTTTTTTTTAATTATTTATTTTTGAAACAGGGTCTCACTGAGTTGCAAAGGGCCTCATGAAGTAGCTGAGGCTGTTTATTTTTGAAACAGGGCCGGGCGTGGTGGCGCATGCCTGTAATCCCAGCACTTGGGAGGCGGAGACAGGAGGATCACGCAGGTTCGAAGCCAGCCGTGTGCGCTGGCTTAGGAGACCCTGTTTCCAAATAAAAATACAAAAATAGGTCTGGGAGTGTAGCCCGGAGGTAGAAGGGCTTCCAGGAACCCCAGTACCACAAAAAAAAAAAAAAAAAGAAAGAAAGAAAGAAAGAAAGAAAGAAAGAAAGAAAGAAAGAAAGAAAGATGAAACAGGGCCTCACTTAGTTGCAAAGGGCCTCATGAAGTAGCTGAAGCTGTCAGTGAACCATGATCCTCCTGTCTCAGCCTCCCAAATGCTAGGATTACAAACATGCACCAAACCCAGTTTATTTTTTATTTTGAAACAGTGTCTCACTAAATTGCAGAGGACCTCACTAAATTGCTGAGGCTGGTCATGAGCCTGCTCTTACCTTGGCCTCCCAAGTACTGAGATTCTGTGTTTGTGCCAAACACTCGTGGCTTTGGCTAAACTTTTGATTCTAGTGGATGTTAGTGTTTTGCTTTGGTACTTTGTTTTTTTAAATTAAGAGCTAGATAGTATCCCTTCTTGGCCTATTCTCAGGCCCTTTGTGGTCACTCCCAATTCCTACTAATGTTTCTGATTAGTTAACGAATCCTTCCCATAGGCCCATATACAAGGACTAGGCAACTATATTGTCGTGAGGATTAAAAGACGTGCACGGCACAGACCAAGTGTTCTTTAAATGCTTTCTATACTGTCGGTTTCTATTTGGAACTGAACCAGTTCCATCTAGAATTAGGGACTTGTCTTTACCAATCCTTTCTTCCATTAACAGATCTTGTGGTTCAGTGCTCCAGATGATAATTCCAGTTTTCTTTGCTCTGTTACTAAGATAGGCTCTTTCACTCAACAGGAAGAAAACTAAGATTGATATCCTATCATAAGCCAGGCACTATTTAACTTGTCATTTATTCTTTCTGTGTGTGTGTGTGTGTGTGTGTGTGTGTGTGTGTGTGTGTGTGTATGTGTGTGTGTGTGGTGCTAGGGATTGAACCTAGGGGCATTCTACCTCCGAGCTAAACCCTTGGCCTTATTTTTTATTCTTTATTTTGAAACAGAGCCTCACTAAATTATGGAGTGCCTCACTAAGTACCTGAGGCTGGCCGCGAACCACAATCTTCACGTCTCAGCCTCCCAAGTACTGGAATTACAAGCATGCACCACCATGCCCAGCTTATCATTTACACTTTATAGCAAACATAAAAACACAAATAGGCTCAAAAAATTTGATTCCAAGGTTACACACCTTTTAAACAACTGTTCATGCCACCTGAGGCCAGGCTTTTTTGTTTAAAATTGATGCAGTATAATCATACAGCATGATGAAATTCAGAGCAATAGAAACATACATGCACATGGCATTTGGTGAGCCCACCTGCAACGCTCCCCATGCATAATACTAAGATTGGCATTGATAACTTTGTATATGTACATCGTGTCCATTGACGTGTCTCCTTTATCAAACCCCCTTTTGAGTGGGGGACTCACCTTCCTTCCTTAGCTCCCTCCATCACACCACTAGGGGCTCTCCTCCTCCTTTGTCTGGAGTCCTTTTTGTATCCCGATTTCTCCCTAGCTTCCACATGGGGGGAAAACATCTGACCCTTCATCTTTTGTGACTGACTAATCTCAGTATAATATTCTTGAGTTCCACCCATTTTTCTGAAAATGACATAGTTTTGTTCTTTATAGCTTAGTAGAATTCCATTATGTTTATATCTCATAATTTTGTAATCCATCATCCATTTATGGACACCTAGGCTGGTTCCATAATTTGGCTATTCTGAATTGTGGTTCTATGAACATAGATATGTATGCATTACTATAATTGTCTAATTTCAGTGCCTTTAGGAAGATACCCAGGAAACATCTTCCAAGAAATCTCCACACTGATCTCTGAAGTGGCTGTATCAAGCCAGGCATGGTGGCGCATGCTTGTGATCCCAGTACTTGGGAGGTTGAGACAGGAGAATCGCAAATCTGTGACCAGCCTCAGAAATTTAGTGAATCCCTGTGCAACTTAGCAAGACTTGTTTCAAAATAAAAAAATAAAATATAGTTGGGGATATAGATCAGAGGTAGAATGCCCCTGGTTTCAGTTGCTGGTACCTCCCCCCGCCAAAAAAAGTGGCTGTACTAATTTACAATCCCATAAGCAGTGTATCAGAGGTCCTGTTTCCCTACATCCTCAGCAGCATTTATTATTTGTATTTTTTTTTTTACCGTACTAGGGACGGAACCCAGGGACATTCTACCTCTGAGCTACACCCCAAGCCCTATTTTTTCTTTATTTTGAAATAAAGACCTCACTAAGTAGCTGAGGCTGGTCGCAAACTGAGATCCTCCTGTCTCAGCCTCCCCAATCCTGGGATTACAAGCATGCACCACCATGCCCAGCTTTGTTGTTTGTATTTTTTATGATTGCCATTCTTATTGGGGTTAGGTGAGCCTTGCATAGTTTTTATTTTCATCTCTAATTGCTAATAATTTTGAACATTTTTTTTGTGTGTGTGTGTGTGGTACTACCTGCAACCTACACCCCCAGCCCTAATTTTACTTTTATTTTAAAACAGGGTCTTGCTAGGTTGATGAGTCTCACTACTTGCTGAGGCTGTTCTCGAACTTGTGATCCTTCTGTCTCAGCCTCCCAAGTATTGGGAATACAAGCATGTACCACCATGTCTACCTTACATTTTTCATGTATTTATTGGCCATCTGTATCTCTTCTTTTGTGAAGAAGAGTTCACTTGCCCATTTTTATTGTTCTTTTTTCTTCATATATTCTAAATATTAGTTCTCTCTCCAAGGAGTATCTGACAAAGGTCTTGTCCCATTCTTTTGGCTTTTTCTAAAGGTTCTTGATAGTTTTCTTTGCTACACAAAGCTTCTTAATTTAATGCAATCCCACTTATTAGTCCTAATTTTAATTTCTTGTGCTTTGGGGGATCTTGTTGAGAAGGTTTGTACCAGTGCTGATATGTTGGGGCATTGGTCCTATGCCCTCTTTTAATAATTGCAAAATCTCTGGTCTAATTTCCAGGTCTTTGATCCATCTAGAGTTGTCTCTTGTGCAGAGTGAGAATATAGAGTTTAATTTCATTTTTTACAAATGGATAACCAGTTTTGCAACACCATTTGTTGAAAAAGTTATCTTTTCTTCAGCATGTTTTAGGCACCTTTGTTAAAAAAAATCTTTGGAGAAGCCATACTTCTTTAAAGTGGGATGTGGCCACCAGAGGGCGTATGTGGGTTATCTAGAGAGACCAGTTAGAGATTGAGAGGGAAGACAAGGAAAGGCAGAAGAGGCGTGGAATGTTGCAACTTGTTTAAACAGCTCCCCTGGAACCAATTGCCTAAGACCACCAAACCCACCTACCTCCTTACAGATCTCTTCCCTGGAGATGGTTTCCAGTCTATTGATACAACAGACCATGTAATTGACTCTGGACAGTGAGTTGTACTTTAGAAATGAACCAGCATTAGAGAAGTAATTATTCAAATATATCCACGTTTTCAGTAATAATTGGACCTTATAATGTAGCCACAACTGGCCACAGAAGTTCTAAGGATAAAGTACATGGTCATACCCTCAAGGTTAGTTAGGCAGGGAATGGTAGCACACACCAGTAATCCTAGGTACTTGGGAGGCTTAAACAGGATGTAGATCAGTGATAGAGCCCTTGTCTTGCATGTATAATGCCCTGGGTTCAATCCTCAGTACTGAAAAAATAAAAAAAATAAAAAGTAAACAAGAACCAACTCAGTAGAGGAGATAGATTAGGGGGAAATTGAGTAGTAAGTGTCATTTCAGTGACTATGTGTAGACTAAATAGAGGTGGAGCCCCCTGATTGAGAAGAATTTCCATAATAAATGTTGACAAGAGCAAAAGACAATTGATGAGAAGTATCTGGAAGGAGGAATATGGAATTAGGCAGATGATGCCAGAAGAAACCCCTGGCAGAAGAAAAGCAAAAGTATTCAACCCCTGGGTTGGATAAATAGCCCATTTGGGAGTTTCTAAGGTCAGTGGTTGCTATGTCAAGCAAGGATATGTAACAAGAGGCTGGAGATAGAAGCAAAGGCAAAGATTTTAAGGGCTTGTCAACTAGACCATTAATAGTAAGTTATCCTGAAAACAGTGGAGAAAACTGACAAGTAGCAAGGACCAAGTGTTTTGTTGTTGTTTTTTTTTTAATAAAGTAATTGTGGGGCTGGATTGTAGAGGAGTAAACAGGCTGTGGAATAGTTTCAAAGAAAAATAATGAAAACTGAGGGCATGTACAAGATGTCAAGATGTTGGACTTGATACTTACAAGGTAGATGGGCTTAGTGTGGGAGCTAAAGAGGAAGACCATAGAAACTCCCAGGTTTCCACCTTAAATGGCTGGGTCATACCATGACATGTACATAGGTAAACAGGGCTGGGAGTATAGCTCAGTGGTAGAGGGTTTGCCTAGCATGTGTATGGCCAGAGGTCTGATTTCCAACACCACATAGTCACACAAAAAAGATGTTAATAGAAGGGATGACAGTGTATTTGAGAGATCAGCTGTATGTGAGATACCTCTGGGCATCTAAGCTGAGCTGTCCAAAACAACTGACCATACAATTTAGAGGGAAGATCCATTTGCTCACACTTCTCCATGTCAGACTGTAAAGCAAAAGGCATGGCAGCAGGAAGCAGAAAGGAGAGATAAAGGCTTTACTCTTACATCATGGAGGTCAGAAGTAAGAGGGAACAAGGGGAGGAGGGGCCATATATAAACCCTAAGGCCACACCCCCAGGAACTCACCTCCTCCAGCCACACACTACCTACCTAGGTTACCACCCAGTAAATCCATTACAATGGATTTATCTTCTGATGAGATTACAATCCCCATGCCCAATTTATCAACCAACTTTTTTATAACTATTTTTTAGAGAGTAGGAGTTTGTGGCCCTGGAAATTGAACCCAGTGTCTCATGCATACTAGGCAAATGTTTTACCTCTGAGCTACCCCCCTAGCCTTATGTTTTTATAATTGTGTGTGTACCCGCACATTTATTTCTCTAAGAGCCATATTTTGACAAGTCCTGACTGGATCTGAAAATAACAGGTCTGCAACCTCTGAAATTAAAATAATCAATGGTTCTAAATGAAAAGGCCAAGGACATAAGCATTGAAAGGAGTAACTCAGAAGCAGAGCCCTTTGGCTGAAGGAGATGCTAGCAAACGAGTGTGTGAGTGCATCTGATAGGGCTCAGGATGGGAAGACTGTTCAGTCTAACTCCTTCACTCTGTGGTATGGGAGTGAGCCTGGAGACACAATGTCCAACTCATTACAAAAGAAGACTAAAAACCATTCTTGTGCTAAGAGGGTACTGGAAAAGAAGGCACTATAGATTATTCTTCACAATTTATGCTCAAGCTAGGAATGCCACTCTCAGTTCTTTGATTCTGTATTAGCCTCAGTTTACCAATGGGGGAAATGTAGCTCAAAGGTCACTTGCCCAAATCCAGAGTTAGGATAGTAGTAAAACAGGAGGTGGATATCGGTTTTCTGAGTCTAGCATAGTATGGAACAGAAGTCATGAAATGTGGGAACTGAAAGCATCCTCAAATAACTTAGTCCTCCTCTTCCTTTACTGACTTAAAAACAAAGTCTCCAAAGGAAATGAATTAGATTTCTTTATGTTTCTATGTTGACAGATAATATCATTATAGTTAGGAAAAAAATACTAAAATAAATCATTCTGTAAATGTAGAGATGGTATTTTAAAACTCACTGGTATCTAAATGTTTTAGATCTCCCCTTCCCCACACGAAAATAATTTAGACATAATATTTTATTAGAGTAACAGTTTATTGGCAGACAAAAAAAATGATACCTCTAGATCTCAACACACATATAGGCTCTTACAAAATCAACAGCACAAACAAATCCTTTCAGAAGAAAGGGGTCTGCTATTAACCACTGCCCTCCCCTCCAATAGGCAATAATCCTTTAGTAACTCATCCTTTCCCCATAGGTGGTTAAGGAATGATTTATGAGAAATATCAAGGCACTTAATTTAAAAATTTTATAGTATAAAAACATTCTTAAAAGTCATCAGGAGACAGGTGTGGCGACACATGCTTGTAATCCCAGTACTTGGGAGACTGAGATGGGAGGATCGCGGTTGGTGCACAGCCTCAGCTATTTATTTAGTGAGGCCTCTGCAATTTAATAAGACCCTGTTTCAAAATAAAGAATAAAATATAGGGTGCAGGGTGTAACTCAGAGGTAGAATGCCCCTGGGTTCCTTTCCCAGTACCACCAAAAAAAAAAAAAAAAAAAAAAGAAAGAAAGAAAGAAAAAAGAAAACAAAAGTCATCCCTTGATACTTAAGGGGGAAAAGGCAGTGTATTTTTTGGTGAATGGACAAGATTGAGAATTTAAGTTCATTAGTCTACCAACCTGATAATGTATTGATTTGTATACAAAACTGCAAAGCAGGGTTTGGGTATAGCCCTTTTTGGTATGTTCATATATACTCATTTCTGAGAAATAGAAGCCATGGCAGCATCAAGACTCACAAATTATAATTTCCCAACTGATTTGTATTGAAAAAGCAAGAGCTATTTTATTCCAAGTATCTTATTTTAGGAATCGGATATAGAATAGGAAAAGGACCATCCTCAAACGTTAAGTTTATTAAAACTTCAGATAAGCACCAGGCATGGTGGCGCACACTTATAATCCCCGTGCTTTGGAGGCTGAGACAGGAGGATTGCGCAGGTTCTAAGCCAGCCTTGCTGGCTTAAGAGACCCTGTTTCCAAATAAAAATATAAAATAGGTCTGGGAGTGTAGCCCAGAGGTAGAAGGGTTTCCAGGAACCCCAGTACCACCAAAAAAAAAAAAAAAAAAATCAGATAAAGATACATTCTAGCCCAGGCTGCTTATCTGCAGACTTACAAACACAGCATCTCTAATAAATGCATTTGGTATCTTTCATTATCCAGTCTTCAGCGCATTCTTCTTCTGTTTATACCACTAAGTTAAAAATAAAGCACACACCCAAGAATTCACTTTAATAGTATAATGCTTTACTTTCCAACCATACTTAACATGTTTACTTTAAACATGTTTTAAAATTCCAGTTTCAAAATATTTTTAAATAGTCCTAATCAGGATAAAAAATATCTTATAAATCTTCCTCACTCCTACATCTAAAATTACCAATTGCTAGATTGCTCCTTAAAAATTGGGCTGGAGCCAGGAGCACACTTATAATCCCAGTACGTAGCAGGCCGAGACAGGATTGCTCAGGTTCAAAGCCAGCCTCAGCTACTTAGTGAGGCTCTCATCAACTCAGTGAGACCCTGTTTTCAAATAAAATATAAAATAGGCTTGCGAGTATAGCCAAAAAAAAAAATTGGGCTGCAGACGTAGCTCAGTTAAGTAGAGTGCTTGGCTGGCATGTTCAAGGCACTGGGTTTGACTCTTGGCACCATGAGGTAGGGAGAGGGACATGAGAGGTCATGGAGGGAGAGCCTTAAAATTTTATTCTGCTGGGCATGGTGGTACATGCTTGTAATCCCAGTACTTGGGAGGCAAGACAGGAGGATTGCACAGGTTCAAAGCCAGCCTCAGCTACTTAGTGGGGCTCTGTACAACTGAGACCCTGTTTCCAAATATAATATAAAATACTTCTAGGAATGTAGCCCAAGCTACTAGAATAAAGAAAACACTGGAGGAGGGGAAAACAGGCCATGGCATTACTGCCTCCTACAGCCCTCAGAAGGGCCCTGGGTTCTATTCCTAGTACCACACACACAAAAAATTAATTTTTAACATATAGTATTTCAATAGTATTTTATAGGCTATTAAAACAGACCAGCTGGTATATTATTTTGTCATATTTCATTATTATTTTTATTCTTGTAATCAGCACCCATATTTATGAATCATGATTATCTAAAATATTTATACAAAAAGGGGGAAGAGGCAAATTAGTTTAGAGCCTAACAGTTGTGTAGATTCTATTTCATCCCTTTTGCAGTGTTTTAAAGCTATTTTAAATAAAGGCATTACTAGAATAAAGAAAACACTAGAGGAGAGGAAAACACCAAAGAACAGAAAAATTCAGCAACACCTAAATCCCATTGATTGGGCATTTGTCACTCTCCCCTGGGCAGGCCAGGGCATCACTGGCGCCTACAGCCCTCAGTCAAGCACAAGTCAGCTTCCCCAGCAGGCTGTGCAGTTTTACAGTAGCAGCGCCCATGGTCCCTCATTTCCAGACAGGTCTTTGATGCAAAGAAAACCTACAGAGCATCTCTAACACTATACATACAGGAAAGCAACTCATTAAGAGCATTAATAAGGGTATCACATCTCACTGCTATAACTTAGAAACTCAACCTAAGTTCTCAAGAAATGCACTGCATCTCTTTTCTTACTCTTGTATTAAGATCAAGGATAGTCTGGTACAGTAGTGTATGCCTGTAATCCCAGTACTTGGGAGGCTGAGGCAAGAGGATCCCAGGTTAAAGGCCAGCTAAACTCAGGTAACTTATCTAGACCTTGTTTCAAAATTTAAAAAAATGAGTAAATAAATAAAAAGGGTTGATGTGTAGCTCAGTTGGATCCAACCCCCACCCCCAAAAAAGGACCAGGGCTAACCCTAACATTGTGGTTTATTTATTTATTTATTTAGTGGTACTGGGGGTGGAACCCAGGGGATTTCTACCTCTGGGCTATACTCCCATACCTTTTTTTTTTTTTAATTTCATTTGGAAACAGGGTCTCATTAAGTTGCTCAGAGTCTAACTAAGTAGCTGAGGCTGGCTTTGAACCTGTACAATCCTCCTGTCTCAGCCTCCCAAGTGCTGGGATTACAAGAGTGTGCTACCATGCCCGGCTCGACAATACGGTTTTATATGACACATTACAAAAAGAATAATCCTACAGAGAATTACTGTTGTTGTTAAAATAGAGTCATCAAAAGCCTGATGAACTCATCTAACACCCACATACTTTTTTTTTTTCTGTACTGGGGATGAAGCCCAGGGACATTCTATCTCCAAGCTACACCCCAACTCTATTTTTTATTGTTTATTTTGAAACAAGGTCTCACCGAGTTGCAAAGTCCTCACTAAGTAGCTGAGGCTGACCGCAAACTGCGATCCTCCTGTCTCAGCCTCCCAAATGCTGGGATTACAAGTGTATGTCACCTCGCCCAGCTTCCACATACATTTTTAAGTTCACCACTTTTGATACTATAAATGTAACAAATTTTAACATCAATGTCTACTACAGTTTATAAGCTAAAACTATTTAAGTCATATTTTGCTTTCCTTTGGTCCTACTTGAAAAAGATCACTCCGACATTTGTCAGTCTTACTACTGTATCAGAGGCACAGAGAGCACTTAGAATCACTTCGTTTAGAAGGAGGACACAGACACAGAGCTCCACAATAGGTCAATGCAGGCTTTTGACACTTGATCATGCACTTCTCAGTCCTCTCAGCTCTGATGAATCTGTGACTCTCCCATTCTCAACGAAGAGCCCAGTGCTGACTTTGTTTTCAGAAGTATGCTTCATAATCCTGGTCTTACTATTGTGTGGGCCTTACAAGAATTGGATTTTTTTTCAGCTGGGTCCCTTTCTCTTCTCCCTTGACGTTCAGATCACTGTTTTTGCAGTGATCTATTCCCTTCGCTCCTTTCAACAGCATTTCTACTTGTACAGGAGCATACTGCACCTCTCTGCTGTAACACTTAAAAAATTAATAAGGTTATAAGCTTAAGTATTTAGACTCACACTTAGAGTGAATTATCTTTTTGGATCAGTATAGTGTTTAAAAATTAAGAAAGCATATGAAAACATTACTTTTTTAGTGGTTTTGGTGAAGTAGGCTTTGATTCCAGGACCGATTCTTTTTAAATATTAACAATCAAAAATTTTAACAAGGTGCAAACATAAGCAGACCTCAACCCAAGCAGGATTAAATGTAACCTCTACTAAAATCTTAAATTTTTTTTTCAAATGGTTAAAAGCAGAATCTCTTGTTCATGTGGGCGAGACAGGTAAAAACCTGAACATAACAGCATGCATAAAGCTCCAGAACCATCTATTTATATCTATATGTGGACTAAAATGTCAAACAAAGGAAAAATCCTGTCATACATCCTTCTAAGGGACTTTCCAAATTCTGACTAACTTTTGCTATGCTGTGTTGGATAGATTATACAGTTATTGTAAACATATACTTATTACTCTGTCACAGAGTATTAGACATCTGTAACAATTTCAGTCCAAACCTAGCATGGGGAAAGGACAAGAGAGAGAAAAATAAATGACCAACATACTGTGATTTTACAATTATTATTCATAAGGCTGGATAGAACATGTAAACATTAGAAAAAACACTTTAAAAAGCACAACAAGAAGCAGCATTAAGCTTTCTGAAATTCTAGACCTAATTTCTAAAAGGATGTCAAATTTATGACAGAGTTACATTCCATCATATTATCAACCACCAAGAAGACAGAAATCCAAATTTTCTACTCAGAAACTACTTTGTTGGGAAAATGAAAAGAAATTTTTACATAAACAAATTGGAAGGCTCTCCCAATAAAAAGCAACACTGGTAGTTTATGGAGCTAACAAAAAAGCTAAAAGAAATACATATATATATATTAAATAAGCACATATGCAATATGTTTAAAAGCATCGCACTTCAGTAGATGCCCTATATACAGGGGTTTTGACAAATACTTAAAATTGTTTAGAACATAGGAACAGGCTAAAAAATTATTCTGCACTATAGCAATCATTTTTTTTTTTTTTGAAGATTTGGCTAAAAGCCGGGCGTGGTGGCACACGCTTGTAATCCCCGCACTTGGGAGGCAGAGACAGGAGGATCGCGCAGGTTCAAAGCCAGCTGCGCTCGCTGGCTTAGGAGACCCTGTTTCCAAATAAAAAAAATATAAAAATAGGTCTGGGAGTGTAGCCCGGAGGTAGAAGGGCTTCCAGGAACCCCAGTACCAAAAAAAAAAAAAAAAAAAAAAAAAAAAAAGATTTGGCTAAAAGTTCTAATCTCATATAAATTAGTTCCCTATTCCTAACTTTGGAGAACCTTCTTTTTGTTGCCCGTCAAGGTCCAGACAGAACTAAAGCTTTTATTTTCAGATATTCTTGCTTTACCAAAGAAACCATTCTTCGTTTCACAAACTCTGACCATAAATAATACACCCATATAACTTGGTTTTATAAATGTGATGCTCCCAAGTCCTCTTGTACTAATAATTTTAGGTCACCTGAAGAATAAGAGCTGTCATGGTCAGTAATGTTTATTGTAGATCACTAGAGTGCATGGCATTAAGCACCATTATTTTCACTATAATTACATCAACAAAGTATTTATGTATGTATGTATCTTATTTATTTATTTTGCAGTACTGGGAATGGAGCCAAGGGGCATTCTACCTCCAAGCTACACCCCAGCCCTATTTTTTATTCTTTATTTTGAAACAGGTTCTCACTGAGTTGCAGAGGGCCTAAGTAGCTGAGGCTGGCCATGAACCTGCAATCCTCTTGTCTCAGTCTCCCAGGTACTGGAATTACAGGCGTAAAAAAGTGTTTATTGATGTCCTTTTGGGCAGTACTTTTATCACTTATGTGCACTCTTCTCCTTGAACAGCAGCTCCTATTTAAGAAGACTGTCTAGTCCCTAGAAGACCCTTGCTAAAATGCCATGGGGGTGGGATTTACAATTTTCTACCAAATAAACTAGTTCCTAAAAGGAACTACCAGTCATCCCTTTTTACAATCTGTCCTTGACAGTTTGCCTCACACTTTGCAAAAATGCTATAAGAAATTGCTGAGGCTGCATCCTACTTTGTCTGGCAAGACTATCATTGATAAATCAGAAATGTCAGTTTAGGACATATTCCATGAGAAAATACACTAGGATAACTTAATGCTACAACACAGCTTAATGGTAGGGTCAGACAGAGATCAGAGAGAGGACCCTCAATGTTTTTTCTGCTTTTGAAGAACTTTTCTTAACTCCTTACCCTAAATAGAGTTGTGAACAAAACATCAAATGTACCAAAAGTGTTTTGTATGATTTCAGACTGGCCGTCAGGATGTGACCAACTTGCTGGCCTTCAGACTCCTAATGATACTGTGCCTATAGTTTCTTAAGGAGGGAGGGATGGTGCTTTCCTACTAAAAGCCAAAGATCCTATTGCTATATGCGGTGCAAAGACTGGGAACAGAGAAGCACAAATAAGACAAACGTGTCTGGTGAGGGCCTGTGCTTTCTAAGCCTCTGGACCTGCTACATTCTTTCCCTGCCCTCTTATCTCCTCTACAGAGCCATGAGAAGGCTCAGGCATTTCTAATGCAAATACCAATTTCACCCCTGTTCCCTCCTGGAGGAAAAGAGTCCAGATGTATACCCCCTAAAGCAAGGTGATAATCAAGTCTGGGCTACTTTAAAGTACACTTCAGCAGATATTAGTGCATCCCTAGACTACTTCACATCTACATGACAGCTGGAAACTGTAACATTTTCCTTTTTGCTTCTGCCAAACTATGAACTCTGCTGCACTTGACAATATCAAAAGCCAGAAGCTTCAAAAGAATAATTTCAAGTGTGCAACACTGTCTAGTTCCACAGTGGAAAAACTGTTGCACACTTGAAATTTTAACCTATTAGCTAGACATTCATCCTTCCATCTACTTTCTCAATCAATTGCTGGGCTCAGACCATTGAGAACACATACTCCTTTCTGGTTTTGAGAGTCTTCTGCAAAAGCCACTGCTTCATACACACTATAGAAGAGAAGGTTTTCCTCTTCCTTCTTACAGTATTCTCCTCTAGCCAGGGAATCCCTCACAGAAGGATTGCACTCAGCCAACAGAACCTGGATGCCAATGGCTTCATAATCTCTGCGAACTTCTTTCAGTGTATGGATCCCTGCCGTATCTAAAAATTGTATTGCACTGCAGTCAATCACTATAGTATGCAGCTCCAAGGACTCATGGGAAAGTTGCATTGAAACTTCATCCTGGATTCTCTTGAGATTCATTGCTTCCTCTTTGAGCTTTCTCTTTGCTGCCTTCTTCTGAGCTGCCTTTACTAAAACTGGGTTTAAGGTTTTTTTGTATAAAACAGATTTAAAGCATTCTTTGTTTATGTAGTAGAGCGGAGCTATGAAACGGAAAATCTTGATTCCTGGCTTAGTCTGAAGGTTCTTGTAAGCAGACATGGATTCAAAGATTTCAGACTCTTCCACCATGCCAAGCAATGAAGTCTTTGGCTTTTGGGTGCGGAGGATGACACAAAACATAGAAAAACAAACTCCAAGAAGCAGGCCTATTTCTGTGCTTAACAGTGCAGAGGATAACATAGTAACAAACCATATAACTGTATCCATTCTGCTAACCCTCCACATCTTGGGCAGATCTCTAAATTTACAAAGGGCTCCACGAAGATTTACAATCGTGATCACACCAAGAACACATTTCTGAAGGGAAAAAAATAGAGGAGCTATTACCAGGAGGACCAACAAAATAACCAGGGCTGTCACCACACCAGAAAGCTGAGTTTGGCAGCCTGTTGATTCTTTAACCAAAGTCTTGGCAAGAGCTGCGCTGGTCGTAATGCAGTGGAAGAAGGAAGGGATGATATTGCAAAAGCCAATGGCATACATTTCCTGATTTGCTTTGACTGTGTAGCCATGTTTCTTGGCAAACATCTCAGAAAGAGATACTGTGATAGCAAAACCAATGATAGAAATAGCTATTGCATCTACAGCCACACTAGGAATGAGGTTCCAATCTGGGGCTTCAGGTTGCTTAAACCCAATGGAAATATTTCCAGCAATACTAGAATTATAAATTTCATTTAGTTGTCCAAAATGAGAGGCTAGTGTTGCTGCCACAACGACAATGAGTTCAGTAGGAATCGGAGCCTTGAGTCGGGACTTGTAGCGTTCATTGAGTTCTTTGGTTGGCAAAAGGAACAAAAGGCACAAAAGGCTGGTGATGAGATCACAGATGTTGGTCTTATGGATGTTTCTGAAGATATGTGTCCAGGTGGTGATGAGGGAGCCCACACCATTACTCCGAGGAAGGCGGAGTCCAAGGAGATACTTGGTTTGAGATGTAAGAATAGTGAAGGAGGCACCTGTTACAAATCCACTCAGCAAGGCATCTGAGAGGTAGACAGAAACAAAGCCCACTTGAAAGAAGCCCATCACTACCTGGAAGGAAGGACAGAAAAGTGTTAGCTATAAATGGTAAAGAGCTTCTAAATTTACTATTACTTTGGCATTTCTTTTTTGAGGTACTAGGCATTGAATTTAGGAGCATTCTATCTCAGAGCCACACACACACACCCCCGTCCTATTTTTTATTCTTTATTTGATTTTATTGCGGTACTGGGAATGGAACCCAGGAGTATTCTACCTCTGAGTTATTCCCCCAGCCCTATTTTTTATTCTTTATTTTGAAACAAGGTCTTACTGAGTTGCAAAGGGCTTCACTAAATAGTAGCTGAGGCTGTCCTCAAACCGTGATCCTCCTGTCTCAGCTTCCCGAATGCTGGGATTACAAGTGTGGGCCACCACACCCAGCTTACCCTAGCATTTTTTATATGGGAACAAACCATCAGAGCATCACAGAAGGTCAGAGCTAGAATAGAGGCAATCATACATCAATCTTTACATTTTATAAGGAAAGGATACTTTCCAAAGGTCACACTGTAACTCATTAGCTAAGCTGAAAGAGGAAGAAATTTAGGATTTCTACCTTCTCATATAATGTTTCTTAAACTTGGATAAGGTTCAGACCTCTTTAAAAAAAAATTCTCAGGGACCCATAAGAACACATCAAACACAAACACAAAAAGATTCTTCAAATTAAGAAGCTACATATTTTTTTCTAAATTCTAAATCATTACTGTAAGTAAAATTTTAAATGGTGAAAAAATTAGATTCACATCAAAATAGAATCACATTTAATAAAACTATTGTAGAGCCAGGCGTGGTAGTGCATGCTTGTAATCCCTGCACTTGGGAGGCGGAGACAGGATTGTGCAGGTTTGAAACCAGCCTCACTGGCTTAAGAGACCCTTTCAAGTAAAATACAAAATAGGTCTGGGAGTGCAGCCCGTACCCCAGAGATAGAAGGGTTCCCCAGTACTATCAAAAACAAAAAACAAAAAAACCCCACCAAAAAAACCCCACCAAAACAAACAAACAAACAAACAAACAAAAAACCCTATTGTAGAACTCTCTTTAACCTATAAACTGTTCGCATTCACTATTTATATACTTATACTATACTGCCTTCATTATTAATAATTCTGTAGCCAGGTGTGGTGGTGCATGCCTATAGTCTCAGTGCTTGGGAGGCTGACAGGACAATCACAGGTTCAAAGCCAGCCTCAGAAACTTAGCAAGGCCCTCAGGAACTTAATGAGACCCTGCTTCAAAATAAAAGAGTAAAGCAGAACTGGAGTGTTGCCCAGAGGTAGAAAACCTCTGAGCTCAATCCCCAGTATTGCATAAATGAATAAATAAATAAATAAATCTTTATCCTCAAAGTTACACCTTTTTATTTTTTCCTCTCTCCAATTCTTCAGAATTCTATTACAGCATCCTCCTTCTTGGTGAGGCATACTAAAAAAAATCATAAGTGGACTCTGCAAAGTTCATTAGCACACCACCTTCCCTCTTCCTCCCCACCTCATCTAGGCATGAAATAAAATGAGCTGCTCTTCTCCTTCCTTTGATGGGTTCAAATGCCTACAAGATAAGAGGTTTACTGTTGGTGCTGATTCCTAAATGTCAAAAAGGTAGGAGCAAGATATAATGGCGGACTGGTGGAGTCTATGGAAGACTCAAGAAGGACTTCATTTCTAATACTTTTTCCTGGCTGATCCTATGAAATAGTAGTATTACTTCAGCTTGTTCCCCCCCTTCCCCAACAATCCAAGATAAGTACTAGAGTTAAGAGTCACTTACTAGACCAGTGATTCTAAATGAGGGTAGGGGGAATTTATAAGTTGAACATCTCCTGTATTCCTCCTTATCTACCTCATTCTGTTATGGTTACCCTCCTTCTCTGACTGTTCATGCTGACCCCGCCAAAAATTGAAAGACATATAATCTCAAGAAAATCTGAAGCCAGGCGTGGTGGCGCATGCTTCTAATTCCAGCATTCAGGAGGCAGAGACCAGAGGATCATGGTTCGAGGACACCCTCAGCTACTTAGCAAGGTCCTTTGCAACTCAATGAGACCCTATTTCAAAAAATAAAAATATTTTTAAAAATAGGGCTGGGGGTGTAGCTCAGAGGTAGAATGCCCCTGGGTTCCATCTCCAGTACTGCAAAAAGTAAATAAATAAATAAATAAATTAATTAATTAATTAAAAAAAAGAAAACCTGATGTTTCCTGCCATGGAATATTAAGGAGTTGTACTGGGTAGTCTAAGAACCCATTTTTACCTAATTTTTTACAACCAAATAATTAAAGTCTGGTGTCTGAAAATCATTGGTTAAGGGACAGCCTACAAACAAGAAAGAAAACCAGTCTTATCTTACCTGTGGAATCCAAGGCTTGAATTCTGGTTGTTACCATTCATTTATCCTGAGCACTTAGCAAATGATAGCTTTATTACTATGATCACTAAGATGTCATGTATAGTGATTACTTTTGCCAAAACAACCAATTATTACATAATTTCTTACCTGATAAACTCCAGCCACAAAGGTTACAGTGCTGCCGACTTTAATTGCATAGCAACTTCGGTCACAACATACATCTGATGTGCAGTTTGCTAATGTGCTTCCATTTGAACGAATATGGGCAATGTCATAGCCAGCTTTGTGTAGTTCTCGGTCAACTACCTCGCCAATCATAAGGCACAACACTCCAAAAATGCCCACCGAGATATGACGGGAGGTACCAAACAGGAAATAAATGATGCTGGCAAAAAAAGAGGTGTACAGACCATAAATAGGTTCTTGGCCAGCCAAGAGTGAATAAGCAATGGACTGAGGCACCAATAAAATGCCCACAATCAAGCCAGACATCACGTCTCCTAAAATGTTTTTCTTTAGATCATATTTTGGGAGCCACTGCAAAACAGGAAAGAAATCAAAAATATATTTTTTTAATTTGGTTGGGCTACACTGGCAACTCTTCTGTAGCTTCTTGATGACAAAATGCTTGATGTTAGTATTTGATTTCTCTTGAAGGTCCATATGGATCCTAGTATAAGGTCTGCATTTATCATTAGCCTTAGATTGCTTCAAGTCACTACTTGATTCCTTTTGAGGCTTTAAAAGGTCACCAAATGGAAGATTGTCATTTCCTTCAGCTGAGTCTCTGGGCGAAAGGTCATGCTGCTCTTGACTTTCTGAAGACATTTCTGAAGATAGATGGTTCAGCTTCCTACCCCAGAGAAAATATCAGTGTTAACTGATACAATAATTCTCAGTGCTCACACATGCTAGCAGTCCTATTTGTCTTTCATGGGAGTTAAGAGGCATTCATTTTGGGGGTGGTTATATCTTCTTTTCTTAATTAAGCTTCATTTGTCTTGGATAAAGGAAAAGACCAGAACCAAACCATCAACAGGTTAGGTCTACGTAAATAATGGTATAAACCACTAAGGAGTCTTCCTATATTTGCCTGGCTCCCCCTGTAGCTTTTTCTCCAGAAACAGTAGCAGGGCAACCTTTCTCCTCTTTCCATATGCTACCAATGGTCATCTTCTCAGGTATTTAATTTCCTAGGTATACTGCAAAATAGGATCTGGTCTCAAATTCTTACCTCTACTTACCAGCCCTTGAAAAAAGGAAGATGGTCGTTGGGTATGTGTCCCTCTTTAAATAACCCACTTATTACTGAGAATAATAAAAGAAAAAGTATGTGACAGAGTAAAGGGTTTTTTGTTTTGTTTTGTTTTTTTGTTTTTGTGGTCCTGGGGATAGAACTCAAGGGCCTCTACCTCCGGGCTACACCTCCAACCTATTTTATATTTTATTTTGAAAAAGGGTCTCACTAAGTTGCTGAGAGCCTCACTAAGTAGCTGAGGCTGGCTTTGAACCTGTGCAATCCTCCTGTCTCAGCCTCCCAAATCAGGGATTACAAGCGTGCACCACCACACCTGGCTAGAGTAAATATGTCTTTTTGACCATAAAAAGCAGTAGGGCAGAATCATTTGGATCTTTGGATAGTACTCCCATGCCTAGATGGAAGAAGAAATAAAAGCTGATAAAGGTGCTGAATCTTAACATTTAGAGCATGGAAAGGCCTAATGGGGCAAGTGATTAATATATTATATGCTGTATAGAAGGCTTTGCTCCAGTCCACTGGATTCTAGTATGGAGTCATTTGCCTTGTGGGCAGAGCCTACACTCATATAAAAAGAGACTCACTTGACTACTCTGAGTACTCTAAAACACAGGCTCTCAAAGGACTAAATTGTTTAGCAAATATTTTACAAATCAGTACTTTTGTATAAGCTATGTGCTTAGCTTACCATGACCATCTCTCTACCTATCAAAATCTTATTTCTAAAAACCCAGTGCTTTGCTAAAAAGCATTACCTAGTCTCCCCTCGACCAAGTGAATTAGTATGTCCTCTGTGTCCCATGGCATTCTGCATCTTCACTGAGCATAACACAGCAACCTGAGATAGCAGGTTCACAAAATGAATGAAAGATGAGTAAACTGTGGCCATATGAAAACAGATGGAGACTCAAAGAGAATTTCCTGTGTTGTAACTGACAGAAAAATAGACCTTTAATGAGGTTCTATAAACCTAATATTACCAAAGTGCCAAAGAGTACCAATCTAGGAACCCATGACCTATTCAAGAATACAAATATATAAGTAACCCTTTTTTAATTTATTTAGATTGAAAAAGGTAAAATGACAGTGATTTTGATGGCTTTTTGAAATAGTGAAAGAAAAAAAGATGAATAGATTTAGTGTGTGTGTGTGTGTGTGTGTGTGTGTGTGTGTGTGTGTATGTGTGTGTGTCCCTGGGGCCTTCTACCTCAGGACTATACCTAAGCCTATTTATTTTTTGCTTGAAAACAGGGCCTCAATAAATTGTTGTGGCTGTCCTTGAACCTGCGATCCTCCTGTATAATCAGGATTACAAGTGTGCACCACCCCACCTGGCTAAAATGAGTAGATTTAGATTAGTACTGACCCTGAGCAAGTCTTCTTGCTTCCAGCTTTCTTGAGCTAGCTTGAGTGTACTTCTTATGTCCTACTTTGGAGCAGCTCTTGAGGACTCTTGGGTCAACAGGCTTTTCCAAACCTAAGATTAAAAAAAAAAGAAACATTCAACAAAACTAACCAAATCCAAATGTTGCCTTCTATGGGGTTGTTATCTGAGAAGAAAAAGATAAAACCTAATACTAGAAAAGTATAACAGAGAAATATAAACTAAGAGTCATACAAATGCTATAAGTGAAACATAAAATAATAGAGATGAATACCTTCATAAGGCTCACTAGTAAATTTGACAGAGTTAAAGAATCAAAGACAGATAAAAAGAAATAAACTAAAAAGAAAAAAAAGAACAGCATTTAAATGACAAAAAACCCAATATGATAATATATCAGAATGGACAAGAGCTGTGGGACACATTAAACTATTTAACATAATCATAATTAGAATCCCAAAGGAAGAAAGAGAGAATGGGCAGAAGAAACACATAAAAATAAAATGGCCAAGAATTTTCCAAAATTAATGAAGCACTGAACTATAGATCCAAGAATCTCAGAGCATACCAAGAAGGATAAATATAAAAATAAAAACAAAGCAAAACCCTAAACCTGTACATAGCATATTCAAGCTGCTAAAAACAAAAGACACAGCAAAACCCTGAAGACAGTCAAAGAAAAAACACACTACTTACACAGAAACAAGGATAAGAATTATAGCATACTTCTTGGAAACCATGGAAGCCAAAATATAACAGACAAATATCTTTTGGTAATGAGGATTGAACCCAAGAGCATTCTACCTCTGAGCTATACCCTTCAGCCTTGTTTTAGGGATTGAACCCAGGGGTGCCCTGAACTTGTGATCCTCCTACCTCAGCCAACCAAGTAAATGGGACTGCAAGCATGTTCTACTACACCCAACATTATTAATTTTTTAAAGGCATAAATACTAAGAGTCAATAGTGGAGATAAAATGGAGTCATAAAAACTCTCAACCCAAGATAAAGCAGAAAAAGAAAAATAGAACAAATGAAGCCAGGCGTCATGGTGCATGCTTGTAATCCCAGTACTTGGGAGGCTGAGACAGGAGGATCTGGGTTCTCAGCCAGCCTCAGCTACTTAAGCCCTTTGCAACTTAGTGAGATCCTTTTTCAATATAAAGAATAAAAAAAATAGGACCAAATGAAAGACAGACTATGACAGACTATCAGACTGGTTGAAAACTATCCAATTACATGTACAAAACTTTGTACACCTTGTTCACAACAGCATTATTCACAAAAGCCAAAAGGTGGAAACAACCCAAATGTTCATCAAGAGATGAATAGGTAAACAAAATGTGGTTATCATCACACACTGGCTATTATTATTATTATTATTATTATTATTATTATTATTGTATTGCTATTGCTATTGTTGTTATTATATCATTAAAAAAGAAAAAATGTTCTATTATTCTTCATTTACCACATAGAGTAAGAACTTTGACACTGTTTTGTTAAGTGAAAGAAAGCACAAAAAGACATTATATGATTCTGATTATATGAAGTATCTAGAGCAGTCACATTCACAAAGATAGAAAATAGATTAGAAGTTACCAGAAACTAGGGAAATGGAGTTGTTGGTTACAGGGCTTCTATTTCAAGTTTCAGACATAAATAGTAATGATAGTTACACAACATTGTGAATGTATTTAATGCCACCAAAATGTACATTTAAAAATTGTACATGGTGGCACATGCTTGTAATCCCATCATTTGGGAGGCTGAGACAGGAGGATCGCAGTTCACGGACAGCCTCAGCTACTTAGTAAGGCCCTTTGCAACTCAGTGAGACCCTTTTTCAATATAAAGAATAAAAAATGAGGGTATAGCTTGTAAATAGAATGCCCCTGGGTCTCATCCCCAGTACCCTCCCCACACACACAAAGGTTAAAATAACCAATTTGGGGCTGGGATGTAGCTCAGTGGCAAAGTGCTTGCCTGGCAAGTACACCGCCCTGGATTCAATCCCCAGTCCAAGAAGACAAAAAAGAAAGTAAAGAAATAAAATAACCAATTTTATGTTACATATATCTTACCATATACACAAACACAAAAGCCAAAAGAAGAGAAATCCAAGTGTCAACTGCCCTAAGACTCTTAAGCTACATATGGAAAAGTGGAGTATCACATAAAGGTAGACCATGATAAATTAAAAATGCAGACTATAAGTCCTGGAGTAATCTCACTAATAACAAAGAATTATGATAAATAAACCAAGAGATATAAAGTGTAATCAGATATATTAAATAAAGAGAAAGAGAAATAAGTAGCAACCATATCAATAATGACCATCTCAACAATTACATTAAATGGCGATGGTAGTGACTGTCAAATTAGATTTTAAAAAGTAAGACCCAATTATATGCAGCCTATAAGAAACACAGTTAAGTATAAAGACCGAAATAGGTTAAAAGTAAAAGGATGAGAAAAGATATACCATGCTAATATACATGGAAAGAAAGCTAGGGTAGCTATTATTAATATCAGGTGAAGGAGATTTGAGAGGCGAGAAATTACCAGAGATAAGGTAACTTCATGATGATGGGATCGATTCCTCAAGAAAATTAGTAACAATCCTAAATGTACATATAACAGTGTCAAATATATCAAACAAAATGGATAAGAATGGTAAGGATAAATATAGGTATCCATGACCATCATCAGAAGGATCTGATTTATACAAAATATAGTCTCTGACTTCAACAGAATTAAATTAGAAATTGGCAAAAGAAAAATACTAGAAAAATCTCCAAATATATGAAAAATGAATACCAACTTCTAAATAACACCAATCAAAGGCATCAAAAGAGAAATAAATTTTATCTATAATAGCCTAAAACTGGAAACAACCCAAATATTCATCACCAGAATAAGTAAACAAATTATTTTATAATCATACATGGAATACTACTTAACAACACAAAAGAATAAACTATTCATAAAAACTGAACTGAAAATAATTTTGCTGAATGAAAGCCAGAAAAAAAAGGAGTATATACTGTATGTGGCACATGTTGTAATCCCTGTTCTTGGGAAGTTAAGACAGGGTGATCACAGGTTTGAGGCTGGCCTCAGCAACTTAGCAAGATCCTATTTAAAAGTAAAAATAGGGCTCAGGTGTAGCTTGCCCCTGGGCTCAAAAAAAAAAAAAAAAGTATATACTGTATGATTCTATTTGTATAAAACTATAGAAAATTAAAAAACAAAAACTAACATATACTAACAGAAAACTGACCAGTGTTTGTTTCAGGGATGAAAGAGAAAGACTGGGAACTGGGCAAAAGAAAACTTTGGGAATGATGGCTCTGTTCCTTATTTTGATTGCAGTGACAGTAATAGGGGAAAAAAGAGAAAATATATATATCTGTATATAAACATACATATACAGGCTTGCATTGTGTATGCATATATGAGGGAGAGATATAACTTTAAATATATACAGTTTATTGCTTGTAAATTACACCACGTTAAATCTGCAAAAAAAAAAAAAATCAGAGCTTTGACTTAAGGGAAAATGAATGGCTTGAACATAAGCTAGTTTATATCTCAGTTCCTAAGGAAAATGTCACAGAATGCTCCTATACTCTGGATATGTAGTCTTGGGAAATGTAATTCCTAAGTTCCCAAATACAATTAACTTAGGGAGACAGTATCTGAGCTAATGTTTTACTTCTTTTTGAAATATTTGTCCAAGAACAGTTATATTTAGTTTTAAAATATAAGAGCTTCAATAGATACATTTGATGAAATAATATTAATCAAATACTGAGATTTGCCTAAGAAAGCTAGTCTGTTTTTTTGCAGGGGCACTGGGGATTGCCAGGGCAATTCTACCTCTGAGATATACCCGCCAGCCCAATTTTATTTCTTATTTGGAAACAGAGTCTCACTAAGTTGCAGAGGGTTTCCCTAAGTTGCTGAGGCCACCTTTGAACCTATAATCCTCCTATCTTCAACTCCCAAGTACTGGAATTACAAGTGTGCACCACCATGCCTGGCACAGGCCACTTAAAACTGACCCTGAAGCCAGGCATGGTGGCACACACCTGTTATCCCAGTACTTGGGAGGCTGAGACAGGAGGATCACAGATTCAAGGATTGCCTCAGCAACTGAGTGAGACCCTATTTCAAAAATAAAAAATAAAAAGAGGGCTGGAGTGTTAGCTTGAAGGCAGAATGCCCCTGGGTTAAATCCCCAGCACCAAAAACAAAATAAAATAATAAAAAAATAATAAGATAATAAAAGTCATCATGCCCACTGGCCCTACATTTTTTTAAGCTACTAGGCTATCTACTTCTTCAAAAGAAGCATTCACTAATAATACGAGGTCAACCATTTGAATATGGTCCTCAAAAATATGTAATAGGCTGGACATGGTGGTGCACACTTGTAATTCTAGTACTTGGGAGGCTGAGACAGGAGGATCGTAGGTGTGTGGACAGCCTCAGCTACTTAGTGAGACCCTGTTTCAAAATAAAGACTATAAAATAGGGCTGGGGTAGCTTGGAGGTAGAATGCTCCTGGGTTCTATACCTGTGTACACCAGTACTACACACATGCAAAAAAAAAAAAAAAAAAAAAAAAAAGAAAAAAAAAAGTAATGGTTCCTTACCTTCTACTTTAGTGTAGGCTTCTAAGAATGAGCCTGCAACTGCCTCTTTTTTTGCTTCCTTCCATATACCAGTATTCTAATCATCAGTCCATGAAAATATTGATCAGCCTTTGCTCCTCTGGGACTTTGCTCATGTGGTGCCTTCAGTCTGAGGTGATTTTTCCTGCTATTTCCACCTGTCTTGCTCTCTTCCCATCCTTGGTGCAGGGTATTGAACACAAGGCCTCATATACACTAAGCATGTGTCTGCCATTGAGCTACATCCCCAGCCCCTCCACCTATCTTGGTCCTTTTACTAATCCTAAAAGGCCCAACTTAAATGCCAAATAATTAAGCTATGCTTCCTCAACATATTTCATAATTATTCAATGCTGAAGTTAGTATGCCTTCAAACTACCACATATTTATAGGCAGGCACCAAGTCATCCTTGTATCTGTATAACCCATCACTGAACTCAGTGCTGCATACTTGGTTTGTACGACTACACTTATATTAACTGAAATAATATCATTATAATGCATGGAGAGGGAGAAAGGGTATGGGGAAGGAAACAGAACAAATAGCTTTGTATATATCTGAATACTTTACTATGAATTTCACTATCATGTATAATTACAATGCACCAATGCAAATTAAAAAAAGCCGGGCGTGGTGGCGCACGCTTGTAATCCCAGCATTTGGGAGGCTGAGACCTGAGGATCGCGGTTTGCGGACAGCCTCAGCTACTTAGTGAGGCTCTTTGCAACTCAGTGAGACCCTGTTTCAAAATAAAGAATAAAAAATAGGGCAGGGGGTGTAGCTCGGAGGTCGAATGCCCCTGTGTTCCATCCCCAGACCAGAAAAATAAAAATAAAAAAAGAAATATTTACATTCATTTACTTGAAACAACTATGTTTCTGTTGTTTGTTCTGTTTTGTTTTGGGCCTCAGACATGCTAGGCAAGCTTCTAACACTTATCTACATCCTTAGCCCTTTTTATTCTTTTGAAATAGCATCTCCCTAGTTGCCCAAGCTGGCCTTGAACTTGCTATTCTCCAGCCTCAGCCTCTGGAGTAGCTGGGGTTACATGCCAGGCTAAACCAACTAAGTTTTAAGTAAAGAAGCTGAAAAACTTATTTTCTAGTTATCACAAATAATTACCAATGTTCCTTTATGTTTATAATGCAAAAAAACACCAAAGGCTTTTATCAGTAATGTAAATATTATGACATATTATTTCTGGTATAAAACACAATCTAAGATAAAATAATAAAATATCCAGAAGGAGCCGGGTGTGATGGTACGTGCTTGTAATCCCGTCATTTGGGGGCTGAGACAGGAGGATTGCAGTTCAAGAACAGCCTCAGCTACTTGGGCCCTTTGCAACTCAGTGAGATCTGTCTCAAAATAAATAAAAATAGGGCTGGGGGTGTAACTTGAATGTAGGATGCCCCTGGGTTCCATCTCCAATACTGCAAAAAGAAAATAAATAAATAAAATAAAATATCCAAAAGGAAAGTAATTGAATGAAAAACCACCGATTGAGAACAAAATAGTTTCCTTCACAGTAATTCAAGCTTTCAAAAAGATTCATACAGCTAGGTGAGGTAACACATGCTTGTAATCCCAAAACTTGGGAGGCTGAGACAAGAGGATTGCAGGTTTGCAGCCAGCCTCAGCTACATAGTAAGGCCTTCTGCAACTTAGAAACCCTGTTTTAAAAATAAAGAATAAAAAATAGGACTAGGGTTGTAGATTGAAGGTAGAATGCCCCTGGGTTCAATCTCCAGTGCTGAGGGTGGGGAAGGATACACATCTCCATTTGCCTCCTCACTAAATCTGAGAACAGAGTATTATTTCCTGTTCTCCAGTATAGAAGCAGATTAAGGTTTAGTTCAACTAGTGGGACTAGATTCTCAAATAACATTTTCCAATTTCCAAGTTTAGTTCTTTGTATAAAATTGCACAGCAGGTCTTAATTCACAGCACTAATCTGCAGCCAATATTCAACTCATTTCTGAGTCTATTAGAAACTTAAATAAATGAAGATAACAAACTGCTTACAGAAGGTTTGGGAAACAGTTCAAGACTAAAATTACCTTTATGTTTCATACCATATACATGTATTGCTAGCATTCACCCCTTTTTAATTTTTCCTATTGGGAGCAACAATATAAATTTACTCCTGTACTACAGTTTGGCTATAGTTAGCATCCCAGAGAACAGTCAAACAAATCAAGCTCTTGCTTCCTCCATACTTTCCCGAACCCTAACTGGAATGCTCTTCTCCAGCTATCTTCATAGTTGCTCTCTTCTTTAAAGTCTCTCAAGCCAGGTTTGGTGGTGCACACTTGTAATCCCAGTACTTGGGAAGCTGAGACAGGAGGATCGCAGGTTCATGGCCAGCCTCCGCTACTTAACAAGGTGAGCCTTAAACACTTCCTTGACCCTACTTTCTGTGTGTGTGTGGGGGGCGCACTGGGGATTGAATTCAGGGGCATTCTACCTCCAAGTTACACCCCCACACCTATTTTTTATTTATTTTGAAACAGGGTCTCACTGAGTTGCAAAAAGTTGAATTATTCACACCTGGCTTGAGAATTTTTAAAAAACAGAGACAACTATGAAGATAGCTGGTGAAGAGCATTCCAGTTAGGGTGGGGGAAAGTATGACAGTGATGTGTGGTGGCACACGCTTGTAATCCCAGCATTTGGGAAGCTGAGACAGGAGGATCACGGTTCACGGACAGCCTCAGCTACTTAGTGAGGCCCTTTACAACTCAGTGAGACCCTGTTTCAAAATAAAGAACAAAAAATAGGGCTGGGGGTATAGCTCGGAGGTAGAATGCCCCTGGGTTCCATCCCTAGTACTGCAAAAAAAGAAAAAAATTATCTATCTCTTTCCCGTGAACAGTGACTTACCCTATTTTGTCTGAAGCTATATTCAGAGTACTCTGTTGTCTGGTATCTAATACTTCACAAATATGTGTTGAGATAATGAATAAATGACAGTTTAATTGCTATTCAAGAAGGAAAATGGATTTACTTTCCCCAGTCTCATCTAACTTACCAACCCTTATCCCTCTGCCCCCATATACCATAACCAAACTTATGTCAAGGAATTACAGTTTGGCAAGCATCAACCTAGTGTTTATGCTCACTAAAAGTGTAATGTCTATTCTCAAAACTTAGCCCTAGTAAATGCAGTCTGGAGGTCACCAAAGCCCTGAATATGTCATTTCTAGATCTTCCCCTAGGAGGCAGCACATTCAGACTGTACAATGATTTTCAAATTGAACTGTTAATAGTGCAATTTTTTTATTTTTTATTTTTTATTTATTTTTATTTATTTATTTTTGGTGGTACTGAGGTTCCTGGAAGCCTTTCTACCTCTGGGCTACACTCCCAGACCTATTTTATACTTTTTTTTTTTTTTTGGAAACAGGGTCTCTTAAGCCAGCACAGCTGGCTATGATCCTGCTTGATCCTCCTGTCTCCACCTCTACAGCGCGGGGATTACAAGCTTACAAGGGTGCGCCACCATGCCCGGCAAAAATGCAAATTTTTAGGCCTGCCCCTGCAAATCTGAGAATGAGCTCTAAGCCTCTGCATCTTGGGTGATGAAGAACAATGAGCTTCGAGCCACTTGCAGAATCACTGCCTGTGTTCTTGAAGTTGAACAGATCAACTCTCTCTTCAGATTCCAGCTACACTATTCAGCAGTTGTGTGGCTGAAAACTTCTACTCAATATTAATTGCTGACAGTAAAAAGAACATAATCAAACTTGCAGGGTTGTTGTACAACTAACACCAGTAAAATACATAGCACAGTGCCTGGCACATAACATTTATACAATAAATAACAGGTATTAGTCTATTTCTCACAATTTTTAAGATTCCTGAAGAAACAGACTTTTTCCAACAGCTTTGACTATCCAAGTATTTGTGTGTGTGTGTGTGTGTGTGTGTGTGTGTGTGTGTGTGTGTGTGTTATTCTACCTCTGAGTAACATCCCCAGCCCTATTATTTATTCTTTTAGTTTTTGAAACAGGGTCTCACTGAGTTGCAAAGGGCCTCGCTAAGTAGCTGAGGATGTCTGCGAACCACAATCATCTGGTCTCTGCCTCCTGAATGCTAGGATTACAAGCATGTGCCACTATGCCCAGCTGACCATCCATGTCTTATTGATCCAATTTTCAAAATTAAGAATTTCTGCTTAATTCAGTGTCATAAATCACACTGCTTCTAGATTTCACATAAAGAGCCATGGTGGGGGGCTTGGAATATAACCGTTGTACAGCACTTGCAAGAAGCTATGGGTTCAACCCCAGAACACTCCCCCCAAAAAAATCCACGGGGGTGAGAAGAAGGAAAAAGGTACTAAATCAGTACCAGAAAGGAGCTGGAGTTCTGAATGCTTCTAGCTCACGGTTGGTCCCCAATCTGTGTAAGGAAAGGTCCCAGCCCGATATATGAACTAGGTACAAGTCCTAACTCTGTGAATGATTTGCTCAGTAATCTTAAGCAAGGCTCTGCCGCCCTCTGCGTCGTCTCAGTGTTTCCACCTAACCACTGAAAGAATTCCAACTTTTGTAACGACTCTGAAAGAAGTACTGCTCCTAACTCTGTACCTAACCAGGTTCTGATTTTAATAACCAAGTGCTCTCTGCTCTTCAGACATGTTTCTCCATCTGTCCAAGGTGGTGGCGGCTCCTACCTCCTCGTCTAGCTCCCAGGTCTACGGTTTCCAGGGGGCTTCACAAGGGCTCAGCTGAAACAGCAGGTCTGCATCGGTGTGCGGGTCGTGGGGTGCGGGATGAACGGCCATCAGCCTGAGGAGGTGGCCGAATCACGCGTGACGGGGGGCACTAGCTTTGCTTCTGCCCCTGCCCACCTCCCACGTCCCGGCCACGAACGCCCAAGGCGACAGTTGGTCAAGGCTCCACCCGCCACACCGGGACCAAGCGGCAGGGCTCTGAGAGCGGCGGGCCGGCCGCGTGTGGCCGCCCCCTCCCCACCGCTCACCTCTGGGGTCTGGGCCGCGCCTCGCGATGAGGCCCCGCGGCGCGCGCTGGGCCGTGTCGGGCTGGGAGACACCTCGGCGCGGGCAGAGGCTGTCCAGCCCCCGCGGGTCTCCTATAACCAGCCTGTCTCTTTCTCCGCCCATCGCCCAGCCCCTGGAGGAGGCTGGGCGGTGCCAGGCACCCGAAGGGGCGCGGCGAGAAAGCACCTGCGGGAAGGTGCGGAAGGCCAGCCCTTCGCCGGGGCGGTCACGTGACAGTGCAGCGAGTGATGCGGCGGCCAGCCAATGACTCGGCTCGTACCGCCGAGGGCGCCGCCCCCTGGCCGCTCTCTTCCTCGTCATTGGCTGTTCTGGACAGAGGAGCCACGCAGCCGGAATCTTAGAGCTGGTCCTCCCTCCCGGAGGCGATGAATCATCTGCCAAGTACTAGTTTACGGCTTGCGGAAGCGCTCTGGGAAGAGCTGTGAGGCGACCTACGTTTGTGAGCCGCGTCGTCTTGAACTCTGCCTAGGGCCCCTTTTGCCCCCACCGCCTTTGTAGAAGGGGATATTGAAACCCTGAATGGGAAAAGGCCAGCTAGAATGTTAAGGCTCTTATCTCAGGAGAACTCATCCAACAAAGATCCCAAAAACCAGAAGGCTCTTTTAAGATGTAAGTAAAAGCGTAAAAATAAATATGAAATGTAATTACAACCCTTGTTTAAAACCCTCAATGGCTTTCC
This sequence comes from Muscardinus avellanarius, assembly GCF_963383645.1. Taxonomy (NCBI): domain Eukaryota; kingdom Metazoa; phylum Chordata; class Mammalia; order Rodentia; family Gliridae; genus Muscardinus; species Muscardinus avellanarius. Next base: position 32,561,950 of record NC_137793.1, on the reverse strand, counting down.
CTGGACTTTATAGATAAAATCATACCCTTCCTGCGCCCTCTGCCCATTGTTCTCTGCTCTCCACCCATACTGGCCTCCTTTGTCTGTCATGCTTGTTTCTCACATCAGAACCCTAAATTCCCGCCCTCAGTGAGGCCATCCCTGACCACTCTATGCAGAGTACCCAACCGGTCTCATCTTATCCTCTTAATTTAATTAGCTGTTCCGAACTAGCCACCGCCTGATGTGGAGTATGGATTCATTTGTCCATTCTTCACAGAGTTTGTAGTTTGCGTGGGCCCACTAGTTGGATGGAAGAAATCCTGTGAAGGTAGCATTGTTAATTTTTTTTCTTCCCTTTCCAGTAAACCTTTTACAAGTTGTTTAAGGAATTCACTTTCTTATTTAGAGATCATTGATCCCCAAATTTCTGTCAACCACCAGATTCAGTTTCCATTGTAACTCAGTGGTAAAGCACTTGGAGGAAAAGGGGGGGGGGAGACAAAATATAAAAAGTAGTTAATGGTCTTGCACCCAGAGTCCTGAAAAGGATCAAGTAAGACAATGGGTATAAAGTACTTTGTAACTCCCCATAGATTACCCAACAAGCGGAACACCGACACCAGTTTCTAGATGCTTATCGTGTTTCTTCACAGAGCAGTTTCACAATAGTTATTTTAGTTAATTCTCACAGCAGCTTTAGAGGAGGTGGTATATTATAATTCTCCCTTTTTAGGTGAGGAAATAAGATATGGGATTAGTTGCCCAAAGTCCCACAGTTAATAAATGACAACATTATTTTAACCCAGTGACAGCTGACTGCAAGGTACACTTTCTTAATCACTACATTCACTGTACTAGTCAAGTGTAAGAATCTATCCCCATCCTGTGTATAATAGACACCAATAAAGACTAGTCCAATTTAATAATGACTATCATTTTCTTCCAAAGATATGAATCTGCATTACAGATGAAGAAAATGAGCTTGGGATAGTTTCTCACCAAGGTCATGCAGCTGACAAATAATAAATGTTAAGATGGGATAGAGACATTCTTTAGCTGGGATCTGAGAGCTGTCAGATACTCATACCTAAGAACACTCAACTATGCCCCAGGGTCAAGGGAAGGTTCTAGAAAAGAAGCTTTAGGTCAGCCTAAAGCATTGTACCTCTCCGCCAGGTTCATCATTCCCAGCTGCTCTTGACTGTTGTACTCCCATCCTTAGACACCTGTGAAACTGGACTTTGGTCTGCCACGCCCATCTTACTTCATTGATGCTCCCATTGGTTCTGCAGCACTTTCAGGGGGAAACAGGTAACTACCTGGCTCTGATGGAGAACAGGCTGATAATCTGCTTTTCCTTGATAACAACAGGTCAATAGCCTTGCCAGCCGACACCTAGATCTCTTTACCCTTCCTCTCTAAGCCTCGGCATTTTCCCTCCTATTGGTCTCAGGGTTCACTGGGATGGCAGGCAACATATTAGAGCCAGTACTGTGTTCTAAACAGCTTTACCAAAGAGTAACTTATGATATATTAACTAGGACCACCCATTTTTTCTAGACGAGACAGGCCCCATTTCCTCTAAGGCCCCAGTGGACCTTGGGCTGACGCCTGGTATTTAATGGATTACTCACTCAGGATTCACTATCATTACTAGAAGTGTTTTACTTTTTTTTTTTTTTTTCTCAGTACTGGGGATTAAACCCAGGGGAATTCTACCTCTGAGCTGTACCGCCAGACCTATTTTTTATTATTTATTTTGAAACAGAGTCTCACTAAATTGCAAAGAACCTCACTAAGTATCTGAGGCTGGTTGCAAAGCTGTGATCCTCCTGACTCAGCCTCCCAAGTACTGGTATTATAAGTGTGTGCCACCACGCCCAGCAGTGTTTTACTTTAAAAAATTTTTTTAAAAATTTTATTATTTTTGAGAATAGATAACACAAAGTCAAACAAATTCAGAAGGTCAGAGAGAATGAGTGTGTAGCTCAAAAGTACAGTGTGCACTTAGCATGTACAAGGCCTTGTGTTCATTGTATAGCACCGCCCCCCCAAAAAAATCAAGAAGTTTACAGTGAAAAGAAAATCTCTCTCACATACTATTCATTCTTACTTACCCAAGGGTACCTTTCTAGAGGCAAACACAGCACCTGTTTCTTTAATTCTACATTTACTCTGTACAAGTAGTTCTCAGTTATAGAATATATTAAAATCTCTTGGAGAGACTTATTTGTGTATATGGTGCTGGGGATTGAACCCAAGAGCAGTCTATCCTGGAGCTACACACCAGCTTTATTTTTATTTTTTATTTGGAAACAAGATCTTGCTTCTTTCTGATGAAAACCTTTCTAAGTTGCTGAGGCTGGCTTCGAACCTGCAATCCACAAGTACTGGGATAACAGGTGTGTGCCACCACGCCTGCTTTGGGGGGATTTTATTTTATTTTTTATTTTATTGTTGCGATACTGGAGATGGAACCCAGAGCATTCTACCTCAGGGCTACACCCCCAGCCCTCTTATTTATTTATTTATTTATTTATTTATTTATTTATTTATTTCTGTACTGGAGATGGAACCCAGGGGCATTCTACCTCCGAACTACAGCCCCAGCCCTATTTTTTATTCTTTATTTTGAAACAGGGTCTCACTGAGCTGCAAAGGGCCTCACTAAGCTGAGGCTGGCTGCGAACTGTGATCCTCTGCTCTCAGCCGCCATGCCTGGATTGGGGGGATTTCAAAAGATGTTTGGATCCTGCCCTCAGATATGATTTAATTGGTGTAGATGGTTCAGGCATTAATATTTTTAAAGATTTTTCAGGAGTACACTTGGGGTTGACAAATTACTATTCTATGCATATACAAGACTATGTTATATATATTTTAAACAAAAGGGACATATAGTATATACTGAGTATATACTTAATAATATTACATCTTCAGATTATTACATATCAGGGTACAGAGTGCAGCTTTTTGGCTAGCTGGTGCTGAGTAAATCACTCCACAACTTAGTTGCTTAGGTTTCTCTGGGTCAGGAATTTGGTAAGGTCCTACCTGGGGCTTCTGGCAGGGTAACTTAGGGAGTAGCTCAAGTTGGTGCAAAATAGGAGGAAAAGTAGCTGATGGCCTTCTGGACAGTGCTTTCCCTTCCTGTGGTTTCAGGGCCTTTCCCTGGGTGTCTCTATATGAGCTAGTGTCACCTCCCTCACACCAGGGTCATTGCAGAGCAGTCAGCTGATAGGGCAGCAGAAGGACTCAAGAGCCAGTGTCCCAGCAAGTGAGGGATCACTGTACCACCTTTTATGACCTAACCTCAAAGGTCATCTAGCCTCATTTCTATTGCAGCCTGTTGGTTAAAATAAAAGCCTGCCCACTTTCGAGGGGGAATTGTAATGTTGAAATTGAGTCGGGGCTTGCAAGGGAGGCAAAATCCAGCAAAGGAGCATGAGACCAGGCACTTTATTAAGGTCTGTCAACTGAGCAGACTGTAAGCCAGCAGAGTCAAACCTGAGAGAGGAAGTAGCCAGGGTGGGGGCTGGCGAGGCGGGAGAATGCCGGCCCTCTCACATATCTGGAGTCTGCCCTGTCTCTGCTTCTGGCTTCCCGGGCTCTGGGCTCTCCTGTCCCAGCTGCAGGGTCCCATGAGGGAAGAGGAAGGGGACCCGACCTATCAGGGAGAAAATAGACCTCACATTTCAGTGGAAGACACATCAAAGTCACATTGGATGAAGGACATGTAGGGCAGAAATATTATTGTGGCTATCTTTGACCACAGCAATTCCATAGTATTCCATTGTTTGGATATGGGATATTATTATTAATTGGTACTGGCAGTTGAGCCTGGGGAAAATCAACGCTATACTCTCAGTCCTTTTTTATTTTTAAACAAGATTTGCTAAGTTGCCAAGGTTGGCCTTGAATTTGTGATCCTTCTGTCTGTTTCCCAAGTATTGGGATTACAGGTGTGTGCCACCACACCCGGCTGGATGTGCTAAATAAAGATTATAGTAGGTCATTGTTTTGTACTAAGTTCCACACTGGGCCCCAACATACCAGACTGAAAATCAAAATGGACTCACCTATGCTAAAGTTCCATATTGCCAAATGGAAATGAAATTATCTGACCTTTGGAGAAATGAGGGTAATGAGGCATAACCAAATTTTCCCAAACAGTCTTTTTGGCATGAAAATGAATTTCCCTCTACTTTTTTTTTTTTTTTTTTTTTTTTTTTTTTTTTTTTTGGTGTTACTGGGGTTCCTGGAAACCCTTCTACCTCCAGGCTACACTCCCAGACCTATTTTTTTGTTTTTATACTTTTTTATTTGGAAACAGGGTCTCTTAAGCCAGCACAGCTGGCTTCGCACCTGCGAAATCCTCCTGTCTCTGCCTCCCAAGCGTGGGGATTACAAGCATGTGCCACCACAACCGGCTAAATTCCCTCTACTTTAATCCTTATCTCCTTGCATTTTTTTTTTTTTTGTATGTGTGTGTGGTACTGGGGGTGGAACCCAGGGGCTTTTCTACCTCCAGGCTATACTCCCAGACCTATTTTATACTTTATTTGGAAACAGGTTCTCACTAAGTTGCTGAGAGCCTCACTAAGTAGCTGAGGCTGGCTTCAAACCTGTGCAATCCTCCTGTCTCAGCCTCCCAAGCGCTGGGATTACCAGCGTGCGCCACCACGCCTGGCTTCTTTAACTTTTTTAATCCTTACAAAAACTAACATGAAGTAATCAGATAGTAAACAATTTTCTACTGTTCTGTCTCTCTGTCTCTTTTTAAAAAAGGAAAATAACTTTGAACCAATATGGTGACGCACACCTATAACTGAGCCACTAGAAAGGCTGAGGCAGGAGGATCACACGTTTGAGGCCAGCCAAACAATTTAGTGAGACCCCGTCTCAAAAAATAAAAATAAAAAAAGGATTGAGCTTAGTGGTAGAGTGAGCCAGTTGTTCCATCCCCAGTAGCATACATACACACAAAGGAAAATAATTTTTAAATGACCAATTCACTTTTTTCAGCCTTGTGTATGCAAAACTCATACAGAAAAAAACCTCCCTCCTCCACTCCCAGTCCATCTGTATTGTCCTTAGAATGGGAAAGGGGAGATAGTAAATCACCTTGTCCCTGAATACCCCTTTTTGTTTCAGAAAACCTTGCCAATTTAAGGGAACAATGAGAACAAGCCTGAGCCAGATTAGCCAGATACATATTATCTTGAAGGCCACTGGCTTTCTCTCCTGCACGCTGAGAAGGAGGGCAAGTTAGTATTATCTGTGGAAAGCTACATTTTTGCATGTACACCAGGACAGCTGCTCTTTGGGATGCTGGCCATACAAGCAAGTGAATGAATTCACTAACATATAAAACCCCTCTCTTAGTGACAACTGGCACAGAGCTGAGGACACTGTGTAAAGGATATGTGTCACGCATCCAGCCAGCCACCACTGGACAGAACACCAGGATAGCGGAGGTGCTGCTTGAATAGGCACCTTTAGGAATGGAGATGCTATCTGTTCATTCTACTGCCACTGAACTCTCTCTTCTTGGAGTAATCACTGATATCTTGTAAGCTTTCTCCAATAAATCATATGTCTCCTATACTGTCTCTGGGCATCTTTGGCCTTTCAGCACCCTACTCCACCACCCCGGCACAACTGGGCTGTGGATATGACACAATGAGAACACTTATTCTAGTTCATGTTGTGAAGTATTGTGCAATTGTAGAATTGAAAAGCCAATTAAGAAAGACCTTTACTTGATCTGTTGTAGTTTTATCCTTTGACAGGTCTATTGTCATATATTTAACCATTGGTGGCCATTTATTGATAGGTCGGGCTCCCCCTCCCCTCCCTCAATGTGACCCCTCAGCAGGGACAGGAGGCAGACCCCGGAAGCCAGAAGAGACTCCAGGTGTCACGAGACTCCAAACATCGCCAGACAGACTCCAGAAGGCGCTAGACTATGGATGTCACGAGAGAATTGGCATGCCTATAAAACATTGGTGCATCCGCTTTACCACGTGACTCAGCCGGCCAATTGGGACTATGTGACTCTCCAAACATGTGGCTCATTGGTCCCTTGCCCCACAGCCTGCTGACTCCCCAAGGGTGCCGGGTCCGAATAAAGCAGCAGCTTTTTGATAACCTGGCTGGTATTTTACCTCCTTTGTGACTCTCTAGCTCCATTTTCAACATTTCATTTATGTTGTTTCTATTCCTTCTATAATAATAATTATTGTTAATTACTAATAATTAGTATTATTCATTTTGTAGTACTGGGATAAAACCTAGGCAAGTGCTCAACCTTTGAGCTACACTCCCAAACCCTATTCGTATTCGTGAAAGACATTAAGTGTGACCTGTCATTCTTGCCACTGCATCAGTAAGATTCATAACAAGTAGGAAGACCAAGCCACAGTGAGGACCCTGGGCTTCTAACTGAAAGAGAACTGCTGTTGGCCTTTCAGAGACCATGCCAGCTCAGGTGAGGGCCATGTTTGTGGTAGCAGAGTAGACTAAAGGCTAGAGGACATTTATGCAACTGGACTGAGACCAGCAGGCCTTCACAGGATCTGGGGTGGGCCATAAGTAATAATGATTTGGGGGATTAAATATCCTGCCAGCACTTTAGGGTGGGATCTTAGATTTAGAGAAAGAAAAGAAATGTGACTATTACACTTAGGATGAAGGGAGCCCAAATCACTCTTGTTGCAGTATTGTGTGTGTGTGTGTGTGTGTGTGTGTGTGTGTGTGTGTGTGTGATACTGGAGGTGGAACCAAGGGTCATTCTACCTCCAAGTTACACCCCCAGCCCTATTTTTTATTCTTTATTTTGAAACAAGGTCTCACTGAGTTGCAAAGGGCCTCACTAAGTAGATGAGGCTATTCATGAACCACGATCCTCCTGTCTCAGCCTCCTGAATGCTGAGATTACAAGCGTATGCCAACACGCCCGGCTCTGTTGAAAAAATTTGAGTATAGAAAATGGTCTATTAGGCCAGGTGTGGTGGCACATGTGGGAAGCCATTAAGGCTTTTGTGGGGAGCCATTAAGGCTTTCCCCTAGATTAATGTTTCTGACTCAGCTGGCTGTCCTTCACCCAGAGTCAACAAGGTTTGGGGTTATGGAAAGTTCAGAGTAAAAGGTCTGGGAGATCAGATGGTGATGGCACGAGGGTACTTGATTAACCTATCTGTAATATATGTGCTTTGGATTGGTCTTTATTGTATTCTGGTGCTGGTAGCATGAGGATATTGATTGACCTGTAACTATAAATACCTCTGGAAAAACAAACCCAGCGTCAGTGCAATAGAGAAAACTGACCTAGGAGTAGTTGTTGACCAGTAAAAAATATTGACCCAGAAGCAGGGGTCGGCTAGTAGAGATAGTGGGCTAGTGGCTCTCCCACAGTAGAATAAATTAAATATTCTGAGAATCAAATTCTTAGAGTTGAATTCTTCATCCTCACACCTCTCTTCAGAACGTGTACTTTTGCCGGCTGGCTCCAGCAGGTGGTGGCCCGTAACGGGGAAATTTTGAAACTAAGGATCCCATGAAGGATACCGCTGAATAGAAAAAGAGTGCGCTCAAAGATTTTTGGTGGCGGTGAAACGTGGGAATTGTAATATATAATAGGTCACTAAAGAAGATGCTTTGTGCTAGAGAAACTAAGACAGAAAATGAAGAGAAACTAAGATAGAAAATGAAGGCGCCTAACGTGTGAATTGTAATATACAATGGGTCAGAAGATTAGTTTTTTGTTTTTGGTACATAGGTTAAAAGATACGCTTTTTGTTAGAGAAACTAAGAGAGAACATGAAGTCTCTGTCTTCACTCTTTAATGTACTGATTAACGAAGCAATGAAAAACACAGACCTTTATCTTTAATATCACCGCTTCTAGCAGCTATAAATTGGGCTGCAAAAAATGGAGAAGATAATAGGGGATTCAGAGTTTTTCCAGTTACTGATGATCCTGATGGTCAAGGACGTATTAGAGGACATAGACCCTTTCCTTTCAAGCAATTAAAAGAATTAAAAATGGCTTGTGCCAACGGCACCTTTTACTCAAGCCATGTTAGAATCTCTCTCCATGGAGGCTTTGTGTCCTTCTGATTGGAAACAGATAGCCCGAGCTTGTTTATCGGGGTGATTTTTTATTATGGAAGTCTGAATTTGCATAACAATGCCAATCCACAGCAGATTTGAACGTAGCTCAGGGAATACCCATAAATTCTGATATGTTAGCAGGAGAAGGACAATTTAGGGAGACTGCTCAGCAATTAAAATTTAGTCTAGCTTCTTATGCTCAGACCAATGCTGCTGCACGTCGAGCATGGAACAAGTTGCCTTCTTCAGGAAAACAAACTAAAGATCTTTCAAAAATAAGACAAGGACCAGATGAGCCATATGAGGAGTTTGTAGCCAGGTTATTACAAACTGCTAGTCGATTGATAGGTGACAGTGAAGCAGGGCTGTTGCTCGTAAAGCAATTAGCCTTTGAGAATGTTAACACTGTTTATCAAGCTGCCTTACGCCCTTTTAGAAAGAAAGGAGACCTGTCTGATTATATTCAATTATGTTCCAATATAGGACCTGCATATACACAGGGATTGGCTATGGCTGCAGCATTACAAAGGAAAACTGTACAAGAAATCCTTTTCCAACAACATAAAAAATTGGGACCTAAGAATAATATGGTTAAAAGCTATGGGTGTGGACAAAATGGTCATTTAGTTAAGAACTGTCCACAGAGGCAGAGTGCCAGTTATAGATGAGAGCCAGGCTTATGCCCTCGATGTAGAAGAGGGAAACATTGGGCTAAGGAATGTAAATCAAGGACTGATGTGCAAGAGAATCAGCTCCTGTCGGGAAACAGGAAGAGGGGCCTGCCTCAGGCCCCACAGCAACAATGTTATGGGGCACTTCAGACATTTGTACCATAGCAGGACAACTCTCAACAAAACAATCTATTCAGGACTTATTCAGAGCAACCCCAGGCAGCGCAGGATTGCACCTCTGTGCCTCTACTATACAGTATTAACTCCCAAAATGGAATGCTGGCCCTTCCTACTGGTGTTTATGGTCCATTACCTAAAGGGACAGTGGGATTGTTGTTAGGACAAAGTAGTGTCACCATGAAGGGAATTATAGTAGCCCCTGGAGTAGTTGATTCTGACTATGAAGGAGAAATAAAAATTATGATACATTCTTCTCAAGGTATAGCTGTTATTAATGCAGGTCAACGACTGGCACAATTAGTATTGCTACCTCAGGTGCAAACTAATAGTGCTCAGAGACCTAAATGCGGTAAAAGGGGATTTGGCTCATCAGATGCTTTTTGGGTCCAAGCGATTGGAACTCAAAGACCAGAATTAAAATTGTTTATTAATGGGAAAGAATTTTCAGGGTTATTAGACACGGGAGCAGATGTTTCTGTCATAACAGCTGATCTATGGCCTAACAAACGGCCTAAGCATTCTTCCCTCACTCACCTTAAAGGCATAGGACAGATGCAAAACCCCGAACAAAGCAGTGATTGGCTTACTTGGAGAGATGAGGAAGGCCATATCAGAGTTTTTTTTAGCACTATATTGTTCCAGGACTTCCTGTCAACTTATGGGGCCGAGATGTTATGCAGAACATGGATGTGTATATCTTTATAGCCCCAGCCCTATAGTGACACAGCAAATGCTAGATCAAGGACTTTTACTGGAAGAATGTCTAGGGATAAATAATCAGGGTGTTATAGAGCCTTTAAAGCTTCATTTACAACCCCCTCAAGCAGGTCTAGGGTATTTTTAGAAGGGGCTGTTGATCAGCCTGTACTCCATGCCGATCCTATTACTTGGAAAAACGAGGAACCAGTTTGGATTGATCAATGGCCCCTAACCTTAGACAAAATAAAAGCCACGAAGCAGTTAGTACATGAACAGCTTGACTGTGGCCATATAGAAAGTTCTAACTCCCCTTGGAATTCACCCATATTTGTCATTAAGAAAAAATCTGGTAAGTGGAGACTTACAGGATTTAAGGCAAGTTAATAAAACTATGGAATTAATAGGAGCTTTACAGCCTGAACTACCCAATCCATCAGCTATCCCCAAAGACACTTATAAAACAATTTTACATTTAAAAGACTGCTTTTATACGATACCTTTAGTACAACAAGATTGTAAGAGATTTGCCTTTAGTGTTCCATCTACAAATTATAGAGCTTCTATGCAAAGGTATCAGTGGAAAGTGCTACCTCAGGGAATGGCCAATAGTCCAACTCTGTGTCAGAAATTTGTTGCAAAGGCTATAGCTACTGTCAGAAGATCCTATAAATCTTTATATAGGATACATTATATGGATGATATTTTATTAGCACATACAGATGAAGGAATTTTGTTATCAGCTTATGCTAGCATACAAACTGCATTACAATATAATGGTTTCATTATAGCTCCAGAAAAAGTACAAAGTGAACCATCGTATACTTACTTGAAAAACATTCTTTAACCCAAGACTATTAAGCCACAAAAAATTCAATTATGTAAAGATAATTAAAAACCTTAAATGATTTTCAAAAACTTTTAGGAGATATTAATTGGCTAAGACCATCTTTAAATATTACTACTGGAAAAATTAAAACCCTTATTTGATATTTTAAAAGGTGATTCAGACCCAACTTCCTCTCAGATCTTAACGGAGGAAGGACGTGCTGCTCTTTAAAAAGTTGAATTGGCTATTGATTGTCAAAGAAAACAGTACATTGATTATACTAAAGAATGGGCTGCTTATATATTAACATTGGCACATATACCCACTGCTGTTTTGTGACAGGTTGGACCATTAATGTGGATACATTTACCCACTACTCCAAGCAGAGTTTTAATGCCATATTGGGAATTAGTTGCCTGCTTGGTGTGTTCTGTTAGATCAGAATCTATAAAATATTTTGGAAAAGAGCCTTCACTGATTAGTGTTCCTTTTACTAAACAACAAGTACAATGGCTTTTTCAGAATGCTGATTCATGGGCTATTGCTTTTGCATTCTTTATTGGAGAAATTGACAATCATTTACCTCATGATAAACTATTACAGTTTGTTAATAAACATGCTCTTATATTTCTTAAAGTAATTCATGCCATTCCCATATCTCAGGCGGTCTTGGTATTTACCGATGGCTCCTCAAGTGGTAAGGCATCTTATGTAATTAATAAACATAGTACTATAATTCAAACATCTTTTACATCTGCTCAGGTTGTAGAATTGCATGCAGTAGTGGCTGTTTTTCAACATCTATCTGATACACCTTTTAATTTATATACTGATAGTTTATATATAGCTAATGCCCTTCAAGCATTGGAAACTGTACCATATATTGATATGCATAATAAATTGATAGGTAATTTATTTCTTCATATTCAAACTCAGATCTTAACACGCCAACATCCTTGTTTTATTGGGCACATAAGAGCACATTCTGCTTTACCTGGTCCTTTAGCAGAAGGTAATCAAATTGCTGACGATGCTACAAAATTTGTCTGCCCCTCTCAATTGGAACAAGCTCAACGATCACATTCTTTTTTTTTTTTTTTTTTTTTTTTTGGTGGTACTGGGGTTCCTGGAAGCCCTTCTACCTCCGGGCTACACTCCCAGACCTATTTTTTTATACTTTTTTATTTGGAAACAGGGTCTCTTAAGCCAGTGCAGCTGGCTTTGAACCAAGTGCGGGGATTACAAGCATGTGCCGCCATGCCCAGCATCGATCACATTCTTTACACCATCAAAATAGTGCTGGTCTGCGTAAACAGTTTCAGATTACTCGAGAAGCAGCACGACAAATTGTTAAACAATGTCCTATATGTCCAGAGTATATACCTGTTCCTCATTTAGGTATAAATCCATGGGGATTGGTTCCCATTAATCTATGGCAAATGGATGTTACACACATTTCTGCCTTTGGTAAGCAAAAGTATGTTCATGTGTCTATTGACACTTTTTTGGGTTTTATTATGGCTACAGCCCAAACTGGGGAGGCTGCTAAACATGTGATTTCCCCTTGTTTGAAATGTTTTTCTTTCTCAGGCCTTCCTACCTGCATTAAAACTGATAATGGTTCAGGATACACTAGTATGGCTTTTAAATGATTTTGCAATACATACAATATTCAACATATTACAGGTATACCCTATAATCCTCAAGGACAGGGCATTGTAGAATAAGACCATAATTCTCTGAAAAGAACCCTTTTGAAAATAAATAAAAAGGGGGAGTTATATCCCCATTCATCACAGAACTCTTAAAATCATGCTCTTTTTATTCTTAATTTCTTGAATGCTGACAAAACTGGTTGCACAACATCAGATAGATATTGGCATCCATCCTCCAAAAACAGTTTTGATTTAGTAAAATGGAAAAATCCTTGCACAGGAATTTGGAAAGGTCCTGACCCCATACTAATATGGGGAAGAGGGCATGTTTGTGTTTTTTCACAGGATGAAGATAATGCACGGTGGATACCTGAGCACCTGGTGCAACATATGAATCAAGCAAAAATAGAAGACTCTCGGATTAATGTTGATGACTGAAACATGGGCTTATGTTCCATATCATCCCATACTTCATCCAGCTGTTTGGGAACAACGGGAGATCACTGTCTTCAGTAACAACTCACAATTGCTGGGACTTCTTGTTTTGAATTTTACACCCATTGCGGAAACTTTTGGTTATACTGGACAAAGAGCTGGTAAAAATGTCAAGATTATTTTGGACGGAGAATTGATAGTATGAAGACTGATAGTATTATTTTGGACGGAGAATTGATAGCACAAAGACTGATAATAACTGTATTTTGGACAAAGAATTGGTACTTTTTGTTATTTTGGACAAAGAACTGGTACACTCTTATGTTTTTCTAGGGATGTCAAGAAGATGGGATGTCTGCAGTTGACACCCGTGGTATTACAGACAAGTAGTAACTGCTATTGAAGGTTTGGTCTTGTGGGGCCCTGGTTACCCAGGGGAAGGAGATAAAAATGTTAGCCCACTAATAACTTGTTGACTCTATTAAGCAGATTTGACATGTAAAAATCGTTGTGTTAATTGGAGAAAATGTCTTGCTGAAATACCTATGTTACATGATACTCCCAATACCTTGTTTATTAGAGACTCGGGGAAAAGTGTGGTCTCAGCAGAAGTGCACAATTTACCTTTGAAGGGTACCCCCATTTAAGAGGCTGGTAGTCAATGACAGGTAAGATTTCTTTGGAACAAGGAAACCTAAGACAGGATATACAGCTTAGCTCTGTATTATCCAAAGACGGGTAATCCTTGATACATGAAGGAAACTACCTAAGACAGGCACAGTCTTCTTTGAATATACTAAGAAAGGGGGAACTGTGGGGAGCCATTAAGGATTTTGTGGGGAGCCATTAAGGCTTTCCCCTAGATTAATGTTTCTGACTCAGCTGACTGTCCTTCACCCAGAGTCAACAAGGTTTGGGGTCATGGAAAGTTCAGAGTAAAAGTTCTGGGAGAAGATCTGATGGTGATGGCATGAGGGTACTTGATTAACCTATCTGTAATGTACGTGCTTTGGATTGGTCTTTATTGTATTCTGGTGGTGGTAGCATGAGGATATTGATTGACCTGTAACTGTATAAATACCTCTGGAAAAAACAAACCCAGCATCGGCGCAATAGAGAATACTGACCCAGGAGTAGTTGTCGACCAGTAGAAAATATTGACCCAGGAGCAGGGGTCGGCCAGTAGAGATAGTGGGCTGGCGTCCCCTCCATGTTAGAATAAATTAAATATTCTGAGAATCAAATTCTTAGAGCTGAATTCTTCAATCTCAGGCCTCTCTTCAGAACCCATACTTTTGCCGGCTGGCTCCAGCAGGCACACGCGTGTAATTCCAGCATTCAGGAGACTGAGACAGGAAGATCATGGTCTGTGGATAGCCTCAGCTACTTAGGCCCTTTGCGTCTCAGTGAGACCCTGTTTCAAAATAAAGAATAAAAATAGAGCTGGGGCTGTAGCTTGGAGGTAGAATGCCCCTGGGTTCCATCCCCAGTCCCACAAAAAAAAAAAAAAAAGAAGAAGAAGAAAGAAAGAAAAAGAAAATTGTCTATTATTTGATGTTTTATGGATCACAAGCCCCAGAAACCAGATACATTCTTTCAGGAACATGAATTTGAGAATCTGAGAAGTGTGTGTGTGTGTGTGTGTGTGTGTGTGTGTGTGTGTGTGTGTGTGACAGAGAGAGAGAGAGAGAGAGAGAGAGTTAGTTAGTTACTGGGGATGAACCTGGGGGCATTCTACCTCTGAGCTCTATCCCCAGCCCTATTTTATTCTTTTATTTTGAAACAGGGTCTCACTAAGTTGCTGAGGCTGGTCACAAACCTGTGGTTTTCCTGTCTTAACCTCCCAAGTACTGGGATTACATGTGTGCATCACCATGCCCAACTGAATCTGAGCTTTTAAAAAAATATATAAAATAGGTCTGGGAGTGTAGCCCAGAGAAGGATTTCCAGGAACCCCAGTACCACCAAAATAAATAAATAAAAATAAAAATAAAAAATGCACATAGATTAAAATGTATATAAAAACAAACTTTTACAGGACTCATCTATAGACCCCAGTTAGATCCTCCAGGTAAAACAAAGAGAACTTCACAAACTAACCAAGCTCTATTGATACAGACCCAACAGGAAACCCACTTAGCTGAACAAACTCACTAAATCAGTGGATGTCCGGACAATTAGGAATTGACATTAACTCTAAGTCAAAAGTAAGAATAATTAAACATAGGAGTGAGTCAAGGCTTGTATAAAATGAGGGTGGAGACTTAGCAAGGCTATTTTGACAGTTCCAAGGTGAGCTGACTGGCAGAGGGAAATGGTCCTTCCTCCTGTGGCTTCACAGAGGAGGTGGGGCTTGGCAAGCCTGAAGGAGGAAAGCCTTCCATCAGGAAGGAGAAGCTAAATCAGCATTTAATGCCAGTGAGATGTACCTCAGTGGGGACACTCAGTGCAGTGTTTCCTACAGAGGCTCAGTGACATGCACATCACCCAAGTCTATGCCACGGTCCCCATGCCGGCCTCTTCCAGTCAGCTGCCTGTCTTCCACATTCCACTGCTTGCTTCTACATCATCTCATTTCTCTCCATTCCTTCTACCCCCATCCTGGGCCAATTCCCCATTCTTCTGGGAGTACCGCCTTCTTCCTGGCTTACTAGCTCCAGATTTATCTTCTTGTGTATATGCTGGTATTTATACCCACTGTGCCATGTTCTCTTCTTATTTACCTTCATTGGTATGGAGCTTAGCACCTCTATGGCAATCCTGTTAATCTTTTATAGTGGAAAAAAAAAACTAACAATGAGCTGGGTGTGGTGGCATACACTTGTTATCCCAGCATTCAGGAGGCTGAGACTGGAGGATCGCAGTTCGTGACAGCTTATCTACTTAGTGAGGCCCTCTGCAATTTAGTGAGATCCTGTTTCAAAATAAAGAATAAAAAATAGTATCAGGGGTGTAGCTTGCAGGTGAAATGCCTATGGATTCTATCCCCAGACCTGCAAAAAAAACCCTAATAATATGTGAATATCTACTGTTAAGTTGGACAGTATAAAATTGCTTTTTGTGTAAGATAAATGTAATCAACATCGGTTTTATAGGGTTCAACCTAATATCCACCAGGTGCATAGCTTTGCATTATGCACTGTATTATCTCATTTCATCTCCATAATATTCATGTGAAGTAACTATAATTTTACAGATAAATTGAGTTCAGGAAAAAGTAAATAGCTTATATAGATAGCAGATGACAGACCGAGCCTCAGTCCCAGTTCTAACTCTTAAGCATTCTGGGTACTGTTTTTTGTTTTTTTGTTTTTTGTTTTGTACTGAGAATTGAACCTGAGGGCCTTCTACCTCCAAGCTACACCCTTAGCCCTATTTTATTTTTATTTTGAAACAGGATCTCACTCGGTTGATGGGAGTCTCACTACTTGCTGAGGCTGTCCTCAAACCTACAATCTCCCTGTCTCAGCTTCCCAAGTACAGGGATTACAAGCCTGTGCTACCACAGCTGGCGCTATCTTCTTATAATAACTTCTATCTCTGTCCTGATAGCTTGCCCTGCTCTCTGAAACTTTCCTTGAACAAACCTCACCTCTCCTCCTAATAGCTTTTCAGAGTTTCCTCCTAATTGTACATCTCCAGTGTCTTTATCATTGCTGTTAGCAGAAGTAAAGAACATTAGCCTACATAGACCTTCACATCCAGCCCTGGAACTTGTGGTGGCCATTAATATGCTGACCAGCCCATTCACATTCAAGCAGGTCCAGAGTTTCGTAGTCCTATTCTTCCCAAAATGCTGCCTCACAAATCATCTCTCCTTACCCCCTTTTAATTCTTTACTTGGTCCTGTTCCTGTTACTTTTTTTTTTTCATCTTCATTTCAAAATTGGAGTATTAAGATCACCTGGACCCAGCAATTACACTCCTGGGTAGATGTCCAAGAGAATTTAAAACATATTTTAACACAAAGAATTGTACAAAAATGTTTATTGTAGCCAAAAAGTGGAAGCAACTCAAGTGTCTGCCAGCTGCTAAATGGATAAGCAAACTGAAATGAAATATTCTTCATCCATAAAAAGAAAACAAGCATGGGATCGAGGGAGGGGGAAGGAATGGGATGGGGGCTGGATGAGGGCTAATTGGATGATGTGTGCTTGTATATCCTCTCAAGTCTTGTATTCCAATGTGATGTATAATTACAATGCGCCAATAAAAAAAAGAAACAAAGTACTGATACATACTACAATATGGATAACTCTTAAAAACATTATACTAAGTGAAAGAAGTCAGATATAATAGGTCACATATTGTATAATTCTACTTACATGAAATGTCCAGAATAGATAATTCCATAGAGAAAGTAGATTAGTGGATACCAGGAGTTGGAGTAAGGGGATCTGGAACTAACTGCTAATGGTTATGAGGTTTCTTTGAGAGTTAATGTAAATTTTCTGGAATTACCAGTGATGGCTATATAACATAATGAATATACTACAATTTAAAAAAACCCCACTGACTTGTATACTTTAATTGGCGAATTTCATGTTGTATAATTTATATTTCAGTAAAACATATATATTTTGGTGGTACTGGAGTTCCTGGAAGCCCTTCTACCTTAGGGCTACACTCCCAGACCTATTTTATATTTTTTATTTGGAAACAGGGTCTCTTAAGCCAGCGAGGCTGGCTTCGAACTTGCATGATCCTCCTGTCTCTGCCTCCCAAGCGTGGGGATTACAAACATGCACCACCACGTCCAACTTCAATAAAACATTTTTACTCACCTATGGTTTGAATCATCCAACTTTTCAAAGTTTTTCATCTGTGAAATTTGGGTCATGGAGTAAGGGTCAGTGTAATAAATTGTATTGTGATGGTCTTGGTTCCATGGTTGCTGCTTGCTACAGTCCCTCACATGAACGACTCTGGGTCCAAAATTATTATTTTTAATATCAAGGTCGACCAGGGAGGAGCCAAGCAATTCTCCTGTCCTCCTGTAGCCAGCACCTTTCTTTTATTGTTTAAACAAAACAAAGGACAAGGAGGGCAGAAGTTAAGCTTAGGATCACAAGGTAAGTTTTAGGGAAAGGAGAACTCAAGCTAGGTTTAGATAGCAGGCACTGGCCAGGTTAAGGGAGGGTCAAGGTAAACATTTCAGGGGGAATAGGAGGTCGTCAACGTCCAGCTTTCGGTCCCATCCGGTCCCAGGAAGTTTGTCTGCTTGCAGATAATTACCACTTAACTTGTACTGTGTACATAGCCAAGCTGGTTCGAAATGGTGACAAAAGAGGGTGGTGCCCAGCTTGCTTATAACAACCCATTCTCATAGGAATTATCTGGTCCCAAGAACCGGACCCAGTCCCTCAAGACAGCTTTAATCGATTCAGAGGGGATACATGACCTAATTACCTTCCATGGGACTCCACTTCTTAAAGGTTCCACCACTTCAATCCCTTCACACTGAGGACCAAGTTTTCAACAGTGTGGCCTTTTTTATTCTAGCATATTGAAAAATGAAGTAAAAGGAGATTTACCTGCAATACAGTTACTTATATTCCTACCCAGAACTAGGCTTGGTGAGCATACAATGGAAAAGGACCTAAGCTGGGAGATTTCTTAGAATAAACCAGGTGTGGTAGTATATTTCTCTAAATCCAGCTATTCAGGAGACTGAAGCAGGAAGATCACTTGAGCCCAGGAGTTTAAGACCAGCCTGAGGAACACAGCAAAATCTTGCTTTTTTAATAAAAGTAACAGGTAGACAAAATTTTAATTCTATACTTAAGAAAGTTGACTTTGATGAACGTAAAGATGTGCAGAAGTAATACAACGTAGACTGCAGAAATTCCCAATAAAGAGAAAAAAGCCAATAGTTTGGGAGATCCCAGTAGGAAAGAAATTTACTTAGGGGCCTCAAAGAAGAATCCATGGAGGTAATGGCATTTGAACCAAAGATCAGGAGCAGGTAGAGAACACAACAAAAATTCTAAGATCTTAAAGAACAAAAACTATTAGGACAGAGCTTAGAATATGTTTAAAGAGATTATAGAAAACACACTAAGAAAGTACTAAGGCCAAATTCTGAAGATCTAGTAATGTCAGGATTTTTATTTTTATTTATTTTTGTCCTGGAAATTGAACCCCAGGACATTCTATCTTCAAGCTATACTTCCAGACCTATTTTATTATTTTTTTAATTTAGAAACAGTCAGCCAGGTGTAGTGGCATACACTTGTAATCCCAGTACTTGGGAGGCTGAGACAGGAGGACTACAGATTCGGGGCCAGGCTCAGCAACTTAGTGAAGTCCTCGGCAACACAGTGATGATAGGTCGGGTGCCTTCTTTCCCCCACAGGACCCCGCAACAGGGACAGGAGGCTGAACCCTGGAAGCCAGAAGTGGAGATATCACAAGACTCCAGGTTGTCAAGACTCCAGGCATCGCGAGGCAGACTCTAGAGGTCACAAGACTACAGATGTCGTGAGAGGACGGGCATTCTAGCCCCACCCCAAGACCCGGCTATCTAATTGACTTCCTCTCTGCCACTGTGACTCTAGCAACCGACTAACTCTGCTGACCATGTGGGTCATCAGTCCCTTCCCCCACAGGCGGCAGACCTGGCCTGAAGGCACCGGGTTTGATTAAAGCAGCAGTTTTTGATAACCTGGCTAGTGTTTACCTCCTTCGCGACTCCCCAGCTCAATTTCAATGTTACAAGTGAGACCCTGTTTCAAAATAAAGAATGAAATAGGGTTGAAAGTATATCTCAGAAGTAGAATGCCCCTGGTTTCCACCACAGTAACATACACGCACGCACACGAAACAGAGTCTTGCTAGGTTGCTGGTTTTGAAATTTCTTTTCTTTTCTTTTCTTTCCTTTCCTTTTTTTGTGTGGATCTGGGGGTGGAATCCAGGGGCATTTGATCTCTGAGCTACAC
Source organism: Muscardinus avellanarius (assembly GCF_963383645.1). Lineage (NCBI taxonomy): Eukaryota > Metazoa > Chordata > Mammalia > Rodentia > Gliridae > Muscardinus > Muscardinus avellanarius. The sequence continues at coordinate 32,542,450 of NC_137793.1, read as the reverse complement.
CCCCTGTCCTATTTTTATTCTTTATTTTGAAACAGGGTCTCACTAAATTGTGTAGGGGCTCACTTAGTAGCTGAGGCTGTCCGTGAACCGCAATCCTCTGGTCTGAGCCTCCCAAATGCTGGGATTATAAGCGTGTGCCACCATGTCTGACTGGTTTTGAACTTTCAATCTTCCTGTCCCAGTCTCCCAAATACTGAGATTACAGGCATGTGGCACCACTTTTTTTGTGTGTGTGGTTCTGTGATCCTCCTGTCTCATCCTCCCAAGTACTGGGATTACAAGTGTGTACTACCACAATGGCATGCCCTAGAGCAAGGAGAATGAATAAACTACCAATACTCACAGCAATCTAGATTAATATTATGAACATAATGTTGAATTCAAATCTCGTCCTGACTTCTGAGCAGTGTTAGAAGTCAAAAGGTTTACCGTTGGGCAAGTGGGCACCTTTGTACATAGTGCTAAATGGGTCCAGTGTCTCAAGGCTTTATTATGCTCTATAATAAAGAATGTACTCTACTTTTCAATAAAGTTCATCTACAAAGTTCAGAGTCTCAGCAACTGTTTATAATTATACATTCCACAGTGTTTATAATATAGAGAGGCCAATGTTTACAATGTAGAGATGTCAAGGAAGGCAAAGTAAAGTTCATCCAGAAAGAAAAGTGCCCTTAAACCTTTCTGGTGTGCAGAAGGGACATTTCAGTGAAGATTCTGGTATTTTGAGATTCAATGGAGTTGACATCCTATGGACCATTGGTGTGAATTTCTGACAGACAACCCAAAAAGACACAGGCTGGAGCCAAAGAATGCACAATGAAGTACCAAGAGAAAGCTGGGTGCAGTGGCACATGCCTGTAATCCCAGTACTTGGGAGGTTGAGACAGGCTGATTAAATTTTTTTTTTTTTTTGGTTTACTGGGGTTCCTGGAAACCCTTCTACCTCCAGGCTACACTCCCAGACCTATTTTTTATATTTTTAAATTTGGAACCAGGGTCTCCTAAGCCAGAAAGGCTGGCTTCGAACCTGCGCGATCCTCCTGTCTCTGCCTCCCAAGTGCGGAGATTACAAGCGTGTGCCACCACGCCTGGCAGGCTGATTAAAATTTTGAGGCCAGCCTGCAGTAATTTAGCAAGACTGCTTCAAAATAAAAAAATAAAATAAAAATGGACTAGGGGCTGTAGCTCAGAGTTAAAATGCCCCTGGGTTCAATTTCCAGTACCGTAAATAAATATAAAATCTAAACCTGATAAAAATTTCCGTGCAGAGGTTGTGATATCAGGGCCCACAGGTGTTGGACCCATAATGTATATGAAGGAAGCAAGCTGAGGGGTTCCTTTGCAAACTCAAGGCAAGTACTGGGGAGGCTTTAGGGATGGAGGATCAGGAGGTTGAGGTAAGAAGGAAGGGCATAGGGAGGCTGGCAGGCAGTCATCTCTGTGCTCTGGCCATTTCTGCCATGAAGGATTTTGGACAGGGTTGTAACATATTCTGATTCACCTAGAGACGCTAGGTCTCCTAAGCAGTATTAAGCTTCTATGTCAATAGTGTAAGGGAACTGCCATGAAGGTTGTTCCCGTGTTGCCACTTGCAACCTCCACTTGAATGATTTTTAAATCTTCCTCCATCTCTGCACAGAAATCTCTTCTTGGCTCTTAGAGGAACTCTCACCTCCCACCTGGGGCCCAGCAGCATCTGGAACACTCTGATCCTCATAATCCTTACTATCGGAAAATATTAATGACTTAATCTCCCAGGCTTGCCCCTGCTCCTGTGTGGCCTTCTCAGTGAGATTTACAGACAAGACCCAGAGGAGTCCAGATTGGAGCAGAGCACATTCTGACTCAACTTGCCACAGTCTGCAGAACTGCTCTCAGAAGGCCTCAGTCTCAGCCTCTCCACAGAAATAGCCAGAGTGACTCCCAGCCATGAGTGAGGTGACAGCAGAGGAGGTGGAGAAGTTCCTGGACTCCAATATTGGCTTTGCCAAGCAGTACTACAATCTCCGCTACCGGGCCAAGGTCATCTCAGACCTCCTCGGGGCCAAGGAGGCCGCCGTGGACTTCAGCAAATACCACTCGCTGAGCAGTGTGGAGGAGAGTGAAATCATCTTTGATCTGCTTCGGGACTTTCAGGAGAATTTACAGGCAGAGAAATGTACCTTCAATGTCATGAAGAAGCTGTGCTTCCTCCTGAAGGCAGATCGCATGAGCCTGTTCATGTACAGGACCCGCAACGGCATCGCAGAGCTAGCCACCCGACTCTTCAATGTCCACAAGGATGCTATCCTTGAGGACTGCCTGGTGATGCCTGACTCGGAGATCGTCTTTCCTCTGGACATGGGCGTTGTGGGCCATGTTGCACACTCCAAAAAGATCGCCAATGTCCCCAACACAGAAGAGGTACTCTCCCCCATGAGAGAGGGCAGGAGGCATTAGTCCCTGGGGTTTGGAATGAAAGTGGTTTGGGGAGCTGCTGGCCACCAAGACTGGGCTGGTGATAACATGGTGCCTCTATTCATTAGTATATAACTTTTATTTTGAAAAAACTCAAATTTAGCAAAGGAGTTTAAGTATAAAAGTTGTATATTTTCATCTAAATTTACCAATAATTAGCATCTGGCCACATGTGATTTCTCTCTCCAATTTTCTGACCCATTTGGGAGAAAATGTAGATATCATGCTCTTTTTTTTTTTATGCAGTACTAGGGGTGGAACCCAGGAGCATTCGACCTCCCAGCTACACCACCTGCCCTATTTTTTATTCTTTATTTTGAAACAGGGTTTCACTGAGTTGCAAAGAGCCTCACTAAGTAGCTGAGGCTGTCCATGAACTGCGATCCTCCTGTCTCAGCCTCCCAAATGCTAGGATTACAAGCATACGCCACCATGCCTGGCTGATATCATGCTCTTTTGTTCCTAAATAATTAATTCACTCTATATTCCTCCTCCTCCTCCTCTACCTCCTTCTCCTCATTCTCCTCTTTCTTCTTCTTCTCTTGGTATTGAATCCAGGGCATTCTGTCTCTGAGCTATACCTCCAGCCCTATTTATTTATTTATTTATTTATTTATTTATTTATTTATTTTGTTTTTGTGGTGTTGGGGATTGAGCCCAGGTATATTCTATCTCTGAGCTATACCCCCAGCCCTATTTTTATTCTTTATTTTGAAACAGGGTCTCACTAAATTGTGGAGGGCCTCACTAAGTAGCTGACGCTGGCCATGAACCTGTGATCCTCCTGTCTCAGTCTCCCAAGTACTGGGATTTCAAATGTGTGCCACCATACCTGGCTTATTTTTAATTTTGAAACAGGATCTTGCTAGGTTACTGAGGTTGGCCTTGAACCTGGGATCTTTTTGTCTCCCAAGTACTGGGATTACAGGCATGTACTACCAGGTCCCATTTCACTCTCTCATTTTTAACAAGGATATTTCTTACATATCTATAGTACAATGATAACATTCAGGAAATGCAACATTGATAGGACACTATTATCTAACAAGCAGTTCATATTCAATTTGGCCAATAGTATTAACCATGCCTATCTAGGTCTGTCTCTTTAATCTACTTGAATATGAAATAGTCCTCAATTTGTCATTGTTTTGCATGGCTCTAGTGTATTTGAAGGTTGACCAAATATTTTGCAGAAACATTCTTGCATTTGGCCTTGTCTAATATTTTATGATTGGATCCAAGTCTTGTGTCCTTGACAGGACTATCACTGAGATAATGTTTTTCTTTGGGCTTTATATCAAGAGGCATGATGGTTGACTTTCTTGTTGATGGAATTGTTAACATTGGTGACTTGGTTAAATACTCTGTTTTTAAGAGTGCAGTGGTCCACAGGATTCTGCTGGTAGTTCTGACAAAGACCTCTTTGATCACCATATGCAAATCACTTCCTCTCTCTGGACACTTTTAAAGGCTGAAGTGCAGTTGTTCACATGGCCATCTGACAAGGCCAAATCCCATCCATTCTTCAGATCTCAACTTAAAAGTCACTTCCTCAGGAAGACCCTTCCTGAGCCCCCTGTTTTAGTCCCCTTCCTGAAATCATTTATCACAATAAGCTCTGGGACCAAGGACCATGTCTGCTTTATTCACCAGAATTGATTCAGGATCCAGCACACTGTGTGGCACAAAGCAGGTGGTCAGTAAACACAGCATGAAAGACTCACAGTCAAGTAATATGCAATCTTGTTTTAATCCCTGTCTCATCCAGAAGAATGTTTGCCCCATAATGGCAGGCCCATGGTGGGTCTCATCTTCTGTTGCACTGGTCAAGCCAGGAGCCTGTGTTCAGCTATTTTCCAGTTTCAGTCCCTGGACATTTTGTGACTTTGTCCTTGCCTTATTTCTTTCCTTATTTCAGATTAAGTTAAAGGAGGGAGTGGGTCAGAGATCATATTATCTAACTGCTTTATTTAACCATTAAGGAAACTAAACCTTGGAGACCTGCAAAAGGGGCCTGCTCAGCTGGGCATGGTGGCGCATGCTTGTAATCCCTGTGCTTGGGAGGCAGAGACAGGAGGATCGCGCAGGTTCAAAGCCAGCTGTGCTGGCTTAAGAGACACTGTTTCCAAATCTAACAAAGTATAAAAAATAGATCTGGGAGTGTAGCCCGGAGGTAGAAGGGTTTCCAGGAACCCCAGTACCACCAAAAAAAAAAGGGGGGGCCTGCTCAAAGTCACCAAAGAGTTAGGGGCAAGCCAGGACTTCACTCCTACTGATCAAGCCCCAGCTCAGACCTCTGAGGGAAACATGCTGGGCAGACTCCCTACATCTATCAGCATTCTTGTAGCTATAACCTAAAGATTGATCATGCAGTTTAGAGGAAAGAAGATTTATTTTCTTACAGTTTCAAGTTTAGTCCATGTGATTCTGAGGGTTGAGGATCTCAGGACATGGCAGTGGGAGGTGGAGGGAGAGCATATGCCCAAGCTCTTTATATCATAGAAGAGGTTGGAAGCGAGAGAGAGTGAGAGTAGGGGAGGAAAAGCCATCTATAATCTCCAAGGCCACACTACCAGGGACCACCTCCTCCAGCCACACGCTGCTGGCCTATTGGATACGACCCAGGTAAACCCATTACAATGGATTTATCCACTTCTGGGATTATAACCCTCATGACTCATATCAACCCTGAATATAAATAAATGAGCTCTTTAGGGGACATTTTATATCTAACTATAACACTACCTTATTGGCATCAATCTCTCTTTGGGCATCCAGGGTGAGGGCCTTTCTTTCAGGAAGCTTCATCCAACTGGATTGGAGTCTGTTTCCCATTCAATTTTCTCCAGATTTTAATTGTAGCCTTATAAGCAGCCATGGTGGTACACATCTGTAATCCCAGTATTTGAGAGGCTGAGGCAGGAGAATCACAGGTTCAGGGCCAGCTTCAGAAACTTAAGTAAAATCCTCTTTCTAAATAAGCAATAACAACAACAATAATAAAAGGGCTGGGGGTGTATCTTAGAGATAGTAGAATGTCTCTGAGTTCAATCTCTAGTACCAACAAAAACAACAACAACAAAAAATTGTAGCCAGTATGGATTGTCTTACCCACTTCACCTTCATAACAATCTTATGTCATAACTCTTATTAACTCTGTCTTATAGATGATGCAACTGAAACCCAGAAAGTTTAAGTATCTTGCAGAGGATCACACAGATAAAAAGTAGCAGACAAAGAATTTAAACCTAGGCACTCTGGCCTTTAGCCTTTGACTTTACTCCTCTGCTATTCTCTACTTCCTCCTTATCTATAATTTGAAGGCTTGAAGGCTTTCTAGAAAGGTTATTTCTAATCATAGAGCGGAGTTACGATCTGATGCTTTGATCGGATCTGAGTGTGACTCATGTCACTTTCTAAGATTATGGCCTATTCTTTAGCCTATCTGGCTGATATCCCAAAAAGTGATAGCAGCTACCTCAAAGGGTTAAAGGAGAGAATTATTTCTCATCTAACAGTTCTTAGCACACTGTAATGGCTTGCATAGACAGCTCTCCTATTCCTTGTTATTATTACTATTTTTGTTGTTGTTGTTGTTCAGAATTTTTCCTAAGTGACAGATGCTGCATGAAATTCTGTGTGTAATATGGAGAAGAATCTAGTTTTGCCCTCCCGGGGCTTTTAGCCTAGATTCTGTTGGTGGGAAAACAGAGAACAGAGGTGGTGAAAGAATCTTCAGACTCTGGCTTTCTGTGGTTAAGGATTTAGGAAGGTTCTCTGATTCCAAAGATCCAGGGTTTGCTGAACCTCTGTGTTAAGGGATAGACTGATGATGCCTCCTGTTCAGCCCTTCAAGTTTACCCTAGAAGCCACGCCTACTCTTCCCTGGAAGCCTTGATGTCTGGGTGAAGTCACTTCAGGCCAGCAAGCCTTACTACTCAGGATTTATGTGTTGTTTCTTCTGTCCTCCTTGGGAAAACTTACTCAGTTCTTGGCTTTTGGTAAGATACAGTCTTGGCTGCCAAATAGTAACTAGAAGTTGGGTGGAAGAGAAAGAAGATGGTGTGGACTAGGGATGGGTTGGCCCTGAACAAGCACCAAGTCAGACTTTTAGCCATCAGTGCCCACAAAACCCAAGGCAAGTTTACAATCACTGCCATTGTTAAAATGTGAAACCAGGAGTTTTCCAGTGCTCTAATAACCTCTCTCCCTTCCCTTAGCAAATTTCTACTTATCCTTGTGCTCTCCTTATGAAGATTCAGGATTAGGATTGAAAATATATATACCATTTACATTTGAGTTTTATATTAATAAAGAATAGTATTTGGTATAAATAGGCTCATGCAATATTTAGGACATACAACTAAAAATGATACATTATTCATCTGAAATTATTTATTTATTTTTGTGGTACAGAGGGGTGGAATCCAGGGGTTTTCTACCTCCGGGCTACACTCCAGCCCTATTTTATAATTTATTTGGAAACAGGGTCTCACTAAGTTGCTGAGAGCCTCACTAAATAGCTGAGGCTGGCTTCAAACCTGTGCGATCCTCCTGTCTCAGCCTTCCAAGTGCTGGGATTACAAGCATACGCCACCATGCCCGGCTATTCATCTGAAATTAAAATTTAATTGGGCATCCTGTATTTTCACTTGTTAAATATGGAAACCCTGTTTACCCTTAGATATTTAATTGTGAATTAAGCTATAATTCTTTCTCCTAGAGAAAAGCTCAGGAGGCTGTCTCTACCTGCCTCATTCTCCACTGGTCCCTGGCATCTTGCCCAGTGACTGGGACAGAGTAGGTACTGATTGTAGGTGACTGAGTGAAGGAATAAATGCAGCCTCTCTCCAGGACTTCCTTGCTGAAGGCGGAACCCTAGAGGACAGTCATTCTAAGGCTCACAGTTCACCCACCCAGTAAACTGGACAAGAGAAACCTCTAGGAGGACCCGATTCATCACTCTGATTTCACCAGAGGGGAAATTGAGACTCAGAGGGGCTTAAATTACTGACAATGTACAGAGTAGCTTTTTTTTTTTTTTCCTTCAGTACTGGGGATTAAACCCAGGGGCATACTACCTCTGAGCTACATCCCAGCCCTATTTTTTATTTTGAAACAGAGTCTTGCTAAGTTGCAGAGGGCCTCACTAAGTAGCTGAGGCTGGTCACAAACCTGAGATCCTCCTGTCTCAGCCTCCCAAGTACTAGGATTCCAAGCGTGTGCCACGATGCCCAGCTCAGAGTAGTTCTTAAAGCCAACCACATATTTGGATGAAGCTCCTCCATTAATCAACCTCAGCCATCTTCCTTTCCTATCCTTCCACTCTAGCTTTGCTGAGGTTTCCCCTCCATTATCTGGAGTCCCTCTGGTATTCCTAATAGTTCCTAGTTTGGGCATATTAGAGAAAACATATGTCCGTTTTCTTTCTGTGCTTGGCTGATCTAACAACATAATGTTCTCCAGGACTTTCCATCTTTTTTGCAAATGACATGATTTTGTTCTTTTTTTATAGCTGAGTAGAATTCTATTGTGTGTATTTCCTATAATTTTGCAATCCATTCATCTGTTGATGGAGACCTAGGTTGGTTCCATATTTGGGCTATTATGAATTGTGCTGCTATGAACATGGGTATGCATATGTTACTGTAGTTCTCTGACTTCAGCCCCTTTAGACAAAGACCCAGGAGTGGTATAGCCGGATAATATGGTGGGTCCATTCCCAGTTTTCTAAGGAATCTCCACACTGATCTCCATAGCGTCTGAATTAGCTTGCACTCCACCAACATTGTAAAAGAGTTCCTCTTTCCCCATATCCTCACCAGCATTTGTTATTTGATTTCTTTATGCTTGCTACTCTGATTGGGGTTAGATGGAATCTCAGGGTAGTTTTGATTTGCATCTCCCTGATGGCTAATGATGTTGAATATCTTTTCATGTATCTATTGGCCATTTGTTTTATTTAATATATTTTTATTGGTGCATTGTAGTCAAACATCACAATGGAATACAAGACTTGTGAGGATATCCAAGTACACATGATCCAATTAGCCCTTATCCAATCCCCATCCTATTACCTCCCCCTCCCTCAATACCATGCTTGATTTAGTGATTAGCTTTGATATATTTGTTTATGTACATCATGTGTTTTAAAGAGATTCCATCTTCCCCCCATCCCATCCCCTCTGATTGGTCACCTTAATTGCTCCTCCATAGGGCCCTTTCTTCAACCAGATTTCCTCCTATTGCCCATTTCTTCCTAGTTTTTGCATATTAGGGAAAGCATCTGATTTTTTTATTTTCTGTGATATTTCTCTGTGTATGCTGCATTTCAAGTTCCGATCCCACTCTTGAAGGCCCCAGCACTGGCCTGGCCACCCAGAAGACTCTTATCCCAGCCTTGCTGGCTCCAGCACCAGCCTTACCTTATGCCAGGCTCTGATCCTGGCCTCAGAGGCCCCAGCGCTGGCCTTGCCTTAAGGCAAGCTCCTATCCTGGCCATGCTGGCTCCAGCTACAGCCTCACCTCATGACAAGCTCCAATCCCAGCCTTGTTGGCCCCAGCACCAACCTTTCCTCATGGCAGGCTCCGATCCCAACCTTGCTGGCCCCGGCACTGGCCTCACCCCTCAGCAGGCTCCGATCCTGGACTCGGAGACCCAAGCACCAGCCTTGTCTTGTGGCAGGCTCTGATCCCAGCCTCGCTGGCTATTGGCCATTTGTATCTCTTCTTTTGTGAAGCATCTCTTCTGAGGTTAATTAATGTAGGAGCTACATCTGAATATGTGTAAAAGAATTAATATAGCATGGTTAACCTGGACACTCATTGTTGGGAGGGGGGAAGGGGAAAGAGGGGGAAAGAGAACCAAGCACAGTCTGAATATATGCCATTTTTAATATGTTCCACATAAAAATAAAAAAAACAAAAAATTTTAAAATAAAGTTAATCTTTATTGACATTTTGTCAATTTTTATTGATAAAAACTTTTAAATAAAAAATTTTAAAATAGCCGGGCGTGGTGGCGCACGCTTGTAATCCCTGCGCTTGGGAGGCGGAGACAGGAGGATCGCGCAAGTTCGAAGCCAGCCACGCGTGCTGGCTTAGGAGACCCTGTTTCCAAATAAAAATGTAAAAATAGGTCTGGGAGTGTAGCCCGGAGGTAGAAGGGATTCCAGGAACCCCAGTACCACCAAAAAAAAAATTTTTTAAATAAAAGAAGCCAATCACAGGACAAGTTCCTTTCTATCTGGAACCCCACATTACCTCCCATTCTGTGGAGTTCTACCTCATATTATGGATTCATGTTTTGCATGATACTCCACTAACCTGGAAAAACCCAGTAAGAACAACTCATGTTATTGGTATACCCAGTCAATGCCTGACACAGACATAGCTCAGTAACTATGAATGAATCAATGAATAAACCAGGAAGTGAATGAATGAATGGAGTGGCTGTGCCACTTACCTGAAAGGGAGTTGTCTAAAAAGAAAGAAGATGACAATTCTTTGTGGCAGGGCTGATGTGAGTGGATGAGATAATATATGTAAATTGTATAGGCCTGGTGCATCATTATTATTCAATAAATAGTAGCTCTGAGGGGACATTGGGGAATCAGGAATAAGAAGCAGGGTTGCATTGCATTTTTTTTTAATTGGTGCACTGTATTCATACATCATAGTGGGATACAAACTTTTGTAGACATACATGCACACATTGCCCAGTCAGCCCCCACTCGAACCCCACCCCATTCTCTCCCCATCCCTCCTTCCCATGCTTGGCTTAGTGGTTGACATCTAGTATTATAGCAATTTATCCAAAATTAAAAATGATAATCTCACATAACAGTTTCATTTGTCTGATACCAAGCTTTTGATGACTTAAAGATAACATTTCAATATTTCTTTTTACTTTCTTTCTTACCAGAGAATATTTTTTTCTATTTTTTTAGGTGAAACTATCATATATTTATATATTTATTTTTCAGAAAAAAAATCTATCCTAATATGGAAAATGGACTCTAGATACCCAAAACGATCTTGAAAAAGAACAAAGCTAGAAGATATATATTTTCTGATTTCAAACCATATAAAGCTACAATAATTGAAACAGTGTAGTACTATTCTAAAGGCAGATATATAAACCATTGGAGTTAAACAAAAGCCTAGAGCTAAATTCTTCCCTATATCGTCAAGTTATTTTTGACAAGGTTTCCACGAACATTTGGTGGTGGAAATAATAATCTTTTAACTAAATATTGTTGAAACATAATAATTACATGGAAAAGAATAAAGTTGGACCCTTTCCTAATCCCATATACAAATATTAACTCAAAATAGATAAAAGACCTAAATATAAATCTTAAGACTATAAACTTTTAGGAGAAAATCTGGGTCATAAAACCTCACAACATTGAAATTGGCAGTGATTTCTTGGATATGATTTCAATGGCACAGGCAACAGAAGAGTATACAAACTCCCTAAAAAATAAAAAAAAATATTGTATATCCAAAGACAATGTAAACAGAGTTAACAGTTACTAATAGAATGGGATAAAATATTTCCAAATGTTATATCTGAAGGTATATTAATATTCCAACTAGAAATCCTAAAAATTAACAACAATAAAGGCAAACAATACCATTTAGAGATAGGTAAAAGACTAACATAAATAATGAATCTCCGCAGATAACCAGTCTTAGTTGTCTGTTGGATGGAAACTCTTGTTTCTCTGGTTCTGGTGTGTGTTACCTATTTCTTCTTTGTAGTTAATCTCTTTGACTATTTTCTCTAGTGCTGGTTTTGAAGACATAAATTCCTTCAGTTTCTGTTTGTCATGGAAGCTTCTTATTTCTCCATCTAATTTGATAGAAAGTTTTGCTGGGTAGGAAATTTTTGGCTGGAAGTTGTTTTCTTTCAGAGTTTGGAATATGTTACTCCAAGCCCTTCTGGCTCTCATGACTTGGTTTGGGAAGTCTGGAGTGATTCTAATTGGTTTGCCTCTGAATGTCACTTGGCCCTTTGTTTTTATTGCCTTTAAGATTCTCTGCTTGGCTTCCACATTGGTCATTTTGACAATTATGTGGCGTGGGGATCCTCTTCTCCGATCCTGTCTAAAGGGAGTTCTATAAGTTTCCTGGACCTGTGTATCAACCTCTTGCTCTATGTTTGGAAAATTTTCTGCTATTACTTCCTTGAAGAGATTGTTGATCCCTTTGGTTTCACTTTCTTTTCCCTCCTCTATTCCAATTATTCTTAGGTTAGCTCTCTTAAAATGGGGCCATATTTCTTCAATATCAGATTCCTGCTGTCGGATATTTTTTCCTAGATTAGAAACTATGCGTTCATTTTTGGAATGATCATCTTCTAAGAGCGAGATTCTGTTCTCCATGTGGTCTAATCGGTTGTTTGTACTTTGAATTGAGGCCTTTACTTCATTAATTGCATCCTTTATCTCTTTTTGGCTCTCTCTGAGTTCTTTTCGAAGCACCTCTATTATTTCTACAGTTATTTTCCTGATTTGATCTTCTAGAAATCTCTGATTTTCTGTTTTATCGGGTTCTGATGTTGTGGGGTTGTGGGCATTCATTGCTCCAGTATTATTCCTCTTTCCCATGATTTAGGAAGTTTGTGCCTTCTCTGGGTTCTTCCCTTGGGTCACTATGACTTCACTTAAGGTGTTCTGGATCTCGAGTCTGTAGTATCTCAGACCCCACTACTCCTTTACTGGGTTGTATCACAGAGTCTCCGACCCAGGGAGTCGATAGAGGCTGCTTTAGACTGTGGGGGGTGCCAGTTTGGGCGTTCTCCTATGGTGTGATATCACTGCCACCGCCCTTCCCCCACTGGGTCAAGTCCCAGGGAGTACAGTACTGGGATTTCTCCTCTGTGGCCCGCAATTTGACTCACTGTTCTTGAGTACGCAGATGTAGCTGTACTGAATTCGGTGAATTCTCTGCTGCTGCCGCCGGTGGCAATATGGCGCCGCTGCTACGCCCTCGGCCGTGAGGCTGGCATATTTTTTCTTGGTTTTGAGTTCCACTCTGAGTCCCTGCAGCGTGTGCTGAGCTCAGCCACTGGTAGCTTTAGATGCTTCCTGCACCGAAAGATCCCGCCTGGCTGTTCTGCAGCGGCTCACCTCAGCTTGCTGTAGCCATCCGGTGAAGTCGCCACTGCCACCGGCAGTATGGCGCTGCTGCTGCCACATCCTCGGGCGTGAGGCCGGTGTATCTGCTCTGTGGCTCTGAGCTCTGTTCTCAGTCCGCTTTCTCTCTGGAGCCTGGTGATTTTTTTATTTCTCTGGTGATGGTGTTTTCTGGCTATGAAAGGCGCTGATTTTGTGGTAATGGAGATTAGTTGTTATCGGGGCTCTTAAGCCCCGCTTTTCTTGGTCGCCATCTTCCCGGAAGTCCTTGCATTGCATTTTAAAATCTAAACTCTTTGCTGTAGCCTCCAAGGCCCTGCTGGATCTAGCCCCGCCCACCTCTCTAACTTCCTCACCATCCATTCTCCCTCTCCCTCTCTATACTTCAGGTACCCTGATCCTTCTGTCACTCAGATCTACCAGGCTCATTTCCCCATCCCAGCCTTTGCATTCTCTCACTCCTTGGAATGCACTTCCCATCCTGGATCCTTTGATCTTTCAGCTCCCAGTGGGGCAGTATGTCCCCAGAAAAGCTTCCCTGTCCACCATGGTTAGTACAGTGGCTTCTGCCTGCCATCCCTTCCCTCACGTCCTACAGCATCACCCAGTTTACTTCCTTCAAAGCAATGTCCACACACTGGAGGGACAATCCTTGTTATTTACTTATTTTTTGTCTGTCTCCTCCATTTAAAAGCTAGTGTCACCAGGTCAAGAGTCCTTCCTTCTTTGTTGTGGCTCCAGGGTCCAGAGTAGTGCCTGGCATATAGAAGGTATTCTGTTACTAACTGAATAGCTGGACGTGGTGGTGCACGGCTGTAATCCCAGTACTTGGGAGGCTGAGATAGGAGGATTGCAGGTTCAAAGCCAGTCTCAGCAACTTAGCAGCTTAGCAAGACTAAGCAACTTAGCAAGACTCTGTTTCAAAATAAAAAATAAAATAGAGCTAGGAGTGCAGCTGAGAGGTAGAATGCCCCTGAATTCAATCCCCATCACCAGGAAAAAAACAAAACAAAACAAAAAAAACTAACTCAGTGACTGAATTACCACATTTTTCCTAGCTGGCCCTCTGATTCCTGGGCTTTAAAGTTCTAGCTGGGTGTGGTAACGCATGCCTATAATCCCAGTACTTGGGAGGCTGAGACAGGAGGATCACAGGTTCAAGATCAGCCTCAGCAACTTAGTGAGGCTCTCTAGTAAGATCCTGTTTCTAAATAAAAAAGGATAGTCAAGCATGGTGGCACATGCTTGTAATTCCAGCATTCGGGAGGCAAGGCAGAGACTCTGAGGTTCAAGGACAGTCTTAGCTACTTAGTGAAGGACTTGGCAACTCAGTGAGACCCTGTTTCAAAAATAAAAGACTAGCCAGGCGTGGTGGCACACGCTTGTAATCCCTGTGCTTGGGAGGTGGAGACAGGAGGATCGCTCAGGTTCAAAGCCAGCCGCACTGGCTTAAGAGACCCTGTTTCCAAATAAAAATATAAAATAATAGGTCTGGGAGTGTAGCCTGAAAGTAGAAGTGTTTCCAGGAACCCAGTACCACCAAAAATAAAATAAAATAAAAAAATTAAAGACGAAAACAATAGGGCTGGGGATGTAGCTCAGAGGTAGAATGCCCCTGGGTTCCATCCCCAGTACCACAAAAATATATAAATAAATAAAAATTAATTAATTAATTAAAATGATAAAATAGGTCTGGGGTTATAGCTTGGAAGTAAAATGCCCCTGGATTCAATCCCCAATCCACAACAAATGAACAAACAAACAAATGGTTTTATCTTCTGCTCTGATCACCTGAGGTTTTACGATATGGTTATTTGGAACACTTTACATACTGAACACCGGGTTGACAATAATTGTGTAGCTAGAGAACTTGTGAAGGAGTTTTAGGGCTGAGAATGCAGTGGAGAAGAAGATTCTGGTGGATTTGTACATCTAGCCTGGCATGTCGGTGCATATCTGTGATCCTCGTGTTGGAAGGCTGAGCAGAAGGAGCACATGTTCAAAGCCAGCCTCAGCAAGTTAGTGAGACCCTGTTTCAAAACAACAACAACAAAAGATTTAAAAGAGGAGATAGATACGTTGGCGCACGCCTGTATTCCCAGAACTGGGAGGCTGAGACAGGAGGATCACAGATTCGAGGACAGTCTCAGCAAGTAGTGAGACTCTCACCAACCTAGTGAGACCTTGTTTCAAAATAAAAATAAGCCAGGCGTGGTGGCGCATGCTTGTAATCCCCGCGCTTGGGAGGAGGAGACAGGAGAATGGCGCAGGTTCGTAGCCAGCCGCACTGGTTTAACAGACCCTGTTTCAAAAATATAAAAAAAAAAAATAGGTCTGGGAGTGTAGCCCGGAGGTAGAAGGGCTTCCAGGAACCCCAGTACCACCAAATAAATAAACAAACAAACAAATAAATAAATAAATAAATAAATAAAAATAAAATAGGGTGGGAGGTGTAGCTCAGAGGTAGAATGCCCCTGGGTTCAATCTCCAATACCAAAAATAAGCAACCAAACAAACAAACGAGAGTTGGGGATGTAGCTTGGAGGTAGGACATCCCTGGATTCAATCTCCAGTACAAAAAAATAAATAAATAAATAAGAGGGGGGAGCGAGCTTCAGATGAGCTTCAGATGTAGAGTGAGGCCCAGGTATCCCCCAAAAGAGGCAAATATCACAGAGCTGAACTGTGCACAGGGAATGAATCTGAGCATGCCCTACCCCCACCTGTGCTCAGGAATTCATCAGTGTCCTTAGAGAATGACACAGAAAACTCTTCTTGGCAAATGCCTCTTTAGAGATTTTCCCTAATCCGCAAATGCTAATTCAAGCAGAGCGATACAGGCTTCTCCTAATTCCTTTACCCTTCACCTGGGTTGAAAGGCTTCCCTAACCACAATGCTATTACCCACTTTCTTAATCCGATGCTACCAGGAAGAAATTTAAAACTGCGGAGCATCGCACTCAGAATTTCTGAATCATGGCAAAGATTCTGTAGACTTCGTTTTTGAAAAGTTCTGTGAATTGGAATGGAAAAACATTTCCATTCCCAGAACAGCATGTGCTGTGCGTGTTTGGGCTGACTCATGTCCCAGGCAACAGATACCGAAGAAGCTCACTGTGGTAGTAGGAAACAGGAGGGTGGATTCTTTCACATTTAAGACAACAATCTAGGGTCTGTCTCTCCATTCTGCCCACACAGACTGCACCAGTCTACACTGGCCTTCCAGGCTGCTTTTAGTGTGGTGGTGGTGGTGGGGTGTGCCTCTGAATTGCCACAGTTCAAGTACTACTGTTTATCTGCAAGTGGCCTGAATCTTAGACATCCCGTATTTCCAGTGCATGGCATAGGCCTGATACGTAGTGGGGCTTCCATCAAGATGTGGGTATCCATTAGACTGACTTTGTGGTGCTAGAATTGAATTGCTAGAAAAGTTGAAAATCACATATCCTTTTGTTCAGTGACCTGGATCTCAGTCCAACCTTATTCAGATTCTCATAAGAGGCAGCAGAGCTGAATACAGGTTCCAAAGCCACACAGTCTCCCACCCCACCATAGTAACAGTGGCTTTGAGTTACAGTCCCCTCTCTGTAAGACAAAGTAATGCTACCCATGTCATAGGTTACTGGGAGGCTTAAAATGAAATGATGAAGCCAGATGTGATGGAGCATGCCTGTAATCCCAGTGCTTGGAAGGCTGAGATAGGAGACTTGTAGGTTTGAGGCCAGTCTCAGCAGCTTAGTGAGATCCTTTTGTCGGATGTCCCTAGGTTCAATCCCAAGTACCAATAAATAAATGAATAAACAAATGATGCAGATCAAATGACAATACCTGCAAGCGAGTGTCATCATGCTCACTCATTGCTCTCACTCATGTTTCTATCTGGGGCTTCATTGTCCTGACCTCAGAAAAACCTTCTCTACCCTCCCTCTCCAGTCAATTCTCCCTTTTATCGCCCTCCCATCCCTGGACCACAGCGCTTTGTACAGATCTCCTCCATAGCCCTCAGTGGCTGGTGCCCCAGGCCTTCTCATGCGCGTGCATGGAGGCTTCCATCACAGGAATCATCTCTGGTCACCTACCCTTGCCAAAGGAGAGTAGATGGAAATGTCTTTATTCTCTTTGTCAACAAGGGGCTCCAGGTTGTTTTATTGTCCTTGCTCTTCATTTGCCTACCCATGCTTGTCTTTGCCTTCCTTCAGGATGAGCACTTTTGTGACTTTGTGGACAACCTCACGGATTACCAGACCAAGAACATCTTGGCTACCCCCATAATGAATGGGAAGGATGTGGTGGCCATAATCATGGCTGTGAATAAAGTAGAGGAACCCCACTTTACCAAGACAGATGAAGAGGTAAGGATACTTTAAAAAGTGCTGGGGTGGCCATGCTGGCAATTCTCCTGGCTCGTGAAGTTTCCTATTTCTTGCTATTGGGCCTATCTCATTTTTCCCATCTCTGAGACAGAGGTTTGGTTTGATATTTTCTGAAGCTGAGATAAGATAATGCTTAAGACATTGGGTTTTGAAATCAGAGTTGGAGGGGTAATGCCTCTTCCAATATCTCGCTGTTTGACTTGTGCAAGTCACTTAACTTTTCTGAACCTGTTTACTTTCTTGTTTGTAAATTAGAGATTTTCTTACAGTATCTTCTGAAAGTGGTCTTGTGATGACCAGGTAACAGGCATAAGTGATTAACTACAGGGACATCAAATTCAATAACTAGTAGCTATTTTTCGTAATATACCCCTATTAATATAAACATTCTATGTTCTGTGGGTTTTATACTCATAGTACAACATTTTATGAGTCTACCTTATATGATCCGTCTGCTCAAATTGCCTCTGATGAAGATTTGTAAATATTCAGAATTCTGTTGACGGTGGAGGGGCTGAAGGAGAGATTCCTCCTTCTCATTTGCTTCCCCTGTGCTGTTGATTTGTAGATCCTTCTCAAGTACCTCAATTTTGCAAATCTAATCATGAAGGTGTTTCACCTGAGTTACCTGCACAACTGTGAGACTCGACGTGGACAGGTAAGGGATTGACTCTATGGAATGGACTGGACAGGTCCTTTGTTGTGTGTGGTACTAGGGATGGAACCCAGGAGCCTTTTATCTCTGGGCTATACCTCTAGACCTATTTTATATTTTATTTGAAAAACAGGGTGTCAGTAAGTTGCTGAGAGTTCACTGAGTAGCTGAGGCTGGCTTCGAACTTATGTGATCCTCCTGTCTCAGCCTCCCAAGTACTGGGATTATAAGTGTGCACCACCACACCCAGCTTTGAACATATCCTTTTTTTTTTTTTTTTTTTTTTGCGGGTCTGGGTATGGAACCCAGGGTATTTGACCTCTGAGCATCAGCCCCTGTCCTATTTTTTATTCTTTATTTTGAAAAAGGGTCTCACTTAGTTGCAGAGGGCCTCACTAAGTAGCTGAAGCTGTCCACGAATCATGATCCTCTGGTCTCAGTCTCCCAGATGCTGGGATTACAAGCGTTCATCACCATGCCTGGCAGAACATATCCTTTTTTAAAAATACACTTTTATGCCGGGCGTGGTGGTGCACGCTTGTAATCCACACGCTTGGGAGGCAGAGACAGGAAGATCGCGCAGGTTCGAAGCCAGCCTTGCTGGTTTAAGAGACCCTGTTTCCAAATAAAAAATATAAAAATAGGTCTGGGAGTGTAGCCCAGAGGTAGAAGGGTTCCATTCCCAGTACCACACACACACACACACAAAAATACACTCTTATTGGTGCATTGTAATTATAGATCATAATGAGGTCCAGATGATGGGAACATACGTGCACAGCACTTGATGTGTTTCCCTCTGGATCCCGCCCCGTTTCCCTCTCCCTCCCTGCTCATGTTACCGAGATTGGCATTGATAGTTTTGTGTCCACACAGCATTATCTGGATATGTTCTTCTTCTGAGGCACTGATGTGGTCAAGGCTGGCAGGGCAGATGGTAGGAAGCACTGGGGAGTCATTTTAGAGTCTCTTGCTAATATTCCCAGTGTTAATAAGCTAGTGGATATTTGTAAAGTTGTATCCAGAGTAGTTATACATACAAGTTTTCAAGTCAGCTTGGAATTGAATCCCGGCTCATTAACGAGCTCCTAGACCCTGAGCAAGCACCTCAATTAGACTTTCTAAGCTTCAGTCTCTACATTTGAAAGATGGGGATAATTATGGCACCACCCTTAAAAGATTGCTATAAGTAGTAAATGAGATAATTTATAGAGGGCTGTAGTACACTGAACAATTAATGTTTGTTAGTACAATTATTATTTTTTTTACAGTGCTAAGAATAAAATGTAGGGCCTTGTGCATGCTAGGCAAGCCCTCTGTCACTGAGCTACCTCCTCTGCCCCTTGTTATTATGATTTTTTATTAGCAACCTATGAGATAAAAGAATTGGAAAGATCTGAACCCAATGTAAGCCAGTCAGTTACTTGACCTTTCTAAGGTGCAGTTTCTCCATCTATCAAACTTGAATAATCATCCTATCCTATAGTTACTTGGTTTTTTGTGAGAGTTAAACAAAATAAGCTCTAGAGAACTTGACAGAATTGTTATTTTTCTCTAGCCAAGTGAGCTACTGCTTTTTGCCTCAAAAACTCAAAATACCTTTTTTTTTTTTTTTTTTTTTTGTGTGTGTGTGTCTTCAGATACTGCTGTGGTCTGGAAGCAAAGTCTTTGAAGAGCTAACGGACATCGAGAGACAGTTCCACAAAGCCCTGTACACGGTGCGGGCCTTCCTCAACTGTGACAGATACTCTGTGGGTCTCTTAGACATGACCAAGCAAAAGGTGAGAAGACCTCAAGGACACATATTTCCAAGAAAAGTTTAAATGGACCTACTGATTGAGTCTTACAGAGTCTCGTCACAAATTCTGCTGTAAAGGGCAGAGGAGGGGCCGGTTTGCATGGCTGTGAAAGGAGAGAGAGGCACGCTGGCCTTTACCAGGGAACAGGTCGTCTAGAGCGCAGCCTGTAAAGGGGGACGGTAGTTATACATTCCATGCTCATTTGGGAAAGAAAGCATAAGCAAGAGGTTGAGAGCGATAAAGAAGTGTTTATATAGGTTGAAAGTCCAGAAGGAGTTGCCAACTTCAGGGATTCTCAGGAGATGTGCTGGAAGTTGGGCATAAACCTTTCCTATGGCCTGTCTAGGCCAGGGCTCAGTTGGAGGAGAGGCAGAGTGGGTCCCTCAGAATACTCGAGCAGGATTTGTAGCCCAAATGGCAGCTAAAGAAGCAAGGCAGTGGGACCCAAAGCAAGGTTCCCCAGCTATGGTCCCAAAGCAGCTCTCCATTCCTCTTTCTTTATCCGTCTACCTCATGGGCTGGTTTTCTGCTATGGAACAAAGTTTCTGGGTTATCAATTTAGCATTTATAGATTTATCATTTCTTATCCCAATGAAAGTATAGAATTCTTGAGCCAACCTACCTACCTTCCTTCTTTCTTTCTTTCTTTCTTTCTTTCTTTCTTTCTTTCTTTCTTTCTTTCTTTCTTTCTTTCTCCCCCCACCCCCACCAACGCCGTGGTCCTGGGGATTGAACCCAGGGGCATTTTATCTCTGAGCTTCATTTCCAGCCCTATTTTTTATTCTTTATTTTCAAAACAGGGTCCCACTAAATCGCAGAACACCTCACTAAGTTACCGAGGCTGTCCGCGAATCTGAGATCCTCCTATCTCAGTTTGCCAAGTACTGGGATTACAAGCATGTGCCACTGTGCCTGGCTTGCCATTTTTGTTTTATATGCTCCTTTATGTGTCTATGTTTTACTTCAATATAATGGTTTATTTAAAAATCTATGTATATACCAACTTGTACAGATGTTAATAAAACATTAAGTAAAAAATGCAGACTGTCAGCTGGGTGTGGTAACACATGCGTGTAATCCTAGTACTTACAAAGCTGAGACAGGAGGATCCGCACCAGCCATTTAGCAAGGTACTCTGCAACTTACTGAGAGCCTATTTCAAAACAACAACAACAACAACAACAACAACAAATAAATTAGGGCTGGCGGGCACTAATGGTGAGTGCTAATTAAAGGTATATTATAGTTCAGTGAATTTTCACAAGATGAACACCTCCGCATAATCACTATCAGAATTAATAGCCGGGCGTGGTGACACGTACTTGTAATCCCAGCGCTTGGGAGGCTGAGACAGGAGGATCATACAGGTTCGAAGCCAGCCTCAGCTACTTAGTGAGGCCCTCAGCAACTTAGCGAGATCCTGGTTCCAAATAAATTATAAAATAGGCCTGAGAGTGTAGCCTGGAGGTAGAAAACCCCTGGGTTCCATCCCATGCAATCCTCCTGTCTCAGCCTCCCAAGCGCGGGGATTACAAGCGTGCGCCACCATACACGGCTTTTTATTTTTTATTTTGAAACAGGGTCTTGAGCCAAGCGTGGTGGCACATGCTTATAATCCCAGTACTTGGGAGGCTGAGACAGGAGGATCACAGGTTTGAAGCCAGCCTCAGCAACTTAGTGAGGCTCTCAGCAACTCAGTGAGACCCTGTTTCCAAATAAAATATTAAAAAATGGATCTGAGAGTATATTCCGGAGGTAGAAAGCCTCTGGGTTCCACCCCCAGTACTGCCAAAAAAAAAAAATTTTTTTTGTTGTTGTTGATTTTTATTTTGAAACAGTGTGTGGGTAAGTTAAATCATGCACTAGCCTTGAATCTGTGATCATCCTCCTATCTCAGCCTCCCAAATACCACCACACCTGGCTCAGTTTACCCATTTCTATTAGGTATTTACCTAGAACTTTTGGATAGTAGCTTGGGAGGCTGAGACAGGAGGCTGAGACAGGGGATTACAAGCGTGCACCACCACTCCCGCCAATGTTATTTTAATCTTACTGATTTGTGGTATTTTTTTTTTTGAGGAACCCAGTTGCAAAGAGCCTCACTAGGTAGTTGAGGCTGTCCACGAACCGTGATCCTCCGGTCTCAGCCTTCTGAATGCTGGGATTACAAGCGTGCGCAAACACAGGTGTTCTGGATGTACATTGCAAATATTTTCTTCCACCCTGTGCTTCACTCTCTTAATATTTTGTTTTGATGAATATAAATTATGAATCATAATGCAGTCCAGTTTGTCAATATTTCTTTATTCTTATTTTTTAATTTTTTTGCAGGTCTGGGGATGGAATCCAGGGGCATTCAATCTCCAAGCTATACCCCCTGCCCTATTTCTTATTCTTTATTTTGAAACAGGGTCTCACTCAGTTGCAAAGGGCCTAAGTAGCTGAGGCTGTCCACAAACTACAATCCTCCTGTCTCAGCCTCCCAAATGCTGGGATTATAAGCATGCCCGGCTTAGATTAAATTCTTAATTTCAGGTATTTTTAATTATTTTGTGTGGTACTGGGTATTGAACCCAGAGTCATTCTATCTCTGAGCTACACCCCCCATCTCTCCCTCTTTTCCATTTTGACACAGGATCTCACTAAGTTGCTATACATTTGCTTTGAACCTGTGTGATCTTACTGTCTCAGCCTCCCAAGTACTGGGATTACATGTGTTTTAATTTTGTTGTTGTTGTTGTTAGTTTGAAACAAGGTGTCTCTAAACTGCTGAAGGCCTTACCAAGCTACTGAGGCTGTCTTCAAACCTGTGATCCTCCTGTCTCAACATCTTAAAAACTGAGATTACAGGCATGCGCCACCACACCCAGCTTAACTTGTTTTTTATTTCATTTTTCTTTTTCTTTTCCCTTCATGTGTAAGTGTGTGTGAGAGACAGAGAGATGTGGGTTAAACCCAGGGCCTGGCACTGCTAAGTAAATGTTCCACCACTGAGCTTTATCCCAGCCCTTCAATGTTTTTAAATTTTAGAATTCCCATTTTATTCTCTTTATTGTAGTTTCCATCCCCATCCCTTTCTCTCTTTTGCAGTGCTGGGGATCAAACCCAGGGCCTCCCGCTTGCTAGATGAGCACTCTGTCACTGCGCTCCATCCCTAGCCTTCTCTTTTGTATTTTATCTCAGTTATTTTACAGTCTGTGTCTGAGAGCAATAGTAACAGTAGATCTCTCTATGGGACTCTTGCTATGATCTGATTCCCCTCCTGGTTTTTCAGTTAATTCTCATCTCTCACATATCTGGTTATTTTTGTTGAAATATTAGAGACTTCCAGGAAGATGGTGACCGAGAAAAGCGGGGCTTAAGAGCCCCGCTAACAACCAATCTCCATTACCACAAAATCAGCGCCTTTCATAGCCAGAAAACACCATCACCAGAGAAACAAAAAAGTCACCAGGCTCCAGAGAGAAAGCGGACTGAGAACAGAGCTCAGAGCCACAGAGGAGATCCGAGGACGCAGCAGCAGCGCCATATTGCCGGCGGCAGCGGCAAATTCACCGAACGGCTACAGCAAGCCGAGGTGAGCCGCTGCGGAACAGCCAGGCAGGATTTCTCGCCGCAGGTAAAATCTAAAGCTCCCAGTGGCTGAGCTCGGCACACGCTGCAGGGATTCAGAGTGGAAATCAAAACCAAGAAGTAATACGCCAGCCTCACGGCCGAGGGCTTAGCAGCGGCGCCATATTGCCACCAGCAGCAGCAGCAGAGAATTCACCGAATCCAGTACAGCTACATCTGCGTACTCAAGAACAGTGAGTCAAATTGCGGGCCACAGAGGAGAAATCCCAGTACTGTACTCCCTGGGACTTGACCCAGTGGGGGAGGGGCGGTGGCAGAGATATCACACCATAGGAGAACGTGCAACCTGGCACCCCCCTCAGTCTAAAGCAGCCTCTATCGACTCTCTGGGTCGGAGACTCTGTGATACAACCTAGTAAAGGAGTAGTGGGGTCTGAGATACTACAGACTCGAGATCCAGAACACCTTAAGTGAAGTCATAGTGACCCAAGGGAAGAACCCAGAGAAGGCACAAACTTCCTAAATCATGGGAAAGAGGAATAATACTGGAGCAATGAATGCCCACAACCCCACAACATCAGAACCCGATAAAACTGAAAATCAGAGATTTCTAGAAGATCAAATCAAGAAAATAACTGTAGAAATAATAGAGGTGCTTCGAAAAGAACTCAGAGAGAGCCAAAAAGAGATAAAGGATGCAATTAATGAAGTAAAGGCCTCAATTCAAAGTACAAACAACCGATTAGACCACATGGAGAACAGAATCTCGCTCTTAGAAGATGATCATTCCAAAAATGAACGCATAGTTTCTAATCTAGGAAAAAATATCCGACGGCAGGAATCTGATATTGAAGAAATATGGGCCCATTTTAAGAGAGCTAACCTAAGAATAATTGGAATAGAGGAGGGAAAAGAAAGTGATACCAAAGGGATCAACAATCTCTTCAAGGAAGTAATAGCAGAAAATTTTCCAAACAAAGAGCAAGAGGTTGATACACAGGTCCAGGAAACTTATAGAACTCCCTTTAGACAGGATCGGAGAAGAGGATCCCCACGCCACATAATTGTCAAAATGACCAATGTGGAAGCCAAGCAGAGACTCTTAAAGGCAACAAAAACAAAGGGCCAAGTGACATTCAGAGGCAAACCAATTAGAATCACTCCAGACTTCCCAAACCAAGTCATGAGAGCCAGAAGGGCTTGGAGTAACATATTCCAAACTCTGAAAGAAAACAACTTCCAGCCAAAAATTTCCTACCCAGCAAAACTTTCTATCAAATTAGATGGAGAAATAAGAAGCTTCCATGACAAACAGAAACTGAAGGAATTTATGTCTTCAAAACCAGCACTAGAGAAAATAGTCAAAGAGATTAACTACAAAGAAGAAATAGGTAACACACACCAGAACCAGAGAAACAAGAGTTTCCATCAAACAGTCAACTAAGATTGGTTATCTGTGGAGATTCATTACTTATGTTAGTCTTTTACCTATCTCTAAATGGTATTGTTTGCCTTTATTGTTGTTAATTTTTAGGATTTCTAGTTGGAATATTAATATACCTTCAGATATAGCATTTGGAAATATTTTATCCCATTCTATTAGTAACTGTTAACTCTGTTCACATTGTCTTTGGATATACAATATTTTTTTTATTTTTTAGGGAGTTTGTATACTCTTCTGTTGCCTGTGCCACTGAAATCATATCCAAGAAATCACTGCCAATTTCAATGTTGTGAGGTTTTATGACCCAGATTTTCTCCTAAAAGTTTATAGTCTTAAGATTTATATTTAGGTCTTTTATCTATTTTGAGTTAATATTTGTATATGGGATTAGGTAAGGATCCAACTTTATTCTTTTCCATGTAATTATTATGTTTCAACAATATTTAGTTAAAAGATTATTATTTCCACCACCAAATGTTCATGGAAACCTTGTCAAAAATAACTTGACAATATAGGGAAGAATTTAGCTCTAGGCTTTTATTTAACTCCAATGGTTTATATATCTGCCTTTAGAATAGTACTACACTGTTTCAATTATTGTAGCTTTATATGGTTTGAAATCAGAAAATATATATCTTCTAGCTTTGTTCTTTTTTAAGATCGTTTTGGGTATCTAGAGTCCATATTCCATATTAGGATAGATTTTTTTTTCTGAAAAATAAATATATAAATATATGATAGTTTTACCTAAAAAAATAGAAAAAAAATATTCTCTGGTAAGAAAGAAAGTAAAAAGAAATATTGAAATGTTATCTTTAAGTCATCAAAAGCTTGGTATCAGACAAATGAAACTGTTATGTGAGATTATCATTTTTAATTTTGGATAAATTGCTAAAATACTAGATGTCAACCACTAAGCCAAGCATGGGAGGGAGGGATGGGGAGAGAATAGGGTGGGGATCGGGTGGGGGCTGACTGGGCGATGTGTGCATGTATGTCTACAAAAGTTTGTATCCCACTATGATGTATGAATACAGTACACCAATAAAAATAAAGAAAGAAAGAAAGAAAGAAAGAACGAAAAAAAGAAATATTAGAGATATGTATGAAAAATTATGAGGATAATTTGAAGCTCAAGGCAATGTTATTTTCCTCCAAGGTGGATTATTTTCTTCTGGCAAGCAGTAGGGGTGAAGAGCACAGAGCATCTTAATCCTATCAGGTCAAGCTGCTTTGAAGCTGGTGTACAGTCTTTGTGAGGGCAGGTCCGCTTCTGGCTCATTATCACTCCTGGGATATAAAAGTTGGCAGGGGGTGTAGGCTCCAGCTCAGGATGTTTTCCAGGGTCCCTCCTCCTGGCAGGACCTGCATTACAATCTCGCCCTTGCCCTCGGAGTCCTCAGTGAGCCTTGCTCAGCCTCTTCCCTACTTAACAGCAACTCTGGTCTCAGCAGGGGGTCAAAGGGGAAAGCTGAAACAAGTCAGGCTCACATCTCTGGGTTTCTTTTTTTTCCCCCTGGGAACTTGGCTCATTAAGTCCTTGCTGTTTGGTAGCTCCATAATTACTTTGAATACATGTTTATATATACACTGCCCACAGACCGGATTTTGTGATTATTCTAGTTTGAGGGTTGATCTGAAACAAGCTAGTCACCATTAACAGCAGTGGAAATCCTCTTTGTTCTGTAGTCCATAGAATTTATTTGACTTCCTTGAAGAATGGACATACCACAATTAATTTACTCTTTCCCCTGTTGCTGGGCATTAAAATATTTCTACGTATTCTTTCAATTAAAGACATGCTGAAATTACAACCGTGGAGTTGAATCCTTAAGTACTTAAGCGAAAATATGTATAGAGCTGTAGAATAGAATTACTGATCTTTATTTTTATTTTCCTCAAAATTTTGCTTTAAGGAGTATATAATTTTACACTTTTTTGTGGTACTGGGTTCATGAGTTTTTATTTGTGGCTTCCCTAAAATCTGTTTTTTTTTTTTTTTTGTGGTACTGGGGATGGAACCCTTCTACCTCTGGGCTACACTCCCAGACCTATTTTTTTATATATTTATTTTGGAAACAGGGTCTCTTAAGCCAGCACAGCTGGCTTCGAACCTGCGCTATCCTCCTGTCTCTGCCTCCCAAGCGCAGGGATTACGAGCATGAGCCACCACACCTGGCCTAAAATCTGTTTCTAATCTGTTTCTAATACCACCTTCCAAATATCAATGATAGAGGACTCATCTCGGTTGGATTTCTTTAAAATAAAAAAACAACTCTGTCTTGTTTCAAATGCAAAACACGTAATTGCTATATTTTTTTCACTCCTAGGAATTTTTTGATGTGTGGCCAGTTCTGATGGGCGAGGCTCCTCCCTACACTGGTCCCAGGACTCCGGATGGAAGGGTAAGTCTCTCTTTGGCCTTTTCAGTATGGACAAATGTTTAATAACGTTCAAGTGCAAGACACAGTAGATTCTGCTGAATGACATTTCTTTAACACATATATACTATCTCCTTTGGTTGTCTCTCTTGACTTATAAGAATTTTTTGCAATTTGCCAAACACTTTTATTTGCTGGAGTTTCACAGTAACCTGGTACTGTAGACCAAACAAGAATCAACATCCTCATTTCATAGTTGAGAATTCCAGACAGCCAGGAAACCTGATGGAGGATTTACCCAGCAAGGAAGCTGAAATCAGATATCTTAGAGATGGAAAGGACCAAGCTGGGCGTGGTGGTGTACACTTGTAATCCCAGTACTTGGGAGGCCGAGACAGGAAAATTGCAGGTTCGTGGCTATCCTCAACTATTTAGGCATTTGGCAACTTAGTGAGACCCTGTTTTAAAATAAAGAATAAAAATAGAACTAGGGGTGTAGCTCAATGGTTGAATGCCTCTGAGTTCAATCCCCAATACCATAAGAAAAAGAGAAAGACAGATATAAAGCCATTTTTAAATTAATTAATTAGTTAAGTTGTGTGTGTGTGGTACTGGGGATTGAACCCAGGGCATTTGACCTCTGAGCTACACCCCCCAGCTCTTTTAATTTTGAAACAGAGTTTCGCTAAATTGCTGAGGCTGTTCTCATACCTGCGATCTTCCTGTCACAGCCTCCCAAGTACTGGGATTACAGGAGTGCACCACCACGTCCAGTGGGAATGAATTTTTATATATAATCTAGACTGTTCAAATTGATAGCCAGAATGCCAGTCAGTAGATATCTTTGTTGTGTCGCAAAGGTTTAAAATTTTGTTTGTTCAAGCTGGGCATGATGGCGCATGCTTGTAATTCCTGCGCTTGGGAGGCTGAGACAGGAGGATCGCATAGGTTCAAAGCCAGCCTCAGATACTTAGTGAGGCTCTCAGCAACTTAGTGAGACCCTGTTTCCAAATAAATATAAAATAGGTCTGGGAGTATAGCCTGGAGGTAGAAAGCTTCTGGGTTCCACCCCCAGTACCACAAAAAAAAAATTTTTTTTTGTTTGTTCTTTTTTCTTTTAAGGTACTGGGGATGGAACTCAGGGGCATTCTACCTCTGAGCTATACCCCCAGCCCTATTTTTTATTCTTTATTTTGAAACAGGGTCTCACTAAGTTGCAAAGGGCCTAAGTAGTAGCTGAGGCTGTCCATGAACCTTGATCCTCTGTCTCAGCCTCCCAAATGCTGGGATTACAAGCATGTGCCACCATGCCTGGCTTTGTTTGTTCTTAAAAAAGAAAAATTGAAGCCACAGGTGTGGTAGTGCATAGCCATAGTCCCAACTACTTTAGAGGCTGAGACAGAAATATAGCAAGTTTGAGGTCAGCCAGGGAAATTTAGTGAGATCCTATCTAAACCCCCCAACAAAAAGTTTTTTTTAAAAAAAGATCTGTGTGCCAGTCGTGGTGGTGCACGCTTGTAATCCCCGCACTTGGGAGGTGGAGACAGGAGGATCACGCAGGCTCGAAGCCAGCCGTGCTGGCTTAAGAGACCCTGTTTCCAAATAAAAATATAAATATAGGTATGGGAGTGTAGCCTGGAGGTAGAAGGGTTTCCAGGAACCCCAGTACCACACACACACAAAATCTGTGCATGTAGCTCAGTGGTAGGGTGCTTGCCTTGCATGTGTGCAGCCCTGGGTTCAATCCCCAGTACCACACATTTGCACGTGCATGCACACACACACACACACACACACACACACACACACACAAATTGAATTGGTGGCTAACACTTAATAATCAATATTATTAAATGTTGACATTTTATTAAATGTCAACATTTATTAATGGCAAACATATATTAATTTATATTAATTATATCAGTTATTCCCATAAATATTTGGATTCTCAGCTTATTTTGAAAAGATGGAAGTTCAGTCAAAGCTGGACCCACAATTCCACAGGGTAAATCTGACTGGAGTTGAGTACAGCTGTGTCCTTGGAATGTGACCTGACCTCTCCAATTTACCACAGTCCCATCACTCAGAACTCCCGTACCCTTGGCCCCATGCTTTCATTTCTTTCCAGCCCCCAGCCCTCCACCCCAGGCATTTTAGGGTGTGATGTCTGGTCTCAGCAATAGCCTCAGTCTAAAGATGGGGCACAATCACTTTTGAGCTGCTGAAAAGCTATGCTTGGGATGTGGAAGTGATACAGGGCACATGAGCCTGGCACACAAATGGCTTTCCAGAGCCTGTCAAGTGACTAAATAACCTTAGCCAAAGCCTCACAGGCTTGTCTCCATCTGTGACAAGTACTTTAGAAAATCAACCTGAGGGAGGAAAGGTTTATTCCGGCTCACAGAGGAATTTCAGAGGCTTTAGCCCATGGTCACTTGGGTCTCATGCTTCTGGGCATGTGGTAAGACAGAACATCATTGCAGGGAGTGTGTGGGAAAGCATGTGCTCATCTCATGGTGTCCAGGAAGGGGAAGAGAGGAGAGGAGAGGAGAGGAGAGGAGAGGAGAGGAGAGGAGAGGAGAGGAGAGGAGAAAAGAGGAGAGGAGAGACGATATGGCTCACAGAATGTCTATTCCTCCCATTGTCCATTTCTCCCAAAGACCAGATTTCACAAATAGCAAAAATAGTAAGTGGCAGGTGGCTTTGGAACTGTATATAACATTAAGTCACAAGCAAACTGCCTTTCAGTCTTGGGAGCCAATACATCTGTACATGAACTCGGGCTTTATAGCAAAGCACTTCCAACTGCTCTGGCTGTTTACCACATGATAACTTGAACAGAGGAAGGAAAGGAAAAGAAAGTCAACATTGACTCTGAACCTTTTAAATCAAGTAATGCGTCACTGCAACTGTGTGACAGGAAGTTCCATATAGAAGCTCTTCCAGCACTACTTTCTGATGATGGTTAAATAAGGTTGCATTATGATAGACAACAGGGGTGCATTTTATGGCATGCCCCAAAGAAACAGGAGAGAAGTCCTGCACAAACCCATGTTGGCTCTCCCAAGAGATAGGGCAGTCAGCTTTTGTATCCCCCCCCCCTTTTTTTATTTTGCGGTACTGGGGATGAAACCCAGGGGCATTCTACCTCTGAGCTATACCCCCGGCCCTATTTTTTATTCTTTATTTTAAAACAGAGTCTCGCAGAGTTGCAAAGGGCCTCACTAAGTAGTAGGGTGAGGCTGTCCGCAAACCTCAATCATCCTGTCTCAGCTTCCCGAATGCTGGGATTTACAAGCGTGTGTCACCACACCCAGAGTATTTTGCCCTTTTAACAAGGGAAAAGGCATATAACTATGTTCAGGAATTAGCAGAAACTGTCGTATAGCTGTTCATTTCAGAGGACAAAGTGAATGTGATTGGTCCTGTTGTAGCTGGATCAGCAGACTTGAAAACTGAACTAAATCAAAGATTTTAAGTTAGTTGACATATCCTACGGTGATGAAAATGGATTCATCCCCCACTGAGTTCCTCTCCAGCTTGGAACTCATCCAAAAGAAGAAATGAATAGGTAATACTTTGATGGGATCAGCCAAAGCAGGGGCAAGTACTGTTTTGGAATTGAAGATGGGCAGGGCTTTGGAAACGGGGGCTGTAGAGATTCTGACAGTCCTGGAAAATCTGGATGTATTGAAATATGTTCTTCATTGCTGAGGCACAGAAAAAAGTAAAATTCTTTAAATGCAGAACAAGAGAAGGACAAATCGCATTTCACAAAGAGGCAGGGTGGAACATGAGCTGATTGAGAGCGTGGCCCTTTTGGCGTGGTTTGCTAACCTTCCTTCAGAGCTATGTTGAAAACTGTCACAGCCCTGTCACAAAGAAGGACCCCAGTTTATGGAAGGTTGTAGTAGAATCAGAAGCATTTTGTAGCACTGAGTAGACTTCTAGGGAAAGGAATACCAAGGAGGATCTGATCATGTTTTTACCTTGATGACTAAGTAGTCTACATGAGTATGGCGACATTTGCTTCCTCTCCCCCTCCTCACCTGAGGAGCAGACCCGTAGAGGAATCCCCACAGATCCCTGCTTTCCCATCAGGACATTTCCGGGACTTCAGCCATGAGCATTGGCTATTGAGAAGGAAAGAGAAACAAAACCCAGCCCAACCCTACACTGGTTGGCCATAGTGCAGCCCAGCAGTCTACAATGAAGATCCTAAATGCCACTTTGGAATAATTGTTTAAAAATGTAAAGAACCTCAATTTTTACCTTTACTCAATGGTAAAATTGGTCGTGCTTATATCTTATGAAAAAATGTGGTTTTTTTATCTTTGTGCATAGAAGAAAAAATACTTTTATCTGCTGTAAGCCTTAAAAAGTTAATAGAAGCCGGGTGTGGTGGCTCACACTTGTAATCCCAGCATTTGGGAGGCTGAGCTAGGAGGACCACGGTTCAAGGACAGTCTCAGCTACTTAGTGAGGCTCTTTGCAACTCAGTGAGACTTTGTTTCAAAATAAAGAGTAAAAAATAGGGCTGGGGTGTAGCTTGGATATAGAAGGCCCCTGAGTTCCATCCCTAGTACTGCAAAAAAAAAAAAAAAAAAAGTTAATAGAAATCTCAGCTTGGTGGCACAACCTTGTAATTCTAGTACTTGGGAGGCTGAGAAAGGAGGATTGTGGGTCCATGGCCAGCCTCAGCTATTTAATGAGGCCCTCCACAACTTAGTGAGACCCTGTTACAAAATAAAGAGTTAAAAATAGGGCTGGGGTGTAGCTCAGACGTAGAATGCCCCTGGGTTGAATCCATTGTACCACATACACACAAAAAAAAGTTAATAGAAGCTGAGCATAATGGCACATGCCTGTAATCTCAGTACTTGGGAGGCTGAGACAGGAGGATCACAGATTGGAAGCCAGCCTCAGCAACTTAGCAAGATGATTAGCAGCTGAGACCCTGTTACAAAATTAAAAATAAAATAGGGCTGGGGGTATAGCTCCAAGGTAGGATATCTCTGAGTTCAATCCCTAGTAACACACACACACACACACACACACACACACACACACACACACACACACACACTTAATAGAAGTAAACTTATTTTCAAGTTAGTTTTGTCAGCAGGGTGTGGTGGCACGCACCTGTGATTTCAGGATTTGGGAGACAGACTCAAGTTTGAGAATAGCTTCAGCGATGTAGCGGGACTCTCAATAACCTAGTGAGACCCTGCTTCAAAAAAAAACAAAAAATAGCTGGATGTGATGGTGTGCATCTTTAATCCTAGTACTTGGGAGGTTGAGATAGGAGGATTACAGGTTTGAGGATAGGAGGATAGCCTCAGAAAGTAGTGAGACACTCATCAATCTAGTGAGATCCTGTTTCAGAATAAAAATAAAAAATAGGGCTGGGGGTGCAGCTCAGAGGCAGAATGCCCTGGATTCAATCTCAGTACCACACACACACAAAAAAAAAAAAAAGGCTGGGGGTATATAGCTTAGAGATAGAATGCCCCTGGGTTCAATCCCCAGACCCTAAAAAATTTCTTTACTATAAATTAAATATAAATAAGAAGACTTTTTATCCCAAAAGCCTTTCTCATCTCAGGTAGCCAGCACTTAGTCCTTGCAAGAGGATGACGCATAAGGCTGTGATGGGAAAGGCCCTGGTCTAGGAGTCAGGGGCCTTGGGTTTGTGGGATGAGGCTGGCCACATAACCCCTCGGGCCCTTGGCTTTCCCACACACTCCGTGTTATCCATGAGCTCATCCTCAAAGTCAGTTCCAGGTCCAGGACACAGCCAAGACAGCAACACGCATAGGCCTGTGCTGGGACCAGGCACAGACGTATAGGACCGGCCAGAGGTGGATCTTCTGGGAAACACATACATGTGTGAGTCCATGTGGGCGGAAGCCTGGATTCTAGCCCCCGCTCCACCAGCTAGTTGTGCGGCCTGAAATGAACTCCCAGAAGCCTCGCCTTCTTCACCAACCTCGTAGAGCTGTGGTAACCAAGGCCACGCCCACGTGGGCGCACAGCGGGCACTCCCGTGTGTAACCACGGCTAGCCCATTTGAGCCTCACTATTTGCCACACACATTACCTGGGCTATGACATTTATTCTTTTCAACAAGTTAATGAAGGAAATTTCCTTATTTTCCCCATTAGACAGTTGAGATCATTGAGATTCCAAGGTCAAATCATTGGCACAAATTCTAACCCAGGGTGCTTTTCTCTTTGGTACTTGTCAAAGCTGCCATGCCTTTTATCGTCCTGTTTGCCTCCGAACCTGACTCTTATGCTTTATGTGCCCCATTCTTTTTTATTTTAAGATTCTGACCAATAAGCCTTCCCAAAACTTAGGTCTAAAATTCCATGATAGCAGCTATATCTTACTTTGTCTCCTTTTAAAAATAAAATGGTATGTACATGGGTTTTTTTGTTACTAGGGATAAAACCCAGGGGCATTCTACCTCTGAGCTGTATCCTCAGCCCTATTTTATTTTTGCTTTGAAACAGGTGTCACTAAGTTGGTGAAAGCCTCACTGAGTGGCAGAGACTGGCCTCCAACCTGTAAGCCTTCTGAATCAGTCTCTTATGTACTGAAATTACTGGCATGTGCCGCCATGCTGAGCTATGTATGTGTCTTAATTATTAAAAAGTTAAAAGCCGGGTGTGGGGGTGCATGCTTGTAATCCCAATACTTGGGAGGCTGAGACAAGAGGATCGCAGGTTCAAGGCCAGCCTCAGCTACTTAGTGAGGCCCTCTGCAATTTAGTGAGACCCAGCTCCAAAATAAAGAATAAAATATAGTAGAACGCCTCTGGTTTCCATCTCTAGTACCTCCAAAAAAAAAAAGTTATAAATAGGCCAATTTAGGCTTCCTAGGGGGGAAAAAAAGTACTAGTTTTAAAACTGCTGGAGAAAAAACAAACAAAGAACACCTATGTTTTCATGCGCCACGATTTGGCTACAGCTATGGGGTGGCTCCTTGAGAGGTCCTCTGTCACAGTGTTAGGCTGCGGAGTGAAAGTAACAAAGGTGCTCTTGATGGCCGGTTTTGCTTTTCCAGCCTGCAGTGATTAAGACCTGAATGTGGCCTTGAAGGCAACGGACTAAGCTCAGCGTGTAGAAAAAGCCCTCTTTACCACAAGCATACTGACTTTTTGTTGCTTTTTCTGAAAGCAATTGATTCTACCTTGGGCTTCAAAATTTTCCATTTTTTTCTAGAGAGTCTTGTGGTGACTCCTGGTAGGGCAGCCTGCCAGGAGCAGGAGCCTCGGGCTTGCCAGGGAGTGGAGCACATACCTGGCAGCCAGGCTGAGCGCAGATGGCCCAAGGGCAAGAAGGGAAGTGGCCAAGAAGCTTCCGGAACTCCATGTCCTCCTTTCCTCAGGGCGGAAACAGTTTCACCAAACTTTCAGAAGATAATGTGACCATCCTTGCTTTTTAGATTCACTTACAGGTTACAACTTCACTATTTTAAAATGTTTTGGGCTGGGGTATAGCTCTGCAGTGGAGCAGCTTTCATCCCCAGCACTGGGGAAAAAAAAAAAAAAACACTCTTTAAAAAATCTGTTTATATTTATTGAAAAAGTAATACATGGGCACAATGAAAAACTCACATCAAGGCCGGGCGTGGTGGCACATGCTTGTAATCCCCACGCTTGGTAGGCAGAGACAGGAGGATCGCGCAGGTTCGAAGCCAGCCTCTCTGGCTTAAGAGACCCTGTTTCTAAATAAAAAAGTATAAAAAAAAATAGATCTGGGAGTGTAGCCTGGAGGTAGAAGGGCTTCCAGGAACCCCAGTACCACCAAAAAACAAACAAACAAAAACAACCTAACATCATTCAAATTAAAACTCTTCTTCCTCCTTGTCAGCCTCGCCAAGGCAGCCACAGTTATCCATCCATCTTTCCAGAAATGTCTGTGGATATCCAGAAGTATACATATTCCACCACCCCCAGCAAATGTGTGACTGTGTGTGTGTGTGTTACTGGGGATTGAACCCAGGGGCATTCTACCTCCAAGCTATAGCTCCAGTTCTATCATTATTATTTTTTCTTTTGAAACAGTCTCACTAGGTTGATGAGAGTCTCACTACTTACTGAGGCTGTCCTCAAACCTGTTGAGATCCTCCTGTCTCAGCCTCCCAAATTCTAGGTGAATAGTTGAAAATAGAGCTAAGGGGTTTAGGAGGGAGGTAAAAATACCAACCAGGTTATCAGAGACCGCTGTTTTATTAGGCCCCGACCCTAGTACCCACTGGGGAGTCAGCCGGCCATGGGATGGGCCACGCGTCTGGAGAGTTGCACATAGTCCTGACAGGCCGGCTGAGTCACGTGGCAGATTGGAGGCGCCGATGTTTTATAGGCATGCCGATTCTCTCGCGACATCTGTAGTCTCGCGATGTTTGGAGTCTCAAGGCACCTGGATTCTCGCGATATCTCCGCTTCTGGCTTCTGGGGTTTCGCTGCGAGATCATGCGGGGGAGGGACCCAACTTATCACTAGGGTTACAGGTGCATGTTACTATGCCTGGCCCATGCCACTCTATGCTGTGTCTAGCTTTCCTCACTAACCTGCTACTCACTTGACAACTTTCACTCTCAGCACAGGCCCAACTTTCTCACTGAAAACATATAAAGTATGTTTTCATTCCCCAGATTCCAGCATGGACAGTCCACCGTTCATCATTGTTTGACTTAAATTTTATTTATTTATTCTACTTTGTGTGTGTGTGTGTGTGTGTGTGCGTGTCTGTCTGTCTGTGTGAGATTGAACCAAGGGGCATTGTACCTCCAAGATACACTCCCACTCCTATTTATTTTTTTATTTAGAAACCTTGAACCTGCCGGGCGTGATGGCGCACGCTTGTAATCCCCGTGCTTGGGAGGCGGAGACAGGAGGATCGCGCAGGTTCGAAGCCAGCCTCGCTGGCGGAAGAGACCTTGTTTCAAAAATATAAAATAGGTCTGGGAGTGTAGCCTGGAGGTAGAAGGGCTTCCAGGAACCCCAGTACCACCAAAAAAAAAAAAAAGAAAAAGAAAGAAAGAAACCTTGAACCTGTGATCCTCCTGTCAGTGCCCTACCACACCCAGCTACAAGATTTTTATTTTATGATGATGGTAAAAAGTGATATGCATTCAGTTGAAACTGTCCTTGGAATTTGGATTTTTTCCTGGGCTAGATGCTAGGCAGCAGTAGTGAGGCGTAGCTCCCAGCCAGCCACACACCCACGAGGTGAACCACGGGCACTGTGCTGCCAAGCCAGGCTGGTAGGAGTACTAAATGCATTTCCAACTTACACTATTTCCAACTGAAAATAGTACTATTTACAAATGTGCATCACCTCGCCTGGCTCTGACAATGGGTTTATTGCGATTTAACCCTATCATAAATTGAGGA
Source organism: Muscardinus avellanarius (assembly GCF_963383645.1). NCBI lineage: Eukaryota > Metazoa > Chordata > Mammalia > Rodentia > Gliridae > Muscardinus > Muscardinus avellanarius. The sequence continues at coordinate 32,506,220 of NC_137793.1, read as the reverse complement.
GCATTCCTACTGTGTGTGTGTGTGTGTGTGTGTGTGTGTGTGTGCGCGCGCGCGTGTGTGGTACTAGGGATGGAACCCAGGGGTATTCTACCTCCGAGCTACACCCCAGCCCCATTTTTATTCTTTATTTTGAATCAGGGTCTCATTGAGTTGCAAAGGCCTCACTAAGTAGCTGAGGCTGTCCGTGAACCGCGATCCTCCTGTCTCAGCCTCCCGAATGCTGGGATTACAGGTGTGCGCCACCATGCCTGGCTTCATACTCAATTTTATTTAACCACTTTCCTATATGACAGATATGGAGTTGTCTCCAGGCTTTTTAAAGCAGTGTGGTCAAGACCCCTGGAGGGACAAACAACACTTTTATCCATACCGGAGAGCGTATCTGTAGGATCCATGATCGCATGTGTAATTACTCAGTCAAAGAAATACGCATTTTAATCCTGGAGAGCCAGGTGTGGTGGCGCAGACCTGTAATCTCAGTATTTGGGTGACTGAGACAGGAGGATTGCAGGTTCAAGGACAGCCTCAGTAAGTAGTGAGGCTGTCATCAATCTAGCGAGGCCCTGTTTCAAAATAAAAATAAAATAGGGCTGAGGGTATAGCTCAGAGGTAGAATGTCTCTGGGTTCAATCCCCAGTACACACACACACACACACACACACACACACACACACACACACAGATTAATTCTGGAGAGATATTGCTAACTACTCAACTACAATCTTAGGCTCCTACCTACAAGGACTTTAGAGATTATCAAATCTTTTTTTTAATCCTCCAGTTGCCCTTAGAACAGTAGAGTTGGCAGCAGCTGCCTGAACCAGGAGATACTAGGAGAGGAGGAGATCGGTAAAGGGAGTCAAAGAACCGAGAGAGCCAGGCGTGGTGGCGCACACTTGTCATCCCAGCATTTGAGAGGCTGAGGCAGGAGGATGGCAGTTCAAGGACAGCCTCATCTACTTAGTGAGGCCCTCTGCAATTCAATGAGACCGTGTTTCAAAGTAAATAATAAAAAAAAATAGGGCTGAAATAGGGCTGGGGTGTAGTTTGAAGGGAGAATGCCCCTGGGTTCCATGGTTCCATCTCTAATACTGCCATAAATAAATAAAAAGAACCGTGAGAGCTGAACAAACTCCTTGTATCCAACTCTGCTCCCATTAGAGCTTTATATGATTAGATTCTATGCTTTGGAGATAGAGGTTGATACTGGTATGACTTTATGGCTGGGAAAACTGAGGACCAGAGAGCATCCATAATACAACAGAGACAGCCAGGCGTGGTGGCACACACTTGTAATCTCAGTACTTGGGAGGCTGAGACAGGAGGATCCCAGGTTTGGGGTCTCACAGGTTTGGGGTCAGCCTCAACAATTTAGTGAGGTCCTCTGCAACATAGCGAGACCCTGTTTCAAAATAAAGAATAAAAGAGTTTGGAGGTAAAATACCCCTGAATTCAATCCCCAGTACCACAAAATTAATTAATTATATAAAGATTAAAAAGGCCTGGGGGAGTATAGCTTAGAGATAGAATGTACCTGGGTTCAGTCGCCAGTACAATCATCATCAACAGACCTAATCTAACTTGGTCAGATTGCCATTTTAAAAAGTTGCTGAGCCGTGACTCCCAATCCACAGATTGTTACCTCAGTGTGGAATGGTAACAAGCAGCTTGCAGTCTGGCACCCATCCAGGTACCACACTCAGGAGCCCTGTGCTAGGTGGGAGTGATGTGGATAGTCCAGTACTATTTTAAGCTAAGTACCTTAAGCAATGTCGCCAGAAGAGCACCCGGGGTCAAGGGCCAAGGTCCTGGTTGTGGCTCACTGTCTTTCTCCAAGTCCTTTTCTCCCTCTGCATCTAAGTTTTCCACTTGTAAAATAATGCTACCCTGCCCGACGCACCCGGTCATGCAGGGGCCTGCTAAGATCATGGAACTTTTCCTTCAGAGCTGGGGGAATGAAGCCACCTGCCAATACCCAGGTGCATGCTAGGGGTCCCAGAATTGAACGGGTCTACTTTAAGAGAATGGGAGGCATAAATGCAAGGAGGAGAGAGGAGGTGGAAAGTTAGTTTCCAGGCTTGAGGTATTATTGGGAAGGTAGGTCTTGAAGAAATAAGATAGCAAAGAATGCAGCTGGTGATAGGTGTGAAGAAGAAAAGGGGCGGTGGCCATAGAGCCCTTCTCGGCATGGGCTTGACTGTGATGCCAAGCCTTGCTATTTTTAGACTCTTAGCAGTCATTTTCTCCTTGTACTCCACTTCCAGATCCCCTAGGAAAACTCCCCATCCCTTTTCCTAGTCCCAGGTCCTAGCCCCCTCCCTGCCTGACCACCATCACCTGGTTCTACAGAAGAGCACCCTGAATCCTTCAGGGAGCCAGGGACAATGATCCGTAGAAGCAGTGAGGCACACCCACTCTTACAGGGAGGTATGAGCAAGCTTGGCGTTTCCCGAAAACCCCAGGGCAGGTGACAGTCCAGAACAAGGTCTGAGAGTCTAATACTTTCATGCCTTAGGCATGTAATAAATTTATCTGTGTTCTTAACAATATATATCTATAGAGAGAACAAGATCTGTCTCATGATTATACTATTGTTAAAATTCTGTCTCTTTTAGCCAGGTGTGGAGGTACACGCTTGTAATCCCAGTACCTGGGAGGCTGAGACACAAGGATCACAGGTTCGAAGCCAGCCTCAGCAACTTAGCGAGTCACTCTGCAACTTAGTGAGATCCGGTTTCAAAATAAGAAATAAAATTGGGTTAGGAGTATAACTTGAAGGTAGAATGCCTCTGTTCAATCCCTAATGTTACGGTTTGAGAATTATGTTATGGTTTTGGGGAAACTGTCCCTGAGAACCCCTGTTAGGGTTCCAGACACAATTTCCCTCAAAACACACACAAAAAAACCACAAAAACAGAAAAACCATGGGTTCTTGTCCTGAGCTAAGGATAAGTACACATTAGCCTGGACTCTTGCTGAAGATTTAAAGGAGTTTATTAAAAAGATAGAAATACAGAAGGCAGTTGCAGCCCCATGCCATGCCATTCTTGAATGGCATGGGGGGTGGTTCAAGTGAATGCCCCACCAAAGAGACAACATGTGGACCAGACCTTTTACACCCATGGCCTCCATCTTGTTTACATAATTCTGACATCCCTGTATGTTCCTCCTTGGCAAGGTGCCTCCTTTCACGAAGGTCAACCCCTCCTCCCATCCTAGCTAGATTATCCAATTATTATGTAAACCTGTCTTTAGAACGAGGATGAGGAAGTCCTAGTTCCCCTCTCCTATAGACTTGCTAATTACCTTTAGCTAGGTTAATTTAAGTTTCAATAGCTGTTTGCTTCCTGGCTGAAATCAACACCAACCAAGTCTTTCTTTCCCCAGGTCTTGCCATTTTGACACAATTATTTTTGAAATATATCTATTAATAATCAGAGCTTTCTCAAATCTTCCCAAGCCATTCCCAATACTGGTACACCTAATGCAAAAAAAAAAAAATCTGTTGACATTTTTTTTTCTGTACTAAAAATGGAACCCAGGGGCATTCTACCTCTGAACTACACCCCTGGCCCTAAGTTTTATTCTTTATTTTGAAACAGGGTCTCACTGAGTTGCAAAGGGTTTCACTAAGTAGCAGCTGAGGCTGTCTGCAAACTGTGATTCTTCTGTCTCAGCCTTCCAAATGCTGAGATTACAAGCATGTGCCACCACGCCCAGTTTGTCTCACACTCTTGATGTTATTAATGTATAATATTTTTTATCTCTTTTGCCAGGAAATTAACTTTTACAAGGTCATTGACTATATCCTGCATGGAAAAGAAGACATCAAAGTAATCCCGTAAGTTTCATCTCAAAACATGCAGAATCGCAGGCGCATTATCAATGTCCATAGGGTGCTCATTCCAAGGTGAACGTAACCAAACCCAACGCAGCCAGTCCGTGGCTAGAGGCAGAGACAGCAGTAGGAGGCAGCGTGGAGCAGCAGAGACTGACAAAGGCTAGCGATGGGGCCCCAACAAGGGAGACACTTGATTAACGCTGCAGTACACTGGATTGCGAATCAGGCATTCTGAATCCCAGCCTCGCAGCCAGTGTTAATAAGTGGCCTTGATGACCTCAGTTTTCCACTTGTACAATGAGACTGTGGAACCAGATCAGGGCTTTTCAATGTTGTCTGTGGAGCTATTTCTGGGGTCCAAGAAACGGGCCAAAGAGAAGCAAGGAGCTAGCAAAGAAAGTGACTCAGCCTCCAAGGGAAGTTTATTCTCCAATGTCTTCTTCAAATGTGATCAACAAGGATAATGGAAAGAATTCTGTAGAAGCTGCCTGTAGGTACCTGGGACTCACAGACCACTTTAAGAGTGGATAGTGAGCTGGGCGTGGTGGCGCATGCTTGTAATCCCTGCGCTTGGGAGGCGGAGACAGGAGGATTGGCGCAGGTTCGAAGCCAGCCTCACTGGCTTAAGAGACCCTGTTTCCAAAAATAAAAAATATAAATTAGGTCTGGGAGTGTAGCCCGGAGGTAGAAGGGCTTCCAGGAACCCTGGTACCACACACACAAAAAAAGTGGATGGTGGCAAATATTTTTATTATAGGTTCAAACTCTTGGTCAGCAGAACATTCTCAGAAAGCTTTGTTTTCTTCTTATCTGAATCCTCTCCTGGCTCCAGGACTCCTTGATGCTGCACTCAGGCTCTGTGTCAGTCACACCTCAGTTTCCTTCCCCAGAGCATTTTGATCCATCCACCTGCAGGGATTTACTGGGCTGTGCTGCCCCCCTCCTCAAACAGTGGGTGTGATAGGAAATGCGGATTCGCTTAGTGAGGCCCTCTGCAACTTACTGAGACCGTTTCATATAAAGAATAGAAAATAGGGTTGGGGTGTAGCTCGAAGGTAGAATACCCCTGGGTTCAATCCCCAGTTCTGAAAAAAAAAAGAGAAAGAAAGAAAGAAAAAGATGGAAGGAAGGAAGGAAGGATAGAAGGAATGTGGATTCCATTTGGTCACCAGGACAGAAATTCTAATGATCCTTGTAACTCTGATAAGCAAGTCCTCAGATTTATCTTTTGCTAGTTGAGGGTGAGAAGTTGTCAAGTTTCAATCCTGCTTGCCGGATCCTCTGATTCTTTTCTAAGCTTCTCTTGCACACACCTTTTCAAATGCACACTCTTTAACCATTCTATCTTAACCCCTTTTCAAGAATTCATTACCATATACAAATATATATATATATATTGAACCCAGGGGCATTCTGCTCTGAGTTACACTACCAGCCCATTTTATTTATTTTTCTCTGAAACAGAGTCTCACTAAGTTACTAAGAGCTTCACTATGTTGCTGAGACTGGCCTGAACCATGATGCTCCTGTCTCAGCCTTGGATTACCCGCATGTGCCACCATACCCAGCTTCATAATCTGCCTTTTAAATGACACAGCTCACACTTTCTCCCAATGCCTTAGACTGCTTGTCAAGCATCACATAAGTAACCCTTGTTAAGCTTTTTAAAATGTAGCATTCTGTTTCTAATACAAATTTTTAGTCTGCCAGAATAGATCAGGCTATGCTTTGGTAAGGAGTCCTTGCAACCTTAGTGATAGAAAAAAACAAAGTTCTACTGTACCATGCAGGTATTGTTACAGGAGGGAGGAACTGTCACTGTTCCTGCTGCTCCACAAACACTCCAGTCAAATTGGCAGGAAAATAGGTTTTATTCAAAGCCCTCTGGGAGGGAAGATGGTGGTAACTTTATGTTTCAAATCACCATCTTCCTGGAGATTCAGGGATGCAAACAATTCCTAGAAGAGGCGCAAAGAGGGCAAAAGGCAGGAAATATACACACACAGATGTAGACAGCCAGAGAGCTGTCAGCTTTGGCCTCCCTGGCGTCAGTCGGGCCGGCAGTGGAGGCAGCCCTTCCCTTCAGCCTTTACTCTCAGTATGAGGAAGTGCCGAAACAGAAGTTCAGAAATGAAAACAATTCGGAGCTTTAATTCTCAGTATGAGGAAGCCGTCCTTAATTTCAGAGGGAGTCTGTCTCACTGCTGCACTGCCGATTAGTGGGTGTGGTTGGGATTATGATGCAAGGATTGCGGCCAGCCAGGGGACTAAGCAGATAAGGCAACTGTCATTTTGAGCCTGGAAAGGCTGACTAACATCCCCAGAGAAAAGAGAGAACATGGGTAGACAGACACAGGCGTGTAAAATGCCCATCTGAAGGTGACACTGTCACTTCCACTCAGGTTTTAGTGGCCAAAACTAGTCCCGTGACCATACTTTACTTCCAATGGATAGGGCACGCAACACAACCGTGTGCCCAGGATATTGACAAGCAGTCCTACTGGGTGCCACAGTATATGCTGTCCAAAATAACAGCGGGGAAAATTGAATAGCAAATCAAACCGGTAGATAGTTAATCAAACCAATGGGAGGCCAAATAAAAGTTTGGAAAGAACATAGAGCAGGTAGTTAAAATAGAAAGTAAATGTAAAAATTGTGTTTAAATCCAAATTTCTTTAAAGAAACTAGATGTTCCAGTTAGATAACAAAGATTGACAAACTAGATAAGAAACATGTCTATATTTCATTAATTCTAAGATGCATAGGCTCTTACTTTTTTGACACTTCTGAAGCAGAATTAATGATATTGTACAATTTCTGTCAGCTGCACAGCAGTCATGATGTTATCTTTGCTTGCCTCCGTGTGAACTTGGTCATAGCCATTTATATTAAAACTTCATTTGATTTATGTAGACCAACAATTACTGGATGCTCTCCATATGGAATTTAAAGTAACTGAAAGAGATTATTTTATGAACCCAGTGCAATGGAGCCATCTAACTCATAGGCAGGAGCGTTGAAAGTTTAAGGTCAGCCGGGCGTGGTGGCGCACGCTTGTAATCCCCGCGCTTGGGAGGCGGAGACAGGAGGATCGCGCAGGTTCGAAGCCAGCCGCACTGGCGTAAGAGACAGTGTTTCAAAAAAATATATAAAATAGGTCTGGGAGTGGAGCCCGGAGGTAGAAGGGATTCCATGAACCCTAGTACCACCAAAAAAAAAAAAAAAAAAAAAAAAAGAAAGTTTAAGGTCAGCCTCCGCAACTTATCGAGATCCTATTTCAAAATAAAAAAAGTGGGGCATGGTGGTGCATGCTTATAATCCTAGTACTCGGGAGGCTGAGACAGGAGGTTCGTAGGTTCAAGGACAGCCTCAGCAAGTAGTGAGACTCTCATCAACCTAGCAAGCCCCTGTTTCAAAATAAAAAAAATGAAATAGGGCTGGAGGTATAGCTTGGAGGTAGGATGCCCCTGGGTTCAACCCCCAGTAACACACACACACACACACACACACACACACACACATAGTGTGATAGAGATAAAGAATGCTGTTGATATAATTAAATATTGCAAGTAATAAAAGCATTGCAATGCAACTTAATTGGAAGCAGTTTATCATTCTCAGTTGCACTAAAATAGTTCAATGAAATACTATATATTACAAGAGACATATCTGAAAGATAATAACACAGATAAGTTTTTTGTTTTTTTTTCTTCAGTGCTAAAAATTGGACATTGGACCCAGGGCATACTCAGGCATACCCTGAGCTACATCTAGCAGCACCAACAGAGAAGTTGAAAGTGAAAGATTAAAAATTGACATGCCATATGAATTTTAATCAAAAGAAAACTTGTGTAGCTATCTTATGCTCTGTGTGTGTGTGCTTGTGCACTAAGGATTAAACTCAGGGCCTTGTTAATGCTCTACCACGAGCTACACCCTCAGCTCTGGTGTACCTTTATTAGTTTCACATAAAAATAGATGTCATATTAGAGAACATTAGCACATCCAGGCATAGCGGCACACACCTGAAATCTTAGTACTTGGGAGGCTGAGACAGGAGGGTCACAGGTTTGAGGCCAGCATCAGGTACTTGCCCGGGCCCACAATAACTTAGCAAGACCTTATTTCCAAATTAAAAATAATAAAATAGAGCTGGAGATATAAATTAGAGGTATAATACCACTGGATTCAGTCCCTAGTACCACACACACATATACTAAGGAACAAACAGTAGTACAGATAAAGATAGTCGCTTCTTAATGATAAAGGGATTGATTCACCTTGATGTTACAGGATGATATTACAATTCTGACCTCAAAAAAAAAAAAAACTGACCAAAATGGAAAAATATAGAGACAAACTGATAGAACAGCAAATGTAGTATACGATACTTGAATACTCCAGTTAAAACACAACCTAAGCTGTGTGTGGCAGTGCACACCTATAACTGGAATATTTGGGATGGTGAGAAAGACAGATCACAGGTTTGAGTCCAATGTCAGCAGCTCAGTAAGATTCGGTTTAAAAATTAAAAATTAAAAAAGGAAGGTGGGCGTGGTGGGACACACCTATAATCCCAGTTATCAGCAGGCTAGGTCAGCCTCAGCCCTCAGCAACTTGGTGTGACCCTGTTTCAGAAATAAAGTAGAAATAGGGCTAGGGGTGTATCTCGGAGGTAGAATTCCTGGGGGTCAAATCCCCAGTACTACAAAAATAAATAAATAAGTAAGTAAATATGTAAATAAATAACTAACAATTTAAGAAGGGCTGGAGATGTTGCTCAAAGATAGAATGTGCCTGGGCTCAATCCCTAGTACCTAACAAAACAAAACAAAAATAACCTAATGGATATTTAGAGAATACTGCTTTCCGCTTTCCAAAGTATAGAAAAGTCTTTTTTTTACACATACGTGCAACATTTGTTATAATTGGTCATATGCTGGTCCATAAAGAAAACTTTAATAATTTTCTGCATGATTGAAATCATGCAGAAAATATCCTTTGGTCACAATAAAACCAATTACAAAAACTAATCAGAAATTCTCATTTACTTGGAAACTAGGAAATACTTTTCTGGGGAAAAAGCAAGCCTCCAAATAATGCATGGGTTTAAAAAAATCAATTAATAGAAATTAGAAGATATTGTGAAATGAAAATAATAAAAACACTACATATTAAAACCTGTGGCATATAGTAAAATTGTATTCAAGGTAAAATATACAGCCTTAAATACACATGGTAGAAATGGATAGGAGCTGAAAAAGTAATGAGCTAAGTGTCCATCTGGATTAGACAAGATCCAGCAGGAAACAGGCATCACATTCAAATTGGGACAATTCACGGAGGGTCTGCTTACAAAGGGCAAGTCCTGTAGGTGTGGGTGGAGAGGGAAATGTGCTAATGGTACTGCAGTTGTTACGATATTTGGCTCCAAAAGGCGAATTGCAGAACCTGGAAGAAGAGTCTGGTGAGCAGACCACCCTCACAGAAGCACTGGCCTATAGAAATGGAATTTGGCCAGTTCAAAGCAGCCTTGCCAGGGATTCACTATTCTGCCTCTCTCCTTTCTAGATAGGTTTTCTTATTGGCCAAAATCAACCAGAAGCTGGAGGGCCAGAAGCCCTGTTTATATGGTCCATACAAGTAGGCCTGCTGAGAGAGTAGGTGGAGGGTAGGTCTGGAGGGCAGATGGAAGCTCTTTATTACATCATCTCAGTACATCAGAAACAAGCAAAAACCAAACCCAACAAGTCTCAAAGATGAATAAAAATGACAAAACTCAGATGAACGAAAGTAGAAAACGTGGGGAGCCATTAAGGCTTTCCCCTAGATTAATGTTTCTGACTCAGCTGACTGTCCTTCACCCAGAGTCAACAAGGTTTGGGGTCATGGAAAGTTCAGAGTAAAAGGTCTGGGAGAGGATCAGATGGTGACGGCACGAGGGTACTGATTAACCTATCTGTAATGTACGTGCTTTGGATTGGTCTTTATTGTATTCTGGTGGTGGTAGCATGAGGATATTGATTGACCTGTAACTGTATAAATACCTCTGGAAAAAACAAACCCAGCACTGGGGCAATAGAGAATACTGACCCAGGATTAGTTGTCGACCAGTAGAGATATTGACCCAGGAGCAGGGGTCGGCCAGTAGAGATAGTAGGCTGTCCCCCCGTGTTAAAAGTAAAATTAAATATTCTGAGAATCAAATTCTTAGAGTTAAATTCTTCATCCTCAGGCCTTTCTTCAGAACCCGTACTTTTGTCTGCTGGCTCTGGCAGGTGGTGGCCCATATGGGGAAATTCTGAAACAGGATCCCATGAAGGACACTGCTGAATAGAAAAAGAGCACGCTCAAAAACTTTTGTTGGCAGTGAAACGTGGGAATTGTAATATATAATAGGTCACGAAAGAAGATGCTTTGTGCTAGAGAAACAAAGACAGAAAATGAAGAAAGAAACTAAGGTAGAAAACGAAGGCGCCTAACATAAGAGTTGTAAAAATTTAATGGGGCAAAAAATGTTGTAATACACAATGGGTCAAAAAATTAGTTTTTTGGGTTTTGTATATATGTTAAGAGATATGCCTTGTGCTACGGAAACTAAGACAAAAAACGAAGGCACTTTGCCTTCACTCTTTAATGTAGCATTTGCTTAACAAAGTGTTGAAAAACTCAGATCTTTATCTTTAATATCACTGCTTCAGGCAGCTATAAATCGGGCTACAGAAAACAGAGAAGATACTAGGGGATTCAGAGTTTTCCTGGTTACTGAAGACCCTGATGGTTAAGGAAGTGTTATTAGATTTCTTAAATGCTGACAAAACTGGGTCAAGGAGGTGTTATTAATTTCTTGAATGCTGACAAAACTGGTCGCACAGCAGCAGAAGTAGAAGACTCTTGGGTTAATGATGATGGCTGAAACATGGACTTACATTCCAGATCATCCCATACTTCACTCAGCTGGGAACAACGGGAGATCACTGTCTTCAGCAATAACTCACGATGGGTGGGACTTCTTGCTTTAAATTTTACACCCATTGTGGGAACTTTTGGTTATACTGGACAAAGAACTGGTAAAAATGTCAAGTTATTTTGGATGGAGAATTGATAGTACAAAGACTGATAGTAACTGTATTTTGGACAAAGAATTGGTACTTTTGGTTATTTTGGGCAAAGAACTGGTACACTCTTATGTTTTTCTAGGGATATCAAGAAGATGGGATGTCTGCAGTTGACACCCATGGTATTACAGACAAGTAGTAACTGCTACTGAAGGTTTGGTCTTGTGGGCAGTTGACACCCATGGTATTACAGACAAGTAGTAACTGCTACTGAAGGTTTGGTCTTGTGGGGCCCTGGTTACCCAGGGAAAGGAGATAAAAATGTTAGCCCACTAATAACTTGTTGACTCTATTAAGCAGATTTGACATGTAAAAATCATTGTGTTAATTGGAGAAAATGTCTTGCTGAAATACCTACGTTACATGATACTCCCAATACCTTGTTTATTAGAGACTCGGGACAAAGTGTAGTCTCAGCAGAAGTGCACAATTTACCTTTGAAGGGTACCCCCATTTAAGAGGCTGGTAGTCAATGACAGGTAAGATTTCTTTGAAACAAGGAAACCTAAGACAGGATATACAGCTTAGCTCTGTATTATCCAAAGACGGGTAATCCTTGATACATGAAGGAAACTACCTAAGACAGGAACAGTCTTCTTTGAATATAAGAAAGGGGGAACTGTGGGGAGCCATTAAGGCTTTTGTGGGGAGCCATTAAGGCTTTCCCCTAGATTAATGTTTCTGACTCAGCTGACTGTTCTTCACCCAGAGTCAACAAGGTTTGGGGTCATGGAAAGTTCAGAGTAAAAGGTCTGGGAGAGGATCAGATGGTGATGGCACGAGGGTACCGATTAACCTATCTGTAATGTACGTGCTTTGGATTGGTCTTTATTGTATTCTGGTGGTGGTAGCATGAGGATATTGATTGACCTGTAACTGTATAAATACCTCTGGAAAAAACAAACCCAGCATCGGCGCAATAGAGAATACTGACCCAGGAGTAGTTGTCGACCAGTAGAGATATTGACCCAGGAGCAGGGGTCGGCCAGTAGAGATAGTAGGCTGCTGCCCCCCCCACGTTAGAATTAAAATTAAATATTCTGAGAATCAAATTCTTAGAGCTGAATTCTTCAATCTCAGGCCTCTCTTCAGAACCCATACTTTTGCCGGCTGGCTCCAGCAAGAAACAATAAACAATTAACAAATGCCAAAATTTGTTTCTTTCAACAGACTAATATAATAAAATCTCTGATAGGACTGAGTAGGAAATAAAAGGAGAAACTCAAATAATCAGTATCAGAAACAAAAAGGGGATGCATAGCCAGGCATGGTGGCACACACTTGTAATCCCAGTATTTGGGAGGCTGAGACAGGATTACAGTTCTCGGACAGCCTCAGATACTACTTAGTGAAACCCTGTGCAACTCAGTGAGACCCTATTTCAAAATAAAGAATAAAAAATAGGACTGGGGGTATAGTCGGAGGTAAAATGCCCTGGGTTCCATTTTCAATACTGCAAAAAAAAGGTGGGGATGCATAACTCCAATGACTAGATATTAAAAAGATAATGAGCCAGGCATGGTGGCGCACACTTGTAATCCTAGTACTTGGAAGGCTGAGATGGGAGGATTGCAGGTTCGAAGCCAGCCTCAGCTACTTAGTAAGGCCCTCTGCAAGTTAGTGAGACCTATTTTAAAATAAAGAATAAAAAAATAGGGCTGGAAGGTAGCTCAAGTTAGAATATCCCTGGGTTCCATCCTCAGTAAAACACACACACACACACACACACACACACACACACACACACACACACAAATAATAATGAGAAGCTAGCTTTGGTGGCACAAGTTGGGTGCTTATAATCCCAGTTCTTGGAAGGCTAAGAGAGGAGGATCACAGATTCAAGGATAGGCCTCAGCAAGCAGTGAGACTTTTATCAACCTAGGGAGACTCTGTTTCAAAATAAAAATAAAATAGGGCAGGGGATGTAGCTCAGAGGTAGAATGCCCTTGGATTCAATTCCCTGTACCACACACACACACACACACACACACACGGATAATAATGAGAGCTGGGGTTCTAGCTCAGTTGTAGAAGATATACATACCAGACACAAGACCCTAGATTTGGTTTCCAGCATTGAAAACAAAAAGATTATAGGAAGATATGATTCAAAACACCATAAATCTAGATGAAATAGGAAAATTCTAAGGAAAAACATACATCAAGAAGAAATAACCTCTTTGGTTAAAAAGAGGAAGAAGAAGAAATATATAATCACATAGTTGGAAGCTGAGCATGGTGGCACACACTTGTAATCCCAGCGCTTGGGAGGCTGAGGCATGAGAATCGTACAGGTTCAAAGCCAGCCTCGGCTACTTAGTGAGGCTTTCAGCAACTTAGTGAGACCCTGTTTCAAAATAAAATATAAAATAGGTCTGGGAGTATAGTCCGAAGGTAGAAAGCCTCTGGGTTCCAACCCGAGTACCACCAAAAAAAAAAAAAAAGAAAAGAAAAGAAAAGTCCAGGGGCATAGGTTGAAGGTAGAATGCCTCTGGGTTGCAACCCACTATCAAATTAAAAAAAAGTCTCATATGAATAAAACTTTTAATGCAAACACACACACACACACACACACACACACACACACACACACACACACACCTTTCCACAAAGACACTCCAGACTCATATTTATTTATAATTGACTTCTATTTAACATTTAAGTAAGAAATAAATCTTCTTTCCTCTAAATTGTATGGTCACTTATTTTGGATTACATCAGTGAAAATGTTGACCAACACAAGCCTACATTCCTGGAACTCATCTGAGTAATGATATACAATCTTTTTTATATCATTGGTCATACTTGCTAAAATTTATTTAGAATATTTACATCTATATTCAGTAGTCAGCTTGGTCTGAATTTTCTCTTTGTTGAGGTTTTATTATAAAACTTTTATTAGCCACTTCTTTTTCTCTTCTCATATAATAATACATATGAAATTTAAAATATTGGTAAGTTTGGTCATATTATGAATAACTTCTATTTATATCAAAATATACTATTTCAGAGTGTGTTATTTATCTATTTCTGTACAACATATTATTCCAAAAGTTAGTGGCTTAAATTGACAATAATGATTTATTTTGTATGTGTGTGTGTTTCTGGGAATTGAACCCAAGGGTACTCTACCACTGAACTATACCTCTAGCCTTTTTATTTTTTTTTTTATTTTGAAGCATGATCTAAGTTTCTGGCATCTCATTAAGTTGCTGAGGCTGGCTTCAACCTTGCAATCCTCCTGTCTCAGCCTCCTGAATATTGGTATTACAGGTATGTGCCACCATGCCTGGCTAAGAATAATAATTTATGAGCTGGGTATAGTGGTGCACATTTATAATCCCAGTACTTGGGAGGCTGAGACAAGAGGATCGCAGGTTCTTGGCCAGCCTCAGCAACTTAGTGAGGCCATCTGCAATTTATTGAGACCCTGTTTCCAAATTAAAAAGAATAAAATAGGTCTGGGGGTATAGCTCAGAGATAAAATGTCCCTGGGTTCCATCCCCAGTACCACCAACAAAAACCCATAATGATTTATTATATCCTTTTAATATTTATTATTCTGTGGGTCAGAAATTCAGGTGTGGCTTGATTAGGCAGAATTATCTTGGGGGCAAGTTGGGTGTGGTGGCACACGCTTGTAATCCCAGTACTTTGGGAGGCTGAGACAGAAGGATCACAGGTTTGAAGCCAGCCTCGGCAACTTAGAGAGGCCCTGTTTCCAAATAAGAAATAAAATCGGGCTAGGAGTATAACTTGGAGGTAGAATGCCTCTGGGTTCAATCCCCAGTACTGCAAAAAAAAAAAAAAAAAAAAAAAAAGAATTATCTTGGGGCAGCCCATGAGGTCACAGTCAGATGTGAGCTAGGGCTGTAGTCATCTGAAGACTTGACTGGAAATGGAGACCCGTTTCCCAAGAAGCTTACTCACATGTGTGGCAAATTGGTGCTGGTTGCTGGCAGGTGGTCTCAGCTCTTCTTCACATAGGCCTCCAAAGGGGCTACTTGAATTACCCTATGGCATGGCAGCTGACTTCCCCAGAGCACACAGTGAAAGCTGCAATGACTCTCATGATTTAGTCTCAGAAATAGCATTCACCTGTACTACGTTCTGTTGGTCACATGGACCAGCCTTGATTCATTATACAAGGAGGTGGGAATCACTAAGGACTGTCCTGGAGACTGAGTACTATAAAGTGTAACAAGACAAGTCGCAGTGTGAGATAAGGTATTCACAACGCAGATAACCGATTAAGGACTCATATCAAGAATATGTAAATAACCTGGGCACGGTGGCGCACGCCTGTAGTCCCAATACGTGGGAGGCTGAGATAGGAGGACTGCAGGTTCACAGCCAGTCTCAGCAATTTAGTGAGATGCTCAGCAACTGACCAGGACTTTGTTTCAAAATAAAAAGTGAAATCTTGTTTCAAAACAAAAACAACAAAGGCTGGGGTGTAGGTTTGTGGTAGAATGCCCCTGGATTCAATCCCCAATTAAAAACAAAGAACATAAATAGCTTGTACAAACCAATAAAACTCTGTAAAAATACTGTAGAAAAATGAGTAAATGCTGCGTGTGGTGGTGCATGCGTGTAATCCCAATACTTGGAAGAATGAGACAGAAGGATTGCAGGTTTGAGGCCAGTTAGTGAGGCCCTACACAACTTAGTGAGATCCTGTTTCAAAATAAAGAATAAAGTGGGGGGGGGGTAGGAGTATAGCTTGGAGGTAGAATGCCTCTGGGTTCAATCCCTAGTAACACACACACACACACACACACACACACACACACACACAATGAAAAATGATATGAGCAGAAAGTACACAAAAAAGCAATCCAAAGGAGACATACGTTTATAGAAGGCACTCCATTTTACCAATTTTGCAGAGAAATGCAAAAGAAAGGTATAGTGGTGTGCTATTAGGTCCCACTAGAAGGGCTACAATGTAATAGTCTCAAAATACCAAGTATACCTAGCCAGACCCTGTTTCAAAATAAAAGAGGACTGGGGGTGCAGCTCAGAGGTAGAATGCCCCTGGGCTCAATTCCCAATACCACCATCACATGCAGAAAACCAACAAACCCAAACCACGAACAAACAACAACAACAAAAAAACCCCTAAGTATTGGCAGAACTATGTAGCAAAGGAAATTAACAAACAATGGATGGGAGGGTAATATAGTGCAGTCGCTTTAGAAAGGAGTTAGACCTTATATATTAATGTTGAAGATATGCATAGCTTATGACCCAGTATTTCTACTCCTAGGTATATACCAAATAGAATGAGAGCACGTGTGTACCAGAGTGTTCACAGCAGCACTGTTTATACTAGCCACAAACTGCCTCGGGGAGATGCACATCAAGGCTTGAATGGATAAACTGTGCTGCTGTAATATGCGGGAAAACTGTAAGTTAACAAAACATAGCAGGGTGTGGTGGCACACACTTGTAATCCCAGTACTTGGGCGGGTGAGACAAGAAGATCACAGGTTCAAAGCTAGCCTCGGCAAATTAGTGAGGCTCTGTTTCCAATTACAAAATGAAATCAGGTAGAGGGTATAGCTTGGAGGTAGAATGCCTCTGGTTTCAGTCTCTGGTACCAAAAAATAAATAAAACATAAATTGCAGCAACGTGAAAAAGGAGCCAGACAAAATAATACACATAATAAAATGTATTGTATAATTCCTTCTAAATGAAATTGAAAAGCAGGTAGGATCAAAACAGAGGGTACAGGAAAGCATACATAGGCAGTACAACTCTCCAGAAAGGAAGAATATAACTATTATGCTAGTCACCTCAGGGTTAGGGAGAAAGTTGTGCTTGGGAGGAGCTGGTCAGGGGTTACCAAGGTGCTGACAGTGCTCTGCTTGACATGTGGATAGTTTCATAGACCTTCTTTTTCTTTTTCTTTTTCTCTTTCTTTCTTTCTTTCTTTTTTTTGTGGTACTGGAGGTGAAACCCAGGGGCTTTTCTACCTCTGGGCTATACTCCCAGACCTATTTTATACTTTATTTGGAAACAGGGTCTCAGTAAATTGCTGAGAGCCTCACTAAGTAGCTGAGGCTGGCTTCAAACCTGTGCGATCCTCCTGTCTCAGCCTCCCAAGTACTGGGATTACACACGTGAGCCACCACGCCCAGTTAGACCTTCATTTTCTAAAGATTAGTGAAGCTTTAAATGCATATTTTTCCTGAATATTTTTTCACAATAAAAAAATAAATAGTAATACAATCATGAGTCACTTAAGAAAGGGAGGTGGGAGTGTTAGTGCATGCAGGTAACCCCAGTACTTGGGAGGTTGAGACAGGAGGAGCACAGGTTTGGGGATAGCCTCAGCAATGTAGAGAGACTCTCAGAAACCTAGTAAGACCCTGTTTCAAAATAAAAAGTAAAGACACTAGGGGTATAGCTTGGAAGTAGAATGCCTTTGGACTCAACCCTTTGTACCACAGGAAAAAAAGGGCCTGAGAAATGTTGGGCAATTTGACTTAATTTTGCCATTGTGCAAACAACTTAGAACACAAAGAAAGTTACATTGCTTGGTGATATGATCTTATGGGACTGTCATATGTGTGGTCTGCTGCTGACGGAATCGTTAGAAGGCATGTAAATATAATACCAAACATTGTAATGTTACTGTTATCCCAAGAAATGTCTAAATTAGCATTAAGATAATTCATCAGCCTTTGGAGTCTGATCGGGTACAGTGATTATAAGAGGATGCTGGGAACCTGACAGTAGAGGAGGGACAAAGATTAAAAACTCAAGTTTTTAAATGAACACTCCCTGTACTGAATGTTGTCTTGTCTTTATAGGAACCCACCTCCTGACCACTGGGCATTAGTAAGTGGCCTTCCCACTTACGTTGCCCAAAACGGCCTGGTAAGTCATACAACTTGAAAGGAGGAGAGTTTGAAACAGGTAAAAGAGTAAAAGGATTTTATATCAAGAAAGTGGAAAAAATGAGGGGAAATGTGGGTCTCTAAAGCCTGATTCTCAAGCCAGACCTGGTGCGCAGGCTCCTAATCCCAGCAGGTGGGAGGAGACTGAGACAGGAGGAGGCTGAGACAGGACAGCCTCAGCAAGTACTGAGATTCTTATCAACCAAGCAACGCCTTGTTTCAAAATAAAAGTAAAATAGGTCCGGGGTGTAGCTCAGAGGTAGAATGGCCCTGATTTCATCCCCAGTGCCAGAAAAAAAAAAATTTAAAGCCTAATTCTCTTTTTTTTTTTTTCCAATTCATTTTACAATTTGTCCTAAGAGACAGAGAATTGACATTGTATAATTTTACAATTTAAATTTTACAATAGAGAAATAATTCTTAGATGGAAAGGTGCTCACTGAGAGCTGAAGATATTTACACATATGTCTTGAGGACGAAGTCGTGAGTGGATGGTCAGCCAGGGAGACAGTCACAACCTCTCATAAAGACTTGGTTGCCGTTTCCAACCTCCCGTCCCTGCTGCCTTTCCAGCTATGCCTTATTCAGCAGAGCACCAACACTTCCCTGTCCATCCAAGGTCGAGGTGGAGCCACTGGGTCCCCTGTGCCTGGCAGCAGGGCCGTGTCTGTTAGCTACACACTACCCCCACATTTGGACCTGCTCACCCCTCTATTCCTCCCCAGGTACACACTCCACAATGATGTTCATGTAGGAAGGTGTTTTTGAGTGTTCTCTATGCATCAAACACTGCAATAGACTCTGGGGATACAAAGATAGAGGAATCAGGTGCAGTTTCTGTTCTGTGACTCATAGTCAAATGAGGAGATCTTTATTAACAGATACCTGTACTACAAGCTGATAAAGCCACAGTTGCGTCATACATGATATATGCTAGAAATCCAGAGTAAGGGACATCTAAGCCAGTCTTCACTCTCTGGAGTCTATTGGTCTGAGCTGAATTTTAAAATCATTAGGTCTTATGCAGGTGGGGGTAGAAAAGGGGATTCCAGAGGAAGGGGATGCCATGGGTGTTAGCTTTTCATTATAATGAATACCTGAGAGATCAGTTGATGAAGAGGAAAGGTACGTTTTGGAACAGTTTGAGAGGTTGCAGTCCATGGTTGGTGGGCTGTTGCTTTGGGGCCTGTGGCAGGCCGTACTTCATGGCAGAGAGTGCACAGTGGACCAAAGCTGCTCACCTCATGGTGGCTGGAAAGCAAAAATGCAGAGGAGGGATGACTCCCTATATGCCCTTGAAGGGCCTATCCTCAAAGTGCAGAAGACCTCCCACAGACCTGCGCTGGTCAAGGTTTCCCCACCTCTCATAGTACCAAGTGAGGAAGGAAGACTTAATATTTGGGCGTTTCGCAGCCAAACTACAGCAGGGACACACATGAGTGTGGGATTGGAGTAGCGCACTCTGTATAGTTCAGTGTTAGGTTTGAGACAGGAAGACAGCAGGCCAGGTGGCTTGACAGAGAGGAAGGGGCCAGATCACAGTAGGCCTCGGATGCCACCTCATGGGGGCAGGACATTAACCAAAGGTGATGGGGTTTTCTCTGTCTCTCAGTCGCAGGTGAGATTGAGTTGTTTTTCAGGAGCCAGCGTTCAGCAGGTTGATGAAAAGAAAATTCTAATGCTGTGGAGAGAGAGGAGGGATGGAGATGGCGATTGGGACCAGGTGGTACTTGAAACCACGAGTGTTGATGGAGTCATCCAGGGAGAGTGCAAAGGGCAATGGCTCCAGGGTGTAATACTGGGAGATGTCAGCCTTTCCAGAGCAGGTGGAGAAAGGGGGTGCATGAGGGGGAAACAGGAGGGTTCATAGGTATTTGGAGACTGAGGAGAGAGCAGAGTCACAGAAACCAAGGCAATAGATCCTTTTTCTTTCTCTTTCCCTCCCTTCCTTCCTTCTTTCCTTCCTCTCTTTCCTTCCTCCCTTTCTTTCTTTCTTTCTTTCTTTCTTTCTTTCTTTCTTTCTTTCTTTCTTTCTTTCTTTCTTTCTTTCTCTTTTTGCAATGGGGTTGAACCCAGAGGCATTCCACCTCCAAGTTATACTCCCAGCCCTGTTTTATTTTAAAACAGGGCCTCGATAAGTTACTGAGGGTCTTGCTACATTGCTGAGGCTATACTCCAAAACTGTGATCCTCCTGTCTCAGCCTTCCAAGCACCAGGATTATAAGTGTGTGCTACCACACCCAGCTAAAATTTCAACAAGAAAAGAGACAAGCCAGGCACAGTGGCAAATGTCTATAATCCCAGATACTCCTGTAGGCTGAGGTGGTAGGACTGCAATTTCAAGCCCAGCCTGGGCAACTTAGTGAGACCCTGCCTCAAAATAAAATGTAAAGGTCTGGGACTATGGCTCAGCAGCAGAGTACTCATCTAACATGTGCGAGGCCCTGGGTTCGATCCCAGTACTACAAATAAATAAAGAGGAGGAAGACCACCTGCAACACAGCGACCTGGGTGAGATAAGAGCTGGAAATCCCCTCGGGTTTGGCTCTTTTGAGGTCATTGGTGGTCCTGGTGAAAGCAGAGTTGGTGGTGAAGCAGAGAGAGAACCAGTGTGTGGCCTCCGAGGAGGGATGGCTATTGGGAAGGTAGAGGGTACAAAAGAAGGGAGGAGATGCTTCCTAGATGGTTGCAATGGGGGCTATGTTGAGGGAAGGAGGGATTTCATTTCCAAGGATGGGAGAGATCAAGTATGCTCATGGGCTGAAGGGAAAGAGCCTGTGGAGAGGTCAAAGATCAGGAGGGAGCAAAGGTGACTGGTGGACCTGATCCAAGGAGAAGCTGGAAAAATGACATGGCAAGTGGGATTGGGGAGAGCTAACCCTCTTCAACCAGACATCTGCTACCATAGTGATAGGCAGGGTTGCTGTAAGCCCAAACAGTGGCTTTCTGAGAACTAAGTTCCTCTGCCCTCCACATGGCTAGAGCAGGGTTTGGGGCATGGTTCTGCAAGCAGAGCACAGGCTGGGTTTCAGCTCCCATAGTGCACGCACCACACAACTGTACACAGTGGCCATTGGCAGGAGAGATCAGGTAAGTGCCATCTCATCCCTCGCATAGTAGAGGAAACTGGTCTAAGTTTCAGGAGAGAAATTTAGGAATACAGAATCACCTTTCACTTCTTATTCTCTTTTGGGTTTTATATCCTAAGGGAAAACACTTTCCTTCCCAAACAAAACAGAACCCAAATGTAATTGAGTCAAAGATGCTTAGAGTAGCATTATTTTTTATCAGGTTTTAGAAAACTCAAACACAACTTAAATACTCGACAAAAGGGGAACAAGAAAATGGGATGCCATGATGATTTGTGCCCTTAATTTTTGCAAAGCTGAGAAGTCATTTGAGAACGAAGCAAAAAGTAGAAAGTAATGTTTATAAGGTGACTTTTCTATCCAGTAACCTCACTTAATAATCCAAAACCATCTCGAGTGTGTCTACCTGACTTTAAAAAAAAATGTGAACGCCTGGGGCAAGGACACAGTGTTTCTGAAAATAGTATGCATTGCTTCGCTGTGCACTCTGTCAGGTCTAATCACAGCTCCATTATTCCCCTTCATGGCTTTCAGATTTGCAACATCATGAATGCGCCTGCGGAGGATTTTTTTGCATTTCAAGTAAGTCATTTTTCATTTGTTCACTTGCTCATATGGGGTTTTTTTCTCCATAAAGAGCATTAGAATACATTAGAATCCACCTACATTCTCGGGGAGCAGGCTAAATAAAATGAAAATGTGAGTAGAAAAGAGCTATGCTCCAGTGGAAGTGGGCAGGGAGTCGACTGGATCGTTGCCAAGGTCCTATTTTGATTGAACACTCACACGCGTTGCTTTATGGCCTCAGGACCTTCCCTGATGCTGTCCTCTCCACAGTTAATCTCCTGTCCCAAACCCCTATGCCCTGCAGTAACAGTCTCAAATTCTACCACTTGTGTGATGTTTTATTGTGGTTTTCCTGGCTGCATATCATTTCTCCTTGGTATGTTCGGTATCCCATCTGGTGTTGTCTTTTTGTACATGACGAGTGTTTATGGAGGGCATCCTCTGGACCAGGCTTTTAGGCTGCACTGGCAACAATGGTGGGCCAGATAGGCATTCTCTTTGTCTCCATGAGACTCGTCAGAGGCACACGCATGAATGGTGGTCAGGTGAAGGGGAGGGGATCGAGGAGGGGAATCTCTCTGGGGAGCCTGACTTGAGATGTGTCTACATATCACTATCCCTGCACTGCCTGGCATACCCTGGCCCTAACATCTTAGGGATGGAAACAATATAGCTACCTGGTTCAAGGAACTCAACCAGATGGGTTATGTGCACATGGTGTTTGTGGATGACTAACACTATGCAGAATCCAAGAAGCTCCATCTCTTTCTGACCCCTCTTGGCCAGCCAGTCTGGGTCATACTACAGGATAAAGTCCATCGCAGCCCAATGCAGCTCAGAGGCACAGGAGACCTAATGTCTGCTCTTCTCTTGTAGAAAGAGCCTCTAGATGAGTCTGGATGGATGATTAAAAATGTCCTTTCGATGCCCATTGTGAACAAGAAGGAAGAAATTGTTGGGGTGGCCACATTCTACAATCGCAAAGACGGGAAGCCATTTGATGATATGGACGAGACCCTCATGGAGGTATGGCATGCCGGGAGGGCTTTTGCAGAGTGAGCTGGCATCCTCTTGCTGCTGGGTGTGGCTCCCAGGGCTGCACAGTGGGACCTGGTGGGTAGCTGCCTGACTGTGAGGCAGGGTGCCTTGTTGCACAGTCCTGACACAGCCTCAACAATCACCTGGACTGCCAGGTGTTCCCAGAGAGATCCATATTCCCTTTTAAAAATTTTAATTAATAAGCCAGGCATGGTGGCGTACGCTTGTAATCCCTGCGCTTGGGAGGCGGAGATAGGAGGATCGCACAGGTTTGAAGCCAGCCTCGCTGGCTTAAGAGACCCTGTTTCCAAATAAAAATATAAAATAGGTCTGGAAGTGTACCCCGGAGGTAGAAGGGTTTCTAGGAACCCCAGCACCACCAAAAAACATTAATTAATAAAGTTCACATTTTAGAGTGGTTTTGGGTTCATAGCAAAATTGAGCAGAAAGTACAGAGAGTTCTTATACCCAAGACTCCCACATAACATGGGCAAAGAAGAATGCATTTTTGTGATGCTTAGTGTGTACTAGCTCTTGTGTGTGTGTGGGGGGGTGGTACTGGAGGTGGAACCCAGAGGCTTTCTACCTCCGGGCTATACTCCCAGACCTCTTTTATATTTTATTTGGAAATAGGGTCTCACTAAGTTGCTGAGAGCCTCACTAAGTAGCTGAGGCTGGTTTGGAACCTGTGCGATCCTCCTGTCTCAGCCCCCCAAGCGTGGGGATTACAAGCGTGCGCCACCATGCCCGGCTAGCTCTTTATTTGAAGTACATTCATATCCATCCTTTTGTTTTATCCTCATGATAGTTCTGCATAGTGGGCAGCACACAGCTTACCAAACCCACCTGATAGCTGAGACGATGGAGGCCTACAGAGTCTTGCTCTAAGTTAGAGTCAGGATCAAACCCGGGTGTTTTGTCTCTGATTTTTCCTTTCTTTCTTTTCAGTCTTTGACTCAATTCTTGGGCTGGTCTGTCTTAAATCCTGACACCTACGAGTCCATGAACAAGCTTGAAAATCGGAAGGATATTTTCCAGGACATTGTAAAGTATCACGTGAAGTGTGACAATGAAGAGATTCAGCAAATCCTGGTGCGTAACGTTCTTTCCTCGTTTCCACTCTAGTAGAGACTAGCAGAGCCATGTGGACTTGGAGTGCACTGAGCACACTCAGGTTTGCTCAGCCACCCCTCCTGCCTAGAACAGAGATGTGGTGGCCCACAAAGTTGAAAGGCCGGATGGGGAGGTGGATGGGTGGTGGAGTGCCAGAGAGTGGTGCAGACCAGCTGCTCTTTCAGGCTGGAATACAGGTATCCCTTGCAGGATCACCTCAGTCCTCAGTCCTCAGCCTCCAGCCAAGCGCTGGAACTACAGGCATGTGGTACCACACCTAGTGTCAAAGGAAATTTCTTAAGCTGGGAAAATACTGCAACAAATTTGATCATTTCTTACCAATAATTGATGAATTCAGAGGAGAAAACATTCATTTTGGATGAATTGCCTCACGGTTTGCTTGACTTAGCCCACACTTTTAGGCAAATAACGGGTATGTGGACTCCATGGAGGCAGAGCCTCAGTTAAGCTCTGGATCAAGAAATCAGAAACAAGTAAATGGGTCCAAGTTCTCCCTTATAAGCCCAAAGAGAGAGAAAACCTGCCTCAAATCACATAGTAAATGAGAGGAAGTACCAGGACCATGACCAAGGCCTCCTTAATCTCAGTCAATGATTTTAACAGTGAAAATGTTAGCAGTGTTATTTTATTTCAGTGCATACTATGCACCACACATTATGCTAAGTGTGTGCATTATTTAAATTAGTTGTAATATTTTGCATAAAAATGACTTGTGCAGCTGGGCATGGTGGCACATACTTGTAATCCCAGTACTTGGGAGGCTGAGACAGAAGGATCACAGGTTCACGGCCAGCCTCAGCTATTTAGTGAGACCCTGCAACTTAATGAGACCCTGTATAAAAATAAATAATAAAAAAATAAGGCTGGGCATGTAGCTCAGAGGTAGAACGCCCCTAGGTTCCATCCCTAGTACTGCAATAAATAAGTAAGTAAAATAAAAAATGACTTTGTACACTTGAATTTTAGTTCATCAGTGAAGGACTTTCCTTATTCCCGATTTACAGCTGCAGAAAGTACAGTTCAGAGCATTTGGTGACACGGCTCCTAAGTGGCAGAGCTTGCATATGGATGCAGGTCTCCATGGCTCCAAAGCCCTTCACTTTGAATGTTGAATGGCAGCTTCTCTGAGTAGACGGTTCTGTTGTGAGGACTTTGGAGGAAGGAGAAAAACGGAAATGAAAAAGTGGAGTCTCATTAAGCCTTCAACAGAATAACTTTTTTTTTTCTATGCTATATTGGGCCCTGGCAGAAAACCAGAGAGGTGTATGGGAAGGAGCCATGGGACTGCGAGGAAGAGGAGCTGGCTGAGATCCTGGTGAGTGGAGGTGGACAGAACCGAGCGTGGCAGCACCTGCCCAGGGTGCCCACGAGCATGCCTGGTGTCTGTCTGCACAGCATGCTCCCCTGCTCTGCTCTGATCCTGCCAGGGGATCTAGGATGGGGCCGGCAGGGTTGGTGGTGGGGACTCAGCAACACCCCATGTCCCCTAATCACCTGACTCCATTCCTTATACAGCAAGGAGAGCTGCCGGATGCAGAAAAATATGAAATTAACAAATTCCACTTCAGTGACTTGCCCCTCACAGAACTGGAGCTGGTGAAATGTGGGATACAGATGTATTATGAGCTCAAAGTGGTGGATAAATTCCACATTCCACAAGAGGTGAGACCAAAACAAACATCTTTGATTTTCCTTTTTCTTTTTTTCTAAAAGAGAAAAAAACTCCCGTCTGTAAAATACCTTAAAGAGAGTGTCCCCCTGGGTGTTTGGGATTCAGAGAAGGACCTGTGTGCACAGCGGAGTCACTTGTCAGAGGGAGACGCTGCTCCTCTGAACTGCGGAGCTCTGGTGATTTGCTTCTTGCAGTGGGTTCTGAGGAGCTGAGTTCTGAAGGTGGAGAATAAATAGATGTCTGGCTAGGGTGGGAAATGTCGGTTAAATCCACTTCAACAGCTTTTCCCCTGCAGGATTCCTTACAAATGTGCACTGAGTCTAGAGGGATGGGGAGCTGGCTGAGAAAATGTGTATATGGGGGAAGGGGTTGTACAAAATTTCCCAGACCTTGATAAAAGTGGCTCTCAAGTGTTGCCCCAGAGCACATTAGCCACCTGAGATATTATCAGAGTCACAAATTCTTTCTTACACACACACACACACACACACACACACACACACACACACACTCCCAGCTCTGATGAATCAGGAACTATTTTAACAAGCTCTCCAAGGTCAAGCTACACCCCCAGTTCTATTTGATTGTAATGTTGAAACAAGGTTTCACTAGGTTGATGAGAGTCTCACTACTTGCTGCGGCTGTCCTCGAACTTGCAACCCTCCTGTCTCAGCCTCCAAAGTACTGGGATCACAAGCATGCACCACCACACCTGGCCCTCCAAGGTGATTCTGATGTGTACTTAAGTTTGAAAACCGCAGGTTTAAAGAACCCTTTTGTTTTAGCTTTTCTGAGGACAGTTCCTTGGGGCACAATTTGAAAATCACTGATGAAGCTCAAAGGGGGAGGGAAAGGAAGGGATAAGGGGATAACTCATACTCACCTGTTTCCTAAGAACATTCATTTTCCCAGCATCAAGTGGTTTGCAAAGTGCCCTCAGGGAATTTCTGCTTCTATTGCTAGCTCCCACCTTCTGGTCCAAGGATGGGGCTGGAGGACCTCGGGTCTGGGGTGGGGGTCAGGCACCTGGCCAGGTGTACACTGCCTCATGGATGCACTTGTATTTGCAGGCCCTGGTGCGGTTCATGTACTCCCTGAGCAAGGGCTACCGCAGAATCACCTACCACAATTGGCGGCACGGCTTCAACGTGGGGCAGACCATGTTCTCCTTGCTGGTGGTATGGCCGGTGGGGTGGGAGGACCTGCTTGGCTGTGGGCTCAACACACATGGGACGTCCTCCTGCAGACTCCACATGTTGGTGACAGCATTGTTATTCTTTATTTATTGCCTTGTAAGAACTGCAAAAGTAGTACGTGCATAGAAGAATTCCAAGAGGAGAGAAGCATACAAATAAAAAATGAAGCTGCTGTCTATCCCAACCCTGATCTGGTTATTTGGAATGAGTCCTTCCAAATTTTCCTTACACACACACACACACACACACACACACACACACACACACACACCATTTTATAACCAATGAAATAATATTAGTACATAATATGTTTGTTTGAAAATATATAAACAAAGCCGGATGTGGTGGCTCATACTTGTAATCCCAGGACTTGGGAGGCTGAGACAGGAGAATCGTGTAGGTTCAAAGCCAGCCTCAGCTACTTAGTGAGGCTCTCAGCAACTTAGTGACACCCTATTTCCAAATAAAATATAAAATAGGTCTGGGTGTGTAGCCTGGAGGTAGAAAGCCCCTAGGTTCCATCCCCAGTACCACACACAACACACACACACACACACACACACACACACACACACACACACATATATATATATATACACATACATATTATCATATTCTCCCATTTAATATATAGATATACCAATCAGATTAATGAAAGGCTGGGATGTAGCTCAGTGGTAGGATAACCCTGAGTTCAATCCTCAGTACCACTAAAAAATAAATAAATAACATTTGTAGTATATATAAACACAAAGTCTATTATTTTGTTCAGTTTTAGATTTACAGTTCAGTGGCACTGAGCAGATTTACAATGTTGGGCAATCTTTACCACTACCCATTTCTAGAACCTTTCCATCATTTCAAAAAAAGTCTGTGCCCATTAAACAGTATATCCATTTCCTCCCATCCCCAGTCCCTGGCAACCAGAGCAGGTGCTAGAGTCCAGAGGCAGGAATTTCAGCAGGGTCACCAACAGAAGGTGATGAGGATGCCATTTAGATGTGGTCTGTCTCATAGGGTCAGAGTGTCAGCATTGGCTCTCCAGAGCTCTTCCCCTCCCTTTACTCCAACACCAGCATAAACAAGGAGTCAAGTATATGATGGAGTCCCAGGAAAGGATTCTTCCAGGTTATGCTAAAACCAGTAGACCAGGTTTGGGAGGTTCTCTTTGCCAGTTTGGCTAAGTTCAAAATCTTTCTAAATACTGATAGGTGCACGTTTTTCCAAAAGCTTGTGCAACACCCTTCACCCCCAATGTGCAGATGGAGATACTGAGGTCCAAATGGTCATGAATTCAGCTAAGGTTATTTAGTAAAAAGTTGACCAACTATTCCTTTTTGCCTGGACCTAGAACCCTCCCAGTTTTAGCATGGCAAAGTCGCACCTCCTGGAACACTCAGCCTGGGGCAGGGGATAGAACCAAGAGCAGACTCATGTTGGCAAGTGCCAGGCTCTCCTCCACCTGCTCTCTCAGTCCTTGTCCTGCCCGCACAAAGTAGGAGTGACTTGTATCTCTGTCCTTTCAGACAGGAAAGCTGAAGCGATACTTCACTGACCTAGAGGCCTTGGCCATGGTCACTGCTGCTTTCTGCCATGACATTGACCACAGAGGCACCAACAATCTCTACCAAATGAAGTGAGTCAAGCGAACTGGTTCCCATGCCCACCTCAAACCCCTTCACCCAAGATTCATTAGTTAGGTCTGCATGGCCTCCAGAGTGATTGGCCAAAGAAAAATCCCATGGTCCACAGCTTTCCATTTCTCCTTTCTTGGGATCTGAGTTTACTCCTATGATAGACAGAATATTGACCTCATGAAGATGTCCACATCCCAAACCCCAGAATCTGTGAATATGCCATGGCACGTTCAAAAACGATGTTGAAGCTGGGGGCAGTGGCATGCACATCTATAATCCCAGCTATTCAGGAGGTTGAGGCCTGGATTCAATCCCCAGTACTGCAAAAAGGAGGCAGTGTTTTGCAGATGTGATTAAGTTAGGGAGCTTGAGATACAGAGATAAACCAGGTCCAAACCTTGTAGTCCAAAAGGTACTTGAAAGAGGGAGCTAGGAAGCTCAAGAAGAGAGAAGATGCTACCCTGCTGGCTTTGAAGATGGAGGAAAGGGCTACAAATCAAGGAATACAAGAGACTTTTAAAAGTTGTAAAAGGCAGGGAAACAGATTCTCCCCCAGAGCCTCCAGAAGGAAGGCAGCCCTGTGAGCCCATTTCAGACTTCCAAACTCCAGAGCTGGACGACATTCCAGTTTTATTGTTTTCAGACATTACACCTGTGGCAGTTTGTTATAGCAGCATTGGGAACTTAATTCATTAAACTCTTCACTTTCTTTCTTCTCTGTCCTACATGTGAACTAACTTTAATCAAGATGTCAGTAAGCAATAAGGTTCATTCATTCACCTTGTATTTTAGTGCCCCTCATATGGTGTGGGAAGCTCTATGATAGCTGAAGGAAGTGAGCAAAAAAAAAAAAAAAAAAAAAAAATCCTCACAGAGCTTCCAGTCAGCCTCTGGAGCACGGCTCTGGAACCATGGTCTCGTTGGAGCCTCATGATTGCCATGTGGGCTGAACAGAGCAGAGAATGCATGTTACAGATGAGGAAATTGGAGGCTCTGCTCAGGGCCTGTGGCCTATGATTTATTAGTGAGTACTAGAATTCATGCTTCTCTGAGTCTTTTCAGTATTCCTATGCTGCTCCAAAGCTAGAGATTATGTTTACATTCTACACTGTGGGAGTCTAAGTACCAAGTCCAGTTCTTGACACATAGGCAGCATTCAACAAATAATTATTCAATTAATAAGTGAATAAGCACACTGCTGCTGAGAATTCAGTGATTTCCCCTCAAAACTCAGATATGAAGGGCTAAGGCTGGATGATCCTTAAATC
Organism: Muscardinus avellanarius; assembly: GCF_963383645.1. Classification (NCBI taxonomy): domain Eukaryota; kingdom Metazoa; phylum Chordata; class Mammalia; order Rodentia; family Gliridae; genus Muscardinus; species Muscardinus avellanarius. The sequence goes on along the minus strand of NC_137793.1, from coordinate 32,476,751 downwards.
ATGGTCCAGCGCCAGGGTCCATGGATGTCTACAGGGAATCCATGAATGTCCCAGACTTCATGTGGCATTGTGTGTGTATCTTTCTCTGAGAGTTAGGGTTCACACTATCCTCTAAAGAATCCATAACCCAGAAGAGACTCAGAATCACTTGTAGAGAAAGCCAGACAGAGTCAAGGGACTTGATGTGTAGTCCTAATTTTCTACTATCTCACTGTGTGCCCTGTGCAAGACCCTCCTCATTCCTGATCTTTAGTCCCTGTGCCTGAGGGTTTAGGAGGTGACAGGACTGGATAATAACCTCCATCTTGGCCGTTTCATGTTGATTCTCTCTCTCTCTTGTTTAGATCCCAAAACCCACTGGCTAAGCTCCATGGGTCCTCCATCTTAGAAAGACACCACCTGGAGTTTGGCAAAACACTGCTTAGAGAAGAGGTAGGATGAGGGCCCTTTGCACTGGCTTTGGGGCCTGGGACTGAGGCCTCATCTCATAAGAAGGCTGAGTGTGCCCAGGCAGCGTTCTTTCCATTGATCTGGGCTGCCATCATCATCCCCCATCTAGGGTGGCCACTGGGAGGTGGGTGACTTTACTGGCAGCATCATTTCTCACATCTTGCCCTGGTTTTCTCTTTAGAGCTTGAATATCTTTCAAAACCTGAATCGCCGACAGCATGAGCATGCAATCCACATGATGGACATCGCGATCATTGCCACAGACCTTGCCCTGTACTTCAAGTTGGTATTCTTTCTTATTTTAATAATAACCATGATTATAAGAATAACACACCTAGTTGCAATTGATCTTTTTTATGTGCCAGCCCAACACTACAACCCTGTAAGTTAGTTATTATTACTCTCATTCTCCATCTGGGGAAACTGACCCAGGGGAAGAGATTTACTAAAATCAGATAGCAAATCAGTGCAGAGTCTGGCTTAGGATCTAAGTCTTCATTCCCAGGCCATGGTTCTTTCAACCTTGTTGTGTTAAGTCTGTTAATCGAACAAACCTCCTTCCCCAATTTGAAGCAGCCAACAGAAGCAGCCCAGATGTCGCCTTATTCTAAGACTTGCTTCCTTCAACAAACTCATGTGTTTTGCAGGAAGAGAACCATGTTCCAAAAGATCGTGGATCAGTCTAAGACCTATGAGAGTGCGCAGGAGTGGACACAGTACATGATGCTGGAGCAGACACGGAAGGAAATTGTTATGTGAGTTGAGACAGGGTTAAACCCTGACCTCTTCAGCCTCAGGAGTGGGAGGTGGGAGGCTGCATTGATGGTTTCACAAGAGTTCTGGAACACTTGCCACTTGGGAGGCATATAAAAATGAAGTTATGTTGTCTCAGTCAGCATTCTCACTGCTATGACCCAAAATACCTGATGACCACAACTTAGAGAAAGGAAAATTTATTTGCTCCCATTTGTGAAGATTTCAGGGGTTTCAATCCAGGCCAGGTAATATCTGAGAGCTCAGGGTATGGTAGTGGGAAGCAGAGAGAAAAGAAGGGAGCCCATGGAATATGAATATGCATAAATATGTGTATATATGTATATATATATATATATATAGTCCCCTAGGCCACACCCCAGTCGTCATCAAACCTGCCTATATTATGACACAATAAATCCATTAATCGATTTATTTATTGATGAGATTATAACTCTCATGATTTAATTATTTTATTTATTTATTTTTTTGGTGGGACTGGGGTTTCTGAAGCCCTTCTACCTCCAGGCTACACTCCCAGACCTATATTTATATTTTTATTTGGAAACAGGGTCTCCTAAGCCAACGTGCGCGGCCGGTTTCGAACCTGCATGATCCTCCTGTCTCTGCCTCCCAAGCGTGGGGATTACAAGCATGCGCCACCACCCCCGGCTCTCATGATTTAATTATATCACCTCTGAACATCAGTGCACAAGCTCTTTCAGGGGGCATTCCCTACCCAAGCCATGACATATGCCCAAAATGAATAGCACAAACTATATGTTTAATCTTTATTTTGGTATGAAAAACACAAAACAATATATTATTTATTTGTACACAAAAATATAATATTTGAAGTAGTTCACTCATAAAATCTAGGATTTGGGGTGTTAGAGTGATATAACTTTCAAGCTTTTGATAAAACAGAAAATGCCATCTTAATGAGGGTTTGAATGATACTATACGCAACTTGAAATACATAGAATTAATTTTTTAGATGTTTCCATAAATGTGGCAGTGCCCTGCAATATAGTCGTGCTATTCACAAACTAGTTATATAATTTATATGAAATTTACAGCGTGTATATAAATTGGCAGTGGAATTTAACAGAAGTCATGTTTAAGCTACTGGTGAATATCTCCTTTCAGTTCTCACAGTGTGTTTCTGTGCTTTACCTCAATTGATGATGGAATGAGAAGTCTACATTTGTAGCCTTTTTCAAATCTGTAGCCCAGGCCAAATGGTCCCTTGTTCTTTGTGTTAGGTCCTGGGCATTGGTGGTGGTGATCAGGAAGGGTCTCAAGGGACAAGGAAGCCTGATCCAGATCCCAGCAAAGCACTGGGTTGTTTGTTCATCCTTAGATGCTTCTGTGGAAATGAAGTGTGATTAAATCACAAGCATTGCCAGTCTCTGCAACAGAGAAGAGGCAGCCATTGGGACAGGGAAGGAAGGGCGAGTGACAAGATGCTCCTCCTCAGCCCTTGAGTTGTCTAGCCAGGCCTCTGGAAAGGTCTCTGATCTCGGGGAGCAGTGTGACCTGCTCCTACTGAACAAGACACACATCAGGCTGTGGCATTCCCAGGTGGACCAGGGGCTGCCCCACCGTGCATTTCAAAGTGGCCCATAAAAGAACTGAATGAGTGGGAAGATCACCCTGGTTTTGGTTGCAGGGGCCTTAAGACTAGAACATTGTACATTATTTCCAATTAATTACTTCTTAAAAGTGATTCTAAGAAAAATACCAACTTTGTCTTGGAAGGAATTAAAAAGCCAGTTCCCAAATTTTGATGAGAAGTTAGTATGCAAAAATATGTAGGAAATTTTGAATTAGAACAGTAATAAGGCATTTCAGTCCTAGGCACAAGTAGTTGGTCAAATCAATGGAGACACTTGAAGCAATGTGCATATGCTAAAGGTAGGTTTTATACCAGTGGAGAAAAGTACGAGTTCATGAATGTGGTGTTGGGACAATGGGTGGCCACAAAGGTCCCTATCTCACTTTGTATATCAAGTGAATTCCAGACGAATCATCAATTATTAAGTTATGAGGGAATGAGAGAAGGGAGTTTGGGGGGAGTATGGGAGAATCAGAGCAAGTTTTTCTAAGTGTGACCTGAAATTTATGTTATAAAAATAGATGAATAGATTTGACTACATAAAAGTTTAGAATCCACACAACACAAACAAATTCAAAACCCAAGCCAGAATGCAATTGATAGATGGTAGAAACGTTGTTGTTGTTGTTGTTTTTTTTTTTTTTTGCAACACTTCTGGTAGAAAAAAAAAATTGCTAATTTCCTCAGTAATGGCTTAATACAATTCAAGAAAGACTTAACCCTGTAAAAAATGGGCAAAAGGCATTTATAGACATTTCCCAAGAAATTTGTTTTCAGTGGAATGAAAAAGATGGCTTTATAGCTGGGCATGTTGGTGCATGGTTGTAACCCCTGCACTTGGGAGACTGAGACAGGAGGATCGCACAGGTTCGAAGCCAGCCTCAGCTACTGAGTGAGGTTCTCAGCAACTTAGTGAGACCCTATTTCCAAATAAAATATAAAATAAGTCTGGGAATATAGCCCAGAGGTAGAAAGCCTCTTGGTTCCACCCCTACTCTTTGACCCAGCAGTCCAACATCTAGGATTTCTCTGCTAGATATATTTCCACCTGTGCATCAGAGTGTGTTCAAAGTCATTCATTAGCTGGGTGTGGTGGCACATGCTTGTAATCCCCACATTCGGGAGGCTGAGACCAGAGGATCATGGTTTGCGGACTCAGCTACTTAGTAAGGCCCTCTGCAACTCAGTGAGACCCTGTTTCAAAATAAAGAATAAAAAATAGGGGAATGGGTATAGCTTGGAGGTCAAATGTCCCTGGGTTCTATCCCCAGACCCGCAAAACAAAACAAAACAAAAAAGTCATTCATTACCATATGATTTGTATTCACATATATCATTTATCTGTCATCTATTGTTACTAGTCAGCTTTCTGATACTGGAACTAAATACCTGTGATACTCAACTTAAAAGAAGGAAAGGTTTATTTTGGTTAGCAGTCAGAGGATTCAGTGCATAGTCTCTTGGCTTTGCTTCTTTGGGGCTGTAGTGGCACAGCACATCATGATGGTAATGCATGGCAGAGAAGATCTGTTCACCTCATGGTGGCTAAGAAGCAAAGAGAGAGGAAGAGGAAGGGGCAGGACTGAAAATGTCTTCTTCAAGGGCCTGCCCCCACTGACCTTCCCCTAGTCTCACCTGCTAAAAGTCCCACCACCTCCCAATAAGTTGTTAATGGTGCCATGGGCTGGGGACCAAGCCTCTAATACCTGGGCCTTTGAGAGACATTCAAGATCCAAACTATAGCACCATTTATCTGTTATCCATCCATCCATCCATCCATCCATCCATCCATCCATCCATCCATCATCTATCATGTATGTATCCATCCACCCAACTATCCAGCTACATACCTGTCCACCTATCTCCCTCTACTTTTCTTAAAATTAAAAAAGAGAAAAATATGAGGAGAAAAGTAAAAATAAAAGATGTTATACATGTCATTGGGCTGCATTATAACATGCTTATTTGAATTGAAAAATAAAGTCAAATTCTTTGATAAAAAACAAGCCCAATTTGGCTGCATTAGCCGACAGTGAAAGATGAACATTTCTAATGACGTTCTATGGCAAATATTTCCATAAATTAAATGAGTCAAATCTACTGCCTCAAAGTTTTAAAGAAAACATAATTGAAATTCATTATAAGACAAAAAATATTTTATTAAAAAAACATTGGAAGCCAGGAGTGGCGGCACATGCTTGTAATCTCAGTATCTGGGAGGCTGAGAGAGGAGGATCGCAGGTTCACGGCCAGCCTCAGCTACTTGGAGAGGTTCTCTGCAACTTAATAAGACCCTGTTTCCAAAAAAAGAATAAAAATAGGGCTGGGGGTGCAGCTCACAGGTAGAATACCACTGGGTTTAATCCCCATTACTGAAAAAAATAAAACATTGGAAATCAGCTACTTAGGCTCTCTGCCACTTAGTGAGACCCAGTTTCAAAATAAATAATAAAAAATAGGACTAGAAGTGTAGCTCAGAGGTAGAATTCCTCTGGGTTCAATCCCCAGTTCCTCAAAAAAAAAAAAAAAAGGGAAATATGTAGCTTAGAGGTTTAATCCCCAGTTCCTCAAATTAAAAAAAAATAAAAACACTGTAAAGATATATTAAAATGATATTTTAATTTACCTAACCTATTCTCACTCTCTGGGATTAATCTACGTGCTGCTGAGAAAATATCAGAGGTGTCAGATGAGAAGTCTTGGCTAAGTTCTTATGGCATGTGTCCCAGAAACCAAAGAAAGGAAGGATTCTAAAGTTTGCTTTCAACAAAATGAAAGGAAAATCCAATTAAACTGTCAGCTGACTGATCACTCAACATAATAGTGTGTGTGTGTGGGGGGGGTGTTTTACTGGGGATGAACCCAAGGGCATTTTAGCTCCAAGTTATATCCTCAGCCCTATTTTTTATTCTTTATTTTGAAACAGGGTCTCATTACTTTGTGGAGGGCCTCACTAAGTAGCTGAAGCTAGCTGACTTTGAACCTTCGATCCTCCTGTCTCAGCCTCCCAAATACTGAGATTACAAGTGTGCACCACCATACCCAGCCACAGTATGATTTTTTTTGTGTGTGTGTTATACATGGTATCCTAGTCTAGTCATTTTCTTTTTTATTATTAATTTATTTTTTAAATTGGTGCATTGTAGTCATATATCAATCACATTGGAGTACAAGACTTGAGAGGATATACAAGCACACATCATCCAATTAGCCCTCCTCCAGCCCCCATCCCATTCCCTCCCCCTCCCTCCATCCCACACTTCTTTGGTGATTTACTTTGATACATTTGTTTATGTACCTCCTGCGTTTTAAAGAGGCTCCATCCTCCGGTATTACATACCCTCTGATTGGTCACATTAGTTGCTTCACTATAGGGCCATTTCTATAGCTCAACCTCTTCCTGTTGCCCTTTTCCTCCTAATTATTGCTGATTAAGAGAAGCGTCTGATTTATATTTTCTGCGATATTTCTCTGTGCATGCTGCGTTGCAAGTACCGATCCCACTCTTGATGGTCCCAGTAGTGGCCTGGCTACTCAGTGGACTGATCCAGACCTCGCTGGCTCAAGCAGCGGTCTTGCCTCATGGGAGGCCCCAGTTCTGGTCTCGCTGGCACCTGCACCGGTCTAACCCCTAAGCTGGCTTTGGTCCCAGCCTTGGAGGCCGCAGGAGTGAACTTGCCTCACGCCAGGCTCCGATGCTGGCCATTGGCCCCTGCACCGGCCTAACCCCTTGGCAGGATTCCAATCCCGGCCTCGGAGGCCCCAGCACCGGCCTAGCCTCACGGCAGGCTCCAATGCCGGCCTCGTTGGCCCCAGCACCGGCCTAACCCCTCAGCAGGTTCCGTTCCCAGCCTAGGAGGCCCCAGCACTGGCCATGTCTCACAGCAGGCTCCTATGCTGGCCTCGCCTCACGGCAGGCTCCGATGCTGGCCTCGCCTCACAGCAGGCTCCAATGCCGGCCTTGCTGGCCCCAGAACCGGTCTAGCCCTTCGGCAGGTTGTTATCCTGGCCTTGGAGGCCCCAGTACCAGCCTTGCCTCACGGCAGACTCCGATGCAGGCCTCGCTGGCCCCAGCACCGGCCTAACCCCTTGGCAGGCTCTTATCCCGGCCTCGGAGGTCCCAGTACCGGCCTTGCCTCACGGCAGGCTCCAATGCCGGCCTCACTGGCCCCATCTCTGGCCTCACCCCTCAGCAGGCTCCGATCCTGGCCTCGGAGACCCCAGCCCCAGCCATGCCTCACGGCAGGCTCCGATGCCAGCCTCGCTGGCCCCAGTACCGGCGTAACCCCTCGGCAGGCTCTTATCCTGGCCTTGGAGGCCCCAGTACCGGCCTTGCCTTACGGCAGGCTCCGATGCCGGCCTCGCTGGCCCCAGCACCGGCCTAACCCCTCGGCCGGCTCCAATACTGGCCTTGGAGGTACCAGCACCGGCCATGCCTCATGGCAGGCTGCGATGCCAGCCTTGCTGGCCCCAGCACCGGCCTAACCCCTAGGCAGGCTCTTATCCTGGCCTCGGAGGCCCCAGCACCGGCCATGCCTCAAGGCAGGCTCCGATCCCGGCCTCGGAGGCCCCAGCACCAGCCTTGCCTTACGGCAGGCTCCGATGCTGGCCTCGCTGGCCCCAGCACCGGCCTAACCCCTCGGCAGGCTCTTATCCCGGCCTCGGATGCCCCAGTACCGGCCTTGCCTCAAGGCAGGCTCCGATCCCGGCCTCGGAGGCCCCAGCACCGGCCATGCCTCATGGCAGGCTCCGATGCCGGCCTCGCTGGCCCCAGTACCAGCCTAACCCCTCGGCAGGCTCTTATCCTGGCCTTGGAGGCCCCAGTATCGGCCTTGCCTCACGGCAGGCTCCGATGCCGGCCTCGCTGGCCCCAGCACCGGCCTAACCCCTCGGCAGGCTCTTATCTGGCCTCGGAGGCTCCAGTACGGGCCCTGCCTCAAGGCATGCTCCGATGCCGGCCTCGCTGGCCCCAGCACCGGCCTAGCCCCTCGGTAGGCTCCGATCCCGGCCTTGGAGGCCCCAGCACTGGTCATGCCTCATGGCTGGCTCCGATGCCGGCCTCGCTGGCCCCATCACCGGCCTAACCCCTCGGCAGGCTCTTATCCTGGCCTCGGAGGCCCCAGCACCGGCCATGCCTCAAAGCAGGCTCCGATCCCGGCCTCAGAGGCCTCAGCACCGGCCTTGCCTCACGGCAGGCTCCAATGCCGGCCTCACTGGCCCCATCTCTGGCCTCACCCCTCAGCAGGCTCCGATCCTGGCCTCGGAGACCCCAGCCCCAGCCATGCCTCACGGCAGGCTCCGATGCCGGCCTCGCTGGCCCCAGTACCAGCGTAACCCCTCGGCAGGCTCTTATCCTGGCCTTGGAGGCCCCAGTACCGGTCTTGCCTTATGGCAGGCTCCGATGCCGGCCTCGCTGGCCCCAGCACCGGCCTAACCCCTCAGCAGGTTCCGGACCCGACCTCGGAGGTCCCAGCACAAGCCTTGCCTCATGGCAGGCTCCAATGCCAGCCTCGCTGGCCCCAGCATCGGTCTAACCCCTCAGCAGGTTCCAATCCTGGCCACGGCGGCCTCAGTAGTGGCCTTGCCTCACAGCAAGCTCCGATGTTGGCCACTGGCCCCGGCGCCCGCCTAACCCCTCAGCAGGTTCCGATCACTGTCTCTGTGGTTATTATTTCAAAGGTTCCAGGTGTAATGTATCAGATCTCTGCCTCCCCTGAGTATTGGCCACTGGCATTGCCACTGCCTCCACCGTTTCAGATCCTTCCCAGGCTCTTTTTCCACTCTGAATGTTGTCCAGTGTTCCTAAGCATGCGTGATGGTAGCATTCGACATTTGGTGTAATTTCTCCAAAAAAATAAAGTTGGTAGGATCCGGTTTCTGCTTCTCCTGAATACAAGTCTCCACCACCATCGCGGAGAACTCTTTCAACATCGCATTTCTCCTTGGTCTCCGCTAAACTCTCTCCTTACAGGTGATGTCTGAGATTCTTAACAATATAGAGAAATAGCAGTCCTCTTTCACGGCGAATTTTTCCATAAGTTCCAGTGCATTTAGATAAGTTTTGTCTGCATCTCCAGTGTCCTGGCATCCATAACGGCTTTCTTACCTCCTCTCCGATATTTTTCTTTTTCTTTTTCTGTTCCTTTTTTTTTTTTTTAATAAGAGAAGACAGTATATGTGGTTTGAGGAGGTAGTGGGATCAGGCACTCAGTAGCACTGTAACCCTGTTGGTTTCCCCATGGGTCCAGAGTGATCTGCCCTATTCTGCCTGGGGCCCAGGGTCCCACGACCCGGGCCCCAGCTGGCGTGCTCCTCGTGACCCCTGCCCGGAACCCAGGGTACTGAGCCCGGTTTCTCCAGGGGTCTGGTGTGTTACGCGCATTTCGGCCCGGGGCCCAGAGTCCCGCAACCCGGGCCCCATCTGGCGTGCCCCGCGCACAACCCCCACCCAGAACCCAGCTACTTACTGGGCCCGGTTTTTCCAGGGGTCTGGCGTGCTACGTGCAGTTCGGCCCGGGGCCCAGAGTCCCGCGACCCGGGCCCCATCTGGCGTGCCCCCCACAGTATGATTTTTAATAGTTAAACGTGGAAGAATCCAAAGAACTGAGTGACACTGTTGTACCTAAACCCCTTCCATTTCCAGAGTTTTATTTATTTTTATTTTTTGTGATACCAGAGATGAAACCGTGGCATTCTACTTCTTAGCTACATGTTCAGCCCTATTTTTATTTTTATTTGAAATCAAGGCCTCAGCTGGGTGTGGTGGTGCACGCTTGTAATCTCAGCATTCAGGAGGCTGAGACAGGAGGATCACGGTTCGCGGACAGCCTCAGCTACTACTTAGTGAGGCCCTTTGCAAAATAAAGAATAAAAAATAGGGCTTGTGGTGTAGCTCAGAGGTAGAATGCCCCTAGGTTCCACAATTCCCAGTACCACAATAAATAAATAAATATTAAAAATGAAATCAAGGTCTCATTAAATTGCAAAGGGCTTCACTAAGTAGCTGAGACTGATCTTGAACCTGTGATCCTCCTGTCTCAGCCTCCCAAGTACTGGGATTATAAACATGTACCACCATACTCAACTGTGTATAGCTCATGAGCTAAGAATGGCAATTATATTTTTAAGTAGCTGAGGAGAAAATCAAAATTAGAATATTATTTTATACAAAGAAACATAAAAATTTCAAACTTAAGTGTTCATAAATAGTTTTACTCTTATGGAGGGTCATAGTGTGATGTTTGTGCCTCCCAAGCACTTTTGCCTTTCTGGCTCCTTCCTCCATAAAATAAATAAATATATATAGAGAGAGCCCAGTACTTGAGAGGCTGAGAAAGGAGGATCGTAGGTTCGAGGACAGTGTCAGCAAATAGTGAGACTCTCATCAACCTAGCAAGACTTTGTTTCAAAATAAAAATAAAATAAGGCTGGGGGTGTGTGGCTTGGAAGAAGAATGCCTTTGTGTTCAGTCGCCAGTACCACAATAAATAAATAAATACATTTTATAAGTACGTTTGTATAATCACAAATATAATCCAGGCAAAAATTTATCATGATGAATTCATCATTATTATTGTATTTTTTCTTTTGATTTTGAAGACAATTAAAATCCACATGTTTTCATGGGTCCTAAAAAACTACCTTGACCCTCGGTGCTCTGCTAAATGATAAGTCAGCTTGCTTTTTCTCATCACGCCTGGCTGTTCTCACATCACAGAGGCTGAGCGGAGTGGATGTCATAGCAACCACGCTGCAGTCAGCTCCAGCTGCCAAAAGCATTTGCCATAAACCGAGTGGCTTAAACAACAGACATCTCTCACAGTGGTGGAGGCTGTCAGTCCAACACCAAGGTGCCGGCAGAATCTGTTCTTGGTGAGGGCTCCCTTCCTGGCTTGCAGACAGCAAGGGAGCTTCTGCCTGGATCTCACATGGCGAAGAGGAAGCCCTGGTGACAGGACACTGATCCCATCATGAGCTCTGTCCTCATGATCTCATCTGAAACCAGTTAACTTCAAAAGGTCCTAGTTCCTCACGCCATTGGGCTGGGTGAGGACTTTACCCTGAATTGGAGGGGGCAGGAGCTCACTCCATACCAGCGAGCTTTCATGCACCCCTCAAGTCCCTGCCCTGCCCTCACCTTCTCCATGCCCTCTGGGCTGAGTCAGTCGCTCTCACCTTTCTTCCTTCCTTCCATCCTCCCTCTGTTTCCATGACACCTGGGATGTGGACACACACCTGGGGTGATTCTAAAGTGAATGAGATGCTTCAGGTTCAAGGCCTGAGGCCTCCAGTTGACTTTTCTGACACTTGGCTTTTCTGGAGGGGGTCCTCTCCCATCCCTCGCACACACAGCAAGTCTCGGTTGGGTGATTCCCTAGCTCCCCGGAGTGTTTCTTACATTACTTCCCAAGCCAAGGAAAACAAAACCTGATGTGTTTTCTACCTGGCCCATTGCAGAAAAAGCTTGCCAACTCTTGGTCCAGTGTTTCACAATGAGTGAGAACGTGAGAGACTTATCTGATGCGCCACAGGGCTGAGGTCCACTCTCCCTAGCCCTTGCACGCATGCACGCACCCTTGCACGCACGGGCTCTCCTGGCTCTAGAGCCTCCTGGGGAGGTTTGAGGAAGTGTCCTGGAATGCTTCCCCTGCAAGCCAGCCAGGGACTGGAAGAAGTGTGGCTGGGCTGCACATGCCTCGGGGACAGAGCAGGTGAGGATGAGTGCCCCACACCTAGCAACCAAAAACACTGAAAACACATGCTCTTACAAAATCCCTACTACACTTGTCACAATAACCGCCAGGAGGGATAACTATACCAGACTGAAATTGCTAAATTTCAACTAGCGCTCTCTCTCTCTCTCTCTCTCTCTCTCTCTCTCTCTCTCTCTCTCTCTGTGTGTGTGTGTGTGTGTGTGTGTGTGTGTTGGTACTGGGGATTGAACCCAGGAGCATTATACCTCCAGCACTTTTAATTTTGTTTTGAAATAGGTTCTCTCTAGGTTGCTGAGCTTGGCCTTGAACCTATGATCCTCCTATCTCAGCCTCCCAAGTCCTGGGATTATAGCCGTGCTCAACTCTTTTTGACCCACAAAATTAGAATTTACAAACAGACTGAGGTTGAAAAAGATAAAATCTCTTGCTCCGGATGCAATGAAACCCAGAAGAAAAAAGATCTAATTTAGATCCATTTGATTCCAAAGCCTCGAGTGGAATTTTATTCTGTCCTCTCATTAACACCCGCCAGCCCCCACCAGGGCTCTGACCCACCAAGAGAATAAGGCCGGCGTTTCTGAGCCCACAGGATCTTCATAGGCTCCTCTTGCTGTCTCCTGTTTACATTTTCAGGATGGACTGTTTACATCCCAGTGCTGTTCCTCACTTCCCTGAAGATGCAAACCCGCCCCTCGCTGCGACCCCGGGTTCAGCATGGTCTGCTCTTGGACATCTACTGGGCTCCTCTACCATCGCTCCCACCTGTCCTCTGAGCTCCTCCCACCTTCCTGCTCTCCGAATGTGCCAGGCTTCCTTCACTGGGGCCGGGGGATTGGGGACCTTGGAAACATGTTTACTCAGCTTGGAATGCATTTTCTCCCACTTCCCTCTTCCCCAAATTAATGGCTACACCTCCCACCATCGTCAGCTCAGGGGTGCCCTCCCTGACCTCCCAGACCTACCTCACATTATCTCCAAGAGTGGAACTCTTTTTCCTTTCAAAGCACTTGTTTGTTTACACATTTACATGAATTTGTGGGATAAATGTGTAATTCTTGTTCACAAACTCCACATGTTCACAAACTCCACAAGCAGGGACCACATGAACCCACCCCTGTGTGGCGTCTGGCATACCTGGGTGCACAGGGTGTTATCGGATGCTCACTCCATACCAGAGAGCTCCCATGCACCCCTCACGTCCCTGTTCCACCTTCCCCTCTTCCATGCTTTCTGGGATGAGTTAGTTGCTCTCACCTTTGAATTTTCTTTTCTTCCCTTCCCTTTCCCTTTTTGCTTCCTTGCTTCCTTTTGGCCATGTTACTCGAGTGACTGAGCTCTGCTGGCCTCTTGGGGTCCCCCATGCCCTGCAGGACACCTGAGACCCCAGTGCCTGTGTGAAAGGAATGGAATGCCTCATCTCAGGGTATGAGGCTTCCAGCTAACTTTTCCGGCATCTGGCAGTCCTCTCTCCATCCCATGCACACAAGAAATCTCTATTTATAAAATAGTTGGGTGTGTTTCCCCAACTTCTGGGAGTGTTTTTCATGTGATTTCTTCAGCCAAGGAAAGCAAACATCCAGTATTTCCTGAAACCACATCCGTAGGCATAACCTGTGTGCAGTGACCGTTAACAGGGAGCCCAGGGCCCTTGTATGCACAGCTGAGCATTATTTGTTTAATCTATGTGCTAGTGAGCGCCAATGTACCTGACATTTAACACCAAGCATAGGGCAGGGATTCTGAAGTTATTATAAAACACCAAAGTGCTTCTAAGAAAGGTGTGTGTTTCTGAAGGTTTATCTACCTTAGGAATTATATGAATTTTTGAGGGCTTACATAATTAAGATTTTATTTAAGCTCTTGATATTTTCAGTGACTCTTGTAGCCTCCCAGTCTGCTTGTATAAAATGTGTCAAGGACAACTTACCAATTTCAAGATCAGCCATGCAGCGAGTTAGGTTCAGAGCTCCAGCCTCCTCTGTTTTCTCTACCCCCCTGCTGGCCCCTGAGCCCTGTGCCTCAGCCTGAATGGCAGTGGTATCTCTTCTTCCCACAGTCTCTTCCCAGCTCCTTCTCCCATGTGTACCCAGTACACCTGCCAGCAGCAGCTCTAAACCTTCCATCACCCCCGCTGCTTATTGGACACAGGGTGAACACCGCAGCTTGGAATTTCCTGCCCACACCATTTGGCTTTACCTTCTCTGAAATGCTTTCTCAAATCCCCCTTCCCTCCTCTTGCTCCAATTCTTTGTCTCTGTCCCCTAACTTTCGATTTTATTATTATACCTACCCATGTAGGAACACCTGTTTTGCCTTCTATTGGTGTGGTATCCCCTGAGAGTTTACTTCTGTGCCCTTCTTCTCCCCTCCCCTGCAATCCTTCAGGCTCAGCCTCCTCAACATGTATTTTCAACCGGGGACTGTTACTCCAGTGGATCAAAAGGTGACTCTTGAGGAGGAGGGCAAAAGACCTTAGATATTACAGTGGTCTGTGGCTCTCCAAGCAGATGTACACTCTTGTCTATGGAATTAAAAGTTCCTGGTGAAGGCTGGGTGTGGTGTCACGCACCTGTGATCCCAGGATTTGGGAGGATGGCCAAGTTCGGGGATAGCCTCGGCAAGATAATAAGACTCTCAGCCACGTAGTGAGACTCTGTTTTCAAACAAAATAAAAAAGGGCTTGGATGTAGCTCAGAGGTAGAATGCCTCTGGACTCAACCCCAAGTACCACAAATAAATAAATTAATTAATCAATTAATTTAAAAGTTAATGGTAAAGCTGGGTATGGTGGTGCATGCTTGTAATCCCAGTACTTGGGAGGGTGACACAAGGAAGATCCCAGTTCACGGCCAGCCTCAGCTACCTAGGGAGGCCCTCTGCAGCTTAGTGAGACCCTGTATCAAAATAAAGAATAAAAGCCGGGCATGGTGGCACACACTTGTAATCCCAGCATTCGGGAGGCTGAGACAGGAAGGGTCACAGTTCGTGGACAGCCTCAGCTACTACTTAGTAAGGCTCTTTGCAACTCAGTGAGACCCTGTTTCAAAATAAAAACTAAAAAAAAGGGCTGAGGGTGTTGCTCAGAGGTAGAATGCCCCTGGGTTTCATCCCCAGCACCACAATAAATAAATTAATTAATTAATAATAAAAACTTCATGTTAAGCCCGTGTGGTGGCACCCACCTGTAATCCCAGAATTTGGGAGGCTGAGACAGGAGTATCCACAGGCTAGAAGCCAGCCTCAGCAACTTAATGAGACTCTTTTTCAAAATAAAAAATTAAAACGGGCTGGAGACGTAGCTTGGAGGCAGAATGCCCCTGAGTTCAATTCTAAGTACCAAACAACAACAAAAAGTGCATGGTGGGGTCAATTATGGAAAAAAATGTTTTAAAATACTTTTTTTTGGCAGCTGGAGCAGGGGACAATTACTGAGGAAAAGGTTGAGAAATATTGCTCTACACTAGACAAGAGAAAAAAAACTACGTCTGGGTGTGGTGGTGAACGCTGACGCCTGGAATCTCAGAATTTGGGAGGCTAAAATAGGAGGACTGTAGGCTCAAAGACAGCCTCAGCAAGTAAGAGACCCTCATCAACCTAGTAAGAGCCTGTTTCCAAAATACATACATACAAGCCGGGTGTGGTGGCACACGCTTGTAATCCCAGCGCTTGGGAGGCTGAGACAAGAGGATCGCACAGGTTCAAAGCCAGCCTCAGCTACTTAGTGAGGCTTTCAGCAACTTAGTGATACCCTGTTTCCAAATAAAATATAAAAAAAAAGTATGGGAGTATAGCCTGGAGGTAGAAAGCCTCTGGGTTCCACCCCCAATACCACTAAAAAATTTTAAAAAAATAAAAAGAATTAAAAAAAATAAAAACTTAAAAAAAAAAAAACACACAAAAAGCCGGGCATGGTGGTGCACGCTTGTAATCCCCGCGCTTGGGAGGCGGAGACAGGAGGATCGCGCAGGTTCGAAGCCAGCCGTGCTGGCTTAAGAGACCCTGTTTCCAAAAAAAAAAAAAATAGGTCTGGGAGTGTAGCCCGGATGTAGAAGGGCTTCCAGGAACCCCAGTACCAGCAAAAAAAAAAAAAAAAAAAAAACCCACAAAAATACAAAAACAAAATACATACATACATACATATGTAAATGAATAAATAAACAAACAAATAAAATAGACAGGAGGATCACGCAGGTTCGAAGCCAGGCTTGCTGGCTTAAGAGACCCTATTTCCAAATAAAATTATAAAAAAATATAGGTCTGAGAGTATAGCCCAGAGGTAGAAGGGTTTCTAGGAAACCCAGTACCACCAAAAAAAGAAAAAGTACAATATGTTTCTTGTACACCACTGTCCAGGCGCTACTCCAAAATTTGTACATACATCATCTCATTTAATTAACTCCTTACTCTGTGAGAGATTTATTATTATCCTTACAAACAAGCTGAGAGAGGTTCTTTAATGGCCCAGCGTCAAATTTCTAATAATCAAGAAGCAGGATTAAAACCTGTCTGCCTTCATAGCCGGACCCCCTGCCGGGTGTGGTGGCGCACGCTTGTAATCCCCACGCTTGGGAGGCAGAGACAGGAGGATCGCGCAGGTTCGAAGCCAGCTGCGCGCACTGGCTTAAGAGACCCTGTTTCCAAATAAAAATGTAAAAATAGGTCTGGGAGTGTAGCCCAGAGGTAGCAGGGCTTCCAGGAACCCCAGTACCACCAAAAAAAAAAAAAAAAAAAAAAAAACAAAGCCGGACCCCAGATACACTAAGGGTGTGAGCCCTTCCCTCGCAGCAGAGTGAAGTCACCTACTACTGGGGACAGAGAAGGGAGAGAGAAATGAATTAACCAGTTCATACAGCCTCACACTGGACTGAGGGAGGGTGTCCTGTGTGCCCAGGGCCATGATGATGACCGCCTGCGATCTCTCCGCCATCACCAAGCCCTGGGAGGTGCAGAGCAAGGTATGGAGTCCTCCTGACCAGAGAGGAGGGGAACCTAGTACTGCCGACGGCAGGTAATGAGGCCTGGGCTTTCCAGTCCAGACTCCTGGACGCACCCATGCTCCTCCACCTTGGGTGTTTCCAGGGACAACACACCTGGGGGTGGTGGGCAGGAGTGGGTGTACCTTTCTTGCTGAGCTGGAAACACAAGTGGGTAGGAGCAGGGGCAGGAGGACTGGGGCTGGGGCTTTGACCTGGTGTGTGTGTGTGTGTGTGTGTGTGTGTGTGTGTGTGTGTGTGTGAGAGAGAGAGAGAGAGAGAGAGAGAGAGAGAGAGAGAGAGAGAGAGAGGAGGTGGGCTCTGTTGCAGGTAGCTCTGCTGGTAGCTGCTGAGTTCTGGGAGCAAGGTGACCTGGAGCGCACGGTGCTGCAACAGAATCCCATTGTGAGTAGTCGGGACTTTGGGTTCATGTTAGGTCATTCTGACCAAGGGATACAGTGCCTGGGTTAGAGATGTGTGACCTTACTATAGGGATGACCTTTTTCTAATGCAGTGCTTCTCAAAGTTTGGCCTCGACCATCCTCAGCTTCATTCCTTGAGAGTGGGGTGAGATATAAACTCACAGCCCCTCTCTAGAGCTTTTTTGAGTTCAATCCCCAGGAAGGATGGGTCCCTCTTACTACCCAGTGCAGTTAACTCTTTCTCTCCTCTTGACAGCCCATGATGGACAGAAACAAGGCAGACGAACTCCCTAAGCTTCAAGTCGGCTTTATTGACTTCGTTTGCACCTTTGTCTACAAGGTAGGACCCTGCCTTCCTCAGACCCTAATAGATGCCTTTGTTAAGCCGGGAAGTCCCAGAAACATCAGGGATAATAATAATAAAAACAAAACTGGCAAAGGTAGTTAGGGGTGCTACTTTACAAAGCACTTCCCATCTAATGGCAGTGGATCCTCAGGACAGCACTATGGGGGCTGAGTGACTGTCTCCTCAGGCTGGAGCTTGGTGCATCCTCACAGTTCAATATATAGTTGTGGGTGAAATGACTCAGCATGGTTTCAGCGAGGGGAGACACACAGCTAACGTGCGTGGCCTCCTAACTTCCCCAGCTGGTGGAAATGTCCTAGGCCAAACTCGTTTGGCAAAAACACAATCTGGAATTTGTCTTAGAGTTTTGGTTCAAGGTTAAAGTCTCCTTCTTGAGAAATGCACTGCTCCCAGCTCTGCCTCTGCTGTTTACCTCCCCTTTTTAATTTTATTTACACCCGAGGAGATGGAGGTCAGAGATGAGTAACGACATAGCCAGTGTCATTGGACTCAGCTATGAAGCAGGATTAGAGTCCAGACTCCTGACCCCCTCGTCCAGGGCTTTCTGCTCTTTGAGTTGTCTGTCCTCCTCTGCGAGGAAGGAGAAGTGTGAGTGCTCCCAGGGGCACAAGGCCTCTCTGGTGGAACACAGACCACTCGGGCTCCTCTGGTCAACGGCGCTGAGTAGCTGAAGCTAGAAGACTGGGCCCAGTGCTCGACCTGCCTATCACAGTGCCCGGGGCAGGTACTGTAACTTTCCTAATCTCTGGCTGAAAGTGAGCGCTGCTGGTGACCTGCCCAAAGTCACACAGTTCACAGTGAAGCCCAAACCCCAACCCAGGCAATTCTGAGCACAGCTGATTCCGGCTAGAACTCAGCCATCGTGGGCCCCCAGCCCCTACTCCATCCAGCTGCAGCTCAATTTCTTCCCCTACAAATGGGGGAGTGACGAATCGTGTTTTCTCGCTCACAGGAGCCTCGAGGATCAAAGGAGATAAATTGCTTCATTAACTGTAATGTGCTGCACTCAGGGTGTTATCTCATCCTTAGAATTGTAACAGTCCTCGAAGGTCATCTTCTCTGCACCCCAATCTCACTCAGCACCTATTTCCTGAGTATCTTCGTGTCCCAGGCACTGGGTAGGCCAGGGCAATCCCAGGGGACATGGTAACCAATGTTCCAGCCCTCTCCAAGGTGCCAGTCTCTGGGTGAGGCCAGGAGGGAGGCCTTAGGAGGAAGCCAGGTGTGGTAAGAGTGTCCCATAGGAGATGAGATTTACCTAGCAGGTCAGCTGAGGTTTCCTAGAGGAAGTGACCTGGAGTGCCTGAGGGTCGAGATGGTGAAGGGCAGGGACACCAGGCTGTGGAGGGTGTGAACGCTGAACGGGAGGAAGGGGATAAGAGGAGAGGGATGGTATGTACTGGCGGCCCTGCGGAGACAGCTCCAACCCAACGCAGAGGCTGCTCACTCCAATGCCCCACATTTCCAACGGTGCCGCTCCTTGAGCTGGGCTCTGGTCGGCCCCGAGCCAGAGCTCACCCTGTTTCCCCCAGGAGTTCTCTCGCTTCCATGAGGAGATCACCCCCATGCTGGATGGGATCACCAACAACCGCAAAGAGTGGAAGGCACTGGCCGATGAGTACGAAGCCAAGATGAAGGCGCTGGAGGAGGAGAAGCAGAAGCAGCAGGCAGCTAAGCAAGGTCTGTGAAGGGCAAGACAGGGGTCCCGACCGCCATACACTCAGGAAGCCGCCTGCCGGGCCTGGGTTATCGTCCCCATTCCGGGTAGGAGGGCACTGAGGCTGCCAGAGGCCCAGTGTCCTGGCCAAGTGACACTGCCGGTGTCCATGCCTGGTTACAGACTGAGTCCTGGGGACACTCCCGGCCTCCCAGCATGCACCAGCCAACTAGCTGTGGACACACGCCCCTGCCCCGGGCAAAGGAAGAAACCTAGAAGGAGAAGTTGGAGGGAATTTTAGCTTTGGATTTTTTCCAGCTTTGGACTGGACATTTGCATTCTAGCTTTACCATCAGGAGCCTTTTCTTACATACGACAGTGACAGAGGGCTCCCTCCCTGACATGATGCCCTCCTTTGGTACTACCATTAGAAAGATTGTCCTTAACTCAAATGGTTCTCTTGAAGCCTCCATCTAGCCAAGGATGGAATTTGTTTATTCCAGCTCTTCTCCACTGGCAGCCTGGGTGCCTCCTCTATAGTCATTTCTTAGATTATTGGCACTGGTTTCTCACAGGACCTGGCTTCTAATCCCTTTCTACCAGGCCCTTGCCCTAGCATGCCAGGCAAATGCTCTACCAGAGCTATGCCCCCCCCCTGCATTTTTTTTTCCCAGGCCTGGGGATAGAACTCAGGGGCATTTGACCTCCCAGCTACACCTCCTGCCCTAACTTTTTTTATTCTTTATTTTTGAAACAGGGTCTCACTAAGTTGCAGAGGGCTTCACTAAGTAGCTGAGGCTGTCTGTGAACTGCGGTCCTCCAGTCTCAGTCTCCTGAATGCTGGGATTACAAGCATGTGCCATAACACCTGGCCCCTGAATTTTTTGTTTGTTTGTTTGTTTTAGTATGGGATTGAACTCAGGGGCATTAACTTCTCCTCTAAGTATACCCCCGCCCTCACCTCTTTTTTTTTTTTTAAACAGGGTCTCCCTAGGTTGCTGAGAGGCTCACTAAGTTGCTGAGGGTGTCTTAAAACCTGTGATCCTCCTGTCTTAGTCTCCCGAGTGGCATCACAGGCGAGTGTCACCTTGCCAGGCTCTTTGCATTTTATTTATTTATTTATTTATTTATTTATTTATTTATTTATTTATTTGTAGTACTGGGGATGGGACCCAGGGGCATTCTACCTCCAAGCTACACCCCCAGCCCTATTTTTTTAATTCTTTATTTGGAAACAGGGTCTCACCAAATTACAGAGGGCCTCACTAAGAAGCTGAGGCTAGCCAAGAACCTGTGATCCTCCTGTCTCAACCTCCCAAGTACTGGGATTACAAACATAAGCCATCATGCTCAGCTCCCTGCATTTTTTTTTAATATGAATGTCCTGTCCATATTTTGAAATTGGTATATTTCAAGTTTAAAAATCCAGATTCCCAGCTTTTCTCTTTACAAGGTCAAGGTCTGGCCATATCAGTTCTGCATTTCTGCATGACAAACGGCTACAGCTTAGTGGCAACTGCCCAGGGATGGGGCTGTCTCCTGTTTGTCAGTTTCCTGCACTCCTGGAGCCTCCCAAGGGTGCCAAGGGTGGGTTGCCATTGACATCCTCTTTGTGCTGTTTTTGTTTTTTTTTTTTCTCTTTGGTGCTGGGGGTTGAACCCAGGGGTGCTCTGCCACTGAGCTACATCCTAGCCCTTTTTAGTTTTTATTTTGAGTCAGAGTCTCATGACCTTGAACTTGCAATCCTCCTGCCTTCTTTGCAGCTGGGATTATAGGTATGTGCTACCACATCTGGTGTGTTGCTGTTTCTCTTAGAGAAGGGGAACATTCTTGGCTCCCCTGGTTCTCCTGACACTGCGTATCTACTTGTTGGCTCTGAAAGCCCTTAAGTTTGCAACTCCTGGTGCAAAGCAGTTGAAAGGGGAAAATGACCGACAGACCGCAGCCTCCTCTTACCTGCCATGTTCTCTCTGGTCTGATTGCAGCGGCCTCTGGAATCCCACCTGGGGGCAACCCCAGTGCTGGGGGTGCACCTGCATCCAAGTCCTGCTGCATCCAATAGCTGGACCACGCTGCTGCCGGACAGAAAGTCACCATCCTTTCAGGGGAAGAGATCACCGAAGCCAATGGAAAGCCACGGTCTTCAGGAGAGTCATAGGATTGAGAACTGATAAAAAAAAATTAGCTTACATCTTATTTAGTGACTTTTGAACATCTTTTCAGCCCTGAGAATATTCTAGATTTCATAGACATCAATTTAACTTTTAATTCAATGTCAAAGTTACCTGTTTGCTTAGAGACATTTGTTCTTTTTTTTTTTTTTTTGTGGGTCTGGAACACAGGAGCATTTGACCTCAGAGCTACACACCCTGTCCTACTTTTTATTCTTTAATTTGAAACAGGGTCTCACTAAGTTGCGGAGGACCTCCCTAAGTAGCTGAGGCTGTCCTCAAACCGCAATCTTCCAGTCTCAGACTCCCTAATGTTGGGATTACAAGCGTGTTCCACCATGCCCAGTTTATTTCTAATGTTTTATTGTAAAAGCTTCTGATCATTCTTGAATGTAGAAAATTGTACATTAAATCTCTAGGTACCCATCACCCAGATCTGGAATACCAAGATTTGGCCACATTTGCTTTGTCCTATATTTCTTTTTCCATTTTTTTCCTTAGTGGAAAGGTTTATTTATTTATTTTAAAGAAAATTATTATTATTAGAGAAAGAGGGCAGCTGAGGGAGCAGGGGAGGAGAGACACATCTCTCTTAGCTGAAGGATTTAAAGGCAAATTTCAGACAGAATCTTTTGCACCCCTGCATTATACATCTTTAAAGGAATAAAGGCATTTTCTGACATGGCCACATTATCACATACAGCAGGTGAACACCTCCTACCTGGTTGTGGCGTGTACTGTGATGAGCCTCAGAACAGCCTTCAGTAGACAAGTCCTTCAATCAAGGGCTTGGGGCTCCGGTAACTGTGAACCCAGTGCTGTCAGCAGATAGCCCTGAGGGTCAGCCCCTCTGGGGGTTTCCCCAGTTGCATAGAAACTACATTTCCCAGGGTGGCCTATGCCTGATGACTGACTCATGCCAAGCAGAAAGGCCTGACCACCTGGGGACCACTCTGCAAGCCCATTCTAGCTCCAGGCCTCCGGTGTGACCCATCGAGGCTACTGCTAGGCTCACAATGCTCCCAGCTTCTCCTTCTGCCCACGCTTACTTCTTCCCCTTCCCTTTCTGTCCCTTCCCCAGCCCCTCCTTACAAAACACCCTGCAGCCCAAATCCACTTCAGAGTGCTTCCCAGGGTTCCAACCTGTGGCACCAGCCCTAAATCAGCTTTCCCCCACTGCCACAAAAATGTAGTTAAGGGTTGGTTTGCTGGAATCCCATCAAAACAAATTTCATGCATTGAATTTAATCATTGTTTGTTTTTCTTTAGTTGTTTGTTTTTAGAAAGGTATACTTTTTGTTCTTGGATCTTCCATTGATTTCAAGGAAGAATAAATTTAGGTTAATTATTCTCAATTATAGACCTTCTGTTTCCATTCATAGGAATTCTGTTTGGTTTAAGAAGAGATAGAAGCCAGACATGGTGGTACATGCCTGTAATCTCAGTACTTAGGTGCCTGGGACAGGAGGATTACAGGTTCAAGGCTAACCTTAGCAATTTATTGAGACCCAGTTTCAAAGTCAAAATAAAAAGGGATGAGGATGTAGCTTGGAGGTAGAATACCCCTGGGTTCAATCCCAAGTATATATATATATTTTTAAAAAAACAGAGATTATTTCTTTAAAACCAATCAGATAGCCAGATACAGTGGTGCTCACCTGTAATCCCAGTACTTAGGAGGTTGACAAAGGAGAATCACAGGTTCGAAGCCAGCCTCAGCAACTCAGTGAAGCGCACATCAACTTAGTGAGACCCTGTTTCAACTAAAAAATAAAACAGGGCTGGGGTGTAGTTCAGATGTAGAATGTCTCTGGGCTCAATCACCAGCACCACAAAAGAAAAAAAATTAGATTATGCTTTGGGGATTTTGCAACGCCTGGGAGAATTAGTATGTATCATAGTAACTGATGCTGAAAGTAGCAAAGGAAGGCAAAAGTTGAAAATGACATGCTGAAAAGTTGGTGGCAAGTTTCTGCTACCCTTGTCCAAATTCTCATTTTCTTTTTTCTTTGTTTTCTTTTTTGTAGTTTTCCGGTTTTATTTTCTATTATCTTCCTCTTTCCAGCTTGTTTGTTTGTTTGTTTGTTTGTTTATTTAGTGGGATGAGGGATTGAACCAGGGCCCCCTGAGATACACCCCCAGCCCTTGTTATTTGAAACAGGGACTTGATACATTGCTTAGGGTCTCGCTAAATTGCTAAGGCTGGCCATGCTAACCTAGGATCCTCCTGTCTCAAGTACTGGTATTCCAGGGATGTGCCATCATTTTTGACTAGAGATAATTAGTTGGTTTTTGCAGTCCCGGGGATAGAAGCCAGGGCTTCTTACCATGCTAGGTAAATGCTCTGCTACTGAGCAATATCCCCAGATTTATTGACCAATAACTGACAAATAAAACTGATTTCTATTTAAGGTAGACAAAGAAGTTTTTTAAACTAATTGTCAAATATTTTATACTTAAAACTGAAAAACAGATCTAGCAAGGGGAATTAGAGTGATCTCAGAATCTCATCCTGTTGTATTCTATTGGGAAGTTTCCTTTCCTTTTTTCTTTCTTTTCTTTTCTTTTCTTTTATTTCTTTTTGCAGTACTGGGGATTGAACCCAGGGGCATTCTAACTTTAAGCTATACCCCCCACCTCATTTTTTATTCTTTATTTTGAAATAGGGTCTCACTAAGTTGTGGAGGGCCTCACTAAGTAGTGAGGCTGACCGCAAACCTTCAATCCTTCCTGTCTCAACCTACCAAGTACTGGGATTACAAGCATGCACCACCACACCTGGTTTGGGAAAGTTTCTTGAGAAGGGATGCAACTGGCCAAAGGTACAGACAACCAGGATTGGACCAGCAAATAAAATTTTATCAGTTAAAAGTGTACAATGAGAATTACTTATCTTTACAAATAAACAAGGCATGCTGTGAAAGCATATTTGTTTACAAACATTAAAAATATTTGTTAACTGCCAGGCATGGTGGTACACGCTTGTAATCCTAGTACTTGGGAGGCTGAGACAGGAGGATCTGGGTTTGAAGCCAGCCTCAGCAACTTAGTGAGGCTCTCAGCAACTTATTGAGACCCTGTTTCCAAATAAAAAAATAAAATAGGTCTTGGAATGTAGTCCAAAGGAGAAAGTCCTGGGTTCCATCCCTACTAACATAGACACACACACACACACACACACACACACACACACACACACACACTCGTTAACTTTTGGTAAGAAAACAATGTATAAAAGTATATAGCAAAAACATTAATCATCTCTAACTTTGGAAAGATCAATTCCAAAGCTTTAGCGTTTTTTTTCAGTCCCTTAATCAGAAATACTTACAGTGTCATGGTGCATGCTTGTAATCCCAGTACTTGGGAGGCTGAGACCAGAGGATCACAGATTCCCAGCCAGCCTCAGCTACTTAGTTTAGTGAGACCCTCCACAACTTAGTGAGACCCTGTTTCAAAATAAAGAATAAAAAATAGGGCTGGGGGTATAGATCAGAGGTAGAACATCCCTGGATTCCACCCCCAGTACCGCAAAAAAAAAAAAGAAAGAAAGAAAGAAAGAAAGAAATACTTGCAAAGAAGACAGAACTAATTCATTCTTATCCTTAGCATGGCTGTGAAAAGAGTTAAATTAAGAAACCAAGTACACATTGAAATGCCTGTGTTTAGAATGAGTCCAAATATTTGGCCATATAGAATATTATCATCTTCAAAAGGAGCAATTACAAAGGCTTAATAAGCAGTTATAAACCATAAGTACAAGCCGGGTGTGGTGGTGCACGCTTGTAATCCCAGCATTTGAGAGGCTGAGACAGGAGGTCTGCACAGGTTCGAAGCCAGCCTCAGCTACTTAGTGAGGCTCACAGCAACTTAGTGAGACCCTGTTTCCAAATAAAATATATAAATAGGTCTTGGATTATAGCCCGGAGGTAGAAAAGCCTCTGGGTTCCACCCCTAGTACCACACACACACACAATAATAATCACAATAATAATAATAATAATAATCCATAAGTACAAGTATTTTGATATTTTAGCCACTGCAAAACAAAAGCTACAGCATCAAGAAAGGTCTGAGATGTCTCATTTTTGTAGATTTAATTCAGTGTATTTCAGGTTAACTAAAGTTGACATCAAAATCTTTAAAAATATGCAAAACTTCATGTTAAAAAAATTCCCAGCCAGGTGTGGTGGCACAAGCTTATAATCCCAGTACTTGGGAGGCTGAGATAGGAGGATCACAAGTTTGTGGCCAGCATCAGCAACTTAATAAGGTCCTCTGCAACTTAGTGAAACCCTGTTTCAAAATAAAAAATAAAATAGAGCTAGAGGTGTACACATGCTCAGAGGTCAAATGCCCCTAGTTCAATCCTCCAGTACCACACACACACACACACACACACACACACACACACACAAAAGCTTTCCATGTTTCTGTAGCATACAGCATGCAACATGATTACAGAAGTTAAAAATTACTTTTTAACCTCCTATGACTTCAGTTTGGCAAACAGCTTTAGTTCCAAAATTGATTCATTCTTACTAAAATATAAGCCCTTATAAAAGGAATGTCTGTGTATGTAGAAATACAGTTTAAAGGAATCAGATAAATCGTGTGTGTGTGTGTGTGTGTGTGTGTGTGTGTGTGTGTGTGTTGCTGGGGATTGAACCCAGGGGCATTCTATTTCCGAGCTACACTCCTAGTCCTATTTTTTATACTTTATTTTGAAACAGGGTCTCACTTAGTTGCAGAGGCCTTACTAAGTAGCTGAGGCTGGTCACAAACCCGGATCCTCCTGTTTCAGCCTTCCGAGTACTGGGATTACAAGCGTGTGCCACCATGTCTGGCTTTTCAGATGAATTTCTTGAGTAGCCTTACTATTTCTTTTAAATTGTTCTGGAAAGGACCTCTGCATTAGCTTCATGGAAAAGATTAGCTAGCTTCTTGATCTAAGGCTAACACGGTGATCATTTGTCTAAGGCTAGAAAGGTACCATCATGATGTACACCATAAGGAGAGAAGATGAGGGCTTTTCCTGGAGCTGATAAAACTCAAGAGAGATTCTTAGAAAGTGACACAGTGGCAGCCTTTCCTGTTTTTTCCTTCCTTTCTTCCTTCCTTCCTTCCTTCCTTCCTTCCTTCCTTCCTTTCTTTCTTTCTTCCTCTGAGTTGGTTCTGGTGAAGGAGGACATTTTTGCTTTTGAAATTTTCTTACATCCCAGGCAAGTTCATGGAAAGTTGTCTTTGTTTTGTTTTGTTTTTGTGGAATGCCAAGGGCTTCTACCACTGAGCCCTACTTTTTTTTTTTATGGTGGTACTGGGGATGGAACCCTTCTACCTCCGGGCTACACTCCCAGACCTATTTTATATTTTTTATTTGGAAACAGGGTCTCTTAAGCCAGCAAGGCTGGCTTCAAATCCTCTGGTCTCCACCTCTCAAGTACAGGGATTACAAGCGTGCGCCACCATGTCCGGTGTCTTTATTTTTTTGAAACAGGGTCTCAGTGAGTTGTAAAAGGGCCTCGCTAAGTAGCTGAGGCTGTTCGCAAACTGTGATCCTCTGGTCGCAGCCTCTGGAATGCTGGGAGTTACCTTAAGTTGCCAGGCTATTTGCTGCTCTTCATTCTGTGTTACCTGTTTTTGGTGATCCAATTCTACTTTATTACCAATTAAAATAATTGGAAATTCATCACAATCTTTCACTCTGAGAATCTGTCTTTGAAACTTAGGCATTTCTTCAAAACTGCCTCTGTGTGTGACTGAAAAGGGCAGCGGGAGGTCCTGGCCTGTCCTTATTCTCTTCTCTCATGGCTCTAAAACTCTTTTGTCTGGCTGAAACTCTGGGATGCTCTGTTGTCTCTCAAACACTACTTAAGGAATCTTCAATGGCTGGATCATAATCTGTTACAAAATAGGACTGGATGAACTGGATGGGAGGGTTGACTTCACCCCACCGCCCACCACAAGCCAGTACTGGCTGGAGCAGTCCTGCCAGCCTGCCATGGCTGTGGGCAGGGCTCCCACCGCTCTGGGCCTGGCTGCTCCCACCGCTCTGGGCCTAGAAGTGTGGCCAGCGGGGGTCATGGGCCCCAGAAGCTGACTGGAAGGCAGTCAGAGGGGCAGTGTGGCTCCCAGAGCAGGCACAGAAGACCAGGTGAGCACAGGGGCAAGGGGGGCTGAATGTTGCCACCGGCGCCACTACAAAACTGCGATGTTTTGATAGACCCATACATTGTAGAAAATCACCGCGATCAAACTAACATGTCACCTCATGCAGTAAGGTCTCTTTTCACTGATGACACTGTTGCTTTCTCTTCTTTCCTTTGTCAGTGACTCACTGTAGAAACAAGGCCAATCGTCCCACAATCTGGATTTATCTGTTTTTGTGATAGTTCATGACACTTCTGGGGTCTCCTGTTTTCCTATAAATAGATACTCGCTCTAGAACATTTCTTCTTCCAAAGCTGAAGGGTTTCTTTTTCTTTTTTTTTTTCAGTACTGGGAATTGAACCCAGGGACATTCTATCTCCAAGCTATACTCTCAGACCTGTTTCTTATTCTTTATTTTTGAAACAGGGTCTCATTAAGTTGCAGAGAGCCTTACTAAGTAGCTGAGGCTGGCTGTGAACCTCTGATCCTCCTGTCTCAGCCTCCCAAATATTGGGATTACAAGTGTACGCCTGGCTTAAAGTTGAAGGTTTTGCAGAAGCTAACATGTTAAAGAGAAAAGGTTTCCCCAAACTATAAATAGCTGATCTAGTCTAACCTCCCTTTTTATATAAATGAGGAAACTGAGGACTTGTGAGGAGCTAGGGCTAAGCAGAGTTCACACATGGTCCCTGGCTACTCTCCAGAACACAGAGGACACAGTGTACTGAGCACATATGCCTGTGACTTTCACAGCAGATGGATGTGGGCTCCTGCTGCACAAGCCCAGCCCATGAAAGCAGGTCATGCCCGAAGAAGGATGAGTCTGGCCTCCCATTGTTTAACTCCCAAGCTATATTTTTATCCCTGTTGTAATGGATACTCCAAGAGCCTTTAAGCAGGGGGGTGGGGAGTAGGGGGATAGAATAATCTCTAAGCATATTACAAATAGTGATTAAGTGGCAGGGTACAGAGAGAAATAAATGTCTCCTAGGAATAGGTACTGATGCTGTTGCTTTTGGCTCTGCCACTATATTTCTCTGAGTCCCTGGGGCAGATTCCTTCTGTTTCTCAACTTTCTGAATCTGTAGACTGATGACCAAAATCCTTGCCATGCCTTTCACACGGGGCTCTGGTTAACACCAAATGAGACTGCATCATGAGGATCACAGTTAATGTTAATTAAGTGCTTATGATGGCCTAGATATGTATATGATTTGATCTTGCCCTCACAAACACCTTATAGGATAGAAACTTAGTAGCCCCATTTATTGCATGACAAGGAATAGATTCAGAGAGATGAAGAGACTCACCCAAGGACAACCAGCTAGTAAGTGGTAGAGTCCAGATTCAAAGCCAAGCAGCCTAACACCAGAACTCCAGCTTGTAACCATTTTTTCTGAACCATGATTTTCGGAGAATCAAAAATTTTGGAACATAAAAGACCTTTGACTTATATAAGGGAACTATCTTATTTCATAGTAGGGGAAACT
This sequence comes from Muscardinus avellanarius, assembly GCF_963383645.1. Taxonomy (NCBI): domain Eukaryota; kingdom Metazoa; phylum Chordata; class Mammalia; order Rodentia; family Gliridae; genus Muscardinus; species Muscardinus avellanarius. The sequence goes on along the minus strand of NC_137793.1, from coordinate 32,447,986 downwards.
AGGGCCTGAAGAAGTGGTTTGTCCAAGTTCACATAATACAAAAATTTGATAGAGCTGGGACTCAAATACCGGTGTTGACGCTCTGAATCTGCCATTCTATTTCTTGCACTAGGGGTAGGATTCACTCGGGAATTCCTGGTTGGAGGGGGTAGATGCCCTGAAGTGAATGGAGAAGCAGTCCCATTTTCCTGGGGATTTTTTGAGGTAAAGGAGGGTGGATATTAAAGATGGAGGAATAGAGGAAGGCAGTATGTTTCGGTTGCTCCAAGACTCAGAAGTCAACCAGCAGGAAGACTGCTTCTTGGCAAGAGAAGAAAGGTAGTCAGAACTTAACGGAAGAAAGACAGTCAACACAAGCTGAATTAGAAGCAGCACAAAGAGCAGAGGACCAGAAAGAGCTCCGTGTGTCTCATCTGGTGAGTGGAGAGGTGAGGTGGGAGCCATCTTGGTAAGCTTGTGCTGGAACTGGGGGCTGCCGGTATTTGGCAGCTCTGAGACAAACTCCAGTAAAGAAGAAGCTAAATTCTGTCAAGCCAGTCATTGCAGAGCACCAACATGAAAAAGCAAGCACATTCTTCTCTCTATGCTTGAATACATCAAGACTGCAAATTTCTAGATCTCCCCACCAGCCAAATACCCTAGCAAATTCCTGTGGCAGTAGCTGAATTTATTGGGACCAAGAAACTACAGACCCTTCCTGCAGGGACTCAAGTGGATACAACAGGCCTTATCAAGACCAGGAGTTTATAAAGTATCCCAGGAGTCTGCATGGCTACATGGCAGTGATCAAACTTGGGAGATCTATGAGTTTGCAGACCAACTCACAGAGGTAGGGGTGAAGGACAGAGTTGGATATAGCAGAAATATGAATCATCAGACAGTCTGAGGGACACTGGGTCAAGACCTAGAGTCAGCAGTCCTTCCAGCCCTAGTGGGGTGTTTGGGGTAAAATAACTCAGCCAACCATACAATGTTGGAAGGCTATAATTTCTTACCCAATGGAGTTTGAGTGTCATGAGTACTGATCTCACATGAGTGCAGATCCAGAACAGCAGTAGTGTCACTGGGATAATTTGATCAGCCATCCCAAAGGCTCGGAAGACTATAATCTCTCTCCCTGTAGAGTTTGGGCCTTGTGGACACGGATGCCAGTGGCTGACAGTATTTCACATGATTGTAACCAGCAGCACAATGGTAGTGTCACTGAGGCATTAAAGTTCAGCCAGCTGAGCCAGGCGTGGTGGCGCACGCCTGTAATCCCCGCACTTGGGAGGCGGAGACAGGAGGATCGCGCAGGTTCAAAGCCAGCCATGCAGGCTGGCTTAGGAGACCCTGTTTCCAAATAAAAATGTAAAAAAATAGGTCTGGGAGTGTAGCCTGGAGGTAGAAGGGCTTCCAGGAACCCCAGTACCACCAAAAAAAAAAAAACAGTTCAGCCAGCTGACCATGGTGGCACACGCCTGTAATCCTATTACTTGGAAATCTGAGACAGGAAGATCACAAGTTTGAGGACAGTCTCAGCAACTCAGTGAGATTTTCAGCAGCCTAGTGAGAACGTGTTTCAAAACAAAAATTAAAAAGGGCTGGGGGGGTGTAGCTTGGGAGTAGAATGCCCTGGCTTCAATCCATAGTACCTAATAAAGAAAACAAAAAATTAGCCAGCCTGGAGCAGGATCAAACATTACAATCTCTGGCCTTGCTGAGTTTGAGCCTAGAGACCATTATGAGCATTAAGCCTACAGCCAATCAGAGATTGCTGCTTACCTGCACTGGCTAAATTCTATTAAAGAGGCTCTGGGAAACTAACTCAAAATTCTGATTATATGAGACAGATTCAATGAAGCAAATATATAGCCCAGAACAAGACTTCCTATAGAGACAATTAATAGACAAGAGACTCTCACACAAAAAGGAAGAGGATGCCAACACAACAGAGGTATAAACCTAAGAGTCATGAAAATATGAAAAAAAAGATGAACAAAGAAACAACAAATTCCCACAACTCAATAATAAGAGAGTCCGGGAAGATGGCGACCGAGAAAAGCGGGGCTTAAGAGCTCCGCTAACAACAAATATCCATTACCACAAAATCAGCGCCTTTCATAGCCAGAAAACACCATCACCAGTGAAACAAAAAATCACCAGGCTCCAGAGAGAAAGCGGACTGAGAACAGAGCCACAGAGGAGATACACCGGCCTTGCGCCCGAGGACGTGGCAGACGCGGCAGAAGCGCCATACTGCCGGCGGCAGCGGCGAATTCACCAGACGGCCACAGCAAGCCGAGGTGAGCCACTGAGGAACAGCTAGGCGAGATTTCTCCGCGCAGAGAGCATCTACAGCTCCCAGTGGCCGAGCTCAGCACACGCTGCAGGGATTCAGAGTAGAAATCAAAATCAAAAAGAAAAACACCAGCCCCACAGCCGAGGGTGTAGCAGCGGCGCCATATTGCTACCGGCAGCAGCAGCAGCGAATTCAGCGAGGCCAGTACAGCTACATCTGCGTACTCAAGAACAGTGAGTCAAATTGCGGGCCACAGAGGAGAAATCCCTGGGACTTGACCCAGTGGGGAAGGGGCGGTGGCCGAGATATCACACCATAGGAGAACGTGCAACCTGGCACCCCCCCCCCCCACAGTCTAAAGCAGCCTCTATCGACTCTCTGGGTCGGAGACTCTGTGATAAAACCCAGTAAAGGAGTAGTGGGGTCTGAGATACTACTGACTCGAGATCCAGAACACCTTAAGGGAAGTCATAGTGACCCAAGGGAAGAACCCAGAGAAGGCACAAACATCCGAAATCATGGGAAAGAGGAATAATACTGGAGCAATGAATGCCCACAACCCCACAACATCAGAACCCGATAAAACAGAAAATCAGAGATTTCTAGAAGATCAAATCAGGAAAATAACTGTAGAAATAATAGAGGTGCTTCGAAAAGAACTCAGAGAGAGCCAAAAAGAGATAAAGGATGCAATTAATGAAGTAAAGGCCTCAATTCAAAGCACAAACAACCGATTAGACCACATGGAGAACAGAATCTCGCTCTTAGAAGATAAGCAATCCAAAAATGAAATCATAGTTTCTAATCTAGAAAAAAATATCCGACAGCAGGAATCTGATATTGAAGAAATATGGGCCCATTTTAAGAGAGCTAACCTAAGAATTATTGGAATAGAGGAGGGAAAAGAAAGTGAAACCAAAGGGATCAACAATCTCTTCAAGGAAGTAATAGCAGAAAATTTTCCAAACATAGAGCAAGAGGTTGATACAAAGGTCCAGGAAACTTATAGAACTCCCTTTAGACAGGATCGGAGAAGAGGATCCCCACGCCACATAATTGTCAAAATGACCAATGTGGAAGCCAAGCAGAGAATCTTAAAGGCAACAAAAGCAAAGGGCCAAGTGACATTCAGAGGCAAGCCAATTAGAATCACTCCAGACTTCCCAAACCAAGTCATGAGAGCCAGAAGGGCTTGGAGTAACATATTCCAAACTCTGAAAGAAAACAACTTCCAGCCAAAAATTTCCTACCCAGCAAAACTTTCTATCAAATTAGATGGAGAAATAAGAAGCTTCCATGACAAACAGAAACTGAAGGAATTTATGTCTTCAAAACCAGCACTAGAGAAAATACTCAAAGAGATTAACTACAAAGAAGAAATAGGTAACACACTCCAGAACTTGAGAAACAAGATTTTCCATCCAATAGACAACTAAGATTGGTTATCTGTGGAGATTCATTATTTATGTTAGTCTTTTACCTATCTCAAAAGGGTATTGTTTGCCTTTATTGTTGTTAATTTTTAGGATTTCTAGTTGGAATATTAATATACCTTCAGATATAGCATTTGGAAATATTTTATCCCATTCTATTAGTAACTGTTAACTCTGTTTACATTGTCTTTGGATATACAATTTTTTTTTTTTTAGGGAGTTTGTATACTCCTCTGTTGCCTGTGCCATTGAAATCATAACCAAGAAATCACTGCCAATTTCAATGTTGTGAGGTTTAATGACCCAGATTTTCTCCTAAAAGTTTATAGTCTTAAGATTTATATTTAGGTCTATTATCTATTTTGAGTTAATATTTGTATATGGGATTAGGTAAGGGTCCAATTGTATTCTTTTCCATGTAATTATTATTTTTTAACAATATTTAGTTAAAAGATTTTTATTTCCACCACCAAATGTTCATGGAAACCTTGTCAAAAATAACTTGACAATATAGGGAAGAATTTAGCTCTAGGCTTTTATTTAACTCCAATGGTTTATATATCTGCCTTTAGAACAGTACTACACTGTTTCAATTATTGTAGCTTTATATGGTTTGAAATCAGAAAATATATATCTTCTAGCTTTGTTCTTTTTCAAGATCGTTTTGGGTACCTAGAGTCCATATTCCATATTAGGATAGATTTTTTCTGAAAAATAAATATATAAATATATGATAGTTTCACCTAAAAAAAAATAGAAAAAAATATTCTCTGGTAAGAAAGAAAGTAAAAGGAAATATTGAAATGTTATCTTTAAGTCATCAAAAGCTTGGTATCAGACAAATGAAACTGTTACGTGAGATTATAATTTTTAATTTTGGATAATTTGCTATAATACTAGATGTCAACCACTAAGCCAAGCATGGGAAGGAGGGATGGGGAGGGAACGGGGTGGGGATCGGGTGGGAGCTGACTGGGCGATGTGTGCATGTATGTCTACAAAAGTTGGTATCCCACTATGATGTATGAATACAGTGCACCAATAAAATAAATTAAAAAAATAAAAAAAAAATAATAAGAGAGATCACTGATATAGAGCTGCAGAAAATGCCAGAAAGAGAATTCAGAATTATGACTATCCATATGATCAATAACCTTAGAAAGGAAATCTGAGAAAGTGTTAAGGGTATAAAAGAATTTATCAATGAAAAAGTTGAGGCCCTATATAGGAATCAAGAAGATAGCCTATGCAAAATGGAGACAATAAATGAAATAAAGTCCTCAATAAAAATCACATGGAAAATCAAGTCTCCCTCTTAGAAGACAGATCATTCAAAAGTGATCATACAGTCAGTAATATAGAGAAGACAATATATTACCAGAATATCCAAGAAATATGGGAGAATATGAAATGTTAAATTATAGATAACAGGCATTAAAGGAGGTCTAGAAGCACAAATCAAGGGCATTATAAATCTCTTTAAAGAAATAACATCAGATAATTTCCAAAATATGGAAAATGAATGTGCATCCACATACAGGAGACTTCAGCACTCAAGTAAGACAAGATCAAAGAACTTCTCCATGCCATATAATAATCAAAATGACTAACCTAGAGGTCAAGAGCAAAAGGACAGGTGACACTAGAGGATTTCTTAACCTAAATCATGCAGTCCAGGAGGGCCTGGGATAATGTACTCCAAACCCTAAAAGAAAACAACTTCCAATTAAAACTGCTATATCTGGCAAATATATCTTTCAAAATGAATGGAGAAGTAAAAAAAAAAAAAAAAACCTTTCAAGACAAGTAAAAAAACTAAAAGAATTAATGAATACTGAGCTGGCACTAAAGAAAATTAAGAAATAAAATACAAAGAAGATGCCGGGTGTGGTGACGCACACTTGTAATCCCCGCACTTGGGAGGCAGAGACAGGAGGATCGCGCAGGTTCGAAGCCAGCCTTGCTGGCTTAAGAGACCCTGTTTCCAAATAAAAATATAAAATAGGTCTGGGAGTGTAGGCCAGAGGTTGAAGGGTTTCCAGGAACTCCAGTGCCACCAAAAAAAAAAAAATATATATATATATATATATATATACAAAGAAGAAACAAGAAATAAATATGAAAGTCATGAATGAATTTCACCAGAATAAGCAACTAAGTGAATGAGAAATAATACAATATCAAACTGAAATATAACACAAAATGACAGGAAATAAAATTATCTCTCATTAATAAGTTTGAATGTCAGTGGTCTAAGCTTCCCAATTCACAGGCATAGATTGGCAATGTGGATAAAAGACCATACTGCAACTTTTTTTTTTTTTTTTTTTGGTGGTACTGGGGTACCAGTACACCTATTATATATATATATATATATATATATATATATATATATATATATATATTTTTTTTTTTTTTTTTAGTGTTTCATTTCTTTTTTCTTTTTCTTTTTTTTTTTTTTTTTTGGTGGTATTAGGGGTGGAACCCAGGGGCTTTCTACCTCCGGGCTATACTCCCAGACATATTTTATATTTTATTTGGAAACAGGGTCTCACTAAGTTGCTGAGAGCCTCACTAAGTAGCTGAGGCTGGCTTCGAACCTGTACGAGCCTCTTGTCTCATCCTCTCAAGTGCTGGGATTACAAGCATGCACCACCACGCCTGGCTATTTTTTATATTTTTATTTGGAAACAGGGTCTCTTAAGCCAGCAAGGCTGGCTTCGAACCTGCACAATCCTCCTGTTTCCACCTCCCAAGCGCAGGGATTACAAGCGTGCGCCACCACGCCTGGCTTATATTCCAAGTATTTTCTACTTGCAAGAAAGTCACCTTACAGGCAAAGATATTTGTAAGCTAATAATAAAAGGATGGAAAAAATATTCCATGCAAATGAGGATTGAAAACAAGGAGGAATAGCAACTCTCATCTAACAGAGCAGACTTTAAGTCAAAAATTATCAGAAGAGATAAATCAGGTTCTTTCTTTCTTCCTTTGAAGTACTGGGGACTGAACCCAGAGGCATTCTATCTCCAAGCTGTACCCCTGTTTTTTATATACCTATTTTTTTTTTTTTTTTTGGTGGTACTGGGGTTCATGGAAGCCCTTCTATCTCCGGGCTACACTCCCAGACCTATTTTTACATTTTTATTTGGAAACAGGGTCTCCTAAGCCAGCGCCCGGGGCTGGCTTAGAACCTGCGCGATCCTCCTGTCTCTGCCTCCCAAGCACGGGGATTACAAGCGTGCGCCACCACGCCCGGCATTATACCTATTTTTTATTCTTTTTTTAAAATTTTTTATTTTTGGTGGTATTAGGGGTGGAACCCAGAGGCTTTCTATCTCTGGGATATACTCCCAGACCTATTTTATATTTTATTTAGAAACAGAGTCTTACTAAGTTGCTGAGGGCCTCTCTAAGTAGCTGAGGCTGGCTTTGAACCTGTGCGATCTTCCTGTCTCAGCCTCCCAAGCGCGGGGATTACAAGCGTGCGCCACCACGCCCGGCTATTCTTTATTTTGAAACAGGGTTTCACTAAGTTGTAAAGTGCCTCACTAAGTAGCTGAGGCTGGCTACAAGTTTATGCTCCAATGTGGGCACATCCACTTCTATAAAACAAATTCTTCATGATATTAAGGCTTAGAACTCAACACAATAATATTGGGAAACTTCAACACACATCTCACACCACTACTAGATGGACCTTCTAGCCAAAAGATCAGTGAAGACTCTTCAGACCTAGAGAACACTACAAACCAAATAGACCTAATAGATATACCCAGAATATACCATCCAAAAACAGCTGGATACACATTCTTCTCAGTTGCTTGTGGACACTTTTCCAAAGTAGACCATATTTTTGACAATAAAGTAACAACAGCAAATCCAAAATATGTAGTATAATCCCCTGCATCTTTTCAGATCATAATGAAATGAAACTAGAAACCAACAACAGAAATACCCAAAGGAATTAAATAAATGCATAGAGATTGAATGATATACTTTTCAATGAGGATTGGATCAGAGAAGAAGTAAGGGAAAATATTTCTAGGATTAAATGTAAATAGAGAAACAACATACCAAAATCTATGGAACACTATTTATTTATTTATTTATTTATTTATTTATTTATTTAGTGGTACTGGGAGTGGAATCCAGGGCTTTTCTACCTCCGGGCTATACTCTTAGACCTGTTTTATACTCTATTTGTTAACAGGGTCTCACTAAGTTGCTGAGAGCCTCACTCAGTACTCAGTAACTTCAATCTGTGTGATCCTCCTGTCTCAGCCTCCCAAGCGCAGAGATTATAAGTGTGCACCATCATGCCCAGTTTATGGAACACTTTAAAGGTGGGTTTAAGAGGACAATTCACAGCATTAAGTGCCATATAAGGAAAACAAAGCATCACCAAATAGCCAACTTAATAATATACCTCCAGGCCCTTGAAAATATGAACAGACTAATCCCAAGGCCAGTAGAAGTCAGGAAATAACTGCAATCAGAGCAGAAATGAATGAAATGGGGAACAACAACAACAACAATCAAAACAAAACATCAACAGAACAAAAAGCTGTTTTCTAAAAAAAAAAAAAAATCAAGTTTGATAAACCCTTAGCCGACCTAACCAAAAATAAGAGAGAATTGACCCAAATTACTAAAATAAGAAATGAAAAAGACATCACCAGAGACAGTGGGGAAATCTAAAGGAACATGAGAAACTCTTTTGAAAAAGTTATATTCCAGTGAACCAGAATACATAGAAGAAATTGATAAAATCTAGATACTTACAACCTTTGTTGAACCAAAAGGATATATATATAAAAAACCCTAAACTAACAGTAGCAAGCAAAAAGCTAAAAAGTGCAAAAAACAAACAAACAAACAAAACAAAACAAAAACCTCCCTTCAAAGAAAAAGCCCAAGCCAGGCATGATGGTACATGAGAAAGGAGGATTGCAGGTTCACAGCCAGCCTCAGTTATTTGTGAGGCCCTGTGCAACTTGGTGAGACTCTGATTCAAAATAAAGAATAAAAAATTATTGGGCTGGAGATGGATCTCAGAGATTGAATGTCCCTGGCTTCAATCCCCAATATGACAAGAAAAAAAAAAAAAAGAAAATATAAAAAAGTCCCAGCTAAATTATACAAAACCTTTATTAAAAAAGAAACTATACTTAATCCTTCACAAACTATCACATGAATGGCAATCATCAAGAATAAAAACAATAAATGCTGGCAAGGATGTAGGGAAATAGGAACTCTTAGACACTGGTGGTAGGATGGCAAATGAGTACGGAAGCTACGGAAATCAGCGTGGAGATGCCTCAGAAAACCGGGAATGGATCCACCACATGATACAGCTATGTCACTTCTGAGTATCTTCCCAAAGGGACTGAAACCAAACTATTAGAGTAATATATGCAGATTCATGTTTATAGCAGCACAACTTACAATAGCAAAATTATGGAACCAATCTAGGTGTCCATCAACAGATGAACAGATTACAAAATTATGGGACATACACACAATGGAACCCTACTCAGCAATACAGAACAAAATTACGAAGCCTGGCATGGTGGCACACACTTGTAATCCCAGCATTTGGGAAGCTGAGGCAGGAGGATCATAGTTTGAGGACAGCCTCAGCTACTTAGTGAGGCCCTTTGCAACTCAGTGAGACCTTGTTTCAAAATAAAAGAATAAAAAATAGGGCTCGGGGTGTAGCTCAGAGGTAGAATGCCCCTGGGTTCAATCCCCAGTATCTAAAAAAAAAATTACATCATTTGCAGGAAAATGGAATGGCCAGGAGAACATTATGTTGAGTGAGATTAGCCAGTTATAGAAAGTGAAAGGTCTTATGTTTTCTCTTATATGTAGAAGGTAGGGAGTAATCAGACTACAGCAGTAACTTTGGATACTGGAGGGGAAACCCAGTGGAGTGATAGAGGAGGTCTAAGGGAGGGGACGGTGGGCGAGAATTACTGAAGGAAACACTTCCACTGATGTTCTGAACATGTGTGAAATTCCCAATGCCAATCTCAGTATCGTGCGTGGGGAAGGAAGAGGGTGGTAAGGGAGCTGAGGGCAGCTCACCAAGGTCTGTGTGCATGTATGTCCCTATCACTCTGAACTAATTACATTATGATGCGAGACAAAAATGCACCAGTAAAAGGGCATTTTAAGAAATAAAGTAAGGGGCAAGAGACAACGGGAAGCCAGTCACTTAGATATTCTCCCGAGGGACTCCTGTTTATGCTAGAGAGTGCTGCCCCTGAACAGAAACATCCCTAAGCATTTATTTTTTTATTTTAATTTTAATTTTTTTTTTTTTTTGGTGGTACTGGGGTTCCTAGAAGCCCTTCTACCTCCGGGCTACACTCCCAGACCTATTTTTACATTTTTATTTGAAAACAGGGTCTCCTAATCCAGCGAGCGCGGCTGGCTTGGAACCTGCGCGATCCTCCTGTCTCTGCCTCCCAAGCACGGGGATTACAAGCGTGCGCCACCACGCCCGGCATCCCTAAGCATCTAAATGGGAAAAATCATGACCCAAGAATCCAAGCAATTTTCACACATTTATAAAATAGACCACCTTAATGAGAACTGTTCATGTATGTAATCAACAGCAGCTTGAAAATAGTTTGTATATAACATTAAGTGTAATGAGTGTGCCTTTTCTTATTGTATATCATTTTCTTCACTCATGTTTCAGACCTATGGAGTCTCCTGTGTATCTTGCATATAGACAGCACTTAAAAATAAAGTTAAAAGACCAAAAAAACTGCTTTAGGAAAAAAATAAAAGCTACACTCTTAAATATGAAGAAAGAAGGCCGGGTATGGTGGCACACGCTTTTAATCCCAGCATTCGGGAGGCTGAGACAGGAGGATCGCGGTTTGCAGACAGCCTCAGCTACTTAGTGAGGCCCTTTGCAACTCAGTGAGATCCTGTTCCGAAATAAAGAATAAAAAATAGGGTTGGGGGTGTAGCTCAGAAGTAGAATGCCCCTGGGTTCCACCCCCAGTACCACAAAAAGAAAAAACAAATAAAGAAATAACACACACGAACAAGACTAATAATCCTGGGAGAAGGCACTGTCGCGCCCACTTGCTGGAAACGTGGACGCAGAGGAAAACATTCTGCGCTCATCCAAACATGGTGCCCAGTGCAGATCTATGATGCTCTGACTGGAAAGTTTTGTAATTGTGAGCACTTTTTCCTGAAACGATCAATGTCAAGATATCTTCAGAGGACATTTATTTAGTGTGGTTGCATGAAAAAGGTGATATACCAAGACAAGGATGTCTTTGTTCAGAAAGTATTTTGTGAGATGGGCTGGAGGGATTATTATGAAATGTGAAAAGTGGGGTAGAGGGTAGAGGGTAGAGGGGGGCAGAGTGAACGAGAGTTTTGGTGAGGCGCTGGGGTGGCAAACCTTGACCAGGGTCTTCTCTGAGAAGGTGACACTAGACATGGAATTCCTGCCCCACTGAGTGGCCAGAGTCCCTCCGTGAAGGACCAGTCAAGAAAGACACATCTGGGCAGGGCTGTGGGTGGCATTTTCTTTTTAATCCCCATAGTGTATTTGTTAAGTTTATTTATAAGCAGATCACTTCACTATTTACAGTACATGAGCATAGATTCTACAGTTTTGTGATGTAAACAATAACTCCGCAGTGGGAGCTTGAGAAAAGAAGCCAGTTCTGAAGTATTTACAGACGTTAAAATAGAACTTTATACTCACAGAATAATAATACATAGAGCAATTTGGTTAAATTATCTATGAAACTATAGAATCTGACAATGTACAAATACAGGAAAACATTTTCTCATTTAGAAGGTAAGACAGATAAATCACACCGGAAATAAAATAGGGACGATGACAACCACGATAATTAAAAGCAAAGAAGATTTCTTCCTTGCTTCGTACGGATAAAGTATTTATATAAATAAGGACACAACCCAACAAAATGGAAAAAATATATAAAAATCCTCTACCAATTAAAAAAAATAGCAAAACTAAAAACTCGATTCTCAATCATTAGCAGTGTCCTTTAAAAAAATTAAAATTTAGCTTTCTATTATAAATAACAAAGCAGATGTGTCCCTCTGTGGTGAAATTCTTGCACCTTTCTCAAGAAATGCATCAATGTAATTCCACACACACATGCACACGCACGCACGCACACACACCCCACAAACACAGCCTTACACTCACACACCCCAGGTTGTAGTTACCTTGTTGAGCGTCCTAATAAATAATGCCCCCTACAGTAGTACCCCTGGGGATGGCGACCTCGCAAGTTTAGCCATTCCCTGGTTTGACCCTGTCACAGAGCCAGGGAAAGTCCTGCCTCCCTATTGCTCAGAATTCTCTAGGCTGCATGGTCACACCAAGAGAAAAGGCTTTTGAGTCCAAGATTTGGAAATGCTGGAAGGGACCACAGGGACCACCTTGCCCAGTCGATTAAGGCTAGCCATAGACACTGTCTCCAGACACTTGGGGCAGGTAAGGGGGAGCTTGCGTGGGCTTCACCATCAGCCAATGCTAGCCACATGGCACAAGGAGGTGAGGGCGTGGGTGTAAATTTCTGGAGCAGACTGCACCGAGCTGGACTTCTGGATGGTCATCTTTCCCGTAAACCATCTGGAAATCCAGGTGGTCCACTGCCCCGTCCCACATACCACCCGTCTCACACTCCCCTTGAGATTTCCAACTTATTTCAATCGGAATCAGAACATCCCTCAAGAAACAAAGTTGGGAATAGTTTATGACTTTTTATTCCTAACACAGAAACATTTGACAAGATTTTTTAAATACAAAAACAAAACAAAAAAAATCAAACAAAAGAACCTGTTTGGCTATTCAGTGGACCATAGGAAAGGTCATGGCCAGTCCCCTCTCCCATCCTCACACCCAACCTTGTGGGCCACCTATCAGGGGTTCACTTAACGAGGTCAGCAGCTGGGCCGCTAGTATTGCAGTTACAGTAAACCCCTCCTGGCACCTGGACTCAGGGTCCACTCTGGTCTTCTCTACCCACGGACGTCTAATGCACTTCTCAGACCAGGTGAATCTAAGTGGCTGCTTTTAAAACCTTCTGACCCTGGTGTCACACTGAGCTCTGCACACACAGGCAGGTTGCTCATGCCATTACATTTCATTCCCACGGTTAGTGCTGGACAGCAGTGTGATGGGGATTTATTTGCCTTCCGTCTTGGGTAGCCAGTGGATACAGTCTTTGGCCACTAGATGGCGACCACGTGTTGATAAGGCAAAGGTGCTGAGGTGGAAACAGATCAATCCCCTTTACGGGTACCCAAAGAGCAAGGCGGGCAAAGTGATAAAGGAGGCTTTTTATGGCTTCCTTTGAGAATCCTTTGACCAAAACAAAAATCCCAGCGCGGAGAAGGTTCTAGCCATATGAACACCTCTTTGAGGAGCTGTTGCACAGCCCAGACATTGATCAATAACAAAGCCATATTTTACGAGCCCCCAGTTTGGGCTGTCGGTTTTCCATATTCCTGCATGTGCAAAGCATTCTGATGAAACAGAAATTTTGAAAATCTGCCCTCCCCAGATTCCGAAGGCTCAGTCACTGCTGCTGCTGTACTATTAAAGAAACAAAGAAACAAAAGCTGCCCTAAACATATGCAGCGTGATTGATGCCTCCTGTTGCCCCATATGTTTTACAATCATTTGAAAGAAATGTGTGAAAAGTGCCTAAGTTAAGCTGTTTTAAAAAAAAACAAGTGTATTGCTAGTATTGTCTGAGAGCAAGAGAGAAACAGCCAGTGGTCACAACATTCGGATGAAAAGCTGTTCGGTGGGGATGATGATGAGGCTAATTAATGTGAGATTGGACGTCACCACCTAGCCAAGCTAGGGGTTTAGTTCCTCACCATCCCCATTAGAAACTATGGCTTAGATCTGTCCTGGGGAGCTGGCCTCCTCACAGGAGGCAGCTCAGCCAGGACAGTGGGGCCCGCTGGCTGGTACCTTACAGAGAGACCTCACCCTGAGGCAGGGCTGGGCATGGCCAGAGGATGGAACTGGGCCACAGGAGAGTGATGGGCTCCTCCTGCTCCATGACCAGAATGCTGCCACCATTCAACAGTCATGTGCAAGATGAGGAAACTGAGGCTGAAGGTCACACAGCAAGTAAGAAACCTTGGAGTTTCTCACTCTCAGATGGCTTATAGATAAATTTGTTCCACAAACCCATTTTAATCAGCTAGGCTGCTTTTAATCTTTCTACAAACATACCAAGATCTAAAACCATTGTTCCCCATGTCCAGGGTTTTCAACAAGGAAGCCAGCAAAGGACTAAAGGCCCTTCTTCCCCCTTTCTTGCACCAGCACCCTTCCCAGGCTGGCGGCGCTCTCTAAAAGAGCATCTCCCACAGCCAAAGGAGAGCCATATCTGTCTCTGAAGAAACATGGAGCCGGCTGAAGTGTCTGGGTTTCCTCAAAGTGCTTAATTGTTTAATGCAGTCAGCCTCTGCCTACTTCCTGGGCATCCTGCAGCTGGTGTCCAGGGCAACCCTCCCCCACATCTATTCTGGGCCAAGGACATCTCTGTGCATATGGGTTTTCAGTTCCCAGCCTCTCCCTCCATTTACCCTATACCTCCACACTCTGCGAGCAGTCCTGGAACCCATCTGTGTGTGCAAACACCTCAGAAGCTTTGGGACTGCCTTTAACATATTGCACATAGGTACTAGTCAGTGTCCTTCTGCCCCACTGGGAAGGGGTGAGAGGGTCCTTCTTCTTTGGCCTATGAAACCATTAGGTTCACTTTATTTGCTATGATACATCCAATTTTTTTCCCTTGGTTATATTTGATGCTGGGATATAGGTTCCTGAAAACTACGGGCAATTGCTTAGTCTCAAACACTAAGAAAAATACTGTGATCTTGATATCAGTGAGTCAGATCAACACATCCTCTAAGGTTTATTCCACTTCACATTTGGGTGGACCTATCTCTCAGGCTGCAGGCTCAGCTGAGAGTCAACTGAACTCAAGGCCTGGATGTACCATGGACTGAGCTGTCCCTGTGGGGACTGGGCTGTCAATGATTTCCCTGCCCCTCTGTGAACCACCTGCACAGCAGCCTCAGCAGGTACACCGCAGATGTCTAGGAGAAATCACTCTCAAAAAACTGATAAGCAAGGCTTTAGGTCATGAAAGATACTAGAATTTGAGTACTGAGTCTTTGCAGCTGGAAGCCATCTTCCCTTCCTCCTTCCACCCCAGTCCTGCCGCTTTCCTGAACCCTTGACACTCGGTGCTGCAAGATCTCCAGGCAGATATAGCACACAACAGATGTTTTCTGACTCAAAGCAGCTTTCTCGTTGGCTGGGAAAGGTGTGAGGGGAAGGGAGCGGGGCCTTAGCTGCACTCCACGCACTCATATTCGTTACTTTCTTTGATGCATTTTCCTTCAGTAAACAGAGCCCCCAAGAGCGAGGATTCTGATTCAGCCTTGTACTGACTGAGGAAGGAGATGGAAGAATTCCACTTAGCGGTTGGATCAGACATTTCTGGAAAAACACCAGCAGAGCACAGAGATGGACAGTAGAGCCTGCCCTGCACGGGCGGCTATCAACACAGTCTACAGGAAGCTGTTATGGCAATCACATGTAAACATCATTGAGAGCAAACACTAGGACAGAGCTACGATGAGATGGTTGCCAATGGCAGCTGCTCCCTCTGGGTTACTTCTGAATTTGGTGGGGAAGAGACCAAGGTTGACTCTCGTCCTTAGAGTCTCCTGGGTAAGTAATACACAGCACCGAATGAGTCTTCCGCATAGAGGTTGTTCGTAGGGTTGGTCAATTTTAGAACTTGTAGCCTTTTTAAATATGGAATGGCAAGTGGAGACTACTGGATGCCCTTGGCAGGTATCCTCTCCATTGGTGGCCTCAGCCTTCACCTTAGGCTCCTTGGGATTCAAAGACACCCAGGCCACATACCCACCTACAATCAGGTGCCTGCTCTGCTCAAGACCAAGGTTTAAGTAACTTCTAGTGCCCCAGATAAACAGATCTGAAAAGGTAGGGGAGACTCATCCTTTGCTAAAAATCTGCATTTTTCTTACCCTAAGGAATCCTGGACCCAAGAGAGAAGCCGGGCGGGCCTCGGGTGATGTAGGAAGGAGCAAATAGCAGGGGCTTCAAGGTCATCTGGCCTCTCTGAGGAGGAAAAGGAGTGAGCAAAGCTCAACCAGTTCTCAAGACTCTGAATCTAGTCTCTTTTCTATCTGCAGGATGAAATCTCAGTTTCCTCCTTGATGCCTCCTTACTGGGGCAGCAAGGATCTTGACTCTATTCCATTCCATAATTATTTATTATGTGTCTACCATGTGCTAGGTGGTAAATAGCTATAAAGGAATTTAGAATGACAGGTCAGTACTGTGGATATTCCCTTTTGTGGACCCATCCTCACAAGCCCTGCCCTCCCACATACGTTCCTGTCTGCTATTGCACCCTCCACCACATTCAAGTGGGCTTATGTGTCATAGTAGTATTGAGAGTCTGGTGCCACGCATGGCTTTAGGAGCGTCTCCTCTCACTGATCAGGACAGGACAGACAGGTATGGGCCAGCATGAAGCCCAGCTAGCACGTGGTTCTATATGACTGATGGAAATCTTTCAAAGATTACACCAAATTACTAACAAAGATTATGTCAAATAGATTAAACTTTGGTCAACCGGTAATGACTGTCCAGGGCACTGTGTTGGGGATTTTAATAGCACATCTAGGCTCAAATAATGAGAGTGCTATAATTGATTAATTATGTCTGCATTGGTCAAGGATATGAGAGTGATGGCACATGTGCTATGTATTTGCCATCTGGATGTAGATACTACCTTAGCAGAAGCTAAAACTGTTGGAACCTGCCTAATTCTCTTTCTCAGTCCATTTCACCAAAAAGGAAACTAGGGTCCAGAGAGGTCAATTAACTTGACACACACAGGATCTCAAATTCCCTATGTCTGCTAAAGTCTATCTCCTCCAACCTTATCCATTATAAGTCTATCTAAAGTCATCTCCTCTGACCTCATACATTATTTATTAAGGGTGAGGAGTATATTCACCATCTTGGAAAAGAATGCGGGTTCAATTTACCTACTAAGGTATTTGATAATCTTGAAAAAAAAATCAAGCCTGGCATTTGCAACAGATTAACTTTGCTAGTTTAGTTTAATGAGTCACTTTAAAACTTTTTAAAGTGGTTTAAGTGGTAGAATTTTTTTTTCAAATAAATGTCTCAAGGAACCCTGCTATATAAGAGACAAAGGAAGGATTGCTCTGTGTGAAACAGAAGCAATATGCTCATACTCTGCCTGGCCACGCTTTCCCTCATGGATAGCCCCAAAGAACCCACAGAACGTCAAGCTGGGCAAGGCTTTGAATCCACTCAACCACACAAATTTTGAAGCAGAGCCCAATTAGAATGCTTTTTATGTTGGAAAGGAGCTTGGAGATTGTCTTATTCAACCCCAACCCTTGCATCCTCTCCTAGCTCCCCTACCCCACTCCATCAAACATTACAAATGAGGAAGAGGTAAAGAAGGGAGACAGGTTTGCAGCTGGCCCTAGAGAATGGCTGCTCCTGGACCGTTTGTCTGCATCAGCGCCAGGTCATCTCAAAGCCCTTATGGTATGTCTCCAGGTGGAGGCAAGCCAAGGGATCACACAGGATCAAAGCTGAAACCATGCTCAAGCCCACTCTAGAACTGGAGTTTCTAATGCTGGCGATTCAGCTATTGCCTTAGCTCCCAGACAAGCCTTCATGCTTCTAGTCTGCGGCCCAAATTAGCCAAACTCACCATTACCACTCCCTGAGCTTTGCATCTTAGCCCGAGCAGCTGGAAACAGGAACCAGAAGGCCTGGTATGGGTCCCCGCTCTGTCTTCTTGCTGGCTATGGGACCTCAGGCAAGTCACTGCCTATTTCTCCTGGAGAAGAGGCATGATGCAGCTTACCTGCTTTCTTCATTAGGCCTGGAAGGGTCTGAGTGCTCACAGACGGGCACATGCTTCTTGCGTTAGCTGGGCATGAGATGGGGGCTCTTGTTGCTATTTGACTCAAGCTGGCTCAAAATAAGTGACAGGGCAGGACTCAGTAAAAAAGGCCTGGACACCTCTCCCCGCTGCTCGTAGCTGTGGCTGCAGGCCGTGTCTCCCGGGACCAGCCTACCCACCATCCAGCACCTCCAGGGCAATCTGGCCAGGGGAGCACAGCTGCTCAGTGGCAAACACCTCACGACAGTGCATAGTTAAAAATCAAGGAAGCGATACAATAATCCCAGGCACAGGACATCTGAGCCATAAATACATTATTTTAAGGATATACTTTTTTTTTCTTCAATTAGAAATGAGTTTATAATCCTGATTCTATTCACAAGTGACAATTTCATCATCACACACTACGGACAAGAGATGGTATGGTGAACGCAGCTGCAAATCTACGAGAGGAAGTCGGTCGGGCAGCGGGGGCGGGGGCACTGACCCAGCACTTCAGGCTCACCCAGGATGACCCGTGGGAAGCAAGGACACTAATGTGGCAGTGGAACACCAACACCATGGGAACTCACAGACAGAAGCAGCTTTGTGCAATGTAAACATCGATTCGGTTTTTTTTTAAAAGGACAGCAGTTTCAAGTCTCTCTCACGTGTGTTCTCTCTCACACGCGCGCACTTTCTCCTTCTCTTATACTTAATTCTTTTTAAAACGTAAACATAGTGGAAGGGCCTGTCTGAGGTATTGAGGTATTCCTCGAAGGTTAAGGCTGTTATCAATGCAGGCTCTGTTGGGCCTCCTTCAGTAAGCTGTCAAAATCCATGGCTTCATACTTGCTTTTCGCGGACGCTGGAAGGGCCTCTTCTGGATTGCAATCTGGGGGTCAGGGAGAGGCGGAGAGTGAGTGCCTCACACAGGCCAGAGGACCAGCAGAGCTTCCACTAAGGGTGGGCCCCGGGAGTGATGTGGTTCAGAGCATCAGAGAGCAAAGATAAGTCCACTGCCACCTGCTGCGACATTTCTCTCAGGGCCTCATTAGTCCTCTTTGTAGAGCAAGGGGAGTCAAACTAGAGCTCCCCAGAACTGCTTTCCAGCTATGACATCCCGGAGTCCCAACAGCTTCTCGCCCATTAGTAACCTATTGCCAATCACGTAAGGGAAGGCTGGCAAAACTGGAATTCCTAGTGGGGTGTGGCGGCACATGCTTGTAATCTCAGTACTTGGGATGCTGAGATGGGAGGATCGCAGGTTCGAGGACAGTCTCAGCAAGTAGTGAGATTCTCATTAATTTAGCAAGACCCTGTTTCCAAATAAAAACAAAATAGGGCTGAGGATGTAGAGGTAGAATGCCCCCGGGTTCAATACCCAGTACCACACACACAAAAAGAAAAACAAAACAAAACAAATTAACTGAAATTCCTATCTTGTATAGATAGGGAAACTGAGTCCCATGAGTGGACATGGAGCCAGGAAGAGCTCCACCTGTCCCGGGCCCCACCTAGGTCTCCTGATACTCAAGCCTGAGGCCACCTACAAATAATTCTTTGCTACATTGTACTTTGTCCTTCTCCAACTTGTCCCCAAATGGCCAGGACATGAGGACAGTTTTGTTATACTATGGCTCATTTGTGGACAAAGCTGTTGCCTCATTGGGGTCACCGGGGAATGTCCCTTCCTGGCCCTGTGAGGTCCCAGAGTCAGGACAGCAGTGTCCCATCATCAGCTGTGAACAAGGCAGAACCTCCCAAGGGCCACGGGAGGTGTCACAGGACAGGACAAGCTTGAGTGGCTGCAGCATTGAACCAATAGGCACATCGGGGCTCGGGATCTTTCTAGATGTGGCTGGGTACTCACCATAGTCAGTGTATCTGGGCCAGCAGAAGGGCCGGAGCCCCCCATAGCTGAGCTGGAAGGAGGGCTCGTCGCACTTCCTCAGGGTGGCACCGTTCCTCAGGGAGAGGGCTGCGTGCTCAGAACACCGGTAGGTGATGACGCCGTGCTTCTTGCCTCTGCGGGAGAGGACAAGGGGACAGTGTTCTAGGCAAGCCTGGTGGATGCAGCCAGACTGTCCATTCTGAGAGGAGCAGCACAGAGTTACAACAATGCGGTACCCATGTCACACGGCCCCCAATCAGAGATGGTGACATTGGCTAGGCTGACTTCTGCCAGGTGATATTATGAGCAGGTGATTGCTAAATGCCTGCAGGTGCTGGACCCCATGCCTCACCAGGAAGAAACAGACTTTGGGGGTTCAGAATCTACCCAAAGGCAAGTAGCAAGTAGGGATTGAAACCCAGGCTCCCTGACGTGAGAAAGCCCATGCTCCTAACACTGCCCCTCCCTGCATTCCCAGCTCCTTGCTTTCGCCATGTGTGCTCCCCACCTGCATTACCGCGCCATTCCTGGCACTCTTCTGAGCCAGACTTGTCTGCCACTGCCACGGCTGCTAACCTAGCCTTCTCCTCCCCCGACGTTGCTGGTGTTCTGTATACATCTGTCCTTCGTCTGCCTGCTCAGCATCCTCTCCCCTTCCTTTACAGATAGCACTCAGGGTCAACCAGGGTCCAGGTGTCAGAATAAATCAAATGACACGTGGCCCTCCTTGGACACCTTCATTTATTCAAGAATGAGCCTACACCAGGCATGGTAACACATGCCTGTAATCCCAGTACCTGGGAAGCTGAGGCAGGATGATCTCACATTTGATGATAGTTTCATCAACTTAGCAAGACACTGTCTCAAAAAAAAAAAAAAAATAGAACTGTAGGTGTAGCTCAGAAATAGAATGCTACTGGTTTCAATCCCCAGTACCAATAAAATAAAATTAAAACAAAAGGATGAGCCTGCCACCCGAAGCCAACTCCTAAAGGGTTCATCCTAGGTCTTTTCTGGAACTGTGAAGGTGACTCCTGCCACCCCTGGGGTCTCTAAGCTGGAAAGGTGAGCTTAGACATGCAGGCAGCTGCTTTGCAACCAAGAGGAAAGCCTGCCTAAGAAGGACGCGAGGCGAGGGGGATCCTGAGCCATCTCTACCTTGACATTTCAGTTCCACATACAAGAAGACAGAAGCCTAGTTGATGTATCATTTTGCTATACAAACTCTCAGGGGCTGAGACAAAGGGTCACTCCTGACTGCTTAGCACAGGTTTACAACAGTGGGTACTAATACACATTTCCTGATACTTCTCTAAACACAGAAAAGTTGGAATTCTCCCGTCTCTTTAAATGTCTGAAACTTGTGGTATGTCCAAGACTACTTTCTATTCTGAAAACATTACAGATTCTTGGCGGGGGGTGTTGGGGGATACTGGGGATTGAACCCAGGGGCATTCTACCTCTGAGTTATACAGTCTCCGCCCTATTTTTATTTTGGAACAGTGTCTCACTAAGTTTTTGAGGTTGGCTATAAACCTGCAATTCTCCTGTCTCAGCCTTCCCAGTACTGAGATTACAGGTGTGTGTCAACATGTCTGGCTTTTCAGATCTTTAATAAGTCCAATTTTGTAATAACTCTCTTTTAAAAATGTGGCAAGAGTCAGGTGCGGTGGTACACACCTATATTTATGGTACTTGGGAGGCTGAGACAGGGAGGATTGCAGGCTGCAGCCAGTCGGAGGAACTTAGTGAGGCCCCGTTTCAAAATAAAAAATAAAATAGGAGCTGGTTGTGGTGGCGCACGTTTGTAATCCCAGCATTCGGGAGGCTGAAACCAGAGGATTGCGGTTTGCAGACAACCTCAGCTACTTAGTGAGGCCCTCTGCAACTTAGTGAGACCCTGTTTCAAAATAAAGAATAAAAAATATGGCAGGGGGTATAGCTTGGAGGTCGAATGCCCTTGGGTTCCATCCCCAGATCTGCAAAAAAAAAAAAAAAAAAAGGAATGGATATGTATCAAAGGCTCCTGAGTTCAATTCCCACTAAAACACACACGCACACGCGAGCACACACACACACACACACACACACACACACACACACACAAAATTAACATGAAATTTAACATCTTTATCATTTTTATCCCCCTCCCAGTATTGGCAATTGAACCCAGAGCCTTGTGTAAGCTAATGATCTACCACTGCGCTACATCTTTAGCCCCAGTGTGTGTGTGTGTGTGTGTGTGTGTGTGTGTGTGTGTGTGTGTGTTGTACTGGAGATTGAGTCCAGGGCCATTCTATCTCTGAGTTACACCCCCATCCTTAGTCCCATTTTGTGTGTGTGTGTGTGTGTGTGTGTGTGTGTGTGTGTGTGTGGTACTGGGGATTGAGTCAAAGGGAGTTCTCCCTCTGACTTACACCTTTGTTCTTTTTAATTTTTATTTCAAAACAGGGTCTTGCTAAAATACTATGAGCTGGCTTTGCACCTGTGGTCCTCCTGCCTCAGCCTGCAAGTATAGGGGTTATGGGCATGCACCTCGGGCCCAGCAATGCTAGACTAACCTTTACTGGCTTTAACTGTACAACTGAGTTGTGTTAGCATATTCTCATCACTGAACCACGGATCTCCAGACACTTCATCTTACACAACCAGAACCCTACAGCTATTAAACGAATACCTCCCTTCCTCTACCACATCTCTGGTAACCATCATTCTACTTCCTTTCTCTATGAATTTGACCACTTTTGATACATTGTGTATGTGGAATCATACAGTATTTGTCTTTTTGTGACTAGTTTATTCTTAGCATGATATCTTTAATGATGTCCAAATATTTATTTATGTCATGGCATATATCAGAATTTTCTTTTTTTCTTGGCATTGTATAATCTTCTATTGTATGTATACAGCACATCTTACCTATCTATCCATCCATCAATAGAGGTTTGGGTTGTCTCTGCTGTTGTTTGGCAACAGCATGGCTGTTGTTATACTATGGCTCCACTACTGGCCATTGTGAATAATGTTGTTATGAACATGGGTGAGCCAGTATGCCTGTGGGATTCTATTTTCAATTCTTTTGTTTTTAAACACTGGGAACTGAACTCAGAGGCATTCTACTTCTGAGAATGTTTTATTTTTTATTTTGAAACAGTCTCACCAAGTTGTGGAGGATCTCATGAGGTTGCTGAGGCTGGTCACAAACCTGCAATCCTCCTGCCTCAACCTCCCAAGCACTGGGATTACAACTATGTGCCACCACGCCTGGCTCTATTTTCTGTTCTTTTGGAATATACACCCATAAGTAGAATTACCAGAACATATGGTATATGTATACATTTTTCTTTCTTTCTTTTTGGTACTGGGGATTGAACCCACGAGCATTCTACCTCTGAGGTATACTCTCAGCCCTTTTATATTTTTATTTTTTGTTTCTGGGTATTGGGAATTATACACAGGAGCACTCTACCTCTGAGCTATACTCTCAAGCCCTTTTATTTTTTAATTTTGAAACAGGGGCTTGCTAAGTTGCTGAGGGACTTGTCCAGTTGCTGCGGCTGGCCTCAAACCTACGACTCTCCTGTCTTAGCCTCCCAAGTACCGCGATTACAGGCGATTACAGGCATGCACCAGCGCACCCGGCCTGTGTTTAATGATTTAGGAGCGGCCATGCTTTCCATATCAGTTGCACCACTTTACATTTTCACCAGCATAACTCAAGGTCCCAGTTCCTCCACATTCCCCTCAGCACTCATTTTCTGGGTTCTTGATAGAAATTATCCTATTGGGTATAAAGTGTATAATGACTATTACACGAGAAACTATTTTCTTGCAGAAGCTTTTGTTATTATTAAATAACAATTTAAAAGCCCTAATAATGTAGTTTGCAGGTGTAAAGGGAGATAGCTTAGGAATACTTCCAAACTAATAAAAGTTTTGACATCTCAAATGTACATTCCTAGGCAACCTGTTCTTTTGCAGGTCCCCTGACAGATTAATCAGTGGCTCCCAGAAAAGCAAGGAAAAGCCAGGGCTGCCCAGCAGGATGGAGGCCCAGGATGGGCTGCTGCAGGGGGCGGGAAGGAAGTGAGCAGCCTGGAGACGTGGCGCAGAGGTCCCGGGGTAAGCATGTCTTCCAGCTGCCCAAGCCTACCTGCTGTACCACAGTATCTCCAAGCAAACGCCCTGAAGCAGAGGCGGGCTCCAGTTTTAACTGGAGGAGCTGCTCAGTTAAAACGTGTTTGAGCTCCCCCAGGAAGGAGAACAACAGGAAGACTAAAAGTCGGCCGGGCGTGGTGGTGCCTGCCTGTAATCCCAGTATTTGGGAAGCTGAGATAGGAGGGCTGCAGGTTTGAGGCCAGCTTCGGCAACTTAGTGAGACCCTTAGCAACTTAGTGAGACCCTGTTTCAAAATAAAAAATAAATAGGGCTGGGGTATAGCTCAGAGGTAAAACAATGATCCATTCCCAGTACCCCCCCAGACCCCCCCCACAAGAATAAGAATGCTTATGTTAAGGGAGTGCTGAAAGTTTAAGTAATGGACAGTGCGGAGCCTGGCCTGCGGTCACCCAGCAGCCATGTCTGTTGCCACTCTTGGTTGCATGACTCAGGTCCTGCTCCTGGGCCTGGCTGTCCAGGTCTTGACTGTGGATTCCATCACATCTGTTCCACAGATCTTCTCGGGCATCTTTCATGCACCAGGCCCTAGATGGGGACCTGTGTCTGCCCCGGCTCCACTTACCTCTTACTCCTCGTCAGCACCTGGCACTCAACAATCTCGCCAAACACCTCGAAGCGCTTCTTCAGCTCCCAGGAGCTCATGTCCCTGGAAAGATTTCGAATGTACACCACACGACCTTCGCCCTGCTCAAGAAGGAGACAGACAGGGACCTGTCATCGCTCCCGCGGAGTCCTCATCCCTGTCCAGACCTGGCTGAGCAGCGGGAGTCACAGAAAGGACAATGACAACCTCCATTCTGAGAACCTGCCCTTGTTGGAGCAGGGCCGCCGAGTGCTGGGGGAAGTGGCCCCTAAAGAAAGCAAGTGCTTACAGGAGGGGACTGAGCTGCCCTGGAGGGGCCTGTCCTGCGCTCTACCTGCAAGTTAGTAGAGTAGCTCCTGCGCTTGCATTTTGAGTCTGAGTGGGGAGGTGCTGGGGAAGAACCTCAAGTTGCTGAGGAAGCACTGGGAGCCAGGTTGTGGGCTCAGCGTGGAAGGAAGGAGAGGCCTTGAGACAGGTGGCATCGGGGCTACGGAGCCACAGTTACCTTTGGTTTCCCAGGGCCAGGTATCTGAAGCCACAGCATAACACTGACAGAGAGAATCCCTCTGGGAGAACCCAGAGCTATGTAGGTGGGCGCCCAGAGGGAGCTGATTGGGGGAGCCAGGCTGCGGCCTCCTTCCCAGTCGGATTTATAATTTCATCCAGTTGAAGACACTCTTGGACACTGTGCTTTCATGGGCAAGACCAACAGTGTGTTTTTCAAACTCACTGTATTTCTTTGGGAACAGGCTACAGCCAGAGGTGCTCCAGCCACCCCACCTGTGACCACAGAGGGCAAGGAAGAAAACTCAGGCCCAGGTTCCACACAGGACAGCATCCATGGTCACAGGAACTACATGCATCACGCCATGACATATCTGGGTTCATCTCAATAGAGAAAGACCTTCTTTCAGTCTCCTGGCAGCCTCTTGAGTTCACAAAGCCCCTTTCTGCCCCATCCCAAACACTGTCCCTGCATTTTCCTGGTGACCCTTTTTCATGCCCTTTAGGATGAGCTCTGCCCACACCTCTCCCCAACCACCTATGTAAATACACCCGACCAGGACTGTACATTCCAGACATGTTAGTCAAAATGTTATTACTTTCACAGTGCTATCCAAGTCCTTAGTGCCATTGTTTGTGCTTTATTTACAAGCTTACTGTCTTCTCTCCCTTCTCTCCCAACCATGGGAGTGGGGACCTCCTCTATCCTGTCCTTTGTTATTGTCTAAAGCCTAGGGTTATGCTAGGCTGGCCAAACTGCTGAGCAGTCACACCCGGCCTCCAGGGGATGCTCTGTGTTCGGCGTGGAGTGAGGTGCCTGCGTGCAGACAGCCGCACACCCTGGGGCACACCTCCCTTCCGATCACCTCGGCTCCCTGAAGCACGGCATTCAGTGGATGCTGTTCTTTCTCTTATGCTTCTGTCCTGCTTTCCCTCCCTCTTCTCTAGGGAGGTGACCTGGCTGGCTGCCCCAGCTCCCCACTGCAGGTTCCTGAGAGGTGTTCTCTGTGGGTAGCTTTGCAAGGACCCCACAAAGCTAGGGTCCCTGAGGAAGCACAAGGCCCAATTAATTCCCTTGTCTACAGAGAGGTAAACTGAGGCTCAGGGAAGCAGGTGACCTGCCCAAGGTTACATCGAGGGCGGTGGCAGGGTAGCTTGTGAGCTGGCGGCCTGGCTTTGCTCCCCTTCTCCTCTGCCTACCCTCTTGGCCCTCCCAAGATCCCCAGGCTGAGATCTAAACTACCAAGTGCAAAATTCATGGCTAGTGTGTTGGCTAACTGTAACTGGTCGTCACCTTTGATGGCCTTTGGTGACCCTGGCGATTTTCTTTTCTTTTTTTTTGGTGGTACTGGGGTTCCTTCTACCCCTGGGCTACACTCCCAGACCTATGTTTTATATTATTTTTATTTGAAAACAGGGTCTCTTAAGCCAGCGAGGCTGACTTCAAACCTGCGCAATCCTCTTGTCTCCACCTCCAAGCGTGGGGATTATAAGCCTGCGCCACCACGCCGGGCCAGCCTGACAATTTTCAAATGAGAGATATAATTGTATTCTCTAGGCCACAGTCCCTTATTCACTAGGCAGGAGCTAAAGGCTGAGGGGCTCAGAACTCTGACATCCCTGCTCACCCCATTCACTTCAGCCCCAGGGCCCCAGATCACTTACAATGGCCTTTTCCCGCCGCTTCCTGGTATGCCGGACACTTGGGGTTCCATCTGAACAGGGCCCTCTGCTTTCACATCTGTCAGTGAACAAGCAAAGCAGAGGCATTCACTTTGGAGAGGGAGTGAGGAGGAAGGGGCAGACCTGCTCTGGGAGGCAAGGGCTTGCTTGTGGAGGGCAGAGGGCTCAATTTCCCTGGCAATGACAGCCCAAGGTGGTGTGGTCTCCACACTGGGACACGTGCCTTCTGCTGACAAACAGGCCTAGATGCCTGGGAACCATCAAGTTGCTAATTATGACCCAACCCTCTGGGCCTTGCCTTTCTCTACCATTAAGGGTAGAAAAGGCCCCAAACAAAACAACAACACAAAACCAACTGTGAGGCTGTTTCTCCATTTTTCCAGAAGAAAAACCTGAGGCTCAAGTTCAAGGTGGGATCTGCCTAACGCTAGAGTGGGGGGAAGTCAGAGCCAGAAGCAGGTCTTCTGGCTTTAGAACCGCTCAGCCAGGAATAGCCAGGAACAGCCTCTGCCCTTCCCAGCTCCAGGAGTCTGGCCAGGCTCAGAGGCTTGTCATCCTGCAGCGCTCCAGCGGGCTCCCCGTTGCCATACGCAGCAGCCTGCCTGCCCTGTGTGCATACCATCCTCAGTCTTCCAGTCTTTGCAATACACAGCACAGGATAAAAACGCAGGGTCCAGCCAAACCCAGGGTTTAAATCCTAGCCCCACCTGCTCCCTGCTGAGTGACCTTGGGCCAGTTCCATAAGTCCACTCAGTTTTCTTTCTTTCTTTCTTTCTTTCTTTCTTTCTTTCCTTTCCTTCCTTCCTTCCTTCCTTCCTTCCTTCTTTTTGGTACTGAGGATGGAACCCAGGGGCATTCTACATCTGAGCTACACCCCCAGCCCTATTTTTGATTCTTTATTTTGAAACAGGGTCTCACTGAGTTGCAAAGGGCCTCACTAAGTTGTAGCTGAGGCTGCCAGAGAACTGAGATCCTCCTGTCTCAGCCTCCCGAATGCTGGGATTACACCTACAAAATAGGTAACATATTAAGCCACATTCACCTCCTTCTTGGCCATTTGTGAGGATTACACCAGAAAATGCACATAAATACTTGGCTCAGGTATTACTGAATAGCTACTTGCTCGGTTTTTCTATTTAATTTCCCTGGGCCTCAGCTTCCTTATTTGTAAAATGGGAATAAGAAGCAGATGCATCTTCCAAGTGCAATGGTGAGGCTCCGACAGGGGACAGGAGGAGGAGTGACACGCAGACTTTCAAGTGCCCTAGAAAAACAGGGTCATCACTCATTTGCAACAGAATGGGTTGACCTTCCCTGTCTGAAGGGCTGAGAGGGACTGGAAAACACTGTGGAGTTCAGCTATTAAACCAGCCTCAGCATGCTATCGATGGAGGCTTAGGAGAGGCAAAGAAAATGGGTCTGGAAGAGGCTGAATACCAGTTTACCAGGATATACAGGTACTCAGTCCTGCTGGACAGTTAAGCAGAGACCAAGATATCCACTTGTTCTTCCGAGCGAGCAGAAAAGGCCAGGTCTGCACCTGGCCCCAAAGCAAGACAAGGAGAGACCATGAAGGTTCTAGTGAGGGTCTCAACTCCTGAGAAGCAAGCCTGAAAGTGCGGCCTGCTCCAATCAGACACGGTGAGGCCGGGGAGCTCCCGCTCTGGCCCTGGAGCAGGCTTCAACATCAGAACTTTGGAAATTTTCCAAGTAAACCTTCGCCAACGAGGCTGCTTCGTGTGGAAAGCAAGTTTAACTCACAGCAAAGCGAGGCTAACACTGAACCCTGACCATGGTTCAAGGGCTGCAAGGCAAGCGCTACCCTTGGAAGAACAAAACACAGCCAGAAAGAGGCTCAGAGAGGCCTGCCAGAAGATGGCCGACTGACGGCCCCTGGCTCGTCACGGAGAGAGGCTAGTTAGAGAAATTGCTGCTGATCGTTTCCATTATTTACGGCTTAACATTGGTTTGTGGGGAGACCATGAGCCCCCCCCCAAACTGATGTTTATGCACAGCTGAATGGTAAGAGGGGCCTTTGCTTTCACAGAATGTTCAGCTAAGAGCCCTTAGTACAGATATGCAAATATAAAGCTGAATTCTTCTAAGGAAAGGTACTTCTATAGGACCTGAATTCTGGTCTCAGAGTACGGTGCTGTGGCACCGTCACCATCACCGGGAAACTTGTTAGAAATGCAACTTATCTAAGCTTACGGAATCAGACACTGGACGCCCTTCCTCCAGCAGCTCCTTGACCAGCAGTTCAGGTGATTCTGCAGCTCTGCTCTGGGCCCAAGGGCACCATCTAGTGGCCACTCAGACACAGGGCTGGGAGCTGCACCCACCCCCCAGCCACCTCCAGGTCCAGGATGAATCAAGTCCTGCTGTGATCAGAGAAGCAACCAGTTCCCCCAAGTCTGCCAAGCCCTGGCGCTTTCTGCCTAGCTTCCCAGCTGGCTTTTGGACTGGCTCCTTCTCTCTTCTGGTTCAGTGCGCAAAGATAGCATGAGTAAACAGGCTCATGCTGCAAGCTTCCTCCCCTGGGCTCTTGGGGGGCGGCCTGCGGCTGGAAGTCACGAAGCGCCACACAATTCGTCAGGACCAAGAAATGAGAATAAATGTCACCACCGCTTTAATCCAGACATTTTTTTAGAACACAGACTAGAATTATGCTAATCCTTCTTTTACATGCTAACCTCAGCTAAGTTTTAAGCTAACTGTGTGGGTCTGTATTTGCATAAAAATCTATCTAATTGACAGAACATAAAAAAGCAGAAACCAGAGAATCGGGAGCAAGTTCATTGAAAGGCATGACCATAAAGGCCAGGAAGTGGGTTTTCCTTGTTCCCCCAAGGCCAGGAGGTTTGGAAAACTCTGGACTGCCACACACCAGGTCCTGCTTGCCCGCACTCACTGAAGGAGTGTCTCTCAGAGCCTCCACCAGGACACGGTAGCCCCAGGCTTGAAGCCGTTTTCCTAGGGCTTCCCACGCCCCTGGCATCTCGGAGATGGATGGGAATCTTTAGCTGTCCACCCCCCTCCTCTGGCCACCCAAGCAAACCTGAGGTTCCTTCTGGTGGCTGGTGACCAGGAGCGGCAGGATGAGGAACCAGAGCTCGAGCGGCTGCGAGAACAGAGCTGCCGACTGGTTTTGCTGGGCGGGCTCTGGTAGGGGCAGTGGTCAGAGCAAGGGGGGCTGACCCCTGAGTTCTCTTCGTCGTCATCCTCTTCCAATCTCTCTTCTTCTTCCTCCTCCAGGAGGAAGCTGCTCTCACCGCTGCTGCTGCTGCTGTCCTCAAAGACGGTGTCATATTCTGGGCTCTTGCACGAGGCCAGGTCTTCGTCCTCCAGGGCGCTCTCCAGCAGCCCAAAGTGCTTGGTGAGGCTGGCGCGGATCTCATGGTCTCTCAGCTGCACGCTGTCCTTGGGCGGGGTGCCGGCATCACAGCTATGGTCTTCCTCCCTCCCAGGAGCCTGCGGCTCAGCCCCTGAGGAGGCACCTTGCTGGGGACAGTTCTCAACGTGGACCCTGGATGGCTCCCAGGACCTCAGCACCTTCCTCTGCAGGGCACCCTCTGGCCTGAGCACCTGGCAGTAGTCGTGGTCTCCAAAGGAACAGGAGAAGGGGCGCTTCTGGCCAGCCTGGGAGGCCGGCTGGGCTGTGGCGTGCCGCAGGTGGGACAGGAGCTCACTGCGCTCTGGGTGCTTCTTGGGCAGCTTGTGGGCAGCACCTGGGGCGGCTGGGAGCTGGAGAGCCTCCGGGGAGGGGAGGCTGGGAGCTATGTCTTGGCCCAGGCTGTGCTTGATGTCCGGCTTGAAGGGGTCCTCCTCTGCAGGCTTATATGGGGGTGTGGTGGGTGGGGTGAGTCCTGCCCAGGCAAGAAGAGAAGCATGTGAGGTAACGGCAGAGCTCTTCTCCAAGAGCCACTAAGACCTGAATTTGGGATGGCAAGGAAGTGGCTGCAGGCCTCCACTCCCCCAACGGATGGGTAGCAGGCATCACCAACCGATCGCCGTCCTGATGCTTCAATTCTTTGGAGTTGGCATGCGAGGAGCTGCATTTACTACCCACTCTATGGATGAGTAACAGCAGCTGACGCCTCCAGGACATCAGACAGCTCTTCCTGTTCTATCATATCCCATCATTCAAAGAGCTCTCCCAGTACGGAAAGGGACAGACACCACGGATAAAGCTGCCCACCTGGATTCGACCATAATGCTCTTGGTGCTCTGTGCCTGACCTTTGCCTTAATTCTCCCCAGTGCATCACAGGAACTTGCAAATACGCCATGTCTCCTTGTATGGAGCTCCTGAAGTCTGCACAGGGTGAAGACTGGGTGGCCAGTGTCTCCAATACACCCTGTACCTCTGCTCTGCTATACCTTTTCCCGAGTCTGCTACCAGGCACACTCTTCCCCTGTGTCTTTCCAATATCTGTTCATCCTTTGAGTCCAGCTTACACACTTCAGGTGCTGCGTGCCCTGCAGTCTGCCCAGACCACACTCCTGCCCGCCCCTGACCCTCTTCTGCTCCCCCAACTCCTGCTCATACTTTGAAATGAGTGCCCATCAAACAGCGCTCATCAGGGTGTGAGTCTGTCCCCCAGGAGACTCTGGGCTCCTCTGGGGAAGAAATGCCTTTCAGTAATGTTAAGAGGGATTTTAGCCAGGTGTGGTAACACATGCTTGCAATTCCAGTACTTGGGAAGCTGAGACAGGAGGATAACAGGTTCACAGCTAGTTTTAGCAACTTAGTAAGGCTTTCTGCAAATTAGTGAGACCCTAGTTCCAAATAAAAAATAAAATAGAGCTGTGAGTGTAACTTAGAGGTAGAATGCCCCTGAACTCAATCCCCAGTACTACAAGAGGAGGAGGAGGAGGAGGAGGAGGAGGAGGAGGAGGAGGAGAAGATTTCTTAGGGGGATTACATGGGTTGATTCCTTTCTAGGGAGAGAGGGTCAACATTCTCTTAGTCTAGGGGTAGGTGTAAGGCTTGAATGATAAAAAGCTCAAACAAATCTTGCAAAGAAGGAAATTTCAGATGATGAATAGGATTATTCCATAGTGTAATTACTTATAAGCAGCTGTTGCACAGTGATCTTGAAAAATGCCTTCACAAATAGTGTAGGCACATTTCACACCACCATTGACACATCATCAGTTAGTTATGAAGCCTTGTTTGCATTAGGTTGGAAGAGTTGAAGTGGGATCATATTACTAATCCAGATGTCAGTGAAGTGTCAGTAGGGCTCCTGTTAGTGGCCAAGGACTTGAGTTAATTATATGATTAAGTGTGGGTTTAATCCAGGTGTGAAGCACACCTGTGATCTCATTACCTGGGAGGGTGAGATAGGAGGATGGCAGGTTTGAGGACAGTCTCCTTAGCAACTTAGTGCAGCCTTCAGTAACTTAGTGAGACCATGTTTCAAAAGAAAAAATAAAATAGGGCTGGAGATGTAGCTCAAAAAATGGCCCTGAGTTCAATCCCCAGTAAAAAAATAAAAAAATAAAAAAAAGCATAGGTTTTGTGGGTCATTAGGTGTGAGTGTTAAGTATAGGCTTACTAAAAGGAAAAATACGTAGGCTTAAATTAGGGCAACAGCAAATTCTAGGATTTGGGGTAAGAGAATAATAAATGTGATTATGGTATAGGAGGGCCAATTGATGTTAGGACCAGTGTTCTCCAGGGAGGTACGTGAGTAGGTGTCCTGCTATAATTAATATTGGCTGTTGGTTGAACTGTTAATGCTAGAAGTTGAATAAACAGACTGATGATTTCAGTAACCACTAATAATGGCATTAGTGGGACAGGGGTTCCTTGGGGCAAAGAGTGGGCTAGGAATGCTTCAGTTTTACAACAAAAGCCAGTAATTATGCCCCTGCTCATAGGCAAGTAGCTATATCTCGGCTTATTGATAGTTGGATAGTAGAAATGAATGCATGTGGTAGAAGTCCTCGTAATTCTGTTCTTCCAATAAATATAATTAGTGAGATTAATAGTAAAGATCACGTTCACCACATGTGCTGATCACTGGCAGCAGAACGGCTGGCCCAATGCCCTGACCCACCTCCTTACAACACCGTGCTGTATAGCTCAGTGCCCAGCGCAGCCCGCGGGGTGGAGACAGAGGGCTCGCTGGGGAGCTGAGAGCATGGGGGATGCACCCCACTCACCTGCTGTGCCACAGAGCTCCACTGTCAAAGTCTGCTCAAAGCTCTTCTTGCCAAAAGGAGGGTCGCTGGTGGGGGCAGGGAGGACAGAAAGAAAAGACCAGTGAGTGTAGACACCTACTGCCGCCAGCATCCCAGGGGGCACGGGGACACGGCGGCAGACCCTGGTTCTGCTGCCATGGAAACAGGGCCTGGGGAGGATTTGTTAGGGGACCTGACTTTCAGAGGAATTCAAGTTGTCCAGTTTGTATGAGACACAAGCAAGGTTCCTTTGAGGGGACAAAGTTGTCAGCCTCTTGACTATACAGATGGGACAATTGAGGTCCAGAGGGGGCACAGAACTTGCCCCAAGTAATGGGGCACTCCTGGCTTCTCCACGTAGAGAAGAGAACCTCATATGGGTCCTGGAGAGGGCAGTTCGTGAAATGGCCTCTTTCTCTGTCTTGCTCTGGGCTGCAGAGGCCAGCTCCCAAGGTAAACTCTCTTCTGAGGATCCCAACTCCTGGGGGCCTCAGATGGTAACCAGGGAAGCAGTTGGGGCCAGGGCTGGCTCTGCGGCTAATGAACCCCTCCACAACACACAAATCCAACACAGCAAAACCTCACATAGTAATATACCAATAATTTCTAAAAATCTACCTTTGTGACAAGGCCAGCATGAGGCACCTGGGAGAGTCTGAAAAGAAGACAAAAAAGAAAAATAAGATTCCCTAACATAGTATTATGAGGAGATGTTTTCTCTCCAGAGACCTTAAACTTCGAGGGGTACCGAGCGCAGATACACTCTGGGCAAGGTGACCCAGACACTTTGGCCACTTTTAAGGAACAACTTATATCCACCTTGTGTCCTGACGTCTCAGCAAGGGGATCTGAACTTTGCAGAAAAGAGCAGAGGGGTATGAGGGTAGACCCGTCTGGCCAGAGTGTAGTACAGTGGCCAAGAGCTCTGACTCCCCGCCCCACAGATGTGGGTTCTGGATGGAGTCCTGCGTAGGGCCCACCACGAAACAGCTTTGAGCTTCCGTTTTGTGTCTTAAATTGGAGATGACTGCAGTGCCTAGCATGTGGGTTTCTTGTGAGGAGTCAGAGGGGGATGATCTGTGTTTAACCTTGGACCAGTGCCCTGCTGGCACAGAAAGTACACAATAGACGACTATCATTATCAGCAGCACTATCACCTGCATTTCAAAGTCACCGTCATTATGGAGCTGAACTTACAGACTCATATCTGTCACCTCCTCCCCAGTGTCTTCTTGAGGGCCTCTACCACGATCTGTAATTATCTTCCTTTTCTGTTTACTTTTCATTGCCTTTCCTCTCACTGACACACAAGCCCCATGAAAACAGGCATCTGGCTCCTTGTTCATGAAGCAGTGCCTCATGCCTCATGATGAAAAACTCAAGAGTTGTGCTGGTGTTTTCCTGAAGACCGGCCCCAATGGCTCATTGTTAAGGGAAGTGGGAAGAAAGGTGGCAAAGGGACCTGCCCGCCCTCGCGCAGCACCTGGGCTCAGGGGCTTGAACAGAGGGTGTCTGGCTCCCAGTGCAGTGAGGCATGCTACCCCACCCCTGCCCTCTCTTGCAGACCACCACCTCTGACTACCTCTGGCAGGGAGCTGCAGGCAGCTGGGGTCCTCGTCTGTGTCCCCACACCCACTCTCACAGGGACTCTCCAAGGCAGGAATCTGGGATCCCCGCAGGAGCTGCTGGTCTCGGCCACTGTCCTCGTCCACCGGGCTGCCCAGCTCCCCTTGTGTGTCATAGGCCTTGGGGGCCAGACACAGTGGGGGCAGAGCACCTTGGGGCTCCGAGGGGACCAGCAACTCATCAGTGAATGTCAGCCAGGGGCCCAGCTCAGGGTTCAGTCTCCGCGAGCGCCGCACGGGGCACACGGAGCTCTCCAGCTTCTTCCCCAGCCTGGTCCATGGCAGGCTTCGGCCCGGCCTCTTCCTGCCCCACTCCTCCTCTTCCTCCTCTTCTTCTTCCTCTTTTTCTTCTTCCTCCTCCTCCTCTTCCTCTTCCTCCTCCTCCTCTTCCTCTTCCTGCTGCAGCCTGGTGGACCGGCTGGCACCCCCCCTCACCTCCAGGCGTAGTGGGCGCAGGCTTGGTCTGGGCCCGGTGCTCTTGGGTGAAGCTGCGATCCTCACCTCCTCTGCCGGGGAAGGGTGGGCGGGGGTGGCCTGGCTGTCCTTGGGAGGCCTGGGCCTCGGCCGTGGTGTGAGGGAGGCATAGACCGGTGTGGACAGGCGGTAGGGCTTGCTGACATCGCAGGAGATATCTTGAGCCAGAAGTTCCCTCAAGATGGAGAACTCTGCCCAGGAGTCTTTGGAGGGGTGCCGGGGCCGGGCTCGGGGCTGCCTGGTGGGGCTGCTGCAGGGCTGGGGGGTTGGCTCCGGGGCTTGTGGGGGCAGCTTCCTCTGGGGGAGGCAGTAGGTATGCATGTAATGAATGAGCTGCACCATCGCCCGTGCGTCTTCCTGGGGAATCTGGGTGCTGGGGCTGGCTCCACCCGGGGCCGGGGCGTCTCGGGGAGAGGCTGGAGCCGGCTGGGGGCTCAGGTAGTCCTCCCTCGGCTCCTCATTCTTCTTGGGAAGGAGCTGGGGACTCGGGGGTCGCGGCGGCTGCAGGCCCCTATTTGGGGAGTAGGCCTTCACCCGTGGGCAGGACGGCACAGAGGTGAGGTGCTTATGCAGTTCTGTACAGCTCCGGCTCTGAGACTGTAGTACGGGGGCCTTCTTGTCCTGGGTGCTGTCCGTCTAGAGAGGGAAAGAGGCCAGAGTGAGGAGGGAGGGGCACACCGCTCCTCCCTCTGCCCCAGCCTCGTGGCCACTGACCAACCCAAAGTGTCTCACCTGAATCATGGGGATAGCCAGGTTTACTTCACTTCAACCTCGGCCCCTGCTCAGAGCCTGGCACTGGCTGTGCTCAGTTGCTGAGGAATGAAGGAATTACCAGCCTCCTAACAGTTGGTCTCCTGGTGTGAAAACTGCAGACCCTTCCAGAAGCACTGCCAGCGGCCCTCTCTGCCCACCCCACGCCCCTGTTCCACACCCGTCAGTAACAGGAGCAAGAAGTTATTTGTTGGCTGCCTGGGTTTGGGCGTGGGAAGGATTCACTGTAAATGGGGCACCAGGGATCCTTCTGGGATGACGGGCATGTTCTAAAATTGGATTGTGGTCATGGCTCATGACTCTGTAAAGGTACTAAAAGTCATGGAATTGTACTTTAAAAAAAATGGCTTTTAGCCGGGCGTGGTGGCGCACACTTGTAATCCCTGCGCTTGGGAGACTGAGACAGGAGGATCACACAGGTTCCTAGTCAGCCTCGCTGGCTTGAGACCCTGTTTCCAAATAAATAAAAAATATAAAAAAGGTCTGGGAGTGTGGGCCGGAGGTAGAAGGGTTTCCAGGAACCCCAGTACCACCACCAAAAAAAAAAAAAAAAGGCTTTTAGCTGGGCTAAGTGATGCATCTGTATTCTCAAACAGTGGGGAGGCTGAGGCAGAAGGATCACTTGCACCCAGCAGTTCAAGACCAGTCTGGGCAACACGGTGAGACCCCAGCCCAAGAACCAAACAAAAGGTGGCTTTTTACAATGTGTAAGTGGCATTTCAAAACGGTTGTTCTAAAAAGAGAAAATTCATGGTAGAAGGGAAGTGCCTTGGGTGCGTATCTGAGGCCCTCTGTAATCTGGCCCCCACTGATATCTCTCAGGTCTTATCTGCCCCAAGTAACCATCCACTTCCCCTCCAGTGCCACATATCATGTTGCTGGGGGCCAACAACACTGCCGGGTGTCTCCCACTTCTCTGGGGAATCTCCTAGTCTCAGAGAGAGTAAAAAGTTGGGTGCAAAGGCTGCTATCCCTTGATGGAACAGGACAGGAGATGGCAACCTTTGCTTTAGGCCGTGAGCCAGGACAAAGTGGGAGGGAACTCAGGGACAGGCCCATCCCCCAAGGCTCAGCAAGCTGGTCCAGGGTGTGGAATCTGCACAAGCATCCCCTGGAGGAGTGTGCAGGGCTGGGCAGGCAGGGAGGAGCAGGAACCCGCCACTTAACCCCTCCTTGTTAGGCTTGGAAAATGGGGCCTGAGAAGGAAAGGGGATGTGCTTCAAAGCCACCCTTGGGGTTCAGAGCTCCAGAGTCTCCCACGGCCCCACAGAAAAGAATCCCAGAGCTTTACTGACGGCCACCTCTACAACCAGCGTGGATCCCGTTTCACTGTAACCTCACGAGATGAGGGGCCCGGCAGGCAGGACACACCTTCCTCCTCCTTCTCCCACCTGTGTTAGCGTCTAACAGCTGGAAGTGCAGAAAATGGCCCAAGCTCTTTCCAGAATCCCAAACGAGTCTGGGTGTCAAGAAGCAGAGCCCGGACACCACTCTACAGGCTGTGTGAGGAGCAATGGGCGCAGCTGTGGAGGACTGGACCTGCCTCCCAGACCCCTGAGAGGCCACCGGGGAGCCTGCAGACGCTGGACACGCACAGAATACCTTGACACAAGGCCGCTGACTCCGGGACCTGAGGCTGGCTTGGTGCCAGGCAGTCCCCTCCTTCTGGAGATCAGAGCTTGATGTCGGGGAGGATGTAGCCAGGAGGAGCTTCTGCAGCTAAGGAGAGGCAGAGGAGAAAGGCTGGGGGTGAGCTGTGATCAGAGACACAGATGAGCACACAGGTAGCCCTGAGTCTGCCCCAAGTGTGGGGATAGAACATCATGGCCTACAGTGAGACTCATAGTATCTCAAGTACAGAAAGGAGATTGATTAATGGTCCCAAACACAAGTACCCTACTAACAGGTAGGCCCTTTCCAGACTCAATAACCCAAGAGTAGAGCTGCAACTTTGAGAGACCCAAACAGGTCTTGGGTAACGCCTACCCATTCTGCTGTATTATCAGGATACTCTGTCTCATAGTACACACACACACACACACACACACACACACACACACACACACACACACTGGGAAGTTGGGCACCAAAATGGTTCTCTGGTGTGAGGTTCCAGCTGATTTCCATTTTGTTCATTCATACTATCTTACATAATTTGAACTAGTTTTTTCAAACAAGTAATACTTAGAAACGTTACACACACACACACACACACACACACACACACACACACGCTGCAAACTATAAAGGGTGGGCAATTAAAAGCAAGTCTCAGCCGGATACAGTGGTGCCAGCCTGTAATCCTAGTACTTGGAAGGCTGAGATCACAGGTTCAAAGATAGCCTTAGCAATTTAGTAAGACTTGTTGCAAAATTAAAAAAAAAAAAAAAAGGGCTGGGGGTGTAGCTTGCCCCTGGGTTCAATTCCCAGTACCAAAAAAAAAAGCAAATCTCCATCCTGCCCCAAGATTCCTTTCTCCCTCCCAGACACAACCGGCAGTAGCTATTTTCTTACTATCATAAGAGGCATTGGTCAAACAAGAATAAATACATGTTACCTCTAACCTACCTGGTGGCTTTTGTACATTAATGCTCTACTTTAGCTCATTAGGCCTTTTCTTCTTCCAGCTATTTTTTTCTATAAAAGTGGTTGAAACTCCTGTTTCTGTGCCCTTGGGCAGGTTCCAGGTTCACACTCATCTAAGCTGAGAGCAGAAGCTGAACACACCTGGCGTATCCACCCGGGATCCACCGTGACCAAGTGTGAGAACAAACGCCATGATTCCTAGGGTATGCACCCAGTGGGGAGCACGAGGCCACACATTCTCACCTGAGGTGCAGAAGAGTCCCACCACCTTCCTACACCCCAACTAACCCACGTGCTGTGATTCTCTGACCTTTGGTCTGGAGGAAAGAGACCTGGTTCTAGCCTAGCTCGGCCCAACTCAGTGAGACTGTGGGCAAGTCATGTCCTTCTCAGATGGCATAATAAGAGGCAGGGAGACAAAATGACTGGACCTGAACCTTTGTTTGACTCTCAGAATACAACAGAAGCTGCTGGATGGGAGGGAGGAAGAAGGAAATTCTCTAAAACATACAATGTACTTACACATATTGAAGTCAACCACTAAGCCAAGCAAGGGAAGGTGGGATGGGGAGGGAATGGGATGGGAATTGGGTAGGGGCTAAATGGGTGATGTGTACATGTATGTTCACACAAGTTTTTACCCCAATATGATGTATGACTATAATGCACCAAAAAAAAAAAAAAAAAAAAAAAAAAAAGCTGGTGACCTCAGGCAAAAGCCCAGAAATGTAGAGGATGTGGGTCCTTCCAAGTCCACAGGGGCTTCTCTGGAATCTCTGACAAGACCCAGGGTCTGGGTGACTTCTCAGGGCCTTTCTAAAATTGTAGGTATGCTGGGAGCCTAGACAGAGGGTCAGCTTCCTGGGAGCCTAGTGTGATACCTTAAACAGAGGCACTCAAGAAACAGAGTGAAGGGAGGGAAATAAACTTTGACCAGCAGGGGTCGCTCTTTCCTCTGGAAGGTTTGTTCCTTCTGCAGAATCTGGGTGCAGAAATGGCACTGAGAATTCTTGTTACTACTATTAAGGGCTGTGCCAGGAGTATGGGTGAGCTATTGTTTATGGGCAAGCCTGTGTGCCACTGTGCTAAGTGCTCCCCAAGTATTCCGTGCTTCTTTTCAGATGGGCACTAGTGCCCATACCCCATAGGCCAGGAGACTGAGTCAGAGAGGCTGTGGGGCAGGGCTGGGCTTCAAACTCAGGTGGTCTGACTCCAGTCTGTAAGGAAGCAGGACCCTATTATCAGGAGCCAAGATGTGAGAGTGGACATACTTTGTACCAGCACATAGTACGTGCTTACTAAATGTTTCCTACTTCTTTGGGGACCTTGAAGGCAGTGGAAGAAAAGCCAAAGGGCCCCAAGCATGAGTCAGAAGACCTGGGTTCTGCTGGCTGTGGCAGCACATGTCTGTAATCCCAGTATATGAGAGACTGAGACAGGAGGATTGCAGGTTGGAGACCAGCCTCAGTAATCTAGCGAGACTCTATTTCAAACAACAACTAAAGAACTGGGAAGCCAGGAGTGGGGGTGCATTTGTAATCTTAGTACTTGGGAGGCTGAGACAGGAAGATAGCAAGTCTGAGGACAGCCTCAGCAAGTAGGGAGACTCTCAGTAACTTAGCGAGACCTTGAAAATAAAAATATAATAGGGCTAAGGATATATCTCAGAGGTAGAATGACTCTGGGTTCAACCCCCAGTACCACCAAAAAAAAAAAAAAACAGGTTCTAGTTTTTGCTGGCATACCAGCTAGCTATGTGACCATGGGAGTGGCCCACCGTACCCCAAGCCTCAGTTTCCCTAGAGTTGGGCCTGCTGGTCACCCAGAGCCTCTCCAGCTCCAGCTCTCCAGGACCTAAGAACACTCCCAGGCTCTGATTTCCTAGCTGAGTCTCACCAGCCCTGAGGCTACAGATCTCAGGTGAGGGAGGAGACTGAGGCAGGCCACACCGAGCTGGGCTTTGGGCATTCTCAGCCAGAGTGCACGTGCTGCCTGCAGTACCTTGTGAGGTCCAGATCCTGGACTATCTGATCAGAGCTCACATCTTCTCCCCAGAAAGCGGTCCTTTCCACAGCAGAGTCCCACGTTCCACATGCACTCACACGGAAGGCATTTAACTTGTGCGGGTGGGAGTCTAAATTGGCATGACTTCTCTGGAGAATAATTTGAAAGGATCTGTCTAACCTGAAAAACCATAGACCCCAGGAATTCCATGTCTTAGGAATGTATCCATTTACATGGGGCAAAGGCCCGTAGGTGGAGAGTGACCACAGCATTGTCTGTGACAGTGAAGGGGGTGAAACCATATCAATAACTACCAGCAGTGGAGTGGTTAAACAGGTGATATATATCCTGACCCAGGAACACTACGCAGCCAACAAGAAGGCTCAGTTCCACACATCATTCGGAAGACTCTCCAAGATACACAGTAAGTGAGAAAGCAAGGTGCAGAATGGCGTGGTACACAGCCTCCCTTTTGTAGTGAAAAAAACAGGTGACAAGGAAAGTCACATAACAGATCAGTAACCATGGTTACCCCTGGGGAAGGAAAGCGCGACCGTGAGAGGGCTGAGGAGGTTTTGCTTTTAACTGTCCACATTTCCTGCTTGGATGTTTGCCGTGCGTATATAATCTTTAGGGAAATGTTTGCTTGTAATTTCAAGGATTTAACACATGCTGAAGGTCAGTCTTTGAAATCCCTACAGAATGTAGATGAAGCCCAGGACAACTGTCCAGGTGGGAAAGGTGAGGCCCGCCTCCAGGCCAGGCGCTCTGCCAGAGACCCTGCAGTTGGGGCATACCAGGTGTAGCAGGGACGGAGCTGATGGCTTTGCACCCCCACCCCACCCCACAGGCAGACACCCGATCCCAGGCTGCTAAAGCCTTAGCTGAGCATAGGTTCTCACCAGTGAGAGCTCGTCCACCTCCGAGGCTGGGGCCGGGGGGCTCTCCAGGGTGGGGCTGGGGGGTGCAGACAAGGGGCCGGGCGAAGCCGAGGTGCAGGATGACGCGTCTCCCCCGTCCAGGGCCGGGAAGGCGGCCAGCCCCACGTCATCTTCAGGGATGTCGTCCAGGGTCTTGGTGAGTGCCGCCAGCAGGGCCTCATGCTCA
The DNA here is from genome assembly GCF_963383645.1 of Muscardinus avellanarius. Classification (NCBI taxonomy): domain Eukaryota; kingdom Metazoa; phylum Chordata; class Mammalia; order Rodentia; family Gliridae; genus Muscardinus; species Muscardinus avellanarius. The sequence goes on along the minus strand of NC_137793.1, from coordinate 32,406,666 downwards.
CTGTCGATCTGAAGGCAGGTAGCACAGAGGGACTCAGCTGCCTGCAGAGTGGAACCTCTCCTGCCACCTGCTGGACCACCATTCACCTCCCGCCAAGCCATCCCCTCCCTGCACCCCATCAGATCTGCTCAGGATTCCTGGGATGGCAGATACAGGATTTCATGAGCTGGCAGCAGGTAGAAGGGCCTGCCCAGGCTCTAGTTCATTACTCTGCTGCCCATCTGTGTGGAACTGGAGCAGAAGGCTGACCACTTGGGTGACACCTGCCTCCTGCACCGAGCATTGGGGCTGCTCTACAGGATGGGAAGCAGTACCCCATTGCAGGCCCCAGCCCCTGGGACCCTGGGGCCAGACAGGATGTGGAGGCTGGAAGCTCTAAGGCTCAACTGTGACAATGATAACCAGAGCAGTAATAAAGCAGGAACCAGTTTTTCCTGTGGTAACCCAGGGCTCACTGTCCTCTCTCACACCGGAGGGCAGGAGGTGTGGTGGTCAGGAGCTCAGGCCCTGGAGCAGGGGTGAATCCCAGAGCCCATGCTAGCCAACTATGGGCCCCTCTCGCCTGTCAAATGGGGCAACAGACAGCACCTCCTCCATGTGGTTCTTGCTGAGGACTAGATGAGTTAGTTACTTTAAGGTAAGATGCTTAGAGAACAAGACCCTGGTGATGACTACTGAATCCCAGTGACAATGGCGATGGTGGTGTGGTGGTCACAATCCCTCTCTCCCCTCCCTCCCTACACACACCTGGCTTTGTGCTAGACACTGGCAATACTGCATGTCAAGACCCATACCTCCTGCCCTCCCAAAGCTCACTCCCCAACAGAGTGGAGCCAAACAAGAAAATAAGCAGGATCTTTTTGGAGAGTGAGAGAGGCTGGGGAAAAATAATAAAAGGATGTTGGAGTGGGGGATAAGACCCTGGTGAAGGCCACAGGCTCTTTAGGCTGGCCAAGGAAGCCTTCTGAGAGCAGCTGACAAACAGGCTCCAAAGAGACCAGCCAGGCAAAGGTTAAGGAAAGAAGACCTGGGTAGAAGGGGGGCTGGCCACCTCAGTAACCCGTGCAATGGGCCCTGGGAGGGCAGCATTGCTCGGCCAAGGAGACTGAGGCTCATGGGATTTCAGTAGCCTGTCAAGGGTCACCCAGCAAATACCAGGTAGGTCCTGGACCAAGTGCCCCACGCACAGATAAAACGCAGATAAACTTCCCTTTCTGCTGTGTCTGAGCTACAAGCAGTGAGCGTGGATCCCCAAGCCCAGCTCGCAGGCCAGAGGCGGGGCGCGGAGATCACGCTGGCTCTAGGCGAGGCACCAAGCCCCTGCTTCCCAGGCTTGTTAAGGCACATGCTGTCACATGATACCTCCCCAGCACGCTTTCCCATCCCCGGTCAGGCTGTTTATCCTTTCTCCAGGAAGTTCATCTGAAATACACATCTCGTGACGGCCTCTTGGCTGCACTGAATCTGTTCCAAGCTTTGCAGCCGGAGCAGCAGCTGAGTAGCTCAAAGGGGGGACATGGGCAGAGGAGAACAAACACGTTCATAATTTTTAGAACAGAGCTAAGAATAAAAGAAAGGCCAAAAGAAGATCTTGGTTGGGCCTGACCCAGGCTCTGACTCTAGCATGCGATGAGTTCCCTCAGCTGCCCCACTCTGCACTTGCAAGTCTCTGGAGCCCTCAGTCCGGTCTCCCAGAATGATGTGTCAGCTTGACAGGGAGTTAAGATCCTGGAACCTGGGGCTCAATGACCTTGCTTAGGCTGACCACGCGAGGCTCTGCCATGGCAGGGTGACCCTGGGTGTGTCCTTTCCCTCCTCTAAGACGTGTTCCTTTTCCTATAAAATGGAAAGGCAGCGTCCGCTGAAGGGCTGCCAGGAGGCCAAGCCTGTAGTGGTGATGAGAGTACTGGTGCCGGGGGCGTGGGAAGCGGGGACTGTTGAAGGAAGCAATGAATGAACCAAACAATGGACAAATGTGGAGCCTGAGCTCAGCGTCCCAGGGGCAGATTCCAGAGGGAGATCCTTCAGGAATGACGTCACCTGTGCTGGATGGAAGAATTCTCACTCTTCCCCCAGAGACGGTAGCCATTGGCCCAGAGATACTATGAATTATCACCCATATCAGAGAGGGGAAGAAACTTGTAAGGACCACGAGTGTCAAACATGTGGCGCCTGTGCTTCCCTTCCAATCCCGTATCGCTGGCCGATTGACACTGGTTCCTGCCACGCCAGCATCTCTCCTGACAGGCTCCACACAACTACCAATCAATGCTCCTGAGGACACCTGGCCACCATTCTTTTCACAGGAGGTGCTGAGACCCCAGGAAAGAGACTTGCCAAGGTCCACAGTAAGTCAGGGAGCAGGGTTGAGGATTTGAACCTGGGGCTTAGAACACCAACAATGGCTTATTAAATGCCAGGCGCAGGGCTGAAAGGAGCGGAAAATGGCAGAGATCGCAAGAAGCGCCTATCAAATTGGGTGAAAATAAAAATTACTAATGAAGCCAGGTGTGGTAACACACACCTGTAACACCCAGTTCTTGGAGGCTGAGACAGGAGTATCACAGGCTACAGGCCAGCAAGACACTCAGCAACTAGTGAGACCCTGTTTCAAAACAATTTTCAAAAAGGGCTGGGGGGTGTAGGTCAGAGGTAGAATACCCCTGGGTTCAATCCCCAGTATATAAAAAAAAAAACCTAGCAAACCCCCACCATGTCCCCAAGATTGCTCAGCTCTGGAACAGCCCAGTGGGGCTGGAGGCCCTGAGCGGGCTTGGCAGAAAGGCCGCTCCTGCTCACACCAGCCACGGCTCTCTCCAGGCCATCCCATGGGCAACCTGGGAGAACGCATCACAAGGAGCCGGCCACCCTCTCCTTTCTCCCGGGCCCATTAGCTCGGTTCCCCTTCCTCCGCTTAGACCAGAGTGCAAATTAATGGAGAGTTAATCGGCTGAGAGAGGGATATTAATAGACTCAGCCCCACCCCCAGCCTCCCCAAGCTGATCTCAGGCTGGAGGAAAAGGCGCCTTCAAGAAATCTGAGGGAAATGTTTCCTTGTGGGAACCTAGAGTGGCTTGAAGGGATGAAATAGAACAGAATTTAGTGCCAAAAAGAGACTCTCTGCTGCTGTTCAGGTGTTTCACAGAGGCCAGAGAATCTCGGGAAATTGCTCCCCTGCCTGTTTTTTTCTGGAGAAGGCTCACGATTTCTTCAGTGTCTTCTAGGACCCAGTGACTCCCCCCCCCCACCCCCCAACAGCTTAAGAGCCATTGCTCCAGTCCACACTCCTTCTTCATCCCTCATGTGGGGAAACTGAGGCCCCGCAAGGGGAGCTACTTGCCCAAGACCAGACGGCACAGAACATCTAAACACCTACTTAGTCTAGAAATATTTACTAAATCCCTATTGCGCCCCAGGACTAAGGACCCTGGGGCACACAGAGACGTGGAAAGGAATGTCCCTGCGCCCAAAAGGTTGTCAACACTTGTAACTACAGCTTGTTCTTCACTCTCCCGGGCTGTTTCCATAGCAACGGTGCCATTTACTTGTCAGGACGCAGCGTGGAGGCAGGCGACCAGGTCCCATGGTTCCCAGCAGTCTCACAAGGAGACTGTCTGAGCTGGGGGCAGAGGAAGGGTGAGAACTTGTGGCTCTTGGATGCCAGCTCAAGGACTTGGAATTGAGTCAGATCTGACTCTTGTCAGGAAAGAAAATGTATAATCAGTTCCTTTATTGAACATACATAACTTGAGTCCACACAATGTATGAGGGCCCAGAGATAAAGAAAGTTGCCTTCAGGGGCCTCCCAGGCTGCGTAACACACATGCATGAGATGGGCGCCCAGAGAGGAGGGAGGCATGAGAGCTGGGCATGTATGTGTGTGTGTGTGTGGGGGGGGGGGTGTTCATTTGATGACTATGTGTGAGGCCCAGACAGAGTGCAGGATAGTGCGCAGAGCCCCGGGCATTGACAGTGCACAATGTGGACACAGCCCAAGCACCCAGCATGGCTGGGTGAGGGCAGGCACAGGCCCTGTTCACACATCACATGTAAGAATGGAAGGAGCCAGCCTGGCCTGAGGAGAGCGCTGGGTGCGCAGGCCAGGACGGGGAGGTGCCAGGAGCACAGACTCTGCCAGCTGTGAGGACCGTCTTCCTGGCTGGGCTGGGACCCCGGGGGCTGCACCATCTTCCTCGGTCTGAAGCCATTTCCTGCCACAGCAGGACCACGGCAGAGACTTGCTGGGGGTCGCTGGGAGGAGAAGGTGGAGACTGGCAAGTCTAGCTGGGCAGGTCTCCTGGCAGCATCCACACTCTCGTGTTAGCTCTCCCTAAACTCATTTTAGGGAACTTGGCCCCCCAAAAGAGGAAGTGACGCAGTGAAATAATCATCCTTGATGTTCAGATAAGAAATAGGGCTCAGAACCAGAGCCAGTCCCGCTGGCTCCTCACAAGGCTGGCCAAGGGGTTCAGGGTAGTAACAAAGGGTTACTTGGTTAGAGTCTTCACCCCGACCTTCCTAGCTGTGTGACCTTGGACAAGTTACTTCACCTCTCTCAGCTTCACCTTCCTGCCTGTGAGATGGTGGCACATGCCTGTAATCCTAGCACTTGAGAGGCTGAGACAGGAGGATCGCAGGTTTAAGCACGGCTTCAGAAACGTAGACTCTGTTTCAAAATAAAAAAATAAAATAGGCTAGAGGTGTAGTTCAGAAGTAGAATGCCCCTGGGTTGGTGTCCGGAAGAAAGAAAAGAATAATAAATCCAGAGGCATCCATCACCCAGCTTCAACACGGCTCAGCTTATCTCATCTACTGTCTACATGCTACACACCCACACACACTCATGCAAATGGGTGCAGAGCTAGCTTTATTCCGAGCAAACACAGACAGCATATTATTTTAATAAGAGGCCTTCTTAAAAAAAAAAAAAAAGGTCAGCCAGGCGTGGTGGCACACGCTTGTAATCCCCACGCTTAGGAGGCTGAGACAGGAGGATCGCATGGATTCAAAGCCAGCCTCAGCTACTTAGTGAGGCTCTCAGCAACTTAGTGAGGCCCTGTTTCCAAATAAAATATAAAAAAGGTCTGGGAGTATAGCCCAGAGGTAGAAAGTCTGAGTTCCACCCCCAGTACCACCAAAAAAAAAAAAAAAAAAAAAGGTCAAAATCACGTGCCCCGAAAGTTGGGTGGCAGAGTGCACAGGGTTCAGAGGCCTCAGCGTGGTGGTTCTTGGCGATGCCTTTTGTTAAAGAACCTTGAGGCCCCAACTGAAAATGGGGATAACTGTGTTTGCAACTCAGAACTGTTAGGAGAATTAAATGAGCTGACATATACAGAGAGTCCTACCACAGACGAGGTGCTCAATAAATATGAGACCTTCTCATGATGGTGTCCTCGTGACTGAAGCCCTGGCTCAGGAGGCAGCAGATTCAGTTAGAATCGAGTTCAGCTACTGAATAGGTACCTTGCCCAAAGCACATGGCTTGACTCCTGCAAGCCTCAGCCTCTCTTTCTCTGCAAAATGGGGAGATATACCTGGATGTGGTGGTACACAGCTGTAATCCTAGTACTTGGGAACCCAAGACAGGAGGATTGCAGGTTCAAGGTCAGCCTCAGCAATTTAGCAAGACCCTGTTTCAAATTAAAGAAAATAAGGTAGAAGCCAGGTGTGGTGGTGCACGCCTGTAATCCCAGTATTTGGGAGGCTGACACAGGAGGCTCGCAGTTCAAGGACAGCCTTATCTACTACTTAGTGAGGTCCTTTGCAACTTTATGAGACCGTTTCAAAATAAAGAATAAAAAACATAGGACTGGGGGTGTAGCTCAGAAGTAGAATGCCCCTGGGTTCCATCCCCAGTACTACAAAATAAATAAATAAAATAAAATAAAAATGAGGTAGGGCTAGGAGTGGAGTGTAGCTGCGAGGTAGAATAGCCCTGGGTTCAATCCCTGGCACCACAAAAACCAACCAAACAAACAAACAAAAAAGGCAGGTGCAGAAATACTATGGGGATTGGTGGGAATTCAATAAGGTAATATAAGGGACAGTGGACTTGGAGTCCCCTGACCCACAGAAAGCCTTAGTTCAGCCTGGGAGGGACAGAGGGGCAGCTCATCCCACCCCTCCCTCCCTCCCTCCCTTCCTTCCTCCTTTCCTTCTTTCCTTCCTTCCTTCCTTTTGTGGTACTGGGAATGGAACCCAGGGACATTATACCTCTGAGCTACACCCCCGCTCCTATTTTTTAGTCTTTATATTTTTTGAAACAGGTCTCACTGAGTTGCGAAGGGCCTTGCTAAGTAGCTGAGGTTGTCCGCGAACTACAATCCTTCAATCTCTGCCACCTTAATGCTGGGATTACAAGCGTGCGCCACCACGCCCGGCCCCAGCCCTTACTTTCTGGAGGTGACAACACAAGCTAGGTGAGGGGCTGAGGACTGTCTCAGGCCAGATGAAGATTCAGGTCAGGAAATGGGGTCTTTGAGAGCCCGAGTGGGCGAGGAGACCTCTGAGCAGGAGCAGGAGGTGGTGGAGTGGGTCAGAGCAGCTCCAGGTTGACAGATGCCCAGGGGCGGGATGGTGAGGCTGGAGCACATACCTGGAAGAGCTCGGAGTCGTCGGGGCTGTACTGGCTGGGCTCTGTCTCAGAGTTCTCTGGGCTCCACTGCAGCTCCCCAAAGCAGGTGGCCGAGTCAAAGTCGCTGGTGTCCAGCTGGGAAAGGTCGAGCTCGGGAAAGTCAGCGCAGAGTTGCTCCTCTCCAGAGCCCCCATCCTGAGGAGACAGAAAGGAAGCAGAAAGATCAGAGGGGAGCTTGACTCATCCCAAAACAGACCCTCCTTTTTTTTTAATTAATTAATTAATTAATTTTTGGGTGGTGCTACCTCTGGGCTACACTCCCAGACCTAATTTTATATATATTTTTTTTATTTGGAAACAAGTTCTCTTAAGCCAGCGAGGCTGGCTTTGAACCAGCTCGATCCTCCTGTCTCCGTCTCCCAAGCGCAGGGATTACAAGCGTGCGCCACCACGCCCGGCGACCCTCCTTATAATGCCACTGACCTGGACCCCTGGCCAAGGCCTGATTTTACCAAATGACTAAAAAATATAAGGGTCACAGAATCTACCAGTAGCTAAGCAAGGTCCTGGCTGTACAAAACCCCATTGCTTTCTCCCCCTCTTCCTCCACAGTCCTCCACATCCCTCAAGGCCCTTCCCATTTATTAGTCCTCTTACTAGAACTGTTTTGGTAAAAACTTGTTTGGTTAAGAACTTGAGCCTGTATATAGAAGTACACCTTTATACAACTGCCCCACTGGTAAGGGGTCTTCTTAAAACTAACAACTCTTTCTACATTAATAATAAAATAAAATACACAGTAATCATGGCTGATGTTATTGAGGGATTTCTAGGTTCTAGAAACACTCACCCAACTTTCCAAGGGTTTTAGAGGGTTATTTATAATGTCTAAAATGTGGAAGGCACCCATCAGTAGATAAAAGCTAACCTGTATCATGAAATACTACAGTGCTATTGAAGAGAATGAGGTAGATCTATGGATCATCTCCAAGACATGTCAAATATGAACCAAGTTCCTGAATATCCACATGTACAATATAACCCCACATGTGTAGAGAGAATGAGACAATGACCATGATTCATGTTGCCCTGTGTAGGATAATGTATATGCAAACCCACAAGGAGAGACTAGAAGGTCACACATCCACCTGACAGTGGGGATTAGGTAGAAGAGAGTAGAGGGTAACCTGGCAACAGCACTTCCAGTACCAGTGGTTTTCAAAGTATGGTCCCTGGACCAGCTGCATCAACATCACCTGGCAACTTGCGAGGTTAGAAATGATGCAAATTCTTGGGCCACTCCCAGCACTACTGAATGACCAGCCTTCTCACCTGGTCTTTCAAGCCTGGTCACCAACAGAAAGGCTACCCGGCAGAAACACCACAGCAACAAATAGGGCAGCCCTGGAGCCTGACCAACCTGCCGGGATCCCACTCAGCAGCCCTGAGACTGTGGGCAAGGCCCTCACTCCTCTGAAATCCAAATGCCTCATTTGCAAAATGGGGACAAAAACAGTACCTGCCCTACAGGGTCAAGAACAAACAAGGAGACTTTTCACCTAACCCAGTAAATGCTCAATACACGTCAGCTAACCCCGAAGACAGCAAATAACGAAGACGATGATGGTCATAAGCGGTGTGGCGTGGCAGTAGAGAGAGGTGGGACCTGTCTTAGGGAACAAAAAGAAGTATCATGTGACAGTTAAGAGAAATAGGTTTTGCTCGGGCCTTCTCCTAAATTGTTCCCACTTACGAGGCCTCGTTAATTATGAATACATGTATATTATTAGCTCAACTTGACATGGGAAAAAAGGCTCTTATCCAAATTTGGGTCAAATGTCTTAATTGGCATTTTGCAAGAATCCTGCCTGCACAGGCAGCACCAGGGCCAGGTCTTCCCAAGTGGCCCGTCCCTGACTCTGGCTGGGCAGCAAGCGCTGTGCCCAGCAAGGCTCTGTCTACAGGGGCGTGTCCGCATCACCTCTGCACGCCACCTGCCCATTCTTTCTCCAATCCACACACAGACAGCTGCCCTAAACATTAAGCTCCCAGTCACTCTGGGAGCCTGATGCTACAGCCTGGGGTAAAATACACACCACCACTGTCACTTTGCAGCTAATGTACTAAAGGAGGATGATATTATACAAGTAAACATGCAAATAAATGTGATTATAGTAGTCCCCCCTTACCTGTGGTTTCAGTTACCTGTGGTCAGTCAGTCTTAACATATTAAATGAAAACTTCCAGAAATAAGCAATTTATGAGATTTACATTGTGGGCCACTTTGAGTAACATGATGACATCATGAACTCACGGTTTGTTCTGCTCTGTCACTGGGATATGAGCCACCCATTTCATCCAGTGTATCCACAGTGTATGCACCATCCACCCATTAGTCACTTAGTAGCCATTCTAATTATTAGACCCACTATTACAGCATCACAATGTGTATGCTCAGACAGCCCTTATTTTACTAACAATCCCAACCTGTAGGAATAGTGATGTCCACAAACTCAGATATGCCCCAAAGAAGTCATAATGTGCTTTCTTTAAGAGAGAAGGTGAATGTCGTCCACTTAATTAATTTATTTATTTATTTATTTTTGGTGGTACTGGGAGTGGAACCCAGAGGCTTTCTACCTCCAGGCTATACTCCCAGACCTTTTTTATATTTTATTTGGAAACAGGGTCTCACTAAGTTGCTGAGAGCCTCACTAAATAGCTGAGGCTGGCTTCGAACCCGTGCGATCCTCCTGTCTCAGCCTACCAAGCGCAGGGATTACAAGCGTGCGCCACCACGCCCGGCTTTGTCATCCACTTAATGAGGAAAGAAAAAAAATTCCCATGCTGAGGTTCTTACAATAAGAATGAATTCTCTATCCATAAATTTATAAGGAAAGTTTACAAAAAATTATGCTAGTTTTGCTATCATACCTCAAACTATAAAAGGTACGACCACAGCAAATGGTGTTTAGTTAAGATGAAAAAGGCATTAAATCTGTAGGTACATACTATAATAATGGCACATGAGATCAGCTGGTTAGAATTCTTGCATTCTGTGGGTTAGAAAATTAAATCATCACTTTAAATTGGAAAAAAATGTGTAGGCATCTTTATGGGGGAGCATAAATAGGGTTTGGTGCTGCCCATGGTTTCGGGCATCCACTTGGGGTCCTGGAATGTGTCCCCTGTGGTTAAGGGGGGGCTGCTTTACAAATTTCAACTGCAGAGAATACCTGAGCACTTCTAAAGTTGGCCAGGAAGAGAAGAGGTGCTGCCTTATCCTCTGGGTCCCCAAGGTAACCCTAGCTCCCATAAGTGCTTAGCTGCCACCCTCCCCAATACAAACCACCAGCACTCAACAGCTGCCCCACCACTGGGGGCTTGGAGGGGATCCCCTCTGCTTCTTCTTGGGATCTACGGTCTCCTTGGTGCCCAGACTGTGGGCATGCAGCAATTTTCGCCTGTTCTAGACAGGCATGTGCGTCGTTTCTAGTTGGGGGCCAATACAAGTTAAGGTTTCAATACTTTTGCACAAGTTTTTTTGTGTATGTTGTCTTTATGTCTTTTGGGTAAATATCTAGGAGTAGATTTCCTAGGTTATTCAGTAAGTATGTCCAGAACTTTAAACAAATAACAGATTTTCTCCATAATGGTTGGTACCCGCTGTAAGTTACCATCAGCTGCATGCAAATCCAACGGTTCCACGCCCTCACCAACACTTGGCATTCTTGGCGTAGCTGGTCACTTTCACTGTAGCCATTCAAGGCTGGATTCGGTGCTACTATGAGCCAGACTCTGTGATGCAGAAGACTCGGTTCCTTCCTCTGTGAGATGCTGTCTCAGGGAGGAGAGGAAACACAGCGATCTTTCCTCAAAGATTGGGTTAGTGCTATGATGGAGAAAGAAACCAGGTTCCTTGGCAGAGGGTAACAGAGGGGGTGGACCATCTTAGATGAGGTGGCAGGAAAGTCTTCCTGGAGGAGCAGGCATTGGAGTGGAGCCTTGAAGGAGAAGCCAGGCAGTGGGGGGAGGGGGCTTAGAGGGCAGCAAAGGCAAAGGCCCCAGCGAGGCCTGAGACCAGGGCTGAGGTGCTGAAGTCAGCCAGGCTGCAGCTCAGTGAAGGGAAGCAGGTGTAGACGGGATCAGGTAGGGATTGTTAAGGGATTTGGCTTTTCCCCAAGTGCTGGGGGTGGGGCCAGCATGAAGGCAGGAAAATAGGGTTAGGCAGGGCTGGGGAGCCCCCCCTGGGACATCACCTGTGAGATAGGAGGGAGGCCCAAAGCAAAAGTACAAGGGTGCTGGGCAGCAGGGACTTCCCTGGCCAGCAAAGGCCCCAGTGATGAGCTCTTGGGACATCTCACTGTGTTCTGATCTCTCACACCCCAGTAACTCAAAGCAGCCAACTCTAAAAAGCATTAGAATCAGAACCAAATCAGCCAGGAGGCAGCAGCCCTGAGAGGTGGTTTGGGGTCATGGTGGACAATTTGGGAGTCAGAGGCTTTTCAAGAACCAGATAAAAGCTCTGGGTACCTTGCCAAGATGCATGTGTGCACAGGAAATTCCTACATTCAGGCCTTTGCAGATGCAGTCTGAGAACTCCTGACCTATTTGGTCAATCTCCTTCACTCTGCAGGTATGGAAACCGGGGCCCAAGGAGGAAAATAGATATGCTCAGGGTCATCCAGGGCTGTCCTTCCAAACCTGGCCAACTCTTTTACAAAATGCCCATAAAAGGGTCATGACGACTACACTTATTGATTACCCACAGCAGCTCAACATACTCAAAGTGTAGCTAGCACATAAAACTAAAGAAACCTCAGCTCTGCAGCCTTGTCAATTAGGCCTAAGGCCACTCTCTAGCTAAAAACCATTAGGCATTGCATTAATGGTGATTTCTCAGCCTTCTCCATATTGAGAGAGGCTTTTGAAGGGGTGCCATGAGTGACCTGGTTCTTGTCCTTTCCTGCCACCTTCCTCTGCAGGCTCCACCAGTTGAGCTGGAGGTCACAGCACAGGACTAAGCCACCACTATCACCAAGCACTTACTATCTGTCAAGGGCTGCACTAAGTGCCTTGCATGCATCAGTCTTAATGGTGCAGGGGCCACTGACTCCAGGCCACTCACTATCCAGGGAGCTCTGAGATCCAGATCACTTGTATGAGTTTACTAGGGCTGCTGTAACAAGTACTACAACTGGTTTGCATAAATAAGAGACTTCTCATCTCACAGCTCTGAGGTGGGTCTGTCAGCAGCCTTGGCTCCCTTTGAGCACCGTGAGGGAAACACCTGCACCAGGCCTCTCCCCCTGGCTTTTAGATGACATCTCCTTCTTCTTGCTGTCTGGCCTCTATGGGAGTCTGTCTCTATCCAAATTTCTTCTTTTGATCAGGACAAAAGCTACACTGGATCAGGGCCCACCCTAAGGACCTCATTTTGACTTGATTATCTGTCTCCAAATGAAGTCACCTTCTGAGGTACTAGGCATTAGGTCTTCAACATGACTCTTATTTTGGGGAGAACACACAATTTGACCTATGGCACTCCGGATGCCAGAAAGGTGAAGCTGGGATTTGAACCCCAGATTTTCTCTTCCTACAAGGCTATATTAGCCAGCATCCTATTTTTGAAAAGTGGGAAGCAACATTGAAGACCATGCATTTGCATGTACAGATGGGGAAGTGGAGCTTTGCACAAGAGTTGGGAATGGCCCAGGCCACATGGCAAGTTCATGGTTGATCAAGGACAGATCTTCCACCTTCTGCGTGTGGCCCCATTTGGCCTCTCACTCTGTCTGCTCCTCCTCACTGGGGGACCCCTCTCCAGGGGCCCTGCCTTCTGTGCCCCTTCTCCAGCAACACCACATCCCTTATCTGAATGGGCTGAGGCTTCTTCAAGCCCAAAAGATAAATGACCCTGGCAAAGGATTAATGGGGTTTCGCCCAGACTCACATAAGTGGCTTCATTGGAAGCTTGTGTATCTTGTTGGAAATCGATTCCCTGCTTAAGAAAGAATGCATCTTCAGGAAAAATTGGTGGCTCCACTTTGCTGGCTGTAATCAGCAAATTTCCTAGCTTAGGTCCCAGTCCAGAGACGACTCTCAGAATTACTGAGGGGAATGAAGCAGGAGAGGCGGGAGGCGGCCACAGTGGCAATTCCAGTGCCAGACCTGTCCAGTCCTCACCGTGCATCCATAGCGGGTCACCTTCCCTCTGGTTCTCACTGACTCTGCAAAAGAGAACTTAAAACTGGAGGGACCCTCGGGACCCTACTGCACACACCTTCAGACAACTCCGTACTTACCTAATTTCTGAGATCCCCTTAGGATTTAGGAAAATATTTAGACAGAGCTCAGCGTTTAATGAAAATCTCAATGAATACATTATAAATAAATTTCCAGAGGGGAGTTAAAAATACAGAAAGAAGGTCTTGAAGTGGAAAGAGGCCTAGACAAGGTAGACAAAAGGTCAGGGTCTGGCTCTGCTGCTGACACCAACACTTTGAGAGCATGACCATGACTCGCTGGGCATGACGGTGCACACTTGTAATCCCAGGCCTTGGGAGGCTGAGATGGGGCCTTAGCAACTTAATGAGACCCTCAGCAACTCAGCCAGACCCTATTTCAAATAAAACATTCAAAGAGTGAGTGTGGGGGCAGGTGTAGCTCAGAGGTAGAATACAACAGGGTTCAATCCCCAGTACCAAAAAAAAAAAGTCATTAACTTTTACTGTTCTGGTTTCCATAGGAAAAATGGGGATAATAAAAGATTCTTCCTCTCAGCACTATTATAAAGGTAAAGTAACATGTGTTGGGGCCTAGCATGCATCAGACACTCCATGAATGATAGTCACAGATTGCTATGGCCTGACTGTGTCTCCCAAAAATCTGTATGTTAAAATACTAATCCCATGAGCCGGGTGTGATGGCGCACACTTGTAATCCCCGCGCTTGGAAGGCTGAGACAGGAGGATCGCATGGGTTCGAAGCCAGCCTACTTAGTGAGGCTTTCAGCAACTTAGTGAGACCCTGAATCCAAATAAAATATAAAAAAGGTCTGGGAGTATAGCCCGGAGGTAGAAAGCTTCTAGGTTCCACCCCCAGTACCACACACACACACACACACACACACACACACACACACACAAATCCTAATCCCCACAGTGATGGTCTTAGGAGGGATGGCCTTTTGGGAGGTGACCAATGGAGCCCTCATGAATGGGATTAGCGCCCTTAAAAATAGACCCAAGGAGCCTGATGTGGTAGTGCACGCTTGTAATCCCAGTACTTTGGAGGTTCAGACAGAAGGATCCAGGTTCGCAGCAAGGCTCAGCTACTTAGTGAGGCCCTTTGCAACTCAGTGAGACCCTGTTTCAAAATAAAGAATAAAATAATAGGGTTAGGGGTAGAGCTCAGAGGTAGATGCCCCTGGGTTCCACCACCAGTTCTGCAAAAAAAAAAAAAAAGACTCAAAGGAGTTCATTTGAGGGGTTAGGCCGGTGCTGGGGCCAGCGAGGCTGGCATTGGAGCCTGCCATGAGGCAAGGCCGGTACTGGGGCCTCCGAGGCCAGGATAAGAGCCTGCCGAGGGGTTAGGCCGGTGCTGGGGCCAGCGAGGCTGGCATCGGAGCCTGCCGTGAGGCATGACCAGTGCTGGGGCCTCCTAGGCCGGGATCGGAGCCTGCCGAGGGGTTAGGCCGGTGCTGGGGCCAGTGAGGCCGGCATCGGAGCCTGCCTTGAGGCAAGGCTGGTACTGGGGCCTCCGAGGCCAGGATAAGAGCCTGCCGAAGGGTTAGGCCGGTGCTGGGGCCAACGAGGCCGGCACCGGAGCCTGCCATGAGGCAAGGCCGATACTGGGGCCTCCGAGGCCAGGATAAGAGCCTGCTGAGGGGTTAGGCCGGTGCTGGAGCCAGTGAGGCCGGCATCGCAGCCTGCCGTGAGGCATGGCTGGTGCTGGGACCTTCGAGGCCAGTATCAGAGCCGGCCGAGGGGTTAGGCCGGTGCTGGGGCCAGCGAGGCTGGCATTGGAGCCTGCCGTTAGGCAAGGCCGGTACTGGGGCCTCCGAGGCTAGGATAAGAGCCTGCCGAGGGGTTAGGCCGGTGCTGGGGCCAGTGAGGCCGGCATCGGAGCCTGCCGTGAGGCATGGCCAGTGCTGGGGCGTCCGAGGCCAGGATTGGAGCCTGCTGAGGGGTTAGGCCGGTGCTGGGGCCAGCGAGGTCGGCACCGGAGCCTGCCATGAGGCAAGGCCGGTACTGGGGCCTCCGAGGCCGGGATTAGAGCCTGCCGAGAGGTGAGGCCGGTGCTGGGGCCAGTGAGGCCGGCACTGGAGCCTGCCGTGAGGCAAGGCCAGTGCTGCGGCCTCCGAGGCCTGGATTGGAGCCTGCCTTGTATCAAGGCCGGTACTGGGGCCTCCGAGGCCAGGATAAGAGCCTGCCGAGGGGTTAGGCCGGTGCTGGGGCCAGCGAGGCCAGCATCGGAGCCTGCCGTGAGGCAAGGCCGGTACTGGGACCTCCGAGGCCAGGATAAGAGCCTGCTGAGGGGTTAGGCCAGTGCTGGGGCCAGCGAGGCTGGCATCGGAGCCTGCTGTGAAGCAAGGCCGGTACTGGGGCCTCCGAGGCCAGGATAACAACCTGCCGAAGGGCTAGACCGGTGCTGGGGCCAGCGAGGCCGGCATCGGAGCCTGCCGTGAGACATGGCCAGTGCTGGGGCCTCCTAGGCCGGGAACGGAACCTGCTGAGGGGTTAGGCCGGTGCTGGGGCCAACGAGGCCGGCATTGGAGCCTGCCGTGAGGCTAGGCCGGTGCTGGGGCCTCCGAGGCCGGGATTGGAATCCTGCCAAGGGGTTAGGCCGGTGCAGGGGCCAATGGCCAGCATCAGAGCCTGGCGTGAGGCAAGTTCACTCCTGCGGCCTCCAAGGCTGGGACCAAAGCCAGCTTAGGAGTTAGACCGGTGCAGGTGCCAGCGAGACCAGAACTGGGGCCTCCCATGAGGCAAGACCGCTGCTTGAGCCAGCGAGGTCTGGATCAGTCCACTGCGTAGCCAGGCCACTACTGGGACCATCAAGAGTGGGATCGGTACTTGCAATGCAGCATGCACAGAGAAATATCGCAGAAAATATAAATCAGACGCTTCTCTTAATCAGCAATAACTAGGAGGAAAAGGGCAACAGGAAGAGGTTGAGCTATAGAAAGGGCCCTATAGTGAAGCAACTAATGTGACCAATCAGAGGGTATGTAATACCGGAGGATGGAGCCTCTTTGAAACGCAGGAGGTACATAAACAAATGTATCAAAGTAAATCACCAAAGAAGTGTGGGATGGAGGGAGGGGGAGGGAATGGGATGGGGGCTGGAGGAGGGCTAATTGGATGATGTGTGCTTGTATATCCTCTCAAGTCTTGTACTCCAATGTGATTGATATATGACTACAATGCACCAATTTAAAAAATAAATTAATAAAAAAAAGAAAAGAAAAAACAAACAAACAAAAAAAAAAAAGGAGTTCATTTGCCCCTTCTACCATATGAGACTACAACAAGAAGTCACCAGCTGCGAACCAGGGTATGGGCCATCATCATCTAACTTACAAGCTGGAGCTTTGGTCTTGAACTTCCCAACCACACTTCCAAAACTGTGAGAAGTCAAGTTCTATTGTGTATAAGCCACCCAGACTATGGTATTTTGTTATAGCAGCAGCAATGAACTAAGACACAGATACAGCCCTCTACAGTTCCCAAGTGACACTCACAGTGATGGTCTCATTGGTGCCTTCCCAGGATACAGAGGGTAGTCAGTGGCTGGTGTGAAAACCAAGGCTCTAGGAGGGTCAGTGCTTCATGACTCATCTTCCAACTCGTGCCCTGAGTACTAAGCCCACAGCTGGCTCTCCCAAGCCTCCAACAAACTGTAGGGTCACCATGGTTTCTGCTGCAGGACTGACCCTGCCCTGCTGGCCAGGCTACTCTGTCCTCCTGTGATCATCATCATGGACACCTTACATACTACCTTGCCACAGGAAGTGCTATGTGATGATCTGAGGCCAGTTTTCCTTTTTAAATTGCTGGTATGCCTGGACCTGTAATGATATCTGCTGGGTGGCAGGTAGCCGGCCCTCTTCCCTACATGGAGGAGGCCACCTGCTGATGGCAGCCCTGCTTCCTGCCCAGCATTCCCAACATGGGACCTTAGCAGCCTGTAGAAATCACTCCAAGGGGCGTGGGCTAGACTATGACCCTGGGCCTCTACTTGCCTTCTTGGAAGGAAGTGAGGAAAATAACATGAAGTGCCACAAAGCCATTTCATGTCACATATGTTTTATTTCTTCCTTCTCCTCCCTCCCCAGGATTTCCTTTGGGAAGCTGCCCTTCCCATACCCAGGTGATCAAGGTAAGTGCAGCCCAGCCAAATGGGTCAGAGTGAAAACCAGGAACTTGCTGAGATGTTTGGACAAGGGGCTCAGTTGATTGCACATTATTTTAGAAAGGCTGGCAGCCACCTTTGCCACAACTTGCAAAGAGCCTGCCTGAGAATGAAGCTAGCCCGGGTAATGCAGAGCCAAGAAATGGGGAGAGACGGATTCCTGACATAATAATTTAAACACTTGGATCCAGCTGTGCCTGAAGCCAGAGATTCTCTGTGCTGTGCACTTATGTGAGCGAATAAATTCCCTTTCTAGATTACATGCCAGTTGGAGTTCCTATCAACTATCAGTAAAAAAAAAAAGTGATGACTAATTCATTTCTCTTACATTAGGGTGAAAAAAATCTTCCCACTGTCTTCCAAATTAATATAAAACTCTGAAAGAGGCTTGCGAAACAGTAGGAAGAGTGGTTGATCTTAGTCCCCACAGAAATGCTTACAGCATCATCAGAAAGCTGGGCATGGTGGCACATGCCTATAATCTCAGTACTTGGGAGGATAAGGCAAGAGGATCACAGCCTGTCTGTTGTTTCTTCTCAAACCATTTGTAACTATACATCACAAAATTTAAATGGTTCATAAACAGAAAACAGGAGGACAAAAGAAGAAATCTCAATTCAAAAAAAAACTGTGAAAGGATTCGGTAAACTTGAGTTGCTTTAAAAAAAAAAAAAAGCAACCTCACTATCAAATTCTATGTAGATGAGATCATGGTAAAAGATTTAGAGACACCTTCACGAATCAAGAAGGATTCTGTCTTCAGATAGTTTGATAAAAGTCTAATACATTCTTGATCTAATGGCATGACTCCTCAAATTGAACAGGGTGTGCATTGAAAAATGACTAGGAATGTCAGTCCTGGCCCTACAAACAACACTGTTGCAAAAGACTAGGGAACATGAATGTACAGTCACGTGGTTTCATTAAGCTCATGTTAGGCATTATGTTTTATGATTGGTGCTTTATCTGACCTTTGCCTAGGAATTTCCTTCCCCTGCCTCCTCTCACCTCTCAACTACAGTTCCTCCTTTCATCAGATAAGAAGGTGACGACTGTACCAGGAGTCCTTCCTGCACAGCACAGGAGATAAAGCCTCCCGCTGGATCCTGGAACACAGCTGGGTGCGGGCCCTGGGAAGGTCAGTAGTCACACTTTTAGAGACCAGTCTCTTATTTTGCAGATGATGGAATGGAGGCTTAGAGAGAATGAGGAATCGCCTGAGATCTACACGGCCAGCTAGCTCTGGCAGAGTCAGGACACAAAGTGGGATTTTCCGTGTCCCTTGTCCAATGCTCCTTCCAGAATGACAGGCCATGTCCTCAACAGCTGTGGCCAATACACCAACCCTTAAAAGCCAAAGGGAAAATGTCCTAGACAGGCTTATCTTCCTAGTCTCCTTTCCCACTCTCTGTTGCTTTAAACAGCCCCACCCCACTGGAGAAGCTGTGCAGTGTGGCATAATGCAAGGGTGGGACAGCTTCTGGACGGCCTGGCAGGGGGCTCTGCGGGCCCAAGCTGCCCTCCTCTGGCCTTGAGGTTTCAGGGAATCTTTGGTGGCATGGATCTTGGCTCCTGTCAGAGGTCACCTTGCATAGGCATGAGGCTGCCCAAGCCCAGGAAGGCAATGTTTGCTTTTTTTTTTTTTTTTTTTTTTTTTTTTTTTTTTTTTTTGCCGTATTGGGGATGGAACCCAGGGGCATTCTACCTCCAAGCTACATGCCTGGCCCTATTTTTTATTCTTTATTTTGAAACAGGGTCTCACTGAGTTGCAAAGGGCCTCACTAAGTAGCTGAGGATGTCTGTGAACCCGGATCCTCCTGTCTCAGATTCCTGAATGCTGGGATTACAAGCATGCACCACCATGCCCAGCTGCTTTTGTTTTTAAATAAGAAAAGGTCGGAGTCTATTCTGTGACATAGGGGCAGCGTATAGATCCATGTTTGCTGCACTTACAGTCAATTTTATGCACTTGAACTCAAGGACCTCTTGAATTCAAAGGAGAGTGGCAGGAAAGGCTCTTGCTACACTGCCAGTGATGGGCAGGTGTAGTGGGCAGTGTTCCTAGAGGTGGGGCTGGCCCGGGCTTTCACTTGCTGGACCTTACAGAAGTGTCTTGGCCTCTGTATCCCCAGAGACCAACCTCCTGTCTCCTATGAGGCTTGAATTTCCCTGGGAACCAGTGTTGGAATCACCCTCGCCTTCCCCAGGCTGCTTCCTTCTTATCCTCCCATCTCAGATCAAGTGTCTCTTGCACAAGGGGCCTCCCTGTCCAGGGCACCCTAAGGTGGCCTCCTGCCTCCAGCTTTACCAGTGCCCTATTTATAAATAAATAAGTAAATAAATCCATAATTAACAAATCCCCCAAATCCTAAATAAAGGATCAAAAAATATGATTTATTCCATGTGTACCTGCCATTCTGTGATACCCTCTCCCCACTCTCAGTATATTTTCAAATATATGTAACATGAAATTTACCATTTTAGCCATTTCTTAAGCATCATAGTTCAGTGGCATTAAGCACCATTGTGCAACCATCGCCACCACCCACTTCTAGAACTTTCCCCCGTTTTAATTCATCTACCTGCTCATCGTTGCTTTCCTCAACTCAGAGCTCCCCATGGACAGAGGCTGTATCTATCTCGCTTCCTGCTGTATCTCCAGGCCTAACACAATGTCTGGCACATAGTAGGTGGTCAATAAAGATATGTTCAAAAAAACAAAAATAGTACCACATCAACGGTAAAAGGCTTTGCACAAAAGCAAGAGAGCACAACGTGTGAACGGTTTCCACAGATCCCCCACGACAAGGTCAAACTGCCCCAGTTACCCAGGTAACAATTCCATGTGTCAAATCCTGTGGGAACAAAACTGCAGAGAGCGCCCGTCCTTTCCTGGTTCTGGACCTTCTGCGAGGTCAGGAATGAAGATACACGATCACACAAGCCACCTGACTTCAGCGCTCACCGTCTCAACACATCAGCTCCTCCCAGAGCAACATTTTATCGGTTGCTGAAGGGCAGGCACAAAAATAGAGCGCAGGGATCGAATGCCACCCTCAGATGCTCTCTGGACACTCAGGAGCGGTTGGAAGGCCTTGGGAGACCTGAGGACATGGGGGCGGGGAGGGGGTGTGCATTTGTCAGTGGTACAGAGATATCAGAAGGTGGAGCCAGGGCTCAGAATTGAGTGCCTTGAGCACCAAAAACAATCAATTAGTAAATGCAGTTTGGGGTGTGTGTGTGTGTGTGTGTTTGTGTGTGTGTGTGTTACTTTGGGTTGAATCCAGGGGTATTCTACCTCTGAGCTATCTGCTCCCAGCCCTTTAAAAAAAATTTTTTTTTTAAAACAAGGTCTTGCTAATTATTCAGAGTCTTGCTAAATTGTTAAGGCTGGTCTCAAACATGTGATCCTTCTGTCTCAGCCTCCCACGTACCGGGATTACAGGTGTGTGTGTCACCACACCCAGTGATTTTTTTTTTAAATAAGAAATTAGCAGGGCATGGTGGCACACGCATGTAATCTCAGTACTTGGGAGGCTGAGACAGGAGGATCGCAGGTTCATGGCCAGTCTCAGCTACTTAGTGAGAGGCCCTCTGCAACTTAGTGAGACCCTGTTTCAAAATTAAAGAATAAAAAATAGGGCTGGGGATGTAGGTTGGAGGTAGAATGCCTCTGGGTTCCATCCCGAGTACTATAAACAAACAAACAAACAAATAAATAAATAAATCCATAATTAACACATTTCCCAAATCCAAAATAAAGGAAGGCTCAAGTACTGCTTTTTCTTTTTGCTTCAAGTTCCAGTATGGCTACGCATGGCACTCATGTCGTTCTTGCCTTTTTTTTTTTTTTTAATATTTTGAGCAGGTTTGAGACCACCGTCAGCAACTCAGGAAGACTTTCTGCAACCTAACGAGACCCTGCTCCAAAACAAAGAATTTTAAAAAGAACTGGGGGTGTAGCTCGAAGATAGAATGCTCCTGGCTTCAATCCCCAATACTATATTACACATACACACACACCAAAAAAAAATGTGACATTCTGTTCAGCGTGCATATTTCCTCATCAGTTATTTTATTCCTTCAATATATAATCAAAATATGATTTATTCTTTTTTTTTTTTTTTGGTGTGGTACTGGGGGTGGAACACAGGGGCTTTCTACCTCTGGGATATACTCCCAGACCTAGTTTATATTTTATTTGGAAACAGGGTCCCACTAAGTTGCTGAGAGCCTCACTAAGTAGCTGAGGCTGGCTTCGAACCTGTGCAATCCTCCTGTCTCAGCCTCCCAAGCACTGGGATTACAAGCGTGTGCCACCACGCCCGGCTAAAATATGATTTATTCTGACTACTGGATCTTTGGACATCCTTGACATTAGTTCGGGAGACAGGTGCCCCTTTTGCCCCACCCCATCCTCTGCCTGGGTAAAAAGGGATGAGAACACTGCCTGCTTGCCGTGCATGGGAACTAAAATGGAATTACAGCCTAGGTCACATCACTTAGCCAGGCCTCGTTTCTCTACCTCTCCAATAGATCCTATGACCCTTCACTTGCTGGGGAACTGTCCCAGCCCTGTCTGGGGAGGTATTTGGGGGAAAAAGCCTTTGAGAAACTGTAAAGTGTTGTCTATAGGTGAGAAGTGTTATTAAATCCTTTAAACAGGTAGTGAGCGGGTGTCATTTGGTTTGGAGGTGACTTTCAAAAGACTTGCCTTTATAATATAAAGAGCATTTCTTTTCTTTTCTTTTAGCACTAGGTTATTGAATCCAGGGGTATTCTACCTCTGAGCTACACCCTCAGCCCATTTTATATATTTTTTCCTTTGAAACAGGGTCTAAGTTGCTGAGGGCCTCCTTAAATTGCTGAGGCTGGCCACGAACCTGATCCTCCTGTCTCAGCCTCCCAAGTACTGGGATTACAGGCTTGAGTCACCAGGCCCAGAAAGAGCGAGGATTTCTAAGTGAAGAGTTTGCTTAAGGAGAGAAAGCAGATTCCTAGTTCTCCCCAAATCAGGACATCCTGCCACATTCCACCCCCTTCCTGAGTAAGAAGGAAGGCAGTCACCACTGCCCTGGGAATCGACCTCCCTCCACTCTGCAGCTGAGGGGACGCCACAGACCTCCTAATCATAGCCCACCAGCTGTTTCCCTTCCTTGCCATAATTTGTGAGGTTTCCTCAAAATTTGAGTGTTCCTGAGGGCAGGGCTGGAAGCTGGCCATCCTTCTGGGTGAGGTGGATGATGAAGAACCTGGTGTGGGCCGATGAAAAAAACTGGAATTGAGCCAGGCATGGTGGTGCACGCTTGTAATCCCAGTGCTTGGGAGGCTGAGACAGGAGGATCACACAAGTTCAAAGCCAGCCTCAGCTACTTAGTGAGGCTCTCAGCAACTTAGTGAGACACCGTTGCCAAATAAAGTATAAAAGAGGTCTGGGAGTTTAGTCTGGAGGTAGAAAAGCCCCTAGGTTCCACACCCAGTACCACACACACACAAAAAAAAAATTGGAAATGGAGCCTGGAAATGACTGTGCAGCATGGTGCTGCCGTTTCATATAACCTAAAAATAGTAAATATTATGCACATTTTATTTTATTTTATTTTGGTACTGGGGATTGAACCCAGGGATTTTCTACCTCAAAACCAGACACCCCCCCCCCCGGCCCTATTTTTTTTTTCAATTTTTTTGGGGGGGTACTGGGGATTAAACCCAGAGGCATTCTGCCTCTGAGCTATATCCCAGACCGATTTTATTTCTTAATTTTGGAAACAGAGTCTCCCTAGATTGCTGAGAGTCTCACTAACTTGCTAAGGCTGTCCTCGAACCTGCAATCCTGCCTCAGCCTCCCAAGTACCAGGATTACAAGCATGTGCCAACCATGCCCGGCTCCTCTTTTCTTTTTCTTTTATTTTTTTTTAAACAGAGTCACCCTGGGTCGTTGAGGGTTTTGCTATGTGGCAGAGACCATCCTCCAACCTGTGATCCTCCAATCTCAGCCTCCCAAGTACTGGATTACAGGCCTGTGCCACCACACCCTACATATATTGTACCACAATAAAACAAATGTTAAAAGACCTAAAACAATCTAGTTCTGTTTATGTGTCTCCTGCTCTGGATGGCAGGAGAGAGACTGAGGAAGCTGGGCCAGGGCTGGCTGAAAAGCCCTTTAGCCTGTTAACACTGTTATAAATAACACAGAAAGAGGCGGAAAAGGGGTCCTGGCAGGAGCGTGAAGGTCAGGCAGCCCTGCTGTAGCATTTGCAGAAATACATGTGCAAAGCAAAGGGCCAGCAGGAGAGGTGAGGGCTCACCACTCAATCCGGGCTGGCTGGGCCTGAGCCCTGGGAAGCATGCCTGCCTGCGGGGGGGCTTCAGAGGTAGAGGGACAGGAGAAAGCTGAGGAGCATTGGCTGGGACCCACACCAGCCTGGACTTCTCAGCGAACATACCAGCCAACCCACCCAGGGAGAGGGAACTCAGCAGGGCTGGCCACCAACCCCATCAAGGTCACCAGAGCTGCAGGCTCTGCCCAGCCCATCAGACCCTGAGGTTCCCACGCTGGATTCCCTGGCGAGCCCCCTGCCGGGTCTCCTCCACCCCCCGCAGCCCCACTGAGGCCCTGGGCTTTGAAAAGCAAGGGATCATGAGGGATTTAATTGGGTTTTCCATTTTTATTAACCAAGAGCCATACAGTGGCAACCCATCATATGCCTATTTAACCTCAGTGAAGTCAACAGTCTGTGCTTGGCAAAAATAAATAAATACACGAAGAACCAAACTTCTATTTCTTCCTTACACATGAGAAATCAGGTGACTTATTTTGCATATGAATCTATATTTGCACATATTTTCTCACACACATACCTATTATTCATCCGTACTATTTTCTGGACCATTAAAAGACTTCATGAGGTTAATTTGACCCCAAACCCAGATTTAAGCAGCCACACTTGAAGCACGAGGTTTCCACCGCTCAGAGCATCTGCGTGGCACAGAGGAGCCCCGCAAAGTAGTCGCTCCCCTTTTGACAGATGGGGAATCTACGGTGTGGGAGGGGGCAACATGGCTCCGAGGAGCTAGAATACGAATCTGGACATGTGCTCCATGCACGTTGCCCACAGCTGTTATAAAGACACTGCAGGGAAAGTTCGTGCCCCTGCTCAGTACGAATTTCTTAACAGACTTTGAGGTAGTAGGGAGGGCACAAAGTTCTCACAGCCCACTGGTACCTGTGAGCATCTTCCCGGGTTCTAGAAGCCCAGGCCACAGGCCGAGGAGGTACACCCAGGAGGGGCGTGTCCACCATCCCACCAGCCAGGCAGAGCTGGGAGGGGTCCAGCCACTCAGTTGCTCGTTTTCCAGGGAAAACCTTTCCCTGATGATAGAACTCCATAGTCTTCACCTGTCTGCTGTCCCACAGGATCTGGACTTTCCCGCCCTCCCTACATCACAGGCCAAATATGGCTGTCTGCTTTCCTCCTCAGGGGCCTCCACTCCAGTCCTGCCAAGTTCCTCCTACCTGGTCCCAGCGAGGGAGGCCTTCCCCAAACTCTGCTCCTCCCTCAGCCCTGCTCCTCCCTCCCTGAGGACTCTACCACCAGGTTTCAGTCACAGCAGCGACCCTTTTCAGAGTGCAGAGAGGGGAGAGGAGGGCCCAGCGTGTCCTCAGCTGGTGCCAGCACCTGTATCAGTGTCTGGGTCGAGGGGGGCGCCCACTGCCAGGTCAGTTTGAGCATCTTAGCCCCCCAGTTGCTGTGATGCCCGTGCTCTCCCTGGTTCATTCCCGAAACTCCCCACTCGGAACCCCCTGCCTTCCTCTTCCAGCACAGCAGATGATGAGAAACTCAGACCCACAGGCTCCCAGAGAGAGCTGGTGGGAAAGAGATTCCCCTTGGCCCCAGCAGGCCCTGTCATGGGGCCAGTGACGAGGGCCAGAGGGAGCCTGGCCGAGCAGGGCACAAAGGCCCTGGGCACCAGCTGGCCTTCCAGCTGCAGGGGACTTGCCTCTGCAGGGTGCAGAGCTGGGCATGCTGTGTGAGTGTGTCAAGTAACCTGCTGGTGGGGTGTGTGTGTGTGTGTGTGTGTGTGTGTGTGTGTGTGTGTTGTACTGAGGACTGAACTGAACCCAGGGGTATTTTATCTCTGAGCTACACCCTCCACCCTGTTTTTTATTTTTATTTTGAAATAGGGCCTTACTAGGTTGATGAGAGTCAACTTGCCACGGCTGTTTGAACCTGCCATCTTTCTGTCTCAGCCTCCCAAGTACTGGGATTACAGGCCTGTGCCACCACGCGCAGCTCACTGCCTTCTAAGTAAAAATGGAGGTACAAGGGCACCTGGATTAAGACAGGGAGCCATCGGCCATGCTGGAGGATCACTGAGCCTGGCAGGAAGCAAGGGGCCCTCAAAGACACAGCGGTGAGATGGGCCCCGCCACCCCACAGGCAGGTCCTGCCTGAGCTCACATTCTTGCCTTACTAGGGTTCTCTTCTGCCACACTGGGTGGGGTCTCATGGCCCAGATAATCCTTTGCTTTCTTTACTAGACACTCTCCCATTTGCTCCTACGACAGGGCAGAGGTTTAGCCCTTTGTCCAGTTAGCGGAGCTGAGGAGAGAGGAGACATGACTCGCCTACAATCACACAGCCAAGTTAAAGAGAGGAACACGACCAGACCTCTCCCTCCAGGTGGAAGCAGTAGCAGGAAACACTGCATGGTGGTCACAACCCTGAATTCTCTGTGCTTCTATTGCTAGTATCATGAGACCTTAGCTGGATCCCTCTACTTTTTTTTTTTTGGGGGGGGGGACTGAAGATTGAACCTGGGAGCATTCTATTCCTAAACTGTACCTCCAGCCCTTTTCATTTTTACTTTGAAACAGAATCTAAATTGTTGAGGGTCTTGCTAAGTTGTTGAGGCTGAACTTGAACCTGTAATCCCTGTCTTAGCCTCTCAAGTACTGGGATTACAGGCATGTGCCACCATGCCCAGCTTCCTTTTCATTTTATTGTGAGACAGGGTCTCACTAAGTTGCCAAGACTGGCCTCAAACTTGCAATCTCCCTGCCCCCGCCTCCCAAGTACTGGAATTACAGGCGTGAACCATGGTGTTCAGCTGTGTCCCTCTACTTCTCTGACCCTTGGTTCCCCAAACTTCAACAATGGCCAGCCTTGAAGACTGTGATCAGTCAACAGGGACCCTGGGATAGACATCTGGGCGTGGCAGAAAGCCTCAGGTGCCGTGTCAGCAATTCTTCATATGGAGGTGGCGCAGAGGGTTGGTGGTCATGCACTGGCATCGTGGCTGGGTGTGGGGGGGCTGGCTCCTCACTATGCTACTCGGAGTGTGGTCCCAGAGCAGCCTCAGCCTCAGTGGAAGCTTGTTAAATGCCATGGTCTCTCAGGCTGCATCCCAGGTCACACTCACACTTCTGAATCAATTTGTTTTTTATGGTACTAAGGGTCCAACCCAGGGACATTCTACCTCTGAACTACATCCCCAACCCCTTCCCCCCCACCTTTTTTGAAACAGGGTCTCACTAAGTTGTTGAGGGCCTCAAACCTGTGACCCTCCTGTCTCAGCCTCCCAAGTACTGGGACTATCTGTGCAAGCCACCACCCCTGGCCAGATACTGAGGCACATATGCATGTTCAAGCTGGAGAGAATGGAATTTTAAAATCAGGAGTAAGATCTTAGAATCCTCCCAGCCTGCGCTCCCCATCTGCCAAGGAGAGAGGGCGTGTGTGCAGCTTTCAGAGCTACAGAGGACGCTGCAGCCTCTGTGGACTCTGAGGCCTGTGGCCCAGGCTCCTATCATTTGCTCCCTTCCTTCCCAAGAGGCCAGAGGAAGGAGGCCTCTGCTTCCATCCCAAGTCTTGCCTGCACATCTGGGAGGTGAGGAAGGACCTCATGGGGTAGCAACAGATGGAGACGGGCTGGGAGCAGAGGGGAGGAAGTCAAGAAGAAAAATAAAACAAGCAGCAGCGACCCTCTGAATCCCAGGAGGCGGATGACATGTGAGTCCCAGAGACACAGGCGGCTGGGCTCACGTGCTAAGTCAAGAGCTGCCAGAAGCCAGCAGCCCGGGAGGGATGGGGGAGCAAGGGCCACACAGCTGTGGCCCCTCAGGTCACGCGTGGCGATGCCTTTCCAGCTCAGATCTGAGCAGGATCTGTGGCCGGGGAAGACATGACACCGAGGGTCACTGGAGCAAGCAGACAGCTGGGCAGTGGGCCTCACCCTCCGAAGGGTCAGACTGGATTGCAGAACACATATCCAGGGCACCATCAAGCAGAGGAAGTAGAAAGTGGGAGCTGAGCTTTGTCATCTTAACCAGATGGCATAACCTCTCTGGGTTGGATAGAAGAGAGCATAAGAATAGCCCCACCTATCCCCTTAGGATTCTTCCTTTTTTTTTTTTTTTTTTTTTTTTTGGCACTAGGGATGAAACCCAGAGGCATTCTACCTCCAAACTACACTCCCAGCCCCAATTTTCTTTCTTATTTGGAAACAGGTCTCACGAGGTTGCTGAGAGCCTCGCTTAAGTTGCTGAGGCTGGCTTTGAACATGCGATCCTCCTATCTCAGCCTCCCAAGTACTGGGCTTACAGGCGTGCGCTGCCACACCTGGCTTCCTTGGGATTCTTATGAAGGTTCAATGAGAAGAGCTTTGCACGGGCTCTGCTGCAAAGTCAGTGCTCAGAAGACTGTGGCCATGGGTGAGTCCTAAAGCAACCGCTGGATGACCCGCAGTCCCTCTGAGCTGCTGGGCCTTTCTGAAGCTTCTTTACCACCCAATCACTGAGTGAACCCTTAAATTCTGACACTGACCCAGTCCATACCATCCCCAACTCACACTTTGAGGCAAACAAAGCCCCTACCCCCAGAGTCCCTGCCAGGCTTCCAGACACAGCAGCCACAGCCACCTTCCCAGGATGCAGATCTGATCCACTGGTCCCTCCTGCTCCTCCCCAGTGAAGGCGAAAACCCTCTCTGTGCCTGTAGGGCCTGTAGCACCTGGCTTCTGCCTACCTATCCCACACCAGTTCACGGTACCACCAGCCTCCGCCTCAACCCTCAGCCTTCCTCAGGGAAGCTTTCTTGGAGCCTGCAGATACCCTCTCACAGCCTTCCGAAGGTCCGGAACCTTCTGGAGCTTACCACAGAGGGTAATTAAACATTTACTTACAGGAGTGTCTTACCAATGCCCACCGCTGTATCCCTGGCACCTGGCACATAGTAAGTGTTCAATAAACATTTAGAGAGTGGCTGACCTGGAACCCGTCTACTCTCTGGCCCCCCTCCAGGGTGAGGGCTCCCCGGTACCGGGCACACCCTGGTGCTGCCTGGTCCTCAGCTCACGTCCATGACCCACGGGCCTGGCACCGGAGATCCAAAAGTTTCTAGATCCGATTTTCCTGAAAGCAGCCTTGGGCCGCAGCTAGGGGAGGCGTGTGCTGCCGGCCTCAGCAGTGAGCGCGGATGAAGACGTCTGGCCCAGCTGAGCCAAGACCAGGACATGCCAAGATTTAAAAGCATCCGGAACCCATTTATTTATTGTTGTTCTTGCACTTCCAGGCTATTTTGAGCTGCAGATCGATCAGTCGGCCCTTTTCCCTCCAAATATTGTTCCCGAACTGCCCATATGATGTGGCCCCACCCAGCAGGGCTCAGCTGCCCCACCCGCCCATGGGTCCCTCAACAGAGGGGCGGCTGTTCTCCGTCACAGGTGCCTCTGTGAGAGGTCAGAGACTTCACCGGCTAAGGGAGGATCCAAGGGAAATACCATTAGCTCCGTTTGAGAAATGGGAGACTGAAATTCAGAGAGGTCACGAAGCTTGTCCTGGGTCACACAGCTATAGATTGGGATCTGACCTCGATCTTTCTATTGCAAAGGCCTGGGGCCTAGTCACTTGGCAAGACTGCCTCCCTAACACTCCGGCCCACGCTCCCTGCATGGCCCAGGAATCTGAGCTCTTGGCGACAGCTGCGTGCAGGTCCCACCTGACCTGTGTGGTGCCACAGGTCTAACAGTGCCCACCCTCTCCATCAGCAGCATGGCCACAGTGCACCGTGGGAACGGGCAGGCCGTGCTGGAGCATCCTGCTGGTGTCCTTACGTGGTGGACGTATGAGTCGTTTTCTTTTTTCTTGTGTGTTCCTCTAGCACTCATTGGTCACTGCTAGAGGGGCACTGAAGAAAAAAATAAGAGTTTGAGGAAATAGGGATAAGGACTGAAAATATTTAGTTTCTATTTAACGCCTTTATTCTTTTTATCCATCACATACATGCTTCAAGCCATCTGTTAAAGCCCAATTCAAGCCAGGCGTGGTGGTGCATGCTTGTAATCCCGGCACTTGGGAGGCTGAGGCAGGAGGATCGCAGGTTCAAGACCAGCCTCAGCATCTTAGTGAGACTCTCAGTAACCTAGCAAGACCTGTTTCAAAATAAAATATAAGTCAGGCAAGCCGGGCGTGGTGGCACACGCTTGTAATCCCCATGCTTGGGAGGTGGAGACAGGAGGACTGCGCAGGTTTGAAGCCAGCCTCGCTGGCTTAAGAGACCCTGTTTCCAAATAAAAAATATAAAATAGGTCTGGGAGTGTAGCCAGGAGGTAGAAGGGTTCCATCCCCAGTACCACCAAAAATAAAATAAAATAAAATAAAATAAAATAAATAAAAAATATAAAATAAGTCTGGGAGTATAACCCAAAGGTAGAAAGCCTCTGGGTTCCACCCCCAGTACCACCAAAAAAATAAAATTAATAAATTAATAATAATAATAATAATAATAATAATAAGTCAGGCATAGTGGCACACACTTGTACTTGAGAGGCTGAGATAGGAGGATCACAGTTTCGCAGCCAACCTCTGCTATTTGGTGAGGCCCTCCACAACTTAGTGAGACTGTTTCCAATTAAAGAATAAAAAAATAGAGCTGGTAATGTAGCTCAGAGGTAGAATGCCCCTGGGTTAAATCCCCCATACTACCAAAAAAAATTTTTTTTTTGGCTGGGTTCAATCCTCAGTACCACAAAGCAAAAATCAAAGCCCAATTCATATGCCCCCTGGAGCCCACCTCAGTTGCTCCCAGCTTGCCCCTCCCCTCGGTGAGGCAGAAGGCCCAGGGCCAGGGGCAGCACCCAGGTCTGCAGGGTCTCCCTGCACAGAGCTGGGCCTCTTGTGGTGGTGGGGGTGGGTTTTGCAAGAGAACCAGGGTGAATCAATAACTGTTTTGCTTTGGTCCACGGCCTCCTAACACCAAAGAAGTTGAAGCCTAAAATGGAGCTGGGGGAAGGAGGAGAAGAGGAGAGCAGAGAATGGAGGGTGAATTCACTCCTGGCAGTCTGCCCAGCATTCGTCCCTGGGAAGTAACTGAGCCCGCTCTGCCAGCAGACACTCCATTTGGGCTCTGAGGTCACCAAGCCTCGCCACGGCCCTGCTTATTAAATATAGAGGTACAGGAGATAAAGAAATCTCTGTTCATTCAGGGTAGAGACAGAGCGGGGGCTAAGAAGCAGGGAATCTGTTCCCACCGCCATCCCCGACCCCTGTGAGGCTGCTCAGACTTGGGTTGAGGCAGGGTAACGATTGTCCCATCTCCCCTGAGGTGGGCAAGGAGGAATCTGTCCTTAGCACCCAGCCCCTGGCAGACCCCTATGGACAAGATCTGGCCCAAAATCATTGCTGCCCACCACTGAACCTGCCTTTTGTGCCAAGGACTTTACTGTCCCACAACTGCGTGAAGGCAGCCAGACATGCCAGCCCTTCCATTTTACAGATAAGGAAACTGAGTCCCAGGGATGGGAAGTCACGCACTCAAGATCTCAGAGCTAACTTACTGGCAGTCAGTCCGGGGATGTCTGTGCCCCCACAGCTGAGCAGCAGAAGGGCTGGACCAGAGCTCACACCTGGCTGAGCGGGGCATCTGAGAGCCAGCGGGCTGAAGCCGGCTTCTCCGTCCCTAATCACACATCACTGGGGTGTGTGGGATCCGAGACATAATGGGGAGCACAGGACAAGCACTGTATCTACTCAGAACTCCACTGTACCCTGAA
Organism: Muscardinus avellanarius; assembly: GCF_963383645.1. NCBI lineage: Eukaryota > Metazoa > Chordata > Mammalia > Rodentia > Gliridae > Muscardinus > Muscardinus avellanarius. The sequence goes on along the minus strand of NC_137793.1, from coordinate 32,375,621 downwards.
GACTTACCAGGACACAAGCCGGACTTGTAATCCTAATGCCTAAAATGGGGCTGAGGGAAGGAGCTCCCGGTACTTGGGAGGCTAGGACAGGAGGATCACAGGTTTGCAGCCAGTCTCAGCTACTTAATGAGGCCCTCCAAAACTTACTGAGAACCTGTTTCAAAATAAAGAATAAAAATAGGGCTGGGCATGGAAGTGCACGCTTGTAATCCCAGTACTTGGGAGGCTCTGACAGGAGGATTGCCCATGTTTGAAGCCAGCCTCAGCTACTTAATGAGGCTCTCAGCAACTTAGTGAGTGAGACCCTGTTTCCAAATAAAATATAAAATAGGTCTGGGAATAGAACCTGAAGGTAGAAGCCTCTGGGTTCCATCCCCAGTAACACACACACACACACACACACACACACACACACACACACACACAAATAAGGCTGGAGTTGTAGCTCAGAGTTAGGATGTCCCTAGGTTCAATCCCCAGTAATGCCAAACAGAAAAAAAAAAAAAAAAAAGATTCACCTTCACCACAACACAGTTAAGATATTTAATTGGTCAGGAAAACATTCTCCTAGTGTAAAAACTAACTGCATTGTATTTTCTCCAGATAAAATGTGTTTGTGGGGGGGAGGCTCTATTCAAACCAGCTGTAGATTTACTTGATAGTACTACTTTGGTAGCAGTAATGGATTGCTAAGAACACTAACTTTGAAATCAAAGATCTACATTAACAGGGGCTTAATCACCCAGCCAGCTGTGTGACCAGGGCCCAGTATTCTACCTCTCTGAGACTTACCTCTTTTATTGGTAAAATGGGAATGATAAGAAGGGGCCTTAAAGCCAGGCATGGTGGTACACACTTTAATCCCAGCATTCGGAAGGCTGAGACAGGAGGATCACGGTTCGAGGACAGCCTCAGCTACTTAGTGAAGCCCTTTGCAACTCAGTGAGACCCTGTTTCAAAATAAAGAATAAAAAGCAGGGCTGGCAATGTAGCTCAGAGGTAGAATGCAGGTTCCAGCCCAGTACCAAAAGGGGGGGAGGGCTTTGATCTCTTTTGAGCCATGGGCCCCTCTGCAATACAGCAAAGCATATAAACTTCTTGAAATGTTTATGAATGCATTAAATAAAAATAAAGTATTTCAAGTACATGAAACACAGGATTATCAAGAAAACCAATCATATAAAATACATTTAGAAGATATTAAAGAGTCGCCGGGCATGGTGGCGCACGCTTGTAATCCCCGCGCTTGGGAGGCAGAGACAGGAGGATTGCGCAGGTTCGAAGTCAGCAGCGCGCGCTGGCTTAGGAGACCCTGTTTCCAAATAAAAAAATGTAAAAATAGGTCTGGGAGTGTAGCCCAGAGGTAGAAGGGCTTCCAGGAACCCCAGTACCACACACAAAAAAAGAAGATATTAAAGAGTGAATTTCTGTTATAGTAATAGGTCTCCTTATTAACATATTAAGTAATAAACTAGTAGCAAATCTAATAATTACCTATAATTTCCAAGCAGCAGTGAGCCTAAATATTTCTAGAGAACTGTGACAATCCTAATGTGACATGAAAATATCTGTGATTTTCACTGGTGGCAAAATCATAGATATCACTAATATTTTTTGTCACCTACATTCATAATGAAAGGAAATGCTAGATTTCAGTTCGCAGTTGATGCAAATAAAGACAAATTCTTTTCTATCCAAGTTCACAGACCTCCAAGGCGTGAGACTGAACAGCTTTTACACAGAGCCTGGTGCTCTCCGTGACTGTTGTTTGGAGCCAGGTTCTGTCCCCGGACACCACAGGGCTCAAGGTTCTACTGCGTAGACAGGGGTCCCGGAGGAAGCTTTGTGAACAGCTCTGAGCCTGGCAGAGGCTCGAGAAGATGTGGGTCATGTGAGGCTGTGGGGAGCGAGGGAGGTCCTTCAAGCTAATCCAGGAACTCAGGGCTGGGAGGGGGTCAAGCCCCATCAGACACGCTGTGCACGCCATGCAGGAGCCGAGTCCCTGGCTCCACATGCAGAGGACAGAGAGACTCTTCCACCCTGGCCCTTCCCTGGGTTTTCAGCACCTCCACTGAATGTCCAAATGGAATTCTATTCCCACTCAACCAGTCTCTCCTTCAGTCTCCCCCATGTCAGCAACAGCCGACCCTTCATCAAGCTGCTGGGAAACAAACTTTAGGATTCCTCCCTTTCTCTCACCCCTACCCACAACCCATCACCAGTCCTTTTTTCTCTGCAAAACACAATGCTTTTCTGTCTCTGCTGGCACCACCCTACCCCATGCTGTCCTTTGTTATGAAGACATGGCCCAGACGCCTGACTGGTCTCCCACTACCACACCTGTCACCCCACCCCACACTGGTCTCTCCCACAGTTGTCAAGGCCATCTTTAAACATAAAAATCAGACTGTCACCCCACTTGCTGCTCAGAACTTCATTTAGAGACCCAAAGCAGGTGGCTTGTAAGGTCCCCGCAGATCTCGCCAGCATCCTCTCCTGCAGCTTCCTGACTCACCGCGATCCACGCAGCAAGGCATCTTTTACAGCAGAGCTCGGTAGCTGGTCACTGCCCCCAAGGCCTTTGCATAAGCCATTTTGGCATGGCTGGCTCCTTCTTGATGCTCCTTCCAAAGCTGCCCCTCTCAAGAGGCCACTGGGTCACACGCTCCATCACTGGCTTAATTTCTTCACGACCCACATCACTGTCTGAAACGATCATCTTCACTCTGCTCATGCGTGTTATTTGTCCACCACCGCTAGAAGGGAAGCCCGCTGATTGTTATCTTGTTTCCCACGGTGCCTCAGCACATAGTAGGCCCACTTCAGGTTTCACTGAGTGGGCACATTTTGTGTAGGAAGAGTTAAGTTCTTAGCTTGCCTTATGTCATTTACCCCCTCAGTTGGCATCATTCCCATTTTATGGAGGAGGAAACTGAGGAGGCCCATGGCATTCCCCAGGTGGTTAAGGGATGTCTGACTACAAAGGCAAGTTCATGATTACTGTGTTATATTGCATTAAAAAAAAAAAAAAAAGCCTGACGTGGTGGCGCACACTTGTAATCCCCGTGCTTGGGAGGTGGAGACAGGAGGATCGCGCAGGTTTGTAGTCAGCCTCGCTGGCTTAAGAGACCCTGTTTCCAAATAAGTAAAAAATATAAAATAGGTCTGGGAGTGTAGCCCGGAGGTAGAAGGGCTTCCAGGAACTCCAGTACCACCAAATACATACATACATACATACATACATACATACATACAAAGCTGGGTGTGGTGTGCATGCTTGTAATCCCAGAATTTAGGAGGCTGAGACAAAAGGGTCGTAGTTCGAGGACAGCCTCAACTTAGTGAGATCCTATTTCAGAATAAAAAACAGGGCTGAGGGTGTATCTTGAGAGGTAGAATGCCCCTGGGTTCCATCACAGTACCACACACACACAAAAAAGAAACCCTACCCAAAGCCAATGTCCAACAGAACCTATAGGAAGGAGGACTCTACAGAAAAATGGGGAGAGGGGAGGTGATAGACCCTAGGCCTGAGGATACTGTGCCCAGGGGAGCCAGCTGGCAGGGCCCTGGTGCCCACACCAGGATCAGACCTGTGTAGTGCCTGGAAACTCATGCCCTGTCTGGCCCCTCATCCCCAGATCAGGTTTGCAGAGCTGTGGCTTGTCCTCTGCCTAGAAAACTCCCCAGCCAGTGCTGGCCAGAACGGAGACCTGCCTTGGGCTGGAGGGCTGGGGTGCAGAACTGCACAGCCCAGGTAGGAGAAGACCCTGACAGCCACTTAATCCAAACATCACCCCAACTTTAACCACAACCACGCCACGGCGGCCTTGAGGGGGTGGTTCATGGCTACCCCCACCCCCAGAGAGGATGCTAGCTTCCCTCGAAGACCTCAACTAATGAGGGAGCTGAGCTGAGTTTGGAACCCAGGAAATCGAAATCTAAACCATGACATTTGCTGGCGTGGTGGCACGTGCCTATAATCCTAATACTTGAGACGGCAGGATCTCAGGTTTGAGGACAGCTTCAGCAATGTAACCTAGCAAGACCCTGTTTCAAAAAATAAAAAATAAAAAAAATAAATAAGAAGGGCTGGGGATGTAGCTCAGAGGTAGAATGCCCCTGGGTTGAATCCCTAGTGCTATTAAACCTTGACATTTAACCCTTATGGTAGAACAAGAACAAAAGCCTTTTGGAGTCTGAGCTGCTCAAAGGGAGGCCCAGGTAGCAGAATTGCAGGATGGCAGAGAGGGACAGTAGCCACAATGGATCTAATGTTCCTACTGTCCACGGGAGGGAACTGAGGCCGGGGTGGGAAAGTCTCTTATGGAGGATCTGGCCAACCCTGTGACCACATCAGCCTCACTTGTCCCCGTGGCCCTGGACACAAGGCAGGGTGCAGGAAGACACATGTGTCCATGGGGCATGGGCCCCCGGGAAGAGGGCCTGCGTTCCAATCTGGTTACAGCAGCGAGGGCAGGTGCTGGGCAGACGGTGCCATGGCAGTGGCTTACAAGCAGCTGCTATGCAGGAGCTGGCCCCCAACAGAACACCCTGGGACCATTTTAGCCCAGTTGCTATGGGATGGGCCTGACCAGGACAACAGCCTCTTTATATAGGGCAAGGCAGGAATCCCTGCACACCCTTCTGATTCAAAGGCAGTGGGCCCAGAAAAGACCACAGATAAGCAACTGCCCTTTAGATGCAAGCACATTTCTTTCCCATTTTACTGCTCAGAGAATTTGGCTATGTGTGTGCATGTGTGTGTGCCTGTGCACATGTGCATGCACTGAAACAGCAACGTACAACAAAATGCTCTGGCTTGGGTTCTCTGACACTGAATTCTACGCCCGAGCAAATCCTCTTGGTTCCCTGGGCCTCAGTCTTCCCACATAGACAAGCATAAGTCAAATTAGACCCTGTTGGTTGGGCACGGTGGCACACACTTGTAATTCTAGTACTGAATTGGCTGAGATAGGAGGAAAGCAGGTTTGAAGACAACCTCAGCAACTTAGTAAGACCCTGTTTCCAAATAAAAAACAAAATAGAGCTGGGAGTGTAGTTTACAGGTAGAATACCCTGGGTTCAATCCCCAGCAACACATGCAACACACACATACCCACACACACACTAGACCCTGTCAAACTCTCTCCCTGGCATTAAAAATTTGGTAATTCTATAAAACCCAGATGACCTGACTCTTCCCATTCATTGAAACACCACCAACACATGGGTTATGCTGACGTTGGAAGGCCTTCCCCTAGAGATTTTACACCTCTTTAGTTCTTCTTTAACCAAAGCTGAATTTGAAGTTGGGCATGATGGCACACAGTTGTAACCAAAGTACTTGGAAGGCTGAGAGAGGAGAATGGCAGGTTTGTGCCAGGCATGGTGGTACACGCTTGCAATCCTCACGCTTGGGAGGCAGCAACAGGAGGATCGCACAGGTTCGAAGCCAGCCTTGTTGGCTTAAGAGACCCTGTTTCCAAATAAAATATAAAACAAGTCTGGGAGTGTAGCCTGGAGGCAGAAAGGTTCCATCTCCAGTACCACCAAAAAAAAAAAAAAAAAGAATGGCAGGTTTGTGACATGACCAGCCTCAGCTATTTAGTGAAGCCCTCTGCAAGTTAGACCTTGGTTCAAAATAGAAAATAAAATATGGCTGGGGGTATAGCTAGAGCCCCTAAGTTCAATCCCCAGTTGAGGGGGTGAATTTGAACCCTTTCTCTATGTCTCAAATCATCAAGAGATGGCAAACTTTCTCTATAACGGGCCAGGCCATGAGCTGTTAGTATTTTTTGAGCTGTAAGTCTCTTTATAACCAATCCACTCTGTGAACTGAGAGCAGTCAGAGACCACTCACACACATCACAAACAGTGTTCCAGTTTCCAATAAAACTTTATTTACAAAAAAAAGGCAGCTGGCTGGATTTAGCCCATGGGGGTGTACATAATCCCTGGAATCATAAATGATATTCATATTCTCTCTCTCTCTCTCTCTCTCTCTCTCTCTCTCTCTCTCTCTCTCCTCTCTCCCTCTCTCTCTCTCTCTCTCTCACCACACACACACACACACACACACACACACACACACACACCACAAAAACCTTTTTTTTTTGTTAAGGTGCTGCCCTCTGGCACCAGGGTCTTGAGGCAGCCATCGGGCTGTGTGCTGCCCCAGCTCACCCTCCCTGGCAGTCCTGCTCCCCAGGCTTGAGTTGCAGTCCGTGGGAAGCTCCACCCTGGGTGACTGCTCAAGCAGCCTCCCTGGGCTATGAAGGAGAGGCACCTTAGGGGGACAGCCGAACCTGGTCTCTGCAATGGGGGTTTTGGCTTCCACCGTGCTCTGCACTGGACTCCAGAGGCAGAGGCTGCTGGATTAGGTGTGCCAGGAGGCATGGGGAGATGGGGGTGGGGGCCCACCAGCACCTGCACCAGCACCTACAGCCTGCAGCCTGCCTGCCTGCTGAGGCAGCCCAGGGCCCGGCCGAAAATCCAGCAGCACACTGGGATTTTCCAGAAGACGAAGGCCAATCCAATGAACCAACTTCCTTCTGTCTTTCCCCTGGGACAGATGAGATAACCACTTCTCCCTCTGGCAAGAAAACATCTCCTCTGAGTCAGGGGCTTCTGCTGCCAGGCAGAAACCACTCCCTTCGCCCACAATGTGATGCCCTGCGCCTCCACCCTGTTCTTAGGAAGGGAGGAGTTCAGAGCAGCCACTGTGACCTCTGAGGGGGACCCACCTGAGCAGCCACGGCATCGGTGGCTTAGAGCAGCCTGGGAAGCCCTCAGGGTGGAGGACATACCCAACACCTTCCCAGGTGACCTGGGGACGGCAGCCCAGGACACAGAGAGGCACAAACCTCTGCTGTGCGGCCTCGGGGGCAGAGGCAGGACACCAGTGGGTGGAAGTCAAATGTGACAGTGAAGCAGTGATTCCTCATTGCTGGGATTTATGGGGCTGGTGCTGCTGGACAGCAAAGGGATGGGAGCACCTCCACCAATTTAATGAATTTTACAACTCAGCAATAAGGTGGTATTCCGTTGTGGCTCTCATCCTTCACCAGCACATTCTCTAAGTCTCATGGTAGCCCTCAAGGTAGAAATTAACATCATCCCACTTTGCAGATGGGAAAACTCAGGCACCAAAATGTTCTGAGACGCAGCAACAGCAGCCAGAGTTACAACCCAGTCCCTCTGTGCCAGCGCCTGCACACTCCTTAATCACACTCCTTAAAAGACCCCAGGAGCCGGGCGTGGTGGCGCACGCTTGTCATCCCCGCGCTTGGGAGGCGGAGACAGGAGGATCACGCAGGTTCAAAGCCAGCCGCGCGCGCTGGCTTAGGAGACCCTGTTTCCAAATAAAAATGTGAAAATAGGTCTGGGAGGGTAGCCCGGAGGTAGAAGGGCTTCCAGGAACCCCAGTACCACCAAAAAAAAAAAGACCCCAGGAAGCCCAGTGTGGTCCCCATTCCAACCCTCGCTTTCCCACCCCTGCCCACCCAGGCCCACAAGCAGAATGAATTGGTTCTGGGAAAAAGTCTTAGTCTTCCTTTGACCCTCCTGCCTGTGGGGTGTGGCTGTGAGGAGTGAGGGCATGGGGACCCCCACATCTCAGAGATCTCTGCCCAACCCAGCCCTTCAGCCAGACCCACCGCCAGGGTCAAAAGTTTCCAGGGAGACATGGAAGAGGCCTGCTGGCTGCAGAGGACCATCCTACAAAGTCTATTTGCTGTTTCCTACTTTATAGCCCTCTGCCCTGCCCCTCCCTACCCTTTACCCCAAAGGCCCTGAACAGCAGGCCCACAGCATCCCCACCACCCCGCCTGCCCTGCACCTCCTTCCCTGCCTGCTCCCGCAGCTCCGGTCAGGGAAGCTGTTCTCTGCACTACTTCTTCCACACCCTACCCTACCCTCTGCCCCACTGACGCCCCCCCCCCCGCCCGCTTCAGCATTCCTTCAACACAGGGAAACTTGTATCCAAGGCAGGGGGTGTTATATGCACCCTAGGAATCCCTGGGCCTGGTTCATCCCATATTCACTGAATGAGAGAAACTTTTATATATAAACAGAAAAACTATTAGGTATGGCCTTTGTTCTCTTACTCTATAAAAGGGAGCAGCTCTACCTGTAGGTTCCTCTCCAGACTCTGCAGAGGGAGACAGGAGCCGCGCAGTGAGAAACTCCCTTCCTGCCCTCATGGCCACCACTATCCATCCCACAGAACTTGACTTCGGCCACAAAAGCCCAGGCTCTTCAGGCAATGAAATCCCAGTGTCACGGCACCAAAGTCACTGGCACCAAGGTCACTGGTCACTTGCTCAGCCTCAACCCAGAGCAGGTGACAGATGGAGCTCCTTTCACATCCCCAGGGCCTGGGAGCTCACGAAGGGCAAGGGCTTCTCCAGACGCTCAAGCAGGAGGTCTGGCTTGGCATCTCGCAGGGCCTTTCAGCTGTCCCAAGAGAAGGGAACCCAATAAAATCAAAGATTTAAGCCAGGCGTGGTAGCGCACGCTTGTAATCCCAGCATTTGGGAGGCTGAGACAGGAGGATCATGGTTCTCAGACAGCTACTTAGGGAGGCCCTTTGGAAATTAAGGACACCCTGTTTCAGAATAAAGAATTTAAAAAAATAGGGCTGGAAATAGAGCTCGGAGGTAGAATGGCCCTGAGTTCCAGCCCAATACTGAAAAAAAAAAAATCGAAGATTTGTTTTTCACGGTTCCGTGGACTAAGCCCAACAACAGATTATTCTTAAGAAGAGACTCAGCTTATTTCCAGGTTTGGTTCTCTAACCACCTGCTGTAGGATGTTTCTGGAGAGGCTTGTAAAAATGCAGTGCCCAGGGTTCTACCCAAGGGGTTCTGAATCCACCCCAGGGGAGACCTGTGAGTCTGTATTTTAACCAAGTTCACAAGTGATGAAGTAGCCATGTGTATATCTACGCCAGCAGGGCCTGCCTGGCCCCAGCGCACAGCCCCACAGCAGGGGCGCCCTCAGCGGCTGCAGGGGAGGCAGATCGCCAGCCTGACCACTTTGCTGCACCATCAGGACCCCAGATGGGGGCACGCACACTCCCTTGCACACCTAAGCCTAGAAGCAGAAGCTCTCCCGAGGGTGCTTTAATTTTTTAAGCAGCAAGGCCTCCAGGAGGCTCAGCTGCAGATCAGGTCACGCTGGATTTGTCTGGTCTGCGGCTGTAGCAGCATGGACAGGGAGCCCTGGACTGGGAGTCAGCTCCAGCTGCCGACTGCAGAGCGGCCTGCAGGGAGGGCAGATGGAGGTGAGCAGGGGAGAGGATGAGGCATCTCCCAAGGGGTTAGCAAGCCCTGCATTCTGAGGTGGGAGAAGGGTGGCTTCCACCTGCCCAGAAAGGGAGAATCTGCTCATGGCCACCCAGGATAGCATTATAAACGACACTGTAGGCCTGAGAAGGGCAGCGCCAACCATATCTGACCCCTCTGACCTCTGCACTGTCGCCCTCCAGTCCCACAATGAGTATCTAATGTTGCTAAGCATGTCCCTGTGTTATCCCATTTATTCCCTACAATAATCTTACACAGTAGGTATAACTGTCCTATTTATGGATGAGGAGACTAAGGCGCAGAGACATTAGTTAATTTGCCCAAGAACACCCAGCTCGGTGGAGGCAGAGCCGGGAGATGAACCCGGCAGTGTGGCAATCAGGGGCAGATCCTCAGATTTTTGCCACTTCTCCTACCTTAGCTCCCTGGAGGTCTGGGAAAGGTGTCACTGAGCCCTGCAAGTGACCCACTTCACCTCTGTGGGGGACAGCAAAGGATCAGTGGGACATTTCCTGAGTGAGGAAGGATGCAGGTGTTGTTTGGGGTAATCCTGTTCAGGTGCAGGGCACTTGAGTCTACAGTGAGAAGTGCCGGAATGAACGTGTTAGGAGCCAGCTGCCTGGGTTTGAATTTTGCTCTGCAACTGTATGAGCTCGGGCACGTGACTTGACATTTGGGCTCAAGTGTCATTTTCTGTAAAACAAGGATAACAGTAATAACTATTTCACGGGGTTGTTTTGAGGACTGAATGAGGATACAAACAAAATACTTAGAACAGCCCCTGGCACATAAGAAGTGTCATTGAACTGCTTGCTGATCTTTTGGGTATGCCCAAATCGCTGGGTGTGGTGGCACATGCCTTTATAATTCCAGTTCTTGGGAGGCTGAGAAAGGAGGATCACAAGTCTGAGGCCGACCTAGGCAACTTAGTGAAACCGTATTTCAAAATAAAAAATAAAAAGAGTTGGGGATGCAGCTCGGAGATAGAATGCCCAAAAGCCAGGCATGGTAGCACAGACCTGTAATCTCAGTACTTGGGAGGCTGAGCTGAGACAGGAGGATCACAGGTTCGAGACCAGCCTAAGCAACTTCCGAGGCCTTCAGCAACTTAGTGAGATCCTGTTTCAAAAATAAAAGAATAAAAATGGGCTGGGGGGTCTAGCTCAAAGGTAGAATGCCCTCTGAGTTCAATCCCCACTCTCCCCCTTCCAACATACACAAATATACGACAAGATGATTTCACATTTCATTCAATCTTCATTCACAACCCTGCTTAGTTCACAGGATGGCTTGTCCCACTTGACAGATGAGGAGACTGAGCATCTCTGAATTCTCTGGCCACATCTCAGGCAAGCCCCTATCATGCATTTGTCTCTTTTGAGTGGCAAGGATGTCCTGATTTGTCCTGTGGATTCAGGTCTAAAGAGAAACAGCTATAAAAAGAAATACATGAATGGCTTCAACACAGTAAACATACCACAGAGCAGACATTACTAGTCAATCTCAGGTCTCTTCCGCTGAGCCAAGCAGAGCTTTGGACTCTCCAACACAGAACCCTGAACAGTCATTATCAGCTGATCATCGATGGAAGATAACCAGATCCAGCCTTTCCACTGTAGAGACAGAACCTTCTATCCAAACTCACGTAATTCTAAATTTAGTTATGACTGGGAGACAGGGTACTCACAGCCTAGTCCATGATCCTACATAAGTCAACCTCTCTGCAGATCCCACCCATAAATGACAGTGTCCCTTTGGGCAGAACATGATCACAGTGCATCCATCTCTCCCTACATTTGAAAAACTGCTCAACACAGGCGCCTTGCTTGGAGCTGGCCTTGTCGCCCAGCGCCGTGACTGCCAACTCACACCAGCAGATGTTCTAGCGTTCTGCATCAGCAGGTCTCCTCCGTGGCGCTGTGGACATCAGTGCAGTGTGTGATAGGCAATTTGTTACCAGCCACATTTTAAAATCCTAACCTGGATGCTGGTTTGATGTTTAATATAAAAGCTGGAGTGGGTCAGTGAAGAACAAGACCTCCCATCCCAGGTCCCATGTGCCAGTCACATGGGACCCACATACACACACCAGCTCCGGTCCTGAAAAATCAGAGAGCCACCGTTCTCAGCCATCATGATTAGCTTCAGGCTGAACATATGCCCCACTCCAGACAATGAGAGCCAGACCAGGTATGTTAGCTGGCACTACTGGAAAAGAAGTGTTCTGCTGTTATTGCTAACCCTTGTGGCTTCTTTTCTCCTCTTCCTCTTCCTCCTCCTCCTCCTCCTCCTCCTCTTCCTCTTTCTTTCCTTTCACTGACGGAACATGGAGTCCCCATAGAGGAAAGCAGGATTGAATAATGGAGCTCTAGGATCTAACTGAACCGGAACACGGCCGGGTGTGGTGGCGCAAACTTGTAATCCCCACACTTGGGAGGCAGAGACAGGAGGATCGTGCAGGTTCGAAGCCAGCCGTGCGCGCTGGCTTAGGAGACCCTGTTTCCAAGTAAAAATGTAAAAATAGGTCAGGGAGTGTAGCCCGGAGATAGAAGGGCTTCCAGGAACCCCAGTACCACCAAATAAATAAAAAAATAAAAAATAACTGAACTGGAACCCAATATTTTCAGTTATGGGACTTGACTGATTCCATTGGGAGAGATAACTCTGAATCAGCTCTCTGTCACTTATAAACAAAACAGACCTGACAGCTAAATACATTGTGACATGGGTGTGAAAGAAAGGTAGCAGGCGCATAGTCCTAACGGCCTCTCTCATCCCTGCCACAGCTGGTGGTCATCTGGGCACCCACCAGCGAGCAAGCCTGTGTTTCCTAATGTGTTGTAGGAAAGACAGTTTTGAAAGTCTCTACCCCTTAACCCAGTGGCTGTGCTCGCATGTCTTTTGTCTTTCTTTTTTTTCTTTTGCAATAGTGGAGATGGAACCCAGGGGAATTCTACCTCCAAGCTACAACCCCAGCCCTATTATTTTGTTGTTGTTGCTGCACTGGGGATGGAACCCAGAGGCTTTCTACTCCGAGCTATACTCCCAGACCTCTTTTATATTTCACTTGGAAACAGGGTCACTAAGTTGCTGAGAGCCTCACCAAGTAGCTGAGGCTGGCTTCGAACCTGCCTGATCCTCCCGTCTCAGCCTCCCAAGCGCGGGGATTACAAGAGTGCGCCACCCCGCCAGGCCTCATTCATTTATTTGTTCATTCACCAACATTTACTGCTGTTGGGTGGTCTCCCTCCCACGCTGTGACTTCTCTGCCTTTCCTGCTACTAAGACATTTCTTTTCTTAGCCTTTCAACCTCAGTCCTGCAGAATCCGCAGCAGCACACAGTGGGGCCAGGTATGAGGCCGCCCCATGACCAGGTGTATGGGAAGGTACCCCTTCTGTGAAGGAGTATAAGCCTTGGCCTTGAGCCTTGGGCAGCTAATCTCACAGAGATGAGGAAAAGGTCATCAAACCATCTACTCTCTGGCCTCAGTTAGTGCCAACCCAGGCTGGGGTGCCACCGGCTCCTGACGGTCACAACACCAACCCACAGACACACCGGGGCTGTGCACATGGCCTATATGAGACATGAGAACAAAAACAGAGTCTCTGCCCTATGCATCATGAGGGGGACTGAATTTCAGGAGAGCAAGAGTAGAGGGCAAGTAGTAGTATTTTAGTAGAGACTGAATGTTAGTAGAGGAAGAGTACCAGAAGCAAGAGACTCTGTATAAGTACCTAGCTCCAGGAGATTAAAAAAAAAAGAACTCTTCCTAACAATAAAGACTTATGAGACATTGGACTGCTTAGTTCCAACACTAGGTTGGAGGAGCAGGCATTTATTGGGTGCTTACTTAGTATCAGTATCTCTTCTTTCTTTTGTTACTAGTAATTGAACCCAGCGGCATTCTACTTCCAAGCTACACTCTCATCCCTTTTAAGTTTTTATTTAGAAACAGGGTCTCACTGAATTGCTGAGAGTTTCTCTTAGTTGCTGTGTCTGGCCTCAAATCTATGATCCTCCTGTCTTAGCCTCCCAACTCCTGGGATTACAAGTGTGCACCACCATGACCAGCTAGGCAGTCTCATTTGATTCTCCCAGCACCTTGAGAAGCAGAGAGAGAGAGAGAGAGAGAGAGAGAGAGAGAGAGAGAGAGAGAGAGGAAGAGGAGAGAGAGAAAAGAAGAAGAAGGAGAAGAAGAAGAAGAAGAAGAAGAAGAAGAAGAAGGAGAAGAAGAAGAAGAAGAAGAAGAAGAAGAAGAAGAAGAAGAAGAAGAAGAAGAAGAAGAAGAAGAAGGAGGAGAAGAAGAAGAGAGAAATAAAAGAAAGATGGAGACCACCTGGAGACCACCATCCACACAGATGTGGGAGGTCACAGGCCAGGTGACCAGAACACAGTGAGGAGAAAGAATTGAGAGAAATCTGGCCAGCCGGAGCAGGGGTCGGGGGGCCCGGGAAGGGTGAGGGCAAAGCATGCAGGCCAGGTCCAGATGGGATTCTGGACCACAGGAAGGTTGGCCTTTGCCCAGCATCATGGCGCCACTGCAGGGGCTTCTGTGGGACAGTGACATGACAGGTCTGACAGTGGGAGGTGGGGACAAAAAGAACAACAGGAGCCCCGGTTGGGTGGCTGCTCCACAGGCCTGCTGAGCTGTGGTGTGCTCTGGGTGGGGGAATAAAATAAAGAGGAGGGCTGGGTCGGACTACCTGCCATCTACCTGGACTACCTGCCATCTACGTTCTGTTCTGTTCTGTTCTGTTCTGTTCTGGGGCAAACAGGGGACTCAGTGAGGGGCAGGTGGTAGACAGTAAGGAAGGAGAGTCAGGAGGGCTCCCTGGCGGAGGGCTGGGGGGAGAGAGAAGGAATGGCAAAGGGTCTGAGCCGCTCTGTCTTGGACTGGCTGGCTGAAGTTCCTGAAGGCAGATGAGCCTAGCCTGGGTTCTCACACGCTCCTGGTCCAGGCCGAGCCAAGCTCGGAGGAGGGCTCGCTGTGAACACGGCCACTGCCACACTCCTGTCTAGATGAGACTCCATGGCACCGACACACACTCCCTTCTGTCATCCTCAGAGCACCCCGGTGAGGCTGAGACAGGATTTCAGGTTCGAGGCCAGCCTCGGAAACTTAGCGAGATCTGCAACTTAGCGAGACCGTGGGAGGCTGAGACTGGAGGATCACGGTTTGTGGACCGCCTCAGCTACTTAGTGAGGCCCTTTGTAACTCAGTGAGACTCTGTTTCAAAATAAAGAATACAAAATAGAGCTGGGGGTGTAGCTCGGAGGTTGAATGCCCCTGAGTTCCATCCTCAGTACTGCAAAAAAAAAAAAAAAAAAAAAAATTAAAAAGGGCTGGGATGTCTCTCAGAGGTAAACAGTACCCCCACCCTCACATACAAACACACATCCCTGTGGGCTGATGTCCTCCCCACTTCACAGATGAAAAGCCTGAGATGCCCAAGAGATCAGCCGCTCTGCTACGTCCTAAGGTCCTGGCTCCAACCCACTTTTTCTCCTTCAGGGCCCATGAGCTCATGGGTAAGGTCACTTGACCCCCTTCACCCTGACACCTACTCTCTCCATGAAAAACTGCACAGGCTTGGCTGAGTGCCGTCAGGGTGAGACTGGCACAGGAGCTTGGGGTGGGGGGGGACAGATACTTTATTACAGTCTCATTTATGGATGAAGGTCTGACAGGAAATTAACTGATTGGCTTCTGCTGTGCTGAGAGGGATGGGAGGGTGAGGATGCCCTGAGGGGCCAGTGCGTGCGCACGCTCTCTCTCTCTCTCTCTCTCTCTCTCTCTCTCTCTCTCTCTCTCTCTCTCATCCCAGTGTGATATGCATATAGGTCCCAGGAGCTCCAGTCTACCTCAGGCCTTCTGTCCCAAGCGCCCTGACCTCTGGCTCTGTGAGCTTAGAACCGCTGGTGGCCTGCACACAAGCCTTTCTTCCCTTCCTTCCTTGTGCTCCCCACCTCTGTCTCAGCGGACACTTGGCCTGTCCCCAGAGGCCCGCTGGGAGTCAGGAGGGAATGCTGAGCATCTGGCCAGAGCCCAGCCCAGCCCTGCGGGTTCACATTAGGGCACCTGCTAATGTGCGGGATCCTGGGGCCAGCAGCCCCGTGATTGGCTGGCCAGGCCGGGCACCTAGCCATCCCAGCACCCAGGGCCACATGACCCCAAGTTCCAGCTATAAATAGCTGAGAACCTGTCCGCCCCCCTGCCCGTACCCAGCCTCCCCTCCCTCTTGGCCAAGAGTGAAAGGGCGCCTTGAAATGGAGCAGAGACCTAGATACTCAGCCCGGCTGTTCTGGGCCCAAACCTTCTGCTGATCTCAGGGAAAACACTCCATTCTCGAGACAACCCGGATCTGTCAGCTGTCCAGGACCCACTCGGCCCGTGCCTTTGCTTCTTCCTCCAGCAGCTATCCTGGTGTAGCTACTGCTCTCAGCCCCCAGATTTCTGAGTCATTTAGATCTCACTTTAAAAGGCTGCCACCAACCAGGCATTCATTATGAACCCAGCGCCAGGGGAGAAGCAAGGGTACGCATGTGCACAGTGTGTGTGCACTGGGGGGGGGCACTGATCTTTGCAAATAAATAAATAAGAGCTTGTTTATACCTCACCCAAGGTCACACAGAGAGTGAGTGGCAGAAAAGGGAGCACGCTCCCAGGCCAGGCTCAGCCCAACCTGAAGCTGGTCAAAGCCCTCGTTCCAGCCCACTAGCACCTAAGGTATTGCTTGTGCCGTGCCCAGGGTCCAGAGTGCCCTTCTTGCTTCTCTCTTCTCTTAACCTTCCCCTGCCCCCTTTCTGGGCTTGGCCCATGACCACCTCCACCAGAAGCCATTCCAGTCTAATTTAACTTAGCTCCCAGCTGTACCAAACCCCACTCGCTACCCGCCAACTCACACTCCCCATAATGCACCAACTGAGTTACTCGGTTGGTGCCAACCAAGAATGATACTAATTGCTATTTTCCTTTATTAGGAATGGCAAATAGACCTGCCACATAGGTCAACTCTTATCCATTAGCTGCCGTGCTATGGGTAACGATTATGAGGACTTATCTCCTGCCAACATCAGCAGGACAGTGTGGTGATAGATTGCTGATGTCTGCCTTGGCCAGGAGCTACATCACCACCTGGGCCAGGTTTGCTTTCTGTCAGCCTGAGCTATGAGAATAAGGATGTTCCCATCCCTGCCTGCCACCCTGGGCCAGCATGGGAGCAGGCAGACAACTATGAGGGGAAGCCATGATTGTGACCCCTTGCTGGCTTCAGAGGGTGCAGCACAGACTTGCTAGTGGTCAGCTCTTCTAATCTGAACAATATGCCTCAGAGGCAGGCAGACAGGCAGGCATCCTGTCTCCTTTTCACAGGAGGAAACTGAGTCCCAAAGTCATTCAGTGGGGCCCAGACCCAGGTCACAGAATAGTAGCCACCCAGCACCAACAGGAATTCTCTGGACTAGTGCCCCAAAGGACAAAGGACGGCCAACCTGTCAGGTGACAGCCCCCATGTGCCCTCTCGCAGCTCCTGTGACAGGAAACTCCCTGCTGTCCAGGCAGGCCAGTTCATGCCATCCACAGGCAGCTCTGACCACCCGGAAAGCTCCTTGTTACCCCACACTGGAAGCTCTCTCGTGACTTCCATTCCCTAGGGCCACCCCTGTCCTGGGTCAAATATTTGCATTCCCTCCGAAGCATGTGTCCTCTGGGCCACACATTACTACAGCAGTCACCCACTTGGAAGACCTGGTTGAAAGGCACCTTGCTGTCTGGGGTTTTTTGTTTGTTTGCTTGCTTTAATTTTTTGGAACTGGGGATTGAACCCAGAGGCAGTCTACCTCCAAGTTATACTCCATCCCTTTTTTAAAAAAATATTTTTGTTTTGAAACAGGGTCTCACTAAGTTGCTGAAGCTGACCTCAAACCTGCGATCCTCTTGTCTCAGTTTCCTAAGTACTGGGCTTCCAGGCGACAGCACCACGCCTTGCTCCCAGCCTTCGATTAATGTAGCCTAAGGTCAAAACTGCCAATACTTGAGCTCCATCATGCTTCACATTATCCGTCCTCCCATCCACACAAAAAAATACCCTCCCCCTTTGCTAAGGATCTGCAAAACTAAGCTAGCCAGCGTAACAGGCCACTGAAGCAAGAAGAGACCTAGTTTAAACCTCCCACTGGACACATGGGGAGGGAGAAAGCCCCGTCTCAGTTTCCATGCAGAGACAGCAGAGAGCCAGACTAGACCCCATGTAGCATCCTCCCAGTCCAGACTGTACCCATCAGGCACCGGGTGATGCTTGACCGGAAAGCCTGCACCTGAATCCAGGCGAGGAGGGCCGGCTGGCACACGGAGGCTGGAGCCCCGGTGGGGATGAGAATGTGAGCCCCGCAGCTCAGGGTGGACCTCGGACACCAGCAGCTGCCGGCCTCCCCGTGTCTCATCGTGAGTCAGAGGTTGTGGCTCTTGGGGTGTGCGGCATGCCCTGCACCCTCACGAGGTTCTGCTTCCCCACTCCTGCACCCTCCACGCTGCAACAGGAACAGGCTTTGCACCTGTAGGTGGGGAAGCCACCCCAGTTTCCTCTCTTCCAGCCCTCCAGGATGGAGAGCTTTCTCACCCAGATTTCTACTCAGCTTCTCCCGCTAGGGGAGAATGCTGGCTGCCAGGCAGAGGGTGATAGGAAACAGGGAGGCGCTGGGAAGGGACTCCATCTACTCCTATCAAACATCACAGAGCATGGAACCCTGTCCCAGACACCCAGGGCCACAGAGCAGGATGCAGAGACGCAGCGCTATCCTGCCCCTCCCACCGCGTCTCCTCTGGGTGCCTGTGTGCTCCTGTGTGCAGGCCACACTGGCCTCCACCCGACTTCCCTTTGTACTTTTTCAAATGCTCTTTCATTTTTGCTTTGTTTTGATCCTGGGGATTGAACTCAGAGCGTACTACCTCTGAGCTACAACCCAGCCCTTTTCATTTATTTTGAAACAGGATCTCACTAAGTTACCTCATGCTGGCCTTGAACCTGAGATCCTCCCATCTCAGCCTCCCAAGTACTGGGATCACATGCAAAGGCCGCTGAGCCTGGCAATCAAATATTTTTTCTTGCCAAGAGGTCTCCAAAGTCACTCCTGGAACAAGCCTTTTCTGATGCTACCCCCACCTCCCCATCTCCTCCTCTTGTCCACTTTGCCGCCTGGTTTCTGTGTCTCAGAGAGCCCCGCTAGTCATCGCTAGACTCTCAATGCCTGGTATGCAGTAGATGTTCAATAAAAGCCCCCAGAAGGCACAGTGCTGCAGTGGTGCCTGAGGTGGTAGGGTGACACTTCGGGTAGGAGCACCAAAACTTGACTTTGAGGGCAGCCCCTCCCCCAGACACATGAGACCTGCAGTTTTCCCATTACTGAGGACCTGCCAGGCATGGTACACACTCACCCCACTGATTTTTTTTATTTTTTTTTATTTTGTGTGTGTGTGTGTGTGTGGTACTGGGGATGGAACCCAGGGGCACTCTACCTCTGAGCTACAACCCCAGCCCCATTTTTTATTCTTTATTTTGAAACGGGGTTTCACTGAGTTGCAAAGGGACTCACTAAGTAGCTGAGGCTATCCACAAACTGTAATCCTCCTGTCTCAGCCTCCCAAATGCCGGGATTACAAGTGTGCGCCACCACACCCAGCAACCCCACTGAATTCTAACACCCTTACCTCTATCTCTGTGCGTGTGTGCGCACACACGTGCACGCATGTGTGCTGGACAGAACCCAAGGCCTCCTGCATGCTAGGCAAGCTCTACCACTAAGCCGTACCCCCAGCCCCTCACCTGTCTTAACACTGGGAAGACAAGTTCGCAGCCTAGTGATCTATCTGAAGAGCGTGGGCAAGACAGTGCAGAGACGGGATTCAAAACAGATCTCTCCATGGGCCACGCTCAGGCTGCCCTGAGAACAAGTCTGGACTTTATCGAGAGGTCAACAGAAATCCCAGGCAGCCCCCAGGGTGGGAGTGAGAGTTAACATGGGCTCTTTATATTTGTAATATCTGAGAACAAAGTCTTCCTGAGAGTGACTTTCTAGGGTGCCTGTGGCGTACAAGACTGCTCTGAGAGTAAACCTCCCACACAAACACAGACACCAGGCCCAGATCATCATTCCTATGACATATTTCCAGAACTTTCCAGATAATCTCTTTCCACTGAATCCTGGAAACAGGGAGGATGGTTCATGATCATCCAGTCTGTCAAACTTCCCTTTTTTCAACAAAACTTCAAGCCATGAGTGTCAGGTTTTGCCTGAAGTCATCCAGTTGCAGCCAGTAACAGAGCCGAGCTCTAGAATGGGGTGCAGGCGGGGACCCACGAAGGGGGCGTGAAGGGGGCCCGATGGGCTGCGTCCTGCAGAAGGAGCAAGCCTTGCTCTCTGCCAGGTCTCCTGAAGCTGAGATTGAAGCTCATAGATCCTAAGAAAGCCCTGGACAGTCAAGCTGCCCAAAGATGGTCACAGGCAGCCTGGAGGGTGGTAAGCCCTCTGTGACTGATGTGTACAAGCAGGGCCACCTGGAAGGAGGACCTGTGGCCTTGGACATACCCTCTGCCCTGTGACTGGAGAGCCTGGCTCCTGCCCTGGGCCTCTTCCCACTGCCTCCAGGGTCTCTCTAGCTTCTGGGGGTCTAGGCCAAAGGGGAAAACTCAAAAAACTTTCTCCTCTTGCCAAGATACAGGAGACCATAGACCGAAGCCTTCTGGCCAGGAATGAGGTCTCACTCACCAGGCTCAGCTCAGGGGCCGCTTCTCTTCCATTTGCCCTGCAAACACCAGCAGCTGCTGGGACCAACTGACCCTGGCTCCCTGCATGTGCGCTGCCAATTCTCTGTGTGTGTGTGTTTCAAGAAGAAAGGCTCAAAATCCCCACTTCCTAGTGCTCCCCTTGGGAAGCTGGAAGCCCTGGGGGAGGATGGGGTGGTGCGGCCCTTCTAGGGAGACAGGACCAAAGAAGGCAAGAAGTAAGGATGCAGGGGGAGGGGATACTGCCAGCAGTTTCCTGCGGAGACCCAGACTGTAAAAGGAGTGAAGAGGCCTCCGTGATCCATGGGGGACAGGCAGTCACTTAACTCTTCCAGCCCAGCCCAGCCCAGCAGTCACTTAACTCTTCCAGCCCAGCCCAGCCCAGCGTGGGAGGGCTGGTGGAATTTCCCATTGCATTCCAGAGCTGGGAGCCAGTGGCCCCCTCCCACTCCTGGCCTTACTAGGAACAGGGGTGGGGGCAGGAGCAGCCTATGGCCTCAGGGGTAGTGGCTATGGGGAGGAGGTAGAGCACGGGAAAGGAATAGGCTCTAGAGACAAAGAGCAAGGGGCAACTAGGGCCTGTATCTCTGGACTTCTCTCCAAAGAGCAGTCTCCGCATATGTAAAGTGGGCAGTGGCGTGTGTGTGTGTGTGTGTGTGTGTGTGTGTGTGTGTGTGTGTTGGGATAACTGGAAAAATGGCTCTAAAAGTCAAGGCACAGACTAAGTGCTCAGTCAATAAATAGTAGATGAAACAAACCACAGAACTGCCTTAGCAACACAACAAAAACCAAGAACAGACTCACTCAGACCAATTCGGGGCAGGCCACGTGAGTGGTGACCCCCTTCAGAGGCCAGGGAACAGCACCTGCAAAATGGAGTAAACCTTCCTTTTGTGGACTGAGAAGTGCTGCCCACAGGGAAGTCACTGCCCCTGCCCCAGAGGAGCCAAGCTGGGCAGAGGGCAGGCTGGGGCCCTGGGGGCCCGGAGAGGTGCGTACAGAGTTCAGGGGGCCTGGACAGCTTCGCCCTGCCAGCTGCCAAAGGGAAAAGGTTACTGGACTGTTTCCATCACCCACGGAGAAGCACACGCTGCTGGAACTTGCCCGACTCCCCAGAGCCAGCCAGTGAGTGTGGTGGGGACTGGAGTGCAGGGCTGACTGCCGACCCCTCCATCACTCCACCTAGGGCTTTGGAGTGGGTAACTCCCAGCTGCAGCCGGCACAGAAAGCCACCCATCTCTCTCAAACCAGCATCCACCTCACACTCACACCAAGCCCCCCTGAGGTCCGCAGCTGCCAACCACAGGGCGGTACCATGGACAGGAGCAATAGGACGTCCCACCCCGGCCCGGTGATTTGACTGAGGCGCGGACTGCTAAATGTCCTAAATGTATGGGACAGTTCCACACAATTAAAAATGGTCCTGCCAGAAAAGCTTTTGGCAGTCCTTTGGGGAAACACTGCATTTAGGCAAACTTTTCATAGTGCAGAGGGGAAAAGCCAAGACTCAGAGAGGAAGAGCAATTTGCTCGTGGTTACACAGCAAGCAAGCAGAAACGAGGCTATAGTTCAGCTCTTTCTACTCCAGTCCAGGGCTCTTTCATCACCTCTACCACCCACACTCTGGCCCGCCTCTTCTATGATATCTACTGCAGTTAGAACAGAGTGCAGTAGGGGTCCCAGAGAAACACACTCATGTAAGGAAGCTGGTAAAGATGTGGACAGGGATGGGGTCAGGGAAAAACAGGAAAGAAAGCAGGTAGCGAGAAGGGAGTGGACAGTCTATGCTCTTGAAGCTAAACACTAGGGGGCAGTGTTGGCCTCAGACAGCTTGGTTGCATTGGGAGCCTGTTAAGAGCTCAGAGAGGAAAAGAGAGAGGGACTCTATTAAATATTGATTTCCACCTTGTTTGATTTATTGTCCTTACAGACAGTTGCCACACGCCTCAACTCCCTCCAGTTGGGCTGGGGGAAAAGGCTTGGGGCAAGAGGGAGAGAGCCAATGGCAGAAAGAGCCCCAAAGGCCATGGATCAGAAGGGCCAGAGATCCAAGCACGGAGCACCTTCCAGCTCACCTGTGACAGGGGAGCAGACCACCATCATAGCCCTACAAACAGCCCCTGCAGCCCTCTCCAGACCTCTCAGGTGCTGCTGGGCTACCTGGGAGGGCCACCCCAGGCGACTACCTCAGAGGCCTCGGGACTAGGAAAAAGTACAGTGCTTGTTAGTCTGCCACGGTGCCAGAAGGGGCATTCCAGCCACCGAGCCAGCGCAGTCACGACCTTTACCCTGTGCACAAAGTCACTGAATGCCTCACCCCACTGCATCCCGCGAGCCCCTCTGAAGGGAAAGTGCGGTCCCCGATGGCAATGGGGACTAGAACTGGGCTGCACCAACCCCCACGCCCAGACTCAGAGGTGCTTTCTCAGAGCTGCAGTCACAGCTTCAACAGCAAACCCTGCAAGGGGTTAAAGTTTAGCCAGGAGGCGCTCAAGGCTGCCAGAGGCCTCCCCAGGGCAGCTGCCCCACCTGCCTACACACCCCGCACACACCCCTCTGCACCTCTGCAGCCCTAAACACACCCCAAAGCAAAGAGACAGTTCTAGGCGGAGTCGTGTAACCAGTTCCTCCTTGGCATCCACCCTACAGCTGGGTGCCCGCTGCAGCTCTCCCCACTCTCTGAGTCTGAGACAGATCACTCAACTGAGCCCCAGACGAGCCCATCTAGATCCTGGGAGGGGGACAGACCTGGGTGCTGGGCACTGAGCTCCTGAACCAGCAGCTTTGTTTCCAAGACTCCCCTGAACTGGTCCTGGAGAATCCCAGATCACATACAGGACCCAGCCACACTCTTCCCTGAAGCTTTGGCCCCAGAAACAGGGCCTGGCTCTTAAGAGATATGGCTGCTCACTGAATGAATGAATGAATGAAGAAATGTCAAAGCTGGGAGTTAGAGATCATGCCTACCCCACACATACACACCAGTGCTTGTGGGTGATAACTGGTCAGGCAGGTCACCACGGAGCCAGAACCCAGGATGAAAAGGGGCAGCCAGTCCTTACTGGGCCCCTACTGTGTGCCAGGCCCATGGCTAAGAGCATCTTTCCCTGGATCCTGTCTCTTCAACTTTATTCTGTTGGTCCCTTTTACAGCTGAGGGGTCAGGGCTAGTGCACTAGCAAGCAACACTAGCCCAGGCCCATGCTGGAAAACCTGTGCTATGGTGGCCCCTTACAGGAGTGAGAGGGAGCTCTGCCAGCTCCCCACCCATGGTGGCTGCCCTGTGCCACCCCTGGCTTTCCGCGGGGGCTGCAATACCCACGTCATCAGGACTTCTCCTCAGAGGACATTCAGGTCAGAGCCAAGAGGGGAACCTAAGACCTCATCTGCTCTCCTAACTGGTGCAAAAATGGCCAAACAGGTCACGCTTGGGCTAGAGTTCTGAGGCTCCCTGCCAGATGCCGCCTTCTTCTAACAGGGAGCAGGGAGGGGCGGGGGGCACGGGCATGCTGAGCCCTGTCCCGGTCCTCACAAGGGCCACCCTCAGGTTCCTGCAGAAGCTCAGACTCAGCTTCCCACTCTCCAGACTCCTCCAAGGCGGCTCCCCCAACCCTCACTCAGCTTCCAGCTGTGGCCGCCCTCCCGCCCCAGCTCAGTCCTCCTCCCAGCTGCTGCCCTGTGCATTTCCACACTGAGACGTGACTACTATCTATGTTCCTTTCCAGGAAGGCAGAGACGCTGGGCGTCTTGCTCATTTGCTTAGTACTGTCAAATGGCGGGCACTCAGAAGAGTGTTCAAGAAAGAGCAAACCCAGCAGGGGTGCAGGGAGGAAATGCACAGAAAGGTGGAGAGGTCATGGCCCCAACACCCAGGGCCAACAGAGGCCCTCGTGGGCAGAGATTGTTCCGAGTAGGGGCTCAAGTCATTTAAAGAGGGAGAATCTCTCACATGGCAGAGGTGGAGTCCAGGAGAGGGTCTGACTGGACAAGAGTAGCAGGGCAGGAACTAGACTGGAACACAACCCCAGAGACTAGAAGCCATCTTGCCCCACCCCTGCCCACCAGCGAGAGCAGGAGCCAGAGGTGTCTTCCCTCCCGTGGGCAGCAATGGCTGAGAAAGGTGAGCGGCCAGGTTCACTCACACACCCGCCCCAGAAAACAAGGCCAATGGGAGACCAGGGAGCAGGCGGCCACCTCGGGTGGGCTTTCAGAAGCCTAGCTGTGTTGCCTCTGGACACGGTTCTGGTGAATGAAAGACATGTAGGTCTCATCAGTCCACACAGATCACCCCCCACCCCCAGCGATCCCAGCCTCTGCCCGATGGCAGCCTGTGTGGTCATCCCAAACACCAAGGTGTCAACCAGAAACACCAACCACGGGCGCAGCCCGCACAGCCAAGAAGCGCAGCAAACATCATGGCAGTGCGGTGCAGCTGCCACAGCAAAATAAGTCCATTCTACCAAGCACCAGGGCCTGCAGCATTAGCACAAACACCATATCCCACAATAGCCCGCACATTCAAACCCCATCAGAGTCCAACTGCAACCAGGTCCCCGGCAGCAACGTATCATGGTCGCCAACCAGCAAACTCTCAGTGAAGCCTTCACCCCCAGCGCTGCTAAAACAGCCTTCAATCCATCATCTAGCAATGCTCCAATGACTGCTTATCCAAGGGTGAGGGGACAACGTCAGAGACCAGAGCAAGCCCCTCAGGGGGCTGTGGCCGCCTAGCTGGCTCTTCACTCCACAGGTTCCTGTCCCCAGGCCTCCTGATGTCCACCTGACTGCACATCACAACCATGGCACATCACAGCCGTTTCCTATCTGAGTGAGAACCCTTAATTCACAGGACTGTTTCATGATTAAAATGAGAATGTAAAGCAGAGATACTGGAGCCAGTTTGGAGGGGCCACTCAGGAACCAGCCCCAGCCACCTTATCCCCCAAGGGTCCAGAACATGTGATTTGGAGATGGAGGTGATGAGAGTTCTTCAAAACCAGGGGACCTCCTCTCCTCCAGAATGGCCCCTCCACATAAAGCACAGCCAGGATGACTGTGCCTCACAGGGACTCATGCAAGTCCTTGTGACTGCTCAGTGCCACTCCAGATATCTCCTGCTGTCCCACTGAGCCCTTGGGTCACCACACTACTCTGTTATTCTTATTCTTAACACAAGAATGTGAGGTCGGTCCTGCTGCCTTCCTGCTTAATAGATCAAGAACCCAAGTCTGAGGATAAGTTACTTGCACAAGGCCACTCGGTAGGCACCTGCCTTGAGGTAAACCATCTTCTCTTGGCTTGGTGCTTCTGTCTCCCCCTGGCTGCATGACCATCTTCTATGCAGTAAGGGGCAATGTTCTTTGTACTTCGAGGGGCTACTGGGGCTACCGGGCAACAGAAATGTGGTTCCTGGAGGGAAATATCAGCACTCTTTGGCTCCTGAGTCACAAGACACTGAACAGAACTTGATAGTAGAGGAGGCCTTAGGACAGACTGACGTGGCTAACTGTCTGCCTCTCTCCCATGAAGAAGCCACATCCAGCAGAAGGCGGAGGAGGGGGTGTCTGTGACCCCGAGGGAGGTGGGACAGTAGCTGAGGGGCTGCTGAGGAGACCGGTGGACTAGAGCTGAGCAGATTCTGGGGACCAGGGTTTCAACCTCACAGCCCCAAAGATGTCCACATCTTAATGCCCCAGATCTGAGAATATGGTACTTTATAGGGAAAAGGGGACTTTCAGATGTGATAATTAAAATTAAGAATCTAAACTGAATTATCAGAGTCAGAAAAGGAGATGTAACCCCCCCCCCTTCCTCTTCCCCTGGCCAGGGAATGTGAGAGGTGCTTAGAAGCTGCAAGGAGAAAGGCCGGTTCCCTCCTAGAGCCTCCAGGAAGGGATGTAGCCCCCAACATCTTCACTTAGCCCAGTGAATCCCAATCCACTCTTCTAACACCTAAAACTACAAGATAACACATTCGTGTTAAGCCACTGGATTTGTGATGATTGGTTACAACAGCAACAGGAATCTAATACCACCTCTATTCAATGTGTAAGTGAGAAACTCAAGTCCCTGTGAGCAGGAGGGAGTGGCTGGGGTCCCTGGACTGTGGAGAAAGACCCTAGGAGAGACAAGACTCAGTCACATACCCTGAAGGTTACAGCCTGAACTGACAGGTGTCTGCAAGAGAGACTGCCCCAATGAGAATATCTTGTCCCTGGACTAGATATACAAAAATTCACTGTGGACTCTGGTACCACCCTGCACAAACGGTCCCAGAGCCCATCTCCCTGGGCTTGACATCCCAACCCACACCCTCCACCCCAAGCAAAGCTGGGATGGGAAATGGGCCCAGACATCCAGTTTTCCAGAAAGAGGACTGTTCTCCCTAAGAGGAGATGGCTTTGCCTGGGCCTGGGGGTTGCTAGTTCTCTCTCCCCTCATAGAGGAGACCTGGTCCTCATCTCCACCACAGCCACACCAAGCCAGGTCCACCAGCCACGCTGACCTGGAAAGGAACAGGCTGATTCTGCTTCCTGCTCTAGCCTCCTCCCCTGGGCTGGCTCCAGACCCAGGTTCTCAGAGTGCAAGCAGGAGCCAGCTTCACTCAGAGCACCCACCTCCCCAAAGAGGCCACCCACCTGATTCAGAGGGAGAAAGATGATTGAATCATCCCACATCTGCCTTCAGTGGGATACAATGAAATCAGGTGGGTGCTACTGTGCTCAGGAAAGGACACAGAGATCTGTGGGGAAGAATCCAGCCCCTGTGGCAGAAACCAAGAGCACAGCCCTGAAACCCTCTGGGGTCCAGGATCAGGCAAGTTATTGGCTTGGCCTTGGTTGAAAGGTTACTCACAAGAAGGTTGAAATCCCACTGCCAAATTACAGATCTGCCATAGAGGAGCCATGCTTGTCAGGCAAGTTACTCAGTTATTCCTGAGCCTCAGATTCCCTTTGTAAAATAGGACACTAATAAGACTGCTCTTGTTATGAAGAATGAACGGATGCAAAATGTTAATCAAGTTGTTTGACTAACATAAAGCACTTAAAAAACTATTGCTTTAAATAAATGGATTAGTTGATCATCGGGGTGTGATAGACCTGGTATTCTATAGTTAACCTGATAAAAATACTTTATTTCAGTCTATCTTTCCTGGATATCCTGTAACCACATAACTTTTTTTTTTTTTTTTCCGGTATTGGGGATGGAAATCAGAGGCATTCTACCTCCGAGCTACACCCCAGCCCTATTTTTAGTCTTCTTATTTTTTGAAACAGGGTCTCACTGAGTTGTGAAGAGCCTCACTAGGAAGCTGAGGCTGTCCACAAACCATGATCCTCCAGTCTCTGCCTCCCAAATGCTGGGATTACAAGCGTGCGCCACCACGCCCGGCTAACCACATAACTTTAAATTGTTGATTGATTCAGTTCTTTCAGATCACACCATTCTAGCAAAAAAGTGAAATAATGATAATAATACATTAAAAATAATAACTTAAAAGAAACAAATCCTAAGCTTGCAATTTGGATAAGCTGTCACCAGGTGATAGATTCTGTGATGGTAAAGTTAACTGTAGGGCTAAGCTTTGCACACAGAATGACATTTATTTCCACATGCATTTTTTTCCCTTCTATGTGTTAAAGCCAGGGGCATTCTACCTCCAAGCTCCACTTACTATTTTTCATTTGCATATAGAGTCTCACTAAATTGCTGAGAGCCTCCTTAGTTGCTGAGGTTGGCCTTGAACCTGGGATCCTTCTGTCTCAGACTCCCAAGTATAGAGATTACAGGCTTGTGTTACCACATCCAGGTATACACTTATTTTCTTAAAAATTATTAAAAATCAACCTTAATAGAGCCAGGTATGGAGGTACATGCCTGTAATCCCACTACTTGGGAAGCTGAGACAGGAGAATCACAGGTTTGAGGACTGCCTCAGCAAGTAGTGAGACTCACATCAACCAAATGAAACACTGTTTCAAAATAAAAATAAAACAAGGCTGGAAGTGTATCTCAAAGGTAGAATGACCCTACTTTCAATCCCTACTACCAAAACAAACCAAAAAATCAGCCTTAAATAAATTGAGCAATTACTATGTGCAAAGTAATGTTAGAAACATTAACATATTTTAATTTTTTGTGTGTGTGGTACTGGGGTTCCTGGAAGCCCTTCTACCTCCGGGCTACACTCCCAGACCTACTTTTTTTATATATTTTTATTTGGAAACAGGGTCTCTTAAGCCAGCGCACACAGCTGGCTTTGAACCTGCGCGATCTTCCCATCTCCACCTCCTAAGCTCGGGGATTACAAGCGTGCGCCACCATGCCCAGCCCACATTTTAATTTTTAATCCCAAAGACTGTGACTTTGTCATCCATCTTTTGTAAACAAGGAACTGAACATTCAATAGGGTGAAAAGAGACACCCTCCACCAACCCTGAGACCTCAGCCCATCACTGGCAGGACCAAGGCAGGTCTTCAGATCAGCAGGACTTTCCCCTTTTATCAGCCACAGAACCTCGGCTTGATCCCAGCCCCACATCTTTGGACTTTGGGTTCTTCCCTCCAGTTGGAAGTCTGAGATCAGGGTCCCAGAGAGACACCCTAAGTAACATCAATCCCTGGGTTCCACATTCTTTGCACTATTTCTTGGAGGAAGCCCACCCTGGGAGGAAGCAGGGGACCTGGGTGTCTGAGTGGAACCCTCTGCCCTTGGGGGCACAGGGACCAGCCGAGGTCACACTTGTCCCTCCTCAAGCCAGGTGCTGGATGCTGTTCCCAAGTCAGCTTCCTGACAATTACCATCTTGTGTTCTTTTGCTTTGCTTTGCTCCCCCCTCCCCTTTTTTCTTTATCCTTTTTGGTACTGGGATTGAACCCAGAGGCATTCTAACTCCAAGCTACACCCCAACTCTTTTTTTATTTTAAAAAAGGGTCTTGCAGCTGGGCGTGGTGGTGCACGCTTGTAATCCTTGCGCTTGGGAGGCTGAGACAGGAGGATCGCACAGATTCGAAGCTAGCCTCGGCTACTTAGTGAGGCTTTCAACAACTTAGTGAGACCCTGTTTCCAAATAAAATATAAAATAGGTCTGGGAGTACAGCCCGAAGGTAGAAGGCCTCTGGGTTCTGCCCCTAGTACCACCAAAAATATAAAATAAAATAAATAAGTAAAATAAAAAATAAAAAGGGTCTTGCTAAATTGTTGGGGGTCTTGCTAAGTTGCTGAGGCTGGCCTCTAACCTGTGATCCTCCTGTCTCAGCCTTCCAAGTACTGAGATTACAAGTGTATACCACACATACCCAGCTACAGAGTAACATTCTTACATCATCCATCTATTCTCAAGTCTCCTACCCGGGAGCCATGACCAAGAAAAAGGTAAAGCCCCAGCAGCAACTGTCCCCGAAGGCCCTAAGGTGCTTCAGCTCTCAGTCCTTGAGATACACAGGGTCCACAGTTCACTCAGCCGCTGTGTGGGTGGGGGGTAGGGTAGAACACAATGCCTGGAACTCCTTATGGGACTTAAACACCCTCCCCAGGACAAGAAATGAAAGAAAACCATCCCACGTGGTCTCCCATTCACCACAAGAGCCAAGTAGAGCAGAGATTTTTAATTTTTAATAGGAGGAAGAAACAAACAGTCACCAGGGACCTGGGGCCAGGGTGGGGCTCGAGGAATCCAGAATGGGACCTGCAAGACCAGAGCTGAAGGCCGGAGGGAAGGAAGCTGCCAGCTGCCAGGCAGAGAAGGGGTGAGGAGGCGAGACCCAGGTTCATCTCTCTAGAGGTTTCAGGAAGCTTGGCCTCGACGCTCAGAGGGAAAACAGGATAGAAGCAAGATTTAGCTCAGCACCCACATCACCAGCACATCCCCACACAAACAAGCCTCTGGGGGAGCACCCTGCCCTTCCTTGTGAGGATGCTGGGTAGATGCCTCCCTCCCATTCTAGAGAGACTTGGAATTCCCCCTGAGGACAAGAGAAGGCTGGAGAATCAAGCCAGGACCGGCAGGAGACGGACTCCTACAGTCATCCCACCTGCTCTTACACCGCCCAATCGCAGTGGTACACACAAGGACCAGGAGAACAAGCATCCCGCCAGAGAAGAGACTAGAAGCAGCCTAAGTTTCCATCAGCCAAGGACAGGTGGAACTCCAAGTTGAGGACAAAACTGTGAGTGGCGGGCACTGTACTAAGTTCCTTAAGCACTCACCTTAGACAGTGGGGCATCTAGTCTGTTCATGTTAATAAGTCACAGGCTCTTTTAGAGTTCACATGTAAGTGAGATCATGCAGTCTTCTTATTTTCCTTAGCATGATGTCTTCCCGGGTCATCTGTGTGGTTGCAAATGACAGGATTTCCTTCTTTTTAGAGGTTGAATAATATTCCATTGTGTATACCACATTTTCTTTATTTGCCTATTGGTGGATTATGTATATTATCTTCATTTTCTGGCTACCATAAAAAATGCTTCAATGACCATGGGAAGTGTAGTATTTCCTCAAGGGCCAGGTTTCATCTCTTTTAGCTATGTACCCAGAGGTGAGAAAAGCAGAGTGGAATGGTGGTGACCAGGGGCTGAGGGTGGAGAAGAGGGAGATGTTAGAGGGTTCAGCATTTCCACTGTGCAGGATGAGTAAGTTCTAGAGGTCTAAAGCAAAGCACTGTGACTAGTTGGTACTATATCGCATAATTGAAAAGTACGAAGAGTAGACCTTAAATGGTCTCAGCACACACAAACACAAGGAACTGTGTGAAGAAGCGGTTACATTAATTTCCCTTGACTGTAAATCATTTTACAATATATAGATGTATCAAATCATCACATTGTATATCTTATATATGGACAATTTTTGCCTCAATAAAGCTGGAAAATGAAGACCAAACAAACAAACAAACAAATCTGAGTCAGGATTAGACCCCAGCAGTCTTCAGGAGCCACAGACAGGACCCTTTTTTTCCTTTTCTTTTCCCTTTACTTTAAGAATGGGCAGCGGCGGCGGCTGCTGCTGCTGCTGCTGCTGCTGCTGCTGCTGCTGCTGCTCCTGCTCCTGCTCCTGCTGTTCCTGCTCCTGCTCCTCCTCCTCCTCCTCCTCCTCCTCCTCCTCCTCTTCCTCCTTCTCCTCCTCCTCCTCTTCCTTCTCCTTTTCCCTCCCATTCTTCTCCTGGGATATTGGAAATTAAATCCAGAAGCATTCTACCTCCAAGCTAAAGCCCTAGCCATTTTCTTTATTTTGAAACAGGGTCCCACTAGGTTGCCTAGACTGGCCTTGAACTTGCAATTTTTCTGCCTCTACCTCCTTGGTAGCTAGGATGACAGTATGCATCACCGCACCCAGATACCTACCTTCCTTTCTTCTATATCCACAGCCCTTTTTTATTTTTATTTTATTTTATTTATTTATTTATTTATTTATTGGTGGTACTGGGGTTCCTGGAAGCCCTTCTACCTCCGGGCTACACTCCCAGACCTATTTTTACATTTTCATTTTTGGAAACAGGGTCTCCTAAGCCAGCGCGCGCGGCTGGCTTCGAACCTGCGCGATCCTCCTGTCTCTGCCTCCCAAGCGCGGGGATTACAAGCGTGCGCCACCACGCCCAGCAATTTTTATTTTTATTTTTATTTTTTTGAAACAGAGTTTCACTAAGTTGCTGAGGCTGTCCTTGAATCTGTGATCCCCCTTCTCGTACTCCCAAGTACTGAGATCACAGGCCTGCATGTGCTACCTTGCCCCTGGCAGGCTTTTCCAGAATGCTCACTGAGCTGGGTCAAATGGGATTCTGCTGCACAATGAGGCAGCAATGTTCCAGGAAATGCTCCACTCCTCCCCTCTGGAGGGGTCCTTTAGATTTGCGTGGCAGGTGCAGAGGTTGTTAGTAGAAAATGCGTGCTGAATTTGCATCACACTCGAGCTCCTCTTACATTTTACTTTAAGGTGCACACACAGTGTCAGCCCCAGCCATGTCCCAGACTTCTCCAAACTTGCGTGACAGTGGAGAAGCTGGTGATGCTGATAGCCACATGGCTGCCAGAAACACATGATTCCATTTCTTCTCATACTTTTTGTACCCACCCTTGCGGTAGGTAATATCATCCTGATTAAATGGGGAAGAGGCTCAGAAAAGCCAAACAATTGCCCAAGGCTACACAGCTTGTTAAACGGCAGCATCTTCAGACCCAATCCCCATGCTGGTTGAGTCCAAAGCCCTGCCCTCAGTACCGTGCGCTGCCAAGGCTGGTCTCCGGGTTCAGGGGCGGCACCTGGGCTGCCCAACCTTTGTTCCCACCCCTGGCAGTTCTTCCCAGTGCTGCTCCCAGAGCCCTCTACTGCCAGCACCTCGTTCTTTCCCTTGCTGGATGGGTCAGTCTGGGTCCTTTGACCGTTTTCTGCTCCACTGTGATCGTGGTTCATGATGCAGGAAGGGATCAGTGGATGACACTACAGCTTGTTTGGCCATCATAGCATCGCCTACATTATATGAGTACAATGATTCACACAGGTTCTCCTCTCTTCTCTCCTCTCCTCTCCTCTCCTCTCCTCTCCTCTCCTCTATCTCCTCTCCTCTCCTCCTCTTCGCTCTTGCTCTCACTCTCCCACTTCCCTACCCCCTTCCCCCAGGGAAACCTACCTCCAAGCTATACCCCAGCCCTTTTTATTTTTTTGTTTTGAGGTAGGATCTCACCAAGCTGCCCTTGACCCTGCAATCCTGTCTCAGCATTCCACATACTGGATTACAGGAATGCGCCACCAAGCCCAGCTCTCACACAGCTTCCTTCTATGTGTCTATCCCCTAGAGCTCCTTGCACAAAATAAAAATTCCCACTCACCAGAGAAATGAGTCTAGCATGGAATGTATGGTGGGAAAGCCCTGGGTTCAAATCCCAGCTCTGCCACTATCAAGCTAACTGATTTAGGCAAGTAGCACAACACAGCCTGAGTCTCAATGCCCAGGGCAGATGTGGGTGGCCTGGATTGTGGCTCTTGGTGGCCAGGCCCCACCCAAATGCAAGGCCCCAAGCTATTGCTGGAAGCAAGCCAGGTGCCAGATGGGGGCCATTCTTAAGCAAATGCACTTCCTCCGTGTTGTAAGACACTGGGAGGAGTAGGAAGAGCCCCATCTTTGCAAGAACCAGCCCACCCTGCCCAGGGCTCAGTCCAACCCACACTGGTCAGGAGCCAACCGAGGCAGGTGACTTAACCCTCAAGCCTCCATCTCACCACTAAACAGGAACCAGCAGCCCCTTCTCTTCCTGCTCGAGGCATGAGGCAGGCCAGGCCCATTGTGGGTTCACCTCTCATGTCTACTCCAAGCCATTTTCCCTTTTACAAGTAAATAAAGATGTGCACAGTAGCCAATTACTTGCCTGAGGTCATCGGAAAAGCATCACTGGCTCCCAAGAAGAGATAGCAAACCACAAAACAGTCTCAGCTCCAGGAAAACTCCTACCCTGCTGTCATCGAAATGGAGAGTTAAAACATTTAAGGCCATGGAAAAGACCTTCTCTGAACCTTAATAAAGATTAATAAGACCTTAACAAAGATAGATTATCCAATACAATGCTAAGCGAAAAAGTCACAAAGACAGTGTAAGCTGAGTTTTGTTTTAAGAAAAAATGTACATGAAAAGAAAGAAGTATTCATGGTGGTCACTTCTACACGGTGAAATGATAAGTGGTTTTTATTTCCTTTTGAAGAGTGTATTTGTACTTCTTTAATTTTCTTCAATAAAGACTAAATTCCCTTGTAATAAAATTTTTAAGGTAGGTTTTTTTTTATTTCAAAAACAAAGCAAGAAAAGATAGTTGTATGAAACATACAACTATATGAAACTGTGACTGTAAAAAGTCCATGGTCAGTTC
Source organism: Muscardinus avellanarius (assembly GCF_963383645.1). Classification (NCBI taxonomy): domain Eukaryota; kingdom Metazoa; phylum Chordata; class Mammalia; order Rodentia; family Gliridae; genus Muscardinus; species Muscardinus avellanarius. Next base: position 32,341,674 of record NC_137793.1, on the reverse strand, counting down.
TTTACCGCTTCTAAGATGTGAAAAATGTACAATTATTAGGTATTTGTCCAATTAAGCACAAAACAAACAGGATGCAACCCCACACTAGAAATGAGAACACCAGCCGGATGCATGCCTACAATCCCAGTACCTAGGAGGCTGAGACAGGAGGATCACAGGTTCTAGGCCAGCCTCAGCAACCAAGGAAGACTATCAGCAACCTAGCCAGGCTCTGCTTCAAAAGCAAAAAATCAAAAGGAACAGATGGGGTTATACCTCTGAGGCAGAATGCCCCTGGGTTTAATCCCCAGTACCACATAAAAAGAAAAGAAATGCAGGACTCCACGAAGCATGTAAAGAAGACTCTAGAATACGGGCAGGGCTGGCCTATGACATCTTTAAGGCCCTTGGGAGATGAGCTCCAGGGATGCACACCCTACCTGTCTAGCCCCTCTACTCTGGGGACACATGAGCATGCAGGAGGTTGCACCTGGAATTCTATCTGCCGGCAATGTTCCTTGAGGGTACGTCTCACAAAGGAACTGTTAGGTGCAGCGACGGTGATAAATATAATAAATATAACCCTAACAAGTGTTCGGTTCACAGGGGTTGTTCTTCCTGTCCCCAGTAAACTCTAAGCTCTGAGAGGGCAGGGACAACCTGCCCCCAGCACCCGACAGGGAGCCCGGCACCGACTGTGACTCAGGAAGTATTTGTGAATGGAATGACTGAGGGCAAGATTGCTAGAGAATGAAAAGCAGGCGAGTGAACGCATGAATGAGTGAATTCTGATCAAGAACAAGGGGAATGAATGGCGGGACTTGCCCAAAGGCAGGGTTGGTAGCCCAGCCAGGGTCTACCCACGAGGCAGCCAGGTGAGCTGCACCTACCAGCCAGAGGAGCTCAGACAGTGCTGAGTGTATGGGCTTGGGGGCCAAGACTAATGGTGGAAGGAGAAAGACAGCCACTACTCCAGCTGTGAGGACAGACTTAACCAGGCCAGAAAAGGCCCATGGTGCCCATCTAGTCTTTTTCTAGAACACAAACTCCTGGGGCCCCAAGGACCCTTCCCCTCAAAGCAGGGCGACAGTGTCTGCACCTCTCCAGCTCTGTAACAGCTCCTTCCTCTGGCTGGGCCTCCCTTCCCCCTCAGGGCCCAGCTCCTGGTAGAGCTAGGCCGGTTCCTCGGCATAGTGACCCTGCCTCGGGCCCAGCTATTCCAGCTCCAGGAACCTCCCTTTTATTAAGCAACCCAATTAGCCCCTCTGACCTCCTCTCTCCACAGCTCTCCGAGCAGCCAGGCGTTAAATCGCAGCTCCAAGAGTGGAAATTGACTTTGTGTAGACAGTGGCTGAGACGCTGACACCATTAGATGGAGGGCTAGCGAGGAAACCCTCATCCGTCAGGACAGCCTGCCAGGGTCACTCTAGGTTCGGGAAGACCTCAATTCTGTGACTTTACACATTTCAAGTAAATAGTGTAGCGGGAGTGATGGCCTGGAGTGCATTTATCCACTCGGCCACCCTCTCGGGCGGGCCCGCGCATCAACTGCTCTGAAAAAATACTCCCACATACCAGGGCTCTGTGCTTCGTGAGGAATGACAAGCTCCAGGGCTGGAGGCCTTTGCCTGAGCTCTCTCCGTGTCCGTGATGCTTTCTCTCTGTAAGGTTGCCTCCTTCTTGATTTCTCAACCTTGGGTGCGAGCATCATCTCAGAGACGCTCCTGGACACCATTCTCTACTTTAACCTTCATGCTCCCATGGCAGGGGTGGCAGCACCTACCTACCCCAAGCACAGTCCAGTGGCCTTTTCCTCCACCTTCCCCATCCCGGGCCCCTGCCCTGTTATTGTCTTCGCAGGCTTATCACCTGCAGAAATCCTCTTTTTTATATTTTGCTTCCTGCCCCCCATCCATCATAGCACAAGGGCAGTTCAGGGGTGAGCTCACTGGGGTATCCCCAAGTCCAAGCACAGTGACTGGCACCCAGGAAATGGGAATTAAATGCGAGATGCATGAGCAGGAAACTGACGTTGGTAGATCAATCAGTAGATCAATCGACAAGTGCAGGCCCAGAGGTCCAGAAGCCAGATCCAGCCTCAGGGCGGCATGCATGGAACTTGCCACCAGTCCATAGGGCTAGACCCCCAGTCAAGGGAGCTCAGCAAGAGCCCCACTCCTTGTTGGGGGTGCTGAGCCAAGTTTCCTAGGGTAACCCAAAAACCATCTCACAGAAAGTTATGTGCAGGAACTTAGCTGCAGAGTCTATCTGTGATATTATGTAGGGGCATGAAAACCACCAAATTTCCTCAGGACATGTGTCCTGTACTTCCTAGCAGAGACCCCAACACTAAGGCCTGGGAATCCACCTCTTTTCTGTTCAATCACCTAACATCTGGATAATGTGGGCACATAACAGACACTGCAGTAAGTGTTTTCTAAGTTACATTTATTAATTCATTTAGTACCTCCCATGTGGTAAATACTCAATATACAAAATCCGCTGATTCAAACAAAATTGTTATTCCCTCAGAGAGGTAAAATAAGATCACAGGACCAGCAAGGCAGCTGAGCAAGTCCTTGAACCCAACCAGGACACTGCTGCCCCTCCTGCAAAGCCAAGAAGTAATACATCACCTGCCAGCAGCCAGGTGTGGGATGGGCAGGGCTTTGCCACTGGTGGGTGGTCTCAGTGATCTGCTCCACATAGAAGCAACCATAGCCCAAAAAAGGTTGAGTCCTTGGTCTAGGACCTGCAGCTCTCAGTGGCTAAATGGGAATTCCATCCTAGACATTTTTCAGTTCCAGAGGTTCAGCCATGAAAGAAAAAGGCTATCATGGAAGTTGGGATTCTTACTATGAAAACTGGAATGCTCTTAAAGAAACAACACCTCGCCCATCACCTATTACAGGAAGACAGATTAGGACCTCATTACCCGTCAGGCCTGGCCCCAGAGGTTAAACTCTGAAAGGTCTTTTTTCCCTCCGGGCCTCAGTCTGTTAAGCTGTTTAACCAGATGACACAGCTCTAAGGTTCTAGATACCTAAAGCCTATCACTCATTTGAAACTAAGCAAATATTAATGTGGTATTATGTTGTGACAGCTTTCTACAGTTTATAAAAATACTTTTACATCGATTATCTCATCTAATCCAACAACCCTGCTGCTGAACTAATATACTCACTTTACAGTGACTCAGAGAGTGTAAATGACTGTCACGCTCCCACAATGGGTACGTGGCAGAACCAGGGTCAGTTCTCTAATCCTAGTTCAGTGGCCTTTTTCCTCCAAATGGGATGCCAGAGGAAAGAGGGAAACCCAAATAGGCCCAGGGTCAGATCAGAAAGGCTACGTGGGGAGAAACAAGTTCACCCACACAAATTAATAAAAGAACAAAGCCAGGCAAAGTGATGCATGCTTATAATCCCAGTACTTGGGAGGCTGAGACAGGAAGGATTGCAGGTTTGCAGCCAGCCTCAGCTACTTAGTGAGGCCCTCTGCAACTTAGTGAGACCCTGTTTCAAAACAAAGAATAAAAAATAGAGCTAGGTGTGTAGCTCAGAGGTCGAATGCCCCCCTGGATTCAATCCCCAGGACCGCAAAAAGAAAAAGAGGGGGGAAAAAAGCCACACTTGACAGTTCATGTCTGTAATCTCAGCACTTGAGAGGCTAAAAGAGAAGAATCACAGGTTCAAGGACAGCCTCAACAACCTAGTGAGAGTCCCAGCAACCCAGAGAGACTCTCTAGGTTTTAAAACAAAAATAAAATAGGGCTAGGTATATAGCTCAGAGGTAGAATGCCCCTGGGTTTAATCCCCAGTACCATAACAAATAAATAAAAATAAACAATAAAACTGGCTAGGGGTTTACCTCACACGTTAAAAGCCCCTGGTTCAAACCCTACTACCAAAAAACAAATCTCCAAAGAGGGAGGTCACCAGATCGACAAAGATCAAAAAAGTCAAATATAACATGTGAACGTTCATATAAGAAAAAAAACATTTGTCATTTTTTTGTGGGAACATAAACTGATACAATCTTGTGAAGAGGAATGTGGCGATATTCATGAAAATTTGAAGTACATACCCTTGGACCAGGCAATTTCCCTCCTAAGTATTTATCCTATCCATAAACCCACATGTGTACAAAGTAACACTAATACAAAGCTGTTCACTGCAGACCAGCAGCACAAAATCAGGAGTAACCTGCCCAAAGAAGAACCAAACACTGATGAAGCCAAAAACAAAACAAAACAATGAATCACATCTTTACATACATATTTGTATGAAATCATCTTTAAAAAAAAAAAAAAAAAAAAACTAAGTGATAGCTGGGCATGATGGCGCACACCTGTAATCCCAGTCCTTGGGAGGCTGAGACAGGAGGATTGCAGGTTCAAGGACAGCCTCAGCAAGCTGTGAGACTCTCATCAACCTAGTGAGACCCTGTTTCAAAATAAAAATAAAATAGGGCTGGGGGTGTAGCCCAGAGGAAGAATGCCCCAGGATTCAATCCCCAGGACCACACACACACACACACAGTAAGTGAGCCTGGTGTGGCGGCAGAAGCTTCTAATCCTAGTACTTGGGAGACTGAGAAAGGAATATCTCAGGTCCAAGGGCAGTCTCAGCAAGGAAGCAAGACTCTAAGCCACCTAGTGAGACCCTGTTATGAAACAAAAAATAAAAATGGGCTGGGGGGGGGGGTGATCTCAGAGGTAGAGTGGCCCTGAGTTCAATCCCCAGTGCCATAAAAAAAAAAAAAGTAAGGGAGGGGAGGAAGCACGTTGCATAACAATGCTCTTAGTTGTGGTGTTAAAAAAAAAAAAAAAACAGGCAGGAAGTCTGACCATCTATTGGCTGATGGTTTACCTCTGGAAGTTTACCACTGAGAGCTGGTGCAGAATTGCTCTGGGGATAAAACCACAAAATTTGTAACTTTTATAAGTTTTAAAATCATGATCTAATACATTTTCAAAATAAATAGAAGAGCAAATCCACTTGTCTCTCTCTCATGGAACCATGTGTATAACACTGAAACTGGGATGAAAATTGGCTGTCAGGTAGCTGGGTCTTCCTGGGAAGGGGTCTGCTGCCCACGACCCTCACAAACACCCTAGGATCTGCTCCAACTGCAGCTGGAATCCCAACCCAACTGAGTAACAAATTCTAAGCCAGTGAGCCCAGGTTTAAGAGTCTTCTCTACCAGCAAGGGTATTTATCTTCCTCTGTACACATCAACAAATGTATACAGAGGTAGGCGAGGTATACAGTGTATACTGAAAGCTACACTTCGGGGGTACCTAGAGCCTGAGGTAAATAGCCACTGGTCATATGAAATAATTGGATGGGGATGGGAAATGCCGTGGGAGCAAGGTATTATTTGAGTTGGAACAGGCAGCAGCAGTCACCATGGTAGCCACAGGCTGGTGAAGCAGGAACCCCGCCTTCCTGATTCTGATTGTCTTGGAATGATCCTTCAGAGCCACCATGTCCCCGCATGGGTACGGGATGCTACTCATTTTATATAAGAGGAGATGGAGATTCAAAGAGGTCATGTGATGGTCAGTAGTTAAACCATGACTCCAGTGAACTTCGTTCCCTCTTAAGGTCATAGGCAGAATCAGCCAATGGATGAAGGCTGAGAAGCAGGAAAGGTGTACCCAAGGAGGGACGCGTGGCTGGAGTAGGACCTGCAATGCCGTCCCACATGCTGGTGACTGAACTCAGGGGCACTATACCTCACAGCTACACTCCTACAACCTTTTGATTCTTTTATTTTGAAACAGGTTGACTCTAAATTGCTGAAGGTCTTACTAAGATGATGAGGCTGGCCTTGAGCTTCGATGTTCTTGCCTCCCAAGCCCTGAAATTACAGGCTAATGTTACTGTTTTGTTTTCGGTTTTGGTTTTTAAAGCACTTCTGACATTTCTGGGTGCTGGGATTATTTTTGTTTTCTTTCTTTTGCCTATTTGTATTCTGTCAAATTTCAACAAATTAACATCTACCACTGTGTGTGTGTGTGTGAGTGTGTGTGTGTGTGTGTGTGTGTGTGTGTGTGTGTGTGTGTGTGTAGTACTGGAAATGAAACCCAGGGGCATTCTATCTCATAGCCATATGTCCAGCCCTATTTTTTATTCTTTTATTTGAAACAGGCTCTCTCTCACTGAGTTGCGGAGAGCCTCACTAAGTAGCTGAGGCTGGTCATAAACCTGCGATCCTCCTATCTCAGCCTCCCAAGTACTGGGATTACAAGCATGTGTCATCACACCTAGCTACATTTACCTTTTTTTTTTTTTTTTTTTTTTTTTTTTGTGGGACTGGGATTCCTGGAAGCCCTTCTACCTCCGGACTATACTCCAAAACGTATTTTATATTTTTTTAAATTTGGAAACAGGGTCTCTTAAACCAGCGTAGCTGGCTTCGAACCAAGTGCAGGGATTACAAGTGTGGGCCACCATGCCCGGCTACCACTTTTTTTAATAAGAAAAAAATACAAGCCACGTTTGGTGGCACACACTTGTAATCCCAGCATTTGGGAGGCTGAGACAGGAGAATTGTGGTTCACTGACAGCCTCAGATACTTAGTGAGACCCTGTTTCAGAATAAAGAATAAAAAATAGGGCTGGGGGTGTCGCTCAGAGGTAGAATGCCTCTGGGTTCAATCCTTAGTACCACTGGGGGGAAAAAAATACAACTGAGCGTGGTGGCACATGCTTATAATCACAGTATTTGGGAGGCCGAGACAGGAGGATCTTGGTTTGCAGCCAGCCTCAGCTACTTAGTGACGCCCTTTACAACTTACTGAGACCCTGACTCCAAATAAAAAATAATATAGGGCTGGGGGTGTAGCCCATAAGTAGAGTTCCCCTGGAGTCAATATCCTCCTCAAAAAAATACAATTTAAGGTCTGGAGGTGAAGCACAGTAGCAGTATACGTCTATAACATGTGAGAAGCCCTGGGTTTAATTCCTAGCACACACATCCCCAATGTGTGTGTGTGTGTGTGTGTGTGTGTGTGTGTGTGTGTGTGTGTGTGTTGTTACTTGGGATTTAACTCAGGAGCATTCTACCTCCGAGCTACATCCCCAGCCCTATTTTTTATTCTTTAATTTGGAACAGGGTCTCAATAAGTTGCAGAGGGCCTCCCTAAGCAGCTGAAACTGGCTACAAACCACAATCTTCCTGCCTCAGCCTCCAAGTACTGGGATTACAAGCATGCTACACCACATGGGACCCCCCAAAAAATGTATATACAAACACAGAATTTATATCAAAAAGAAAAAAAGATAATCAAATATTCAGCTGAAACGCATTTAAACAAACCAAACTGCTAAGAGTGGTTGTTCCCTAAGAAATAGCCTAAGAGACGGCTGTGTAGAAATAGCCTCATTTTCTCTGACAAATTAGTCCTTAACATCAAAAAACTTTTAAATATTACTTTAAAAGATATCTTCAAATATAAATTTCAAAAATTTGTATGTGCTATAATGGGGTGTGATTACACACACCTTGTAATCCCAGTACTTGGAAGGCTAAGACAGGCAGATCGCAGGCTCAAGGCCAATGTGTAGCAACTTAGTGAGACCCTATTTCAAAATTAAAAGTAAAAAGGCTGGGGGTGTATAGCTCAGAGGTAGAATGTCCCTGGGCTCCATCTCTAGTAACACACACACACACTTAAAAAAGCAACAAGTGATTTTTAAAAATACTTGAAGTTAATAATAAACATTTCTGAATTATGTCAGTATAAATTTTAATTTTTAAATTATAAAATTTTAAATTTCATAATTCTTAGCTTCCTTCTTAGGTGACAAAATTGCTTGCCCATAGTTCTGTGTAGCTCAGAGTGCAGCCTCCCTAGACACGGGCAGATCCCATCTCCCAGGCTAAAGCAAAGCCGGGCCACCTGCCTGGCACCCACTCTGTACACTTGGACCTGCCCGTCAGCCTCGGTCACCTAATCCACCAGGCTGCACAATCCGGCAGCTGGTGAGGACCAGAGGGAGCTGGGTGCCTCTGGTGTTGAATTGCCTCTTGGCCACATGGTATGGTAACTGTGGTCACTCTTTTTCCACTTGATGTGAGCTTTCTTTAAATAATTGTAGACCTCATAGCTGGGATGGCAGCAGCTCTATAAGCAGCTGTGTCAAAGACACCAGGGGCCAGGACCCATGAATCGCCATCTGAGCCTCAAAGACTCCTCAGCCAAGTCTGCGGACCCCCTGTGCATTCACAGAAACCCTCCCTCCCCTATTAAAATGGCTTTTAGCTAGGCGTGGTGGCGCATACTTGTCATCCCAGCATTTGGGAGGCTGAGACAGGAGGATTGTGGTTCACAAACAGCCTCAGTTACTTAGTGAGGCCCTCTGCAAATCAGTGAGACCCTGTTTCAAAATAAAAACATAAAAATAGGGCTGAGGGTGTAGCTTGGAAGTAGAATGTCCCTGGGTTCCATCCCCAGTACTGAAAAAAAAAAAAAAAAAAAAAACATTTTAACTAACACAACGAGTTAGAAGGCAGTTAGATTTATAAATTAAAAATAATTCAAGAGGGCTGGGCACACTGGTGCATGCTTTTAATCCCAGCCCTTGGGAGGCTGAGACAGGAGGATCACAAGTTTGAAGACAGCCCCAACAGCTTAGTGAGGCCTTCTGAAACTTAATGAGACCCTGTTTCAAAATATAAAATAAAATAAGGCTGGGGATATGACTTAGCAGTAGAATGCCCCTGGGTAAAATCCCCAGTACCACAAATAATAACAATAATACTTATTATTATATTATTATATTTTATTATTGTTATTATTATTATTCAAGAAGGAGCCAGATGTGGTGGTGCACACCTGTAGATCTAATACTTGAGAGGGTGAGATGAAAGGATCACAGGTTTGAGGACAGCCTCACAACTTAGCAAGCCCCTCAGCAACTTAGACCCTTTTTCAAAATAAAAAATAAAAAGGGCCAGGAGTGTGGCTTAGAAGTAGAATATTCCTGAGTTCAATCCCTAGTACAAAAAAATAAATAAATAAAAAATAAATAAATAAAAGGTACAAAATAGTACTGTAGGAAAAAAGAATATATATACATTACTAATGAAGGATTTTGAATGACTTTCTTTAAAAAAAAAAAAAATCTGGCCCTAAGTTCCTAGTTTTCACCCAGTCTTGCCACCCCCATCAGTGACTTATCTAATGTTCCGTGATTCACTGGGATGGTTACGAATCGGGGATTCTCTTGCCTGGAGTTCCTCCTCTGCCTTCTCCTCCTTCTAACCCGCTCACTTAAGGCACATGATTCCATGACAAATTTCTTCCAAAGTACAGGTCAAAGAGAAGTCAGCACCTGTCAGTAGGAAAGGGGATAAAATCTAGGGAGTTAGTCACCTGCAAATGACTTTGTCCAGAAAGTATACCACTCCTAGATAGCCCTGTTCCCAAACTCTATCTGTCCACAGGAAGCCGTCTTCTCTCTCCATCCAACACCTGTGGTCCTGTTCTGGGTAGCACTTAGCAAAGCAGCCCTCATGATTCATAAACCTGGACTGGCAAATGGCCCTCTAAAACAGCTCCCATATAAGAAGATACCATATAGAAAGACAGCAGAAGCTGGCGTGGTGGTGCACACTTGTAATCCCAGCATTTGGGAGGCTGAGAGAGGAGGATCGTGGTTCACGAACAGCCTCGGCTACTTAGTGAGGCCCTTTGCAACTCAGTGAGACCCCGTTTCAAAATGAAGAATAAAAAATAGGGCTCTGGGTTTACCTCGGAGGTAGAATGCCCCCGGGTTCCATCTTCATTACTGAAAAAAAAGAAGGAGGAAGGAAGGAAGGAAGGAAGGAAGGAAGGAAGGAAGGAAGGAAGGAAGGGGAAACTCAGGCCCAGAAGGGGGCAAGATTTGTCCAAGGTCACACAGCAAAGAGGGACAGAGTTACAGTCCGAGACTCTCCAGACGCGCAGGCACAAGGTTCTCACAGTACCCTCTAATCCCCAGAGCAGCTGTAGTGCTCTCTAAACAAACTTCTCTCTTCTCTAACTCACCATTAGGAGATATCAATGGAAGTTACATTTTTCTGGGGGAGTTTCACAGTTGCAACAGTTACACAATCTCAAATTGGGAGGATGTTGCAACTCCCAAAACACTGGAGATTGTTGCTGGAGGAGAATCCGAGATAATCTGGGCAGGACCCAGGCATGAATGACTGAGGAGGTGCTTTCAAAGAAGCATGGGGTCACAAATTCCACATTCCTGTCAAGTTCCTGCAGCAGTGACCTTACTGGGCAAGTCACTTCAACATCCCTGGGCCTCAGGCTCTGTGTCTATAAAATGGAAAAGAAAATCCTCACAAGGATATGAACTACGAATGTGTGCAAAAATTCTATGTGAATTTCAGAGATTGGCCGCAAGGTATAACAGTCGTGAGAAGAGGGGCAATAATTATGATGGCAATAATTACCATCATTGCTAAATTTATCAAGGGTTAATTCCACAAAGCAGCTGAAGTCCCTCTCCACTGAGCACCTTATAGGCCTATGATGGAGATGACTTAGTCGCCCTCATTTCATGTCCATCCTTGTACAAATCCCTGTGTGACTCCGTTTGGGGCCTAGAGCCCGGGGATGCGCTGCACAGACCACAGGTACACCGCTCAGCCCATCCTGCCTGGGACTTGGGAAACCTCGACCCTTCCCAAGTCACCCTCCTTCTGAAACTTAACCAAAACCTCTCCACTTCTCCAGAGCAGCCTCCACCACAGCAGCCTGCAGCTGGATTCTCAAGCTAGAGAGCTTGGAGTTCCCACTCATGACTCCTCCAGACTCAGCCCCTCCTGTCTGTTTCTTCACCCTCACAGGAGTCCACAGGTAGATGGAACCTTCCATTCCTGTCTACTCCTCCATCCCCAGCTGCGCACTCACCAGCTACACAATGCGCTTGCATTGGGTGGGCGGCTCTTTCCCTGAGAGACCCTCCCACTGAATCAGCCAGCATCCACTCATCCTTCGACACCCTTCTACCACAAAAGTTGCCTGGACAGTCCACACCAGTCCTCGATGACCTGTGGTAGATAGTTTCCATGGTCTGCTCAAATCTGAGACTCCAGCTTCCCACACGGAAGATAGATAGAAAAAAAAATGAGGAAGCAAATAATTGTCCACAGGTCTGGAACTCACAGACCGCTGGTTTCCTCGCCAAGCTGTCATCAGACCATCCAGGTCACTGGTAAGTGTCACTGCTATTAATGATCATAACACCACCACCCAGACCCACACTAAACTCTTTTTTGACATTAAACTGCCCCTTTTCTTTTTATATTTCTTCCTCTCTTCTTTCCTTCCTTTTTTTTTTTTTTTTTTTTGGTGGTGGTGCTGGGGCTCCTGGAAACCCTTCAACCTCCGGGCTATACTCCCAGACATATTTATTATATTTTTATTTGGAAACAGGGTCTCTTAAGTCAGCGAGGCTGGCTTCGAACCGGCATGATCCTCCTGTCTCCGCCTCCCAAGCGCGAGGATTACAAGCGTGTGCCACCACACCTTGCTCTTGTGTGTGTGTGTGTGTGTGCATGCTAGTGTACAAGGAATTGAATCCAGGGTCATTCTACCTCTGACCTACACCCCCAGGCCTTTTTACTTTTTGCTTTGAAACAGGGTCTTCCTAGACTGCTGAACATCTTACTACTTGCTGAGTCTATCCTTGGACCTGGGATCCTCCTGGCTCTGAGATTACAGATCTGTGCCACCACGCCCAGCTGCATCTGCTCATATTTTAACCACTCATCGAGATACATACTGTCACCCCATGTCACAGGTCAGGAAACTGAGGCCCAACAGTACTTGACACGTCCTAAGTCACTCAACTGCTCACGGCAGATCCTGGACTCACCTGCCTCAGATCCCAGGCTGGTTCATCTCCTGCAACTAGTGAACACCCAGGACCAAACAGGGCTCCTCCTCTGCCTGTCTCACAGCTGGATCACTGAGAAGCTACCCCTGGGCATTCTTCTTCTGCGGTGAACTCAAAGCCATCCTCCCTTCTCCTGCTAGCCTCCTCGCCTCCTCGCCGGGCCAACCTGCTCCCCCATGGTTTCAGCAGCAGGCTGGCTACTGGGACAAGATCCAATCTGGATCCTCTTTGGGCTCTGGAAAAGCAACCTCGACTCAAGCCAGCCCGATGTCCTCTGGGCTTCCAGCTAAGGTGCCTGGCCCACCTCAGGAAGGCGGAGCTGCAGGCTCCCAGGGAAGCCTGCCACATTCCTGCAGGGGGATGGACCGGCCACTGGGACAAAGAGCACTTGCTGGAGAGGCCTGGAGGCCCCGAGCAGGTACCAGGCCGCACCCCAGGCCAGGGAGGAGCTGCCTAACCCCAGGGAGAAAGTGGTGTGAGGTCACTGGGGCAGTGGAGCAAGACTTCTGAGCAGGGCCCATCACTTCTGCAGGCTGACCCTTGAGGCCCCTGCATGGCTCGGTCAACAATGGAGCCCTAGGTTCCTCATGTGAAGACAGGGAGGGAAAGTATTACCTCCAGGCCTTGCTGGGAGGGTTGCATGGGATCAGAGCACTAGCCAGGCCAGCTGAGGGCTTAGCCAATGCCGTCATTCATTCCAGAAATATTCCATGATGCCCAAGAATGAAGGTGGGCCCTAACCGAACACCATACACAAGAATTATCTCAAAATGGAGGGAAGACCTCAGCATAAGCCCCAGAAGTAGAAAATGCATAGGAGAAAACAGTGAGCAATGACTCCTATCCATTAATAATGACTTCTTAAAAATTAAAAAAATAGCCGAGCTTGGTGGCACACACTTGTAATCCCAGCATTTGGGAGGTTAACAGGGGGATCGTGGTTCACGGACAGCCTTGGCTACTTAGTGAGGTCCTTTGCAACTCAGTGAGACCCTGTTTCAAAATAAAGAATAGAAAATAGGCCAGGCATGGTGGCACACGCTTATAATTCCAGCGCTTGGGAGGCTGAGACAGGAGGATCACACACGTTCGAAGCCAGCCTCAGCTACTTAGGCTCTCAGCAACTTAGTGAGACCTTGTTTCCAAATTAAAAAAAAAGAAAAGAAAAGAAAAATAGGGCTGGAGGTGTAGCTCAGAGATAGAATGCCCCTGGCTTCCATCCCTAGGGCCATAATAATAATAATAATAATAATAATAATAATAATTTAAAAAATAAATGACTTCTTAGAGACAACACCAAATGCACAAGCAACAAGAGAAACTTGGTAAACTAGACTTCATGAAATTTAAAAAATTTTGTGAATCAAAAGACACTATCAGCCGGGCGTGGTGGCACATGCTTGTAATCCCCGAGCTTGGGAGGTGGAAACATGAAGATCACACAGGTTCGAAGCCAGCCGCGGTGGCTTAAGAGACCCTGTTTCCAAATAAAAATATAAAATAGGTCTGGGAGAATAGCCTGGAGGTAGAAGGGTTTCCAGGAACCCCAGTACCACCAAAAAAAAAAGACATTATCAGTACTACAGTACTTTGGAAAGCTGAGACTGGAGGATTGTACGTTTGAGACCAGCCTCAGGAACTTAGCTAAGACCCTCTTAGTGAGACTCTGTTTCAAAACAAAAAATTTAAAAAAAAAAGACTGGAGGTATAGCTTGGAGGTAGAAGCCCTTGTGTTCAATCCTGCAAAAATAAATATTAAAAGGGGAGAGCCGGGCATGGTGGTACACTCTTGTAATCACAGCATTTGGGAGGCTGAGACTGGAGGGTCGTGGTTTACGGATAGCCTCAGCTATTTAGTGAGGCCTTCTGCAACTTAGTGAGACCCTGTTTCCAAAATAAGGAATAAAAAAAAAAAAAAATAGGACCGGGGGTGTAGCTCGGAGGTAGAATGCCCCTGGGTTTCATCCCTAGTACCACAAAAAATAAACAAACAAAAATAAAAGGGGAGTATAACTCAGATGCATGATGCCTTGGGTTCAATATCCAGTACCAAAAATAAAATGAATTAAATTAAATTATATAAAATAGCCGGGCATGGTGGTGCAGGCTTGTAATCCCTGCGCTTGGGAGGCGGAGACAGGAGGATTGCGCAGGTTCAAAGCCAGCCTCGCTGGCTTAAGAGACCCTGTTTCCTTTCCTGTTTCTTAAGAGTCCCTGTTACACTAGGAGTGTAACCCGGAGGTAGAAGGGCTTCCAGGAACCCCAGTACCACCAAATTAATTAATTAATTAATTATAATAAAATAAAATCAGGCCTGAAGTGTAACTCAGAGGTAGAACATCCCTGAGTTCAATTCCCAGTTATACACATACATAATTCACACACACAAAATAAACCTACAGTGAGATACCACCTATCTCATTATCGAATGGCTAGTGTCAGAAATCAGAAAATGGGGCACCATCTTCCCTTGCGGCACCAGCCCCAGAGAGGAAGGGGACTCAGAACGGAGCTCAGAGCCACAGAGGAGAAACGCCAGCCTCACACCCGAGGACTCAGCAGCAGCGCCTTACTGCTGGTGGCAGCAGCGAGTTCACCAGACGGCTCCAGACCAAAGCACTCAATAGCCCACCAGGCTCCAGAGAGGAGCGGCGGACAGCAAGCCGAGGTGAGCAGCTGCAGGTCAGCCGGGCGGAATTCGGCAGATTTCTCGGCGCAGGGAGCATCTAAAGCTCCCAGGGGCCGGGCTCAGCACACCCTGCAGGGACTCAGAGCGGAGCTCAAAAACAGAGAAGAAATACGCCAGCCTCATGGCCGAGGGCGTGGCAGTGGTGCCATATTGCCACCGGCGGCAGCAGCAGCGAATTCACCTAGTCCACTACAGCTCCATCTGTACACTCAACAACAGTGAGTCAAATTGCGGCCCCTAGAGGAGAAATCCCAGTACTGCACTCCCAGGGACTTGACCCAGTGGGGGAGTGGCGGTGGCAGAGATATCACACCATAGAAGAACGCCCAACCTGGCACCCCCCATGGTCTAAAGCAGCCTCGATTGACTCCCAGGGTCAGAGACTCTGCAATACAACCAGTAAAGGAGTAGTGGGGACCGAGATACCCCACAGACTCGAGATCCAGAACACCTTAAGTGAAGTCGTAGTGACCCAAGGGAAAACCCAGAGAAGGCACAAACTTCCGAAATCATGGGAAAGAGGAATAACAATGGAGCAATGAATGCCCACAACCCCATAACACCAGAACCTAATAAAACAGAAATTCAGAGATTTCTAGAAGATCAAATCAGGAAAATAACTGTAGAAATAATAGAGGTGTTTAGAAAAGAATTCAGAGAGAGCCAAAAAGAGAAAGGATGCAATTAATGAAGTAACGGCTTCAATTCAAAGTACAAACAACCGATTAGACCACATGGAGAATAGAATCTCGCTCTTAGAAGATGATCACTCCAAAAATGAACAAATAGTTTCTAATTTAGAAAAAAAAATCTGACAGCAGGAATCTGATATTGAAGAAATATGGGCCCATTTTAAGAGAGCTAACCTAAGAATAATTGGAATACAGGAGGGAAAAGAAGGTGAAACCAAAGGGATCAACAATCTCTTTAAGGAAGTAATAGCAGAAAATTTTCCAAACATAGAGCAAGAGGTCGATACACAGGTCCAGGAAACTTATAGAACTCCCTTTAGACAGGATCAGAGAAGAGGATCCCCATGCCACATAATTGTCAAAATGACCAATGTGGAAGCCAAGCAGAGAATCTTAAAGGCAACAAAAACAAAGGGCCAAGTGACATTCAGAGGCAAACCAATTAGAATCACTCCAGACTTCCCAAACCAAGTCATAAGAGCCAGAAGGGCTTGGAGTAACAAATTCCAAACTCTGAAAGAAAACAACTTCCAGCCAAAAATTTCCTACCCAGCAAAACTTTCTATCAAATTAGATGGGGAAATAAGAAGCTTCCATGACAAACAGTAACTGAAGGAATTTACATCTTCAAAACCAGCACTAGAGAAAATACTCAAAGAGATTAACTACAAAGAAGAAATAGGTAACACACACCAGAACCAGAGAAACAAGATTTTCCATCCAACAGACAACTAAGATTGGTAATCTGTGGAGATTCATTATTTATGTTAGTCTTTTACTTACTTATGTTAGTCTTTTATTTATCTCTAAATTGTATTATTTGCTTTTATTGTTATTAATTTTTAGGATTTCTAGTTGGAATATTAATACACCTTCAGATATAGCATTTAGAAATATTTTATCCCATTCTGTCAGTAACTTTTAACTTTGTTTACATTGTCTTTGGATATACAATTTTTTTTATTTTTTAGGGAGTTTGTTTACCCTTTTTTTTTTTTTTTGCCTGTGCCATTGAAATCATATCCAAGAAATCACTGCCAATTTCAATGTTGTGAGGTTTTATGACCCAGATTTTCTTCTAAAAGGTTACAGTCTTAAGATTTATATTTAGGTCTTTTATCTATTTTGAGTTAATATTTGTATATGGGATTAGGTAAGGGTCCAATTTTATTCTTTTTTATGTAATTATTATGTTTCAACAATATTTAGTTAAAAGATTATTATTTCCACCACCAAATGTTCATGGAAACCTTGTCAAAAATAACTTGACAATATAGGGAAGAATTTATCTCTAGGCTTTTATTTAACTCCAATGGTTTATATATCTGCCTTTAGAACAGTACTACACTGTTTCAATTACTGTAGCTTTATATGGTTTGAAATCAGAAAATATACATCTTCTAGCTTTGTTCTTTTTCGAGATTGTTTTGGGTATCTAGAGTCCATATTCCATATTAGGATAGATTTTTTCTGAAAAATAAATAAATAAATGTATGATAGTTTCACCTAAAAAAAAAGAAAAAATATTCTCTGGTAAGAAAGAAAGCAAAAAGAAATATTGAAATGCTATCTAAGTCATCAAAAGCTTGGTATCAGACAAATGAAACTGTTATGTGAGATTATCATCGTTAATATTATATAAATTGCTATAATACTAGATGTCAACCACTAAGCCAAGCATGGGAAGGAGGGATGGGGAGGGAACAGGGTGGGGATCGGGTAGGGGCTAACTGGGCGATGTGTGCATATATGTCTACAAAAGTATTTTTTTATCCCATTATGATGTATGAATACAGTGCACCAATTAAAAAAAAGAAAATAAAAAAATAGAAATCAGAAAATAACAAGTGTTGACAAGCATGTGTAGAAACGGGAAGTCTTGTGCACTGTTGGAAGGAATGTAAAATAGTCAACTACTATGGAAATAGCACGGCATCTCCTCAAACAACTAAAAATAGCATAACCAGAGGATCCAGCAACTTCATTTCTAGGTATGCACCAAAGGAATTGGAAGCAGAGCCTCAAAAGTAGATATCTTCACACCCATGTTTACGACATCATTACTCATACTAGCTATAATATGGAAGCAACCCAAATGTCCAGCAATGGATGAATGAGGGAAACAAAGTATTGCACATTCATATAATGGAATATTATTCCCTCTAACAAAGGAAAGAAATCCTGACACATGCTACCACATAGATGAGCTTCAAGGATATGCTAAGTGAGACCAGCTACTTAAAAAATAAAAAGACCAGCCGGGCGTGGTGGTGCACGCTTGTAATCCCTGCGCTTGGGAGGCTGAGACAGGAGGATCGCACAGGTTCGAAGCCAGCCTCAGCTACTGAGTGAGGCTCTCAGCAACTTAGTGAGACCCTGTTTCCAAATAAAATATAAAATGGGTCTGGGAGTATAACCTGGAGGTAGAAAGCCTCTGGGTTCCACCCCCAGTACCACCAAAAAAAAATAATAATAATAATAAATAAATAAATAAATAAATAAATAATAAAAATAAAAAGACCAACACTAGCCATGTATGATGGTGCATACCTGTAACCTTAGTACTTGGGACACTGAGACAGAAGGATCACAAGTTCAAAGCCAGCCTTAGCAACTTAGCAATATTCTCAGCAACCTAGCAAGGTCCTGTTTCAAAATAGAAAATTAGAGCTGGGCGTGGTGGCACGTGCTTGTAATCCCAGTGCTTAGGAGGCTGAGACAGGAGGATCACACAGGTTCAAAGCCAGCCTCGGCTACTTAGTGAGGCTCACAGCAACTTAGTGAGACCCTGTTTTCAAATAAAGTATGAAATAGGCCTGGGAGTATAGCCGGGAGGTAGAAAAGCCCTTGGGTTCCACCCCCAGTAACACACACACAACACTATATGTATATATATATATATATATATATATATATATATATATATATATATATATATAAATTAAAAAGGGGACTAAGCATGTAGCCTGAAGGTAGAATGGCCCTAGATTCAATACCCAGTACCACCACCCCCAGACAGAGAGAGAGAGAGAGAGAAAGAGAGACACCAGTACTGTATGATTCCACTTCTACCAGTAGTCAAATCACAGAGACAAATTAGGATGGTGGTTCTTGGTGCTGGGAGAGGGGTGGAGAGGAGTTATTGTTTAATGGGTACACAGTTTCAGTTTTACAAGATAAAAAAATATGTGTACTTAAAGTCCCCAGTACCACAAAAAATTATATATTTAAAATATGTATTATATAAATTAAATATATAATTAGATATATGTGTATGTGTATGTATATATATATATATGTGTCTGTCTCCGTGTGTGTGTGTGTGTGTGTGTGTGTGTGTGTGATGCTTTTTCTGCCATAATTTTAAAACTTTGAAGAAAAAGAAAGAGAGGAAAGAAGGAAAAGAGACACTCAGTGAAGCCCAGGTGTGGCTGAGACGAGAGGATCGAAGGATTGAAGCCAGTGAGCAGTAACTTAGTGAGACCCTGCTTCAAAATAAAAATTAAAGCTGGGCATGGGGGTGCGCGCTTGTAATCCCCGCGCTTGGGAGGCGGAGACAGGAGGATCGTGCAGGTTCGAAGCCAGCCTCAGCTACTTAGTGAGGCTCTCAGCAACTTAGTGAGATCCTGTTTCCAAATAAAGTATAAAATAGGTCTGGGAGTATAGCCTGGAGGTAGCAAAGCCCCTGGGTTCCACCCCAAGAGCCACAAAAAAGAAATAATAAATTAATTAATTAAATTTAAATAGGGCTGTGGGTGGAGCTCAGAGGTACAGCACTCCTAGGTTCAATCCCTAGTGGAAGGGACGAAGGGAGGGAGAAAGAAAAGGAGGGAAAAAAGAAAGGAAGGAAGGAAGGAAGAAAGAGAGAGAGGAAGGGGGAAGGAAGGAAGAAGGGAGGAAGGAAGAAGGGAGGGAGGGGAAGGAAGGTAGGGAGAAAGAGAGAGGGAAAGAAAGGGAGAAAGGGAGGGAAGAAGGGGAAGGAAAGAAGAAAGGGAGGGAGGGGAAGGAAGGAAGGGAAAGAAAGGGGAAGGAAGAAAAAAAGGAAGGAAGGAAGGAAGGAAGGAAGGAAGGAAGGAAGGAAGGAAGGAAGGGCAGTGAGTGTGGTGCATGGCCAGGCCTCAGTCCCAGGACCACAGCAGGAGCCTCACAAGCAACTGTGGCCCTGTGGAGCCTCCGCCCAAAGGGGTAGAGGCCATCAGAGAGGTCCACACTAATAAACAAGAGTGTCCAAGAGTGCCACATGCCTCAAAGCAAAGAGAACAGGGTCCTGAGATGGACAGAGAGAAAAGTAGGTGGGTCAGGGAAAGCCTCTGGAGCACAGGGGCACCTGAGGACCTGAAGGAGGTCCCTGGCAGAGAGACCACAAGTGCAAAGACCTCACTACACCTGCTGTAAAACGACTTGTTATCACCTGCGCCTCGCCCTGCCCGCTCTGCAGAAGCAGCACCTGCAGCTGGGGGCAGTGAAGGCGGCTCCCCTGAACCGCCCAATGGCCCGCACCCCCTAAACTCCAGGGGCCCTGATAAAACTAACCATCACTGGCCTAAGGGTCCGCAGGTGGCTCGCATTCCTTTGGGCTCCTTCCTCCCGCTCCCCTTTCAACCCACCCACCTCTGAAAGGACGCCTCATCCTCCTACCTCTAAGGGCTGTGTGGGTGAGGATCCAGGAAGGCAGATATGGGATAAAGAAAAATGTTTGAAAACAGATTCACTACAGCATCCTATCAAGTCACGCTCTGGGACGGTAATTCTCTCTCTTACCTACCAGAGGATTGATGGAAAAATCCAATAGAAATGCCAGATAAGGAAGCCACTCTGCTTTACCCAGGCACTCTTAAGGGGCCTCCATCTGTTCCCTGGTCACTAGTAAACTAAATGGCACCCTGTGCTCCTGGCCGAAGCTTGAAAGACAGGGAGGGAACCCACGAGTTAGTGTCAGGCTCTAAAAATAGGATCTGGCTTTTAGGGCCAGAGCAGGGGTGTCATCGGAGGGGTTTTTTTTTCTCTCTCTCTCTCTTTTCTTTTAAGCTTGAGGGGCTGTACACAAAGATTCTCATTCAAAGGCTCTGAGGCAGTCTTGGGTGTATAATTACGAGTTTTTAAACATAGTTGGTTCTGACGTATACTCACGGTTGAGAACTACTGATTAGCTCTCCCGAGTCTAGAAGGTAAGTCCTATTATTATTGTCACTTGGGAACTGGCTACAGAGAGCACAGAGCAGCCATCAAACGCCTTACACCACACAGCTCAAAAGTCATAAAGCTAGAGATAAGCCAGACAGGAAGACCCTGAAGCCCACGCTCTGTTCACTAAGCTACACAGGATCTTGAGGGCCATCAGAGTGTGCGTAATACCTGCAGAGCCTCAAGCCCTGTCCTCCCCCTGCAGTCTTAGAAATCTGAAAGACAACACCACATTTTCCGACTCCAATAACTTGCAAAGAAAGTTTTATGGCTCGTATAATTCCTTAGTCATTTAGTATCAAGGGATAAGGTGTGCTCACAATCAACAAAGTTTATAAGTAACTCTGAAGGCTATACTTTTTCTGCTTCTGATAGACTTTTTTTTTTTTTTTTGGTAGTACTGGGAATTGAACCCAGAGGTATTCTACCTCTGAGCTACACCCCAACCCTGTTTTTTATTCTTTATCTTGAAACAGCATCTCACTAAGTTGTGATGAGGCTGCCTCCAACCTGTTATCCTCCTGTCTCAGCCTCCCAAGTGCTGGGATTACAAGTGTGTGCCACCACACTCAGCTGATAGACTAGTTTGTGATGAAAGTATCTAAATGTATTGTACACTTCCTTGCTCCTCTAAAGAACACTGAATAGAATATACCTTTCCTTGGAGAAAGTAAAAGTCTTTTTTTTTTTTTCTTGAGAGGTAGGAGTACTAGGGATTAAACCCAGAGTGTTCTACCACCAAGCTACACCTCCAGGCCTATTTATATTTTTATATTAAAACAGGGTCTTGCTAAGTAGCCAAGGCCAGTCTCAAACCTGCCATCCTCCTGTCTCAGCCTCCCGTGTGCTGGGATTACAGGTGTAATACACTATTTTTATGGACATCTAGTTTTGCACCTTTGTATAACGACATATTTAGAAACAAGAAGGTGTTGGCCCTTCTTGCCCCTTCATGTGATGGCCCCAAGGTGCCACCCATGCTGCAGCTCATGTGTCTGCCTCTGGTGACACCCCACACCTCACCCCAGCCTAACACTCATGCCACGAGGCCTGGACATAGCTCCAGTCGTGTAAGAACTGGTGCAAACTCAGAGCCAAAGAGCCCGAGTAGGAAGGGTGAGGGCTGGAACACAGGAGGGGCTTCTGAACAAGGAAAGATGGGCATCACATGAGTTGATGCTCATGGGTTGGAGACTGTGTCCCTGTCCCCAAGTCCCCCTTTGCCCCTCGCCTCTCTGGACCCCTCTTTCTTCCTCCAGAGTGGAGGAAGAGGGCCATGTGCATGAGACCCAGGTAAGGAGACCGAGATTCCTGGAGCTCTGAGCCCTTCACAGCGGGGCCAGGGTACTGCCCCTGCCTGCGCTCCGGCGTGCCCAGGGCCTGCCCTCTGGAGGTGGACTCTGATAGGGGTATCTGGAGGCTCCACAGACTGTTTGCCTTTGATTCCTCTGTGTGCGCGGCTTATCTTGGTGCCAGGGCAGCGGGGCCCTTGTGAGGATGTGTACCCGCTCCTGTCTCACCCACTTATGATTAGCACAGCTTTAAGCACTGAGGAGGAACCTTCGGGGGCATGGAAACATAAGGTGAATTTTCAGAAAACACAGACAGCATTTGTTCCCTCACTGAGTCTTGTGGCAAGCATTTACTGGTGACCTATGGCACACTAGTTAAGGTGCTGATGAATTTGGTGATAAGCCAACCTCCCATTTCCTTAGGGAGTTCCAGTCCAGACTGGGTAAAGAAGACAGAACAGCAAAGAGTAAACTAATAAACAGAGGTTGTAAACCAGGCGTGGTGGTATACACATGTAATCCCAGTACTTGAGAGGCTGAGAGAGGAGGACCACAGGTCGAGGCCAGTCTCAGCAACTTAGAGAGATACCTTTAGCAACCTGGCAAGACCCTGTCTCAAAACAAAACAAAAAAAAATTAAAAAGGGCTGGAGGTATAGCTCAGAGATAGAATGCTTTTGGGTTCTATCCCTACTACCTGGAAAGAAAAGGAAAGAAAACAGGAGGGAAGGAGAGACGGAAGAAGAGTTTATGACAGGCAGACCTATAGTTTTGCCCTTAACCAGGCTCTGGGTGAAATCCCAGCCCTCCCACCAAGTGGGGGAGGGAAAGTTACTGAATCGTCAAAGCCTGTTTTCTCCTGCGTCACAATAATGACCTCACTGGCTGGTTGAGGATTAAACAGGATAATGCACCTAAAGTTCCTAAGTGCTGGCTGCTTGCATGATTACTGTTAATAATGATAATGACGGTGGTGATGGGTGATGGCGAAATGCTTTGCAGACTCCTCACTGCCTGCCAAGCCAAACCCCTCACCAGGACACCTAGCTCTCCCCTCAGCCCACTGCTCTGGCTGCTGTGTCCTAGGGTGCTAGGGGGCAGATACAAACTCCCCAGGGCAGGTCTGGGGTGCAGCTCCCTCGTAGAGAGGATGCTTAGCAGGGGGAGGCCCTGGATTCAACCCCCAGCACCAAAATCAAACCTCACCAGAATGAGAGAGAGCACAGAGCAAGGGCAGGAGGTCTGTAAGAGTGTGGGGCACCTGAGACGGACACCTGGGGGGTGCTGAAGCTGGGCCCTCAAGGATGCAGTTGGATGAGGGGGATGAGAAGGGAATGGACCCCTCATAGGCGGGGCCCCGGGGCCACCTGTCTAGGAGAGGAACCCCAATACAGCACTAGTGACATAAACTCTGGGCTTAGCCTCCATCTACCCAAATACAAAGCGAGAATAGCAGTGGGGACTGCTTTGTGGGGTTTCTGGGAGATTAAATGTGATTGTGCATGTGGAGAATTTTGGCATAGCGCCTGGTAGAGCAGTTTCTTGAAAGGGTGAGTTAGCAGTTGTCAACTGTCCTCCTCATCATCATTAGTGGTGGTGAAGGGTAGAGCTGGAGAGAAGGCAGCCTGGAACAGCTAGCATACGAGTTCTCATTAAGGACACCATGTTGTTCTAGCTGGGTGCAGAGGCTCAGGCACACCAGTAATCACAGTACTTGGGAAACTAAGACTGGAAGATTGCAGGTTCGAGGCCAGCGTGGTTACTTAGTGAGATCCTGCTTCGAAAAAAATAAAAATAAAAAGGGCTAGAGGTATAGCTCAGAGATAGACTGCCCCAGGGTCAATCTCCAAACCTCCAGTACTACCAAAAAATAAATTACATATATATATATATATATGTGTGTGTGTGTGTGTGTGTGTGTGTGTGTGTGTGTGTGTGTAATGTTGTTCTGCTTTCACTGCAGTATTTGACAAATGGATGGGTGGGCCTTTGAAGCCTCCAGAGCCTGCACGGGATCTGCTTCTGCAGGGCATACAGGCAGCGGGCTGTGATGCTTTGAGCAGGGGCTGCTCTGTGTAGGATGACATTTAGGCCAGGTTGCCCTCAGTGCCAGGAGCCAGGGCAGGCCCTCCCCAGTCTTCTGGGTACCACCCTTCCCTGGAAGGAGCCTGAGACCAGAAATAAAGGCGCTAGCAGCCACGTTGCCAAGGCTGTTTGCCATGGCAACATCAGGGAGTGACTCGTGGGCCGGCTGCTGCAACTGCTCACGGCCTGGTTTCTAACGTCTCCTCACTCTCCTTCTGCGAAATGACTGTGTTCTGCCAGGCAATCACAAGGAAAAAATACGGCTGCAGAGCTGTCGGGGAGCATCCATCTCAGCCAAGCAGGGCTCGCCCGGCTGAGTTCCCAGACAGTGGGTCCCAGACAGTTGAGTCCCCGCTCTACAGAGCCAGCCCTGGCCAAGCAGACAGCAGGGGAGGGTTCCATCCATCCGGCCTGTGCTGGGCGCCCTGGAGGAATCCCCTCATCTGTTCCCAGTCTGCTTGTTCACTTCAAGGTAAGAACATGAAGCGATGGTCTCGAAGGCACCCCCAACTCCTCAAAGCTCAAGTTGACATTTGTGTATCTGACATTTTATATCATTGTTATTGTCGTCATAGTGACTATCATTTATCAAGTGCATACTGTATGCCAGGCGGTGCTGCAAGCCTGCTGCATCCTCTGCAGTTACCTTAAGGTATCCTAAGAAGAGCATACTGTTATCCACAATTCCATACAGTAAGGAAGAGGACCAGGGAAATTAAGACATTTGCTCAAGGTCACATCGCTAATTAAGTGGTAAGGCCCTGATTGAAAACTTGTGCAAAATCCAAGGCCTACAGTTCTTAACCACTACCTGTATTTCTTCATCCCTCTTCAACCAACATCTAACTAGATTTAGTTTCCTAAAAGTCAGTATTACAACACCTTACTAAGGCAAGATGGAAGTCCTCTTTAGTTCTCACACAAGTTCAGGGAGGAGAAAATAAAATATTCCAACAGAGGAACCTCAGAGTCAGACAGGATGGAGGACCTAGAGTGCAGGGAGGTCAAAAAAAAAAAATAGCAAGGTCTGCATTATATGTGTCTCTTTTTATTTATTTATTTTTATTTTTTCTTTTCTTTTTTTTTTTTTTTTTGGTAGTACTGGGGGTGGAACCCGAGACTTTCTACCTCCAAGCTATACTCCCAGACCTATTTTATATTTAATTTGGAAACAGGGTCCCACTAAGTAGCCAAGAGCCTCACTAAATAGCTGAGGCTGGCTTCGAACCTGTGCTATCCTTCTCTCAGCCTCCCAAGCACAGGGATTACAAGTGTGCGCCACCACGCCCGGCTCTATGTGTCTCTTTTTAATACTAAGGGCCACTCTGTGTGTGTGTGTGTGTGTGTGTGTGTGTGTGTGTCTCGCTGGGGATTGAATCTAGGGGTGTTCTACCTCTGAGCTACACCTCCAGCCCTATTTTATTTTTTATTTTGAAACAAAGTCTAAGTTGCTGAGGGCCTCCCTAAATTGCTGAGGCTGGCCCCCAGCCTGTGTTCCTCTAGTCTCAACCACCCAGTTATTCAGATTACAGGCATGTGCCACTATGCCTGGCCTCAGGGCTACTATTGATTGAACATTTCTAAACATTTTGCAGGCACTGCCTCAAACCCTTTAAAGTATGTACTATAAAGTATCAGCCCCACTTGCTAGATGAGGACATTAAGGCACAAAGAAATCCTGTGTCAAGGCCACAGGACTTACCTTAAACAAAGCCCTTCAGCCACCTAAACAATGAGGGCAAATGTTTTAGCCTACAACACGAGCAGTAATTACAGGTCCTTGCAGATAATTAATCAGTGACTTTACCCTCCATTTGTGAGTCTTTCTGATCTACTCCAGACCAGGTGGTAACTCAGTCCATCCTAAGAAAGAAGTAGGATGGGGAGCCCAGGAGCCCAGCTGCCACCAGAGCCTGCAACTGAGGGAGGGTCTCCACCTAAGCCCGCAGACCCAGTGCCCAGCCTGGCTGTGTGACCTCAAGCCAAGCCCCTCCTCTATGAGCCTGTGAACCAGGCTGCTCCCCACGCCCATCATCTGTTACTGGGTAGCCCTCAGTACCTAATGAGAGTTCACTACTGACTTCAAGGGGCACAGTGGGGCCTTTGGGATTAGGCACAGTGAGAGCGGGAAGAAGACATGGCCAGTCCAGGGTTAGGGATGGAGTCTACGCCGGGGTGCAGTGCTACCCAAAGCCCAGCCACCTTGGGCAACAGTATCTCCCAGAGGACTCCCCACCCTGCCCCACCTCAGAGCCAAGACTCATCTCCACATCCTAATGCTGGGCAAGAACTCCCTGCCACCTCAGTGCCCTCTCATCCGGGAAAGGCAAGTTGCATGTGATGTTCTGCAAGGGCAGTTCCAAGCCAGAGAGTGAGCTGCTCATGGCCAGGGTTCAAATCTCAGGTCAGCCACTCACTGGCTGTGAGACCCTGAGACCTGATCCAATGTCCATGCACTCCATTTCAGCACTCAGAGTCGGGGGAACAGAAGCCACCTCCCAGTGTGCCACACCCTCAAAAGTCTCTTCACAGATTCGCACAAGAACAATGGAATGGAAGCACTTGGAGGCGGAGTGGCCACAAGTCCATGGTTGGAGGGAGCTGGGGGCGGGGCCCTGGGGCTGCACCTAAGGATTTCACGTCTGCTAGAGTGCAGCCACTGTCCACGGGGAAAATATTTATTTGCTTTGGGTAGGTGTGTGTGTGTGTGTGTGTGTGTGTGTGTGTGTGTGTGTCACTAGGGATTGAACCTGAGAACATTCTACCTCCAAACTATACCTCCAGCCCTTTTTTTATTTTTGTTTTGAAACAGGGTCTCCCTAGTTTGCCTGAGAGTCTAGCTACATTGCTGAGGCTGATCTTAAAGGTGCAATCCTCCTGCCTCAGCCTCCTAAGTATTAGGATTCCAGGTGTGCACCACCACACCCAGCTCATGGGAAAATATTTAGAATGCACAGCTCTTTTCAAAGCAATGCACACAGAAACATACACAACACTCTTCCGCTCTAAAAGTCATTTGCTTAGTGGGCAGCCACGATGCTCATATGGAATAAATCCCATTCTTTCTTGCCCTCCCAGAGCTTTTGGTGGAGTTGCATAGGGAGCCGCAGGCCTGGAAGCTGGGGCAGTAGGAACTGGCTGCTCGTGGGTGGAAGGGTGGGGCAGTGGCGTAGAAGGTTTTGCAGACAACCAGCCTGGAGGAGGGGCTTGAAGTTCAGTTAGACAATGAACACACTAAATGACAGGAAGGCGGTGGCCAGGGGACGTCCCAGTTCATTTGAGGGCACTTACCCCTTCTCAGGAATGCTCAGATGAAGATGTAAAACAAGACACAGCAGTGCCCTTGCCCTGAAGAGGCTCACATTCCAGCATATTTGTTCCCTCACTGAGGATGTATTCAGTGTCTACTATGTTCCGGGAACCTGTCTGTTCAATGTGGAAAAACTGGTGAATGAGCCAGACAAAAATCCTCACCCTCGCCGAGTTTAATATCCTGGAGTGATTTCCTAAGTAACACTTAAGGTGATCTACGAGAGAAGAGATGTGTCTTTTGTGCTTAGCGCATGCCAGGCTTGCGTTAGGTGCTCTAAATCCATGCTGTCCTTTGATTTTCGTCCACTATCACAATAATCCCATCAGGAAGCAAGGTTTATCACTATTTTCCCACGTGAGGAAACAAAGCTCAGAGAGTGTAGGTGACCCAGAGATTCACAGACCACAGAGGCAGGACTCAGCCCTGCCATGTGGTCCCCGGCACCCGGCTGGCCTGCACCCTGCAGTGCTGGAGCCCAGAGGCAGCTCCAGGATGAGTAATGGAAATGTGGAAATGGAAACCGAGGTGCCAAGTAAGAACAGTGAGCCTCAGCCTCCGGAGGAAACTTCCTGGCACATTCTGGAGTGGGCTTCAGAAGAATATACTATTATTACCCCCAATTTTGCATATGAACCAGCTGGGATCAGAAAGGTTAAAGCATTTGCTCAAGGTTCCACTGCTCGTAAGTGCTACAGCCTTGATTTAAAACTCTGAGAAACTAGGCGACTCGGGACAAAGTCAGGGGCCCGGCCCTTGAACATCAGATTTAAAGTTGGAGCTTCACTTAAAAGTACTGGGAGATCTGCCGGGCGTGGTGGCGCATGCTGGTAATCCCCACGCTTGGGAAACTGAGACAGGAGGATCGCACAGGTTCGAAGCCAGCCTCAGCTACTTAGTGAGGCTCTCAGCAACTTAGTGAGACCCTGTTTCCAAATAAAATAGAAAATAGGTCTGGGAGTGTAGCCCAGAGGTAGAAAGCTCCTGGGTTCCACCCCCAGTACCACCAAAAAAAAAAGAAAAGAAAAAAAGTACTGGGAGATGAGCTATCAAGACATGAAAAAACATGAAGAAACCTTAAGTGCATGTTACTAAGAAAAAAGCAATCTGCTAAAAGGACTCCATACTGACTGTATGATTGTAACTATGCCATTCTGGGAAAGGCAAACTATAGAGACAATAAAATTATCAGCGAGCAGTGGGAGGGATGAACAGGGGAGCCCAGGGGATTTTTAGGGCTAAGAAACTCTAGAGTGTGATACTATAGTAGGGAATAATTGTCATTATCACTTATCCAAATCCATAGAATGGGCCATCAGGTATGATGGGTTGGATGGCACCTGCCTACACTAGGAAGTCTGAAAGAGGAAGATTGCAGGTTCAAGGCCAAGAGGAAGATTGCAGGTTCAAGGCCAGCCTCAGCAACTTAGTGAGGTTGTTTCAAAATAAAAATGGCTGGGGGTATAGCTCTGGGTTCAATCCCCAGTACCAAAAAAAAAGAATTATGCTTATTTGACAGAGAAAAAGACTGCAGGCCAGATAATTAGCTCTAGACATCTTGACTGGCTTCAAACAGAGACTTCCAAGTTTTATAGCAGTAAGTCAATGCTCATTCTCATTTTATATACCTTACTTCACTCCCAACCTGGAGAGCTGGGGCCATTTCACAGATTAAGAAACTGAGGCTGCTGGGCTCCCAGTACTTGGGAGGCTGAGGTGAAGGATCACAGGTTTGATGCCAGCCTAGGCAACTTAGCAAGTCAGACTCTGTGTGTGTGTGTGTGTGTGTGTGTGTGTGTGTGTGTGTGTGTGCTGGAGGTTGAACCCAGGAACATTCTACCTTCAAGCTACAATCCCCCAGTTCAATTTTTTATTCTTTATGTTAAAACAGGGTCTCGCCGGGCATGGTGGCGCACACTTGTAACCCCCACACTTGGGAGGCAGAGACAGGAGGATTGCGTGCAGGTTCGAAGACAGCCTTGCTGGCTTAAGAGACCCTGTTTCAAAAAAAAATACAAAAAATAGGTCTGGGAGTGTAGCCCGGAGGTAGAAGGGGTTCAAGGGGTTCTATTCCGAGTACCACAAAAAAAAAAAAAATCAACCAGGGTCTCACTAAGATACAGAGGACCTCACTAAGTAGTGGAGGCTGGCCACAAACCTGGGTTCTTCTGTTTCAGCCTCTCAAGTACTGGGATTACAAGCGTGAACACCACACCCAGCTAAAAGACTCTGTTTCAAAATAGAAATTAAAAAAAAAGGTCTGAGAGTATAGCTAAGTAGTAGAACTTACACACACACACACACACACACACACACACACACACACACACACATCAGAAGGAAGGAAGGAAGGAGGAAGGAAGGAAAGAAGGGAAGGGAGGGAGGACCAGGTCTAGTGAAGCTGATTCTAAGCAGTATTTTAGAATTCTATTTTCTTTTCTCTATAATAACAATAGGTCCTTACTTGCTCAGGATGCTGGAAAAAACAATGATGAACAAAAATAGAGTAGTCCCTGTCTTCAGGGAGCTTGGAGTCAGGTGGGGTAGGAATATCACCCACTAATCCTGGCTCTTCACTTACTCAAAGGCAGTGTAGGCGGGTAATCTCCTGCAAGCCAGTGCGTTCTCTGAAACTGTCAAATCTGCAAGACTGTAAAATTACCAACACTCTACAGAATCTGTGCTGGAATGAAATACAATCATGCAAATAGAAGGCTGAGCGGAGTGCACGGGCTCTGGAGGATGCTCCAGAAGTATGGCTGAGGAGGAGGAGGACAGAGGAGCCAGCTGTCAAAGCCGATGCTCAGCATGACCTCACTTCCAAGCGCGAGGCCCCATTTGTGAGCTGATTCTGACTCAAGCCAGTGTGCTTCTATTATTTCAGAGGGGAAGGAAAAGGGTGACTCACGGTGTGGCCTAGTGCAGCTTCTGACTGGCCTGCACCAGCTGGTGAGAAGAGGGCCCCAAGGTGAAGGGGAAATATGAGCCCTGGGGCCCAGCTGCTGGGCCCTTGCCTTTCCTGGGTTTCACAGGCATCCTGATCATTAGCACCAGCCAAGGGGCCCAGGAAAGTGGAGCCGAGGCCTCTGGGGAACATGTCCCCATCTGAGCTCAGGTGAAGAAGTTCCTCCCCCTGGTCTCATGCAGGTGCAGGGTGGGAAAATGAAGCCAGCTAGGGCTACGCCTTAACCCGCTCCTGTGTATGGCTGGGACTCTAGTTGGAAAGCAGCTGGCCCTGGCTCCAAGGGTGGTGGAGGCAGCAATGTCCCAGACCTAGCAAGGGGGCTCTAGGACTTCAAGTCAGTTTCCCAGTTCTCCAAGTGGCAGAGACCCCTTCTGGCTGCTCAGTTCCAGCTTTAGAGCAAGGAAGCTTCGCTGGGTCCTATTGCAAAATGAGAGCTAAGTTCACAAAGACAGTTTTGCACAAAATAGAACCACAAGTGGCCCAGGACCCTGTGGGGGTTGGGGGGTGTTCCACAGTCACAAGTAGTCAAAGAAATGCACATTAAAACAACAAGGGTGACAGGATTTATTGATGAGCAGGCTGGTAAAAATGCAAATACCAAGAGTTATCTGGGTATGGGTAATTAGGCATTCCCACACAATGCTGGTGTGTGTGTAAATTAGCACAATCTTTCTAGAAGGCAATCCCGATGTGTGTTTACCAAGCGCCTGTATAGTTCCTTTGATGAAGTAATTTCACCTCTAGGAATATAAACAAAGGAAAGAAGGCATAAGCACAAAGATATTCCTTTCAGCATAACTTATAATAGCAAAAAAAAAAATGCAAATAACTTAAAAGGATGGATGGAATACATTTGATTCAACTCTCAATAAAATACCATATAGCCATTAAGATATTAAGTAGAATATTTATTGATGCAGAAAGATGTTCATAGCATACTGTTTGGAAAGAAAAAAGCAAATAATTAAACAGCGTGATTTCAAGTTACAATTTCGTATACACAGAATGACTCCAATTTTTTTTCTCTCAAGAAAATGGCCTCTATAAATAGGGGGGGGGGGGAAATCCCGGAAATACATATGAAAACAGCGGTTATCTTTGGATAATAGTATATACTTCTTAATGCTTGACAGTAAAAATTTCTAACAGTTCATAATTTTCTTTAAATAAGGGGTTGGCCAGGCATGGTGGTGCACACCTTAATCCCAGTACTTGGGAGGTTGAAACAAGAGGATCACAAGTTCAAGGACAGCCTCAGCAACCTAATGAGCCTCTTAGAAACCCAGCGAGACCCTATTTCAAAACAAAAAATAAATAAATAAAATGGGTAACTCAGAGGTAGAGTACCCCTGGGTTCAGTGCCCAGTCCCAAATTAATTAATTATTAATTAATTAAGGGGCTGAATTAGATAATCTATACCGTTCCTGCCATCTCTGACATTTTGGCATCTATGTCTGGCACCCCAAGTGACTTCAAACAAGCCATATTTAGTGCGAGCTTATTGTGGCCTTTGGAGCCTCAGCTGCGGCCCTCCACATTCCTCCCTCCCCACACTGGCTGTCTCCCCTGCCAGCCTGGGAGCTGCTTCCCAGCAGGGCCCAGCTGTGCCCCTGTCTGTAATCCATGGGCCTAACCAAGAGCTCCGTTCCAAGCTAACAGGTGTCATGCTGGCACCAAGCAATCAAAGGCACAACTCTAACTTGTAGAATCTTACTGGACACGGGAATCACACATAAAGTGCTTGGTTGTAAAAACAGACTACAAAATGGGAAGAGAAAGCAGGGCAGGCTGGGCCAGGAAGGCCTCCTGAGGGAGAAGGGAGAAGGCCACGCAGGGTAGGTGGGCAAGGGCCACTGCCTGAGCAAAGGTGGAGCCCGCCCAAAGTCCTCTGGGATGCAAACCCTTCCAAGAAACTTTCACAATCCCTGTTCTGCTAAATTTCTGTACTTTGGCCCCAATGGGTAAAAGTTAAGTCGCCTAAACAGAAGTTCTCCCTCTAACCTAGCCCTGGATTAGCCCCTAACAGCAACAAACAGTCTTGTGGGTGAAGACAATCTCATCCACTTTCCCCAAGATTCCCAAAGAGAGAGATGGGGGCAGGGAAGGGTCCGGAGGAAGGGTTCTGGGGAGGAGGGGCAGCA
Source organism: Muscardinus avellanarius (assembly GCF_963383645.1). Taxonomy (NCBI): domain Eukaryota; kingdom Metazoa; phylum Chordata; class Mammalia; order Rodentia; family Gliridae; genus Muscardinus; species Muscardinus avellanarius. The sequence goes on along the minus strand of NC_137793.1, from coordinate 32,309,434 downwards.
GGAAGAAGGGGACATCTCACATGCAAACATTGCTCACCCCCACCACCAGCCTTCGGCTTCTCCTGCGGGCACCACCAGCCCCATTTGACAGATGGAAGAACCAGGCTCCGAGAGTTAAAATGGCTTGAAATGGCTTGCTGCGGGGTCACCCAGCCAGAGAGTGGGGAACGTGACTCCACTCAGGCCTTCTGACTCCAAGTCCAGTGCTATTTCGAGGTAACACACAGGACCTGGAGTCAGGAGCCCTGGGTGGCTCTGTCACCCGCTGGCTGAGTGGTCCTGTGCAAACCGCTCACCCCTCGCAGCCTCTTTCCCCAACTGTAAAATGAGGAGGCGCGGGATGGCCCGCCCAGGTTCTCTTACACGGCGGGGCTCTCTCGGCCTTCTAGGGGTGGCTGCAAGGCTCGTCCTATCAATTACATTTCCCAACTTGGGCCGGTACAGATCGCCGTAAGATCCTCGGCCTGTCACGTGGTTAAATAAAAAAAGCACGCGTCCCAGATTAACTTTCACTAGCCCTGCCTCTGCTGACACCTGATTACCCAATTTTCAAGTTTCTTTAGGTGAAACAGCCCTGCTGAGTAGGCTGGCTGGAGACTCACAGGGTAAATAATTAATTATTACTGAACCACACAATGAAGATGGGGTTAAAACCCGGGGTCAGGTCCAAAGCAGACTATTCTTGCTAAGGGGGGCCTGAAAAGAGTCTCCGGCTATTTCAGGCCTCCCTCTCCCCACTCTTAGAGTCGAGGCGCGGAGACCACCCCAGGCAAGTGCGAGATCTGGGGGCGGCATCTTCCCAGGCGCCACTCGGCCCACCGCCCCGAGCCTCCTAGTGCCGGACCCTGGGGTCCCCGGTGCTGGGCAGGGACCCGCCTTCGGCGCAGACCCGGCGCGGGGCGTGGGGCCGAGCCGGGCGACGGCGGCGGGAGCTCCACCGCAGTTTCGTCAGAGGTAAAGGTACGCGCCCGGCGCGCGCCGCGTGTGCACACACACACACACCCGCGCGCACGGCCGGCTCGCCAAACGCTCCCCCCGACCTGGAGACGCGCGATCGCAGCCACCAGCCCCTCGGCCTCGGCCGCGGACCCAGCCGAGCGCGCCCGCCACCGACCCCACGGCCCGCGGCGGCGTCTGCAGAGGGCGGGGGCCGGCCTCCTCCCGCGGCCCCGGTCACGCCGCGCCGCCCCAGACGCCCGCCCGAAGTCGCCGCCCGCGGTCCGCCCGGAGCCGATCGTCTCGGAGCTGCGCCCCCTCCAAGTCGCGACTCTCCGCCGGGAGTCGGCTGGCGAGCCTCTCCCCGCCCACCCGGTCCCATGACAGCTGCTACCGCCCAAAGACTGGCAGATTATAACAAGAAGCAAAGTTTCCCTCTCTCCTCCCACCTCCCGGCCCCCTCCGGCTTTCCCCTCCCTTCCCGTGTTATGCAAAACGGGCCGGCACCCGCGCTCCCACTCCAGGTACCACGCCAGCCCCCGCGAGCCGCGCCCGGCTCCTCCCCGGCCCCGCTCCGCGCCCAGGCGGGTCCCCGCACCGCGGGCTCCCCGGGGTCCCGCCGCAGCTCCAGCTCCCCGCAGCCGGGCGCCCCGAGAAAAAGCCCCAACTCGGGAGCCAAACTTTATGCTTGCAACAGGCACGGGTGGGGGGAAAGGGGAAAGGGTTGGGGGCACGCACGCCTTGGGCAGACATCTTCGGTAGCTGCTAGTCCCAGCAGTCACCCCCACCCCAATCCCCAAACCACCAGCTTACTCGCCCTCCCCCGGCACACCAGAGCACCCTCTCCAGTCACGCGCGTGCCGCCGGTGGGGCTCCTGGGCTCGGCCAGAGCCCGGACGCCGCCTCGCCTTCCCTTCCCCCTGCAGCGTGGAGCGCGCGCCGGGGCCGCGCGCCGCAGGGGGACCCGGGCGCCCCCAGACTGTCCTCCCTCCGCCCATCCTGCCGAGCCTTTCCCCCGGGGGGCTCCGCGGGATAGCGAAACCAGGAAGGCGCTATCTCCGCCCGCATGTCCACGTGCCCAGCAGATCTCTATGCCCTTAGCCGGCAACTGGCAGAAAACTCCGCGCTGCGGGCGCCGGTGGGGAGCTGCGGGGGGCCAAGAGCAGCACTCGGGGGGCCGCAGGCAGGAGGACGAGCGTCCCCGGGGATGGGGGCAGGCGCCGGTGCCGGGTCCACAAGTCCACGTGAAAGTACGGTAGCAAGTGCCGGGCGCCGTGGGCGCGCCTACAGCACCCAGCGCCAGCCCGCGGGTCCCCCACACCTTGGCGCAGCTCCACCTCTCCCAGGAAGCGCGGTACCCCCCAGCTCTGCCCGTGGGGGGTGCGCACTCCAGGTGGCCCAGGCTAGACCCTCCCCAGCAGCCGTACGTCCCCAGGGCTCCAGCACGCGCCGAGGGATCTCCAGGTCCCCGGCCCTGTAACGGAGCGCATCGCAAGGCGGCGGAAGGGGGGCTCTGCAGCCTGGAACCCCCAATCTCCCGCTGCACGCCGGCCTGGGCGTCTGCGGCTGCAGCCCCCGCAGCTCCGCGCTCCGCTCCGGGCCTGCGGCCCCGGCCGTCCGTACCTGCGTGTCGGCGAGATAGTTGAGGAAGAAGGAGGAGAGCTCTTCGTCCAGCAGCGCGCCGCAGTCGTTCCCCGCCATCTTCCAGCCGCGGCTGCAGCGTGCGGCGGAGTCAGCGCCGAGCCGGCCCGGGGGGAGGGAGCGAGCGAGCGAGGGAGGAGGCAGGGAGGCCGGCAGAGGCGGAGGGCGGAGCAAGGGCCCTGGCTGCCGCAGGGCCGCCGGCTGCGGGGGCGGGGCCGCGCGGCGGCGGGGCGAGCCAGGGGTCGCACCCCCACTTTCCTGCGCAGCGTCTGGCGCCGCGACCCAGTCCCGCAGCCCCCGGCAGAGAGAAGAGCGACCGCAGCCAGGTGGCGGTGCCCCAGCCCGCAGCCCGATGCCTGCGCAGCAATGCGGGCAGCCCCCGGCTCCTGCCAGAGCGAATCACGTTGCGTTAGCGCTGGGCGGGCACTGGAGACAACCTGCTTCTGCACAGCTGGGGAAACTGAGGCCCAAGGGGCGTAGAACTCCGATTGAAGCCACGGTGCGATTCAGTAGCAGGAAAGAAAACCCTGGAGGCCTGAATTTCTCTACGCGGGCTGCAAGGCCAGAGAAGGGAGGGAAAGAGAGACCACAGGCCAAAGGCAGAGAAATCAGGAAGGCTCCTCTGAGGAGGTGGCATTTTACTTTTCTTCCAAGAATGCATTTAACATATTCTGTAAACCTGACCGTATCTCTCCCTATGCACCCAATAACACGCCCTCCCCCTGCAAATAAAAAGGCAATGACTTCACTAACTGTAGCCCACAGTTGGCTGGACTTCTGTCAGCCTCCCCAGGCCGACTGGCCTCCCAGTTTCTGGGATGAACCCCCTCCCAAGAGCTATGCATTCACCTGGCATCTTCCAGACATTCTTTCCCACCTCCCTCCAGACTATCAACCCATTCTCTCTCCTCCCGTCCCACCCTCGTGGGCCCCTTAGCCGGCAGACCTTTCCTTTAAACAACAGTCAGCTGTCATCTGACTTTGGTTTCGGCCCTTACTGGACTCTAAGACCCGTGTGAACTGGGTCTAAGACTGCTTTTGCATTTGCATTGTCTCCAGTTCATAATCTTTTTTTTTTTTTTCGGTACTAGGGATGAAACCCAGGGGCATTCTACCTCTGAACTATACCCCCAGCCCTAAGTTTTATTCTTTATTTGCAAACAGGGTCTTACTGATTTGTGGAGGGCAGTGGCTGAGGCTGTCCCTGAACCACGATCCTCCTGTCTCAGCCTCCCCGGTGCTGGGATTACAAGCGTGTGCCACCACGCCCAGCCGTTCATAATCATTTTTAACAAATAATTTGTTAACTGAAAAACCTGGAGGATTTTGATTCTACCACCACACACATTGTACAGATGGAGAAACTGAGAAGAAAGGGGAGTGGTGCCCAACTCCACCAGGCCCCCTGACTGTGAGTGACACTCCATCACCCTGTCCTGCTGTTCTCCAGGAGGAGCTGGGGGCACCACCTGGAGGAAGGCTGTTTTATTGGGCCTGCCTGCCTCCTGCCCTCCTCCCACCCTGCACTCCCAAGGGACACAGCACCTGCCCAGCCAGCATGGCCTCTCTTCCAGCCCAAGAAGGAAACAGAGTCCCTGGCACACCTGCTCAGACTTGAACAGCAGAGCAAGAGCTTCCTTATTCTCCAGTCTGAGGTTCCCAGAACCGCAGGGCGTGATTTCACTCTTTGGGCTTAAGGCCAGAATGCTTTTAAGGAACACCACATGCCAACAGAGAGCCTGCATCTAGCCTCAGAGCACTGGACAGGGAGTCATGAGGCCTGGGTTCTGGTCCAGCTCCTGCACATCTCGTTCCAGTGTTGGCCACTCAGGAAGGTAAGAGCACGGCACTGGAGTTGCACTGCCTGGTTTTGAACCCCCGAAGTCCTCTAGTCTCAGGCCTTGGTTTCCTTGTCTATACAAATGGAGATTCTAAAATTGCTTTGTAGAGATGTTATGATGATCGAAGAAATAATATATGTACAGTGCTCCGCATCGTGCCTGGAGGGAAAATGCTAAATTCTCTATGTTCTTGTCTGTAAAAACAGGGATCGAGTACAAACCCTTGAAGGCACTGGCCAAGGCCACTCGCCTTCCTTCCAGCGCTCATGGTCTGCTGGCTCACCTTGGACTCTGAGACACTGCGAATCGAATCCTGGAGCTATTCTTTTACTTCAAATTCAGAGGTTCACTTAACCTCTCCCAGCCTTGGCTTCCTCGTCTATAGAATGGGGATAGCACTGGTGCCACTCCACAGAGCAATCTTGTAAGGATGAAATGAAAGGATGCATGTAAAATAAATTCCTTGACTTATCAATCACTGTCATCATCATCATTATCATCACCATCGACATTAACACCGAGGACTTGAAGTCTTCCAAAGCCCCATTTTGCTGCTGTCCCTGGACACCAGAATCAGAGACCTTTTTTTTTTTTTTTTTTTAATTTTTAGTGCAGGGAATGAACCCAGGAACAATCTACCTCCAGCCCTTTTGTATTTATTTTATTTTATTATAGTACTAGGGATTAAACCCACAGACTTCTACCTCCAAGATATACACCCAGTCCTTTTTATTTTTTTGTTTTTGAAATAGGGTCTTAGCAGCCGGGCATGGTGGTGCACGCTTATAATCCCCGCACTTGGGAGGCTGAGACAGGAGGATAGCGCAGGTTCGAAGCCAGCCTCAGCTGGCTTAAGAGACCCTGTTTCCAAATAAAATATAAAATAGGTCTGGGAGTGTAGCCCGGAGGTAGAAGGCCCCTGGGTTCCATCCCCAGTACCACAAAAAGAAAGAAAGAAAGAAAGAAAGAAAGAAAGAAAGAAAGAAAGAAAGAAGGTCTTAGCCAGGCGTGGTCTTGTAATCCCAACATTCGGGAGGTTCCCAGACAGCCTCAGCTACTTAGTGAGTCCCTCTGCAACTCAGTGAGACCCGGTTTCAAAATAAAGAATAAAAAATAGGGCAGGGGGTGTAGCTTGAAAGTCTACTGCCTCTGGGTTCCATTCCCAGACCCGCAAAAAAAAAGAAAGAAATAGGGTCGAGGTTGGTCTTGAACCTGTGATCCTCCTATATGAGCCTCCCAAGTACAGGGATTACAAGCATGTGCCACCGCGCCCAATTCTTATTTTTTATTTTGAAACAGAGTCTTACTAAGTTGCTGAGACTGGCCTCTAACCTGTGGTTCTTCTTTCTCAGCCTCCCAGTACAAAGATTATAGGCATGCACCACTGGGCCTAGCTTGGCATGGCCTTTGACTAGAGTTGTGTCCTTTAGAGCCCAGAGGCCAAACTTAGAGGGTTCCCTGGGCCAGCCACCTCTAGCCTGGCTTCACAGAGTTGCAGTAATGGCCAATGTCTGGTCGGGAAAGGCCACAACACTACTTGCCCAGAGGCTTTTGTTTTTAAAAATCCAGTGTTGACAGAAAAGCCCAGCCTCTGGGACTTTCTCACTAATCTCTGAATCCTCAGAACACCCTCCTGGCTGGTAAGAATTTAGGTGAAAAGGTACCTCCGCTATCTAGCTTCCTTTTTTTTTTTTTTTTTTTTTTTTTGTACTGGAAATTGAATCCAGAGGCATTCTACCTCTGAGCTTCATGCTGTGCTGGGCTACACACCTGCCTTCTAGCTTTCTTTATAAGAGCTTCTTGTTAGCTGGGCATCGTAGCACACACCTGTAATCCCAGTACTTGGAGACTGAGACGAGAAGTCACAGGCTGGAAGTCAGCATCAGCAATTTAGCAAGACCCTGTATCAAAAAAAAAGAAGAAGCCGGGTGTGGTGGCGCACGCTTGTAATCCCCGTGCTTGGGAGGCAGACACAGGAGGATTGCGTAGGTTCAAAGCCAGCCTCGCTGGCTTAAGAGACCCCCGTTTCCAAATAAAAATAAAAAAATAGGTCTGGGAGTGTAGCCCGGAGAGGTAGAAGGGTTTCCAGGAACCCCAATACCACAAAAAGAAGGAAAGAAAGAAAGAAAGAAAGAAAGAAAGAAAGAAAGAAAGAAAGAAAGAAAAAGAGAGAGAGAGCCAAGCGTGGTGGAGTGTACCTGTAATCCTCGTAGTTGGGAGGCTGAGACAGGAGGATCACAGGTTCACAGCTAGACTCAGAAATTTAGTGAGGCCGGGCGTGGTGGCGCATGCTTATAATCCCAGCATTCCGGAGGCTAAGACTGGAGGATTGCAGTTCGCAGATAGCCTCAGTTACTTAGTGAGGCACTCTGCAACTCAGTGAGACCCTGTTTCAAAAAATAGGGCAGGGGGTATATCTCAGAGGTTGAATGCCCTTGAGTTTGATCCCTAGACCCGCAAAAAAAAAAAAAAAAAAAAAAAGAAGGAAAGAAAGAAAGAAAGAAAGAAAGAAATTTAGTGAGGCCTTCCATAATTTACTGAGACCTGTTGCAAAATAAAATAGGGCTGGGGGCAGCTTAGAAGTAGAAAGCCCCTGTGTTCAATCCCCAGTACCACAAAAATAAATAAATAAAATAATCAATTAAAATAAAAGGGTGTAGCTTGGAGGTAGCCCTCCCCTGGGTTCAATCCCCAGTACCACAAAAATAAATAAATAATAAATAAATAGCTTCTTTCTTAGGAATTCCTTCCTCACAGACCACCCAACCTCTACCAGTTCCTCTCTAACCTATACAGGAATTTGATATTAAAAATCTTAGAAAAGGTTGATCACGTGCCTATAATTCCAGTATCTGAGAGCCTGGGACAGGAGGATCACAGGTTACAGGCAGCCTCAGAAACTTAGCAAGACGCTGTTTCAAAATAAAAAATAAAAAGAGGCATCTAGGGGTGTACCAGAGAAAGAAAGAAAGGCCTTGAGGTGCTGGGCAGCCTTCTGCCGTTTGCCCGCCCCTCTGCCCGTTCTCCTACCTAGGAAAGGAAAGAACGAGGCTGAGTAAAACGGTAAAATGTCCCACCCAGGTGTTCTGGCAGTTTATAGGTCTCTGCCAAAACTTCACAGCTTTTCTGTACTGACACCTGAGCTCACATCATCTCTAATCCTTCCAACAACCCTCGATAGGGTGAATCATGATGTCCACTTTATGACTGCGGAAACTACAGCTTAAAAGCGGTTAGAGCCGGGCGTGGTGGCGCATGCTTTTAATCCCCGCACTTGGGAGGCTGAGACAGGAGGATCTCACGGGTTCGAAGCCAGCCTCAGCTACTTAGTGAGGCTCTCAGCAACTTAGTGAGACCCTGTTTCCAAATAAAGTATAAAATAGGCCTGGGAGTATAGCCTGGAGGTAGAAAAAGACCCTGGGTTCCACCCCCAATACCATAATAAATAAATAAATAAATAAATAAATAAATAAATGCAGTTAGAGTGATTAGCTCAAGACCCAGCCGTGAGAGACACAGCTCAAATCCGAAGCGAGTTCTGTGCTGGTCCAAGCCATCGACCCTGGAATGAGGGAGAGAAACCCTCCCAAACTCATCACCCTGGGAGGCTGGAGCTGTGGCACAGTTCTTATTGTATGGTGTTTCAGAGAAGGGCGCTATGGATGCCAAGCTTGGCCTCTGTGTGGCTCCACTTGTACCCACTCTGCCTTGTGACTGTCCTTCTCCCTAGAGGGTAGTGCACGTGGGCCCTGCGCACATCCCCAGGAATGGCCACAGTACGGGGACCTATAGCACTTGGATCGACTATTTTAGTCTCTACCGACAAATGCTCAAAAGCACAAACCTCAGCATCTCCTCCCTTCTGATAATAAGAAAATGCTTTATTCAGACACTACAGCTGTGGTTCTCAAACCCTGAAGGGCACGAAGGTTGCCTGGGTCCTGTCACCAGAGATTCCACTTCAGCAGGTCTGGGTGGGGTCCCCTAGATGGCCCTTCCGTGGGACACTGCCCATTATTCAACAGGTGTTTAGTAGGCACCTGCTGTGTGCCAGCCACTGTGCTAGTGCCAGGGACAAATCGGAACACAATAGCCACCGTCCCTGCCCACGTCTGCTCACCACGCCTGCTGGACTCATTCTGTTGAGGGAGGCAGGGAGGGAAGACGTGAGTCTTGATAATCATTGAGGTTTTCTGCCAACAACCCATGACTGAGATTCTGTGACCCAGGCCAGGGAGCCAGACACTCATCTATTTCCCAGCTTCTGTCCAGGAGGCAGGGATGCAGGCCAAGAGGAACTAAAAAGACACCTGCTTTGTATTGTTTGTTCTGAAAGCATCTCTACATCCCACTGAGTGACAGAGTGTCAGGGCTGTGGAGAGCATGTCACCCACCCGCTTCATTGGATAGGTGAAGGAAGGTGGCCCAGGTCTCCCACCCAGGCCTTTGGTGGCCAAGGCAAGCCTAGAAGCCAGGGTTCCAGGTTAGGTGTGCAGTACTCAGGTGGCTTGCATAGGACACACTTCAGGCTGATTCTTTGGAAAGACATCGCTGAGATGGTGCCACGTGAGGGCCTCAGAGTTGGGGGTAGGAGCTCTGGGCTTCTGAGCGTCATCAGAAGCAAGGCATTGCTTTGTGTTCAGCAATGCCCTCTTCCTTGTATGAAGTAATCTGTGAATTCACCAATAAATTTGGGGAAGTATTCAGCAGTTCACTTTCTCTTTCATATGCGACAATGGCTAAGGGCTTCCGAATCAGTGTATGTTTGTGGGGGACTCCTTTTTGAACCCAGGGACATTCTATCTCCGAACTATACCCCAACCCTATTTTATTTTACATTTATTTATTTTTTTTACAGGATCTCGCTAGGTTGATGAGAGTCTCACTACTTGCTGAGGCTGTCTTCCAACCTGAGACTCTCCTGTCTCAGCCTCTGGAATACTGGGATTACAAGTATGTTCCAGCATGCTCTGCCTGGCTCTCAAAATAGCAACATTTTAAAGAGACAATCACTTGACTTTAAAAAGCAACACAGTTTACAATTTATTTACACATGACATCAAAAAGCAGCATAGTAGCTCCGCCTGGTAGCCACAGGTTTGTAATACTAGTACTTGGGAGGCTGAGACCCGAGGATCACAGGGTCACCGGTTCTTGGTCAGCCACAGCTACTTATTGAGGCTCTCCACAACTGCAACTTAGTGAGACCCTGTTTCAAAAAAAAAAAAAAAAAAAAACAATAGGGATGAGGGTGTGGCTCGGAGGTAGAATGCCCCTGGGTTCCATCCCTAGTTCTAAAAATAAAAAAAAAGCAAAATATTTTATAATTCATTTATATTAACCCACATTTAGGGTACCTATCAAATAAGACAAGCAAATGGAAAGATACTGAATCTTCTGTCACTTACTGGCTTTGAGATCTCGGAAAAAAATCACTCCTTGGGTAGGATCATCTTATCTGTCCTACCTGACCCAGAGTTTTGTGCAGATTAAGTTCATTTTACACAAACTTTGAACTTAACACTCATCAATCTAAGGCATTAATAGTGCTCCTTTAGCCGGGCGTGGTGGCGCACACTTGTAATCCTCGCTTTTGGGAGGCGGAGACAGGAGGATCGCGCAGGTTCAAAGCCAGCCTTGCTGGCTTAGGAGACCCTGTTTCCAAACAAAAATATAAAAAAATAGGTCTGGAAGTGTGTAGCCCAGAAGTAGAAGGGTTTCCAGGAACCCTATTACCATCACCACCACCAACAACAAAAAAAATAGTGCTCCTTTCAGGAATTTTTCTTAAGAGGCAGATTCGAAAGATGGGAAAGCTACAGTATGATGTTTATACACACTTTGATTCAACAAACATTTTAAAGTTCTACTGGGGCAGGACATAGTGGCACATGCTTGTAATCCCAGCATTTGGGAGGCTGCAGAAGGATTGTGGTTCAAAGACAGCAGAGCCTCACTAAGTAGCTAAGGCTGGCTTTGAACCTGTGCGATCCTCCTGTCTCAGCCTTCCACTAGGCAAGCATTCTGTCTTTGAGCCCCACCCTCAGGCCTACAATAAGTTCTAAGAGGGAGAAAGTTGGAGACTTAAAACTGGAGGGGTTGAGACAGCAGTTAGGACAAACCTCTCCTCCACTCTGAGAATCAGATTCTCAGTCTGCCCTACAGTGGGTCTGAGCTGGATCAAGCATCCCAAACCTGCTTCGGGTGGGCTTCTCCTAGGGCCTTCGCCTGGACTGTAGCACGCTCTGCTTCCCTCTCCCCTTTACAGAGAAGTCATCTGGGCCATGCGTAGTTGGCAGTGGAGGCAGCTGGAGTCAGGATGCTGAGAGGAGAATCCAGGTTAGTAGGCTACCTCAGGAGTGTTTCTATGGGGAGGAATTGCCTCAGCTCCTGGAGCACCCAGGACTGCAGAATCCCAGAGAAGGGGGATGGCCTCATGGGCCCAGCGTCATGGACAAGCAGAGTGTCATGGCAGGGCTCAGTACAAGGGAGGATCATGGGTACAGCCCTGCTCTTTTCAGTTCCTCAAGAATCCTGAGACACATCCCAGAAAAAAAACAAAACAAGACAAAGTGAGGGCTGGGAATGTGGTATAGTAGGACAGCACTCGGTTAGCATGTACTGTGAGGCCCTGGGTTCAATACACACACACACACACACACACACACACACACACACACACACACACACACACGAGGGAATAGTCCACCTTCTGCTACAGTTGTTTTATGCTTGTTTATTTTCTTTCTTTTCTTTCTTTTGTTTGGTACTGAGAGTTGAATATTCAAGGCCAACCTGGGTAACTTGGAAGATCACAGGTTCGAGGCCAAACTCAGCAACTTAGCAAGACCCTGTTTCAAGATAAACATAAATAAATAAAAATAGGGCTGAGGGTATATAGCAGGGTACAGTGGCCCACAATGGCAAATCCCAGTACTTGTGAAGCTCAGACAAGAGGATCACAGGTTCAAGGCCAACCTCAGCAACTCGGCAAGATCCTGTTTCAAAATAAAAAATTATAAAGAGCTGGGAGTGTAGTTCAGAGGTAGAATTTCCCTGGTTCCAATCCCTATTCCCCTCCCCCCAAAAAAGAGGATATGCATATGTAGGAATATGGAAAGACTGCCAAGACATGCTATGAAGGAAAATTCAAGATAGTAATTGTCGTAAGATTCCACTTTTGTAATATAAATGAGTGTAAATCTAAGATAAAGGTCTGGGAGGCCACTCCTGAAGCACTGACAGGTGTCTCTGGTGAGAGAGTGCCATAGACACTTGTCCTTTCTATTTTTTCTGCTTTTTTAAGCACAAGATAATGTAATTCTGTGTCACCTGTATAATTGAAATAATGTATTATTTTATTTTTTGTGGTACTGGGGATTGAATCCAGGGGCATTCTACTTCTGAGCTAGATACCACCCCCTGCAATTCATTTTATTTTATTTTGTGTGGGGGTTGAGCCCAGGGACATTCTACCTCTGAGCTATACCCCCTATTTTATCCTTTTTATTTTGAAACAGGATCTCACTAGGTTGATGAGAGTCTCTTGCTGAGGCTATCCTCGAACCTGGGATCCTCCTATCTCATCCTCTCAAGTACTGGGATTATAGGTATGTGCTACCATGCCCAGCCCATTTAATTTTTATTTTGAAACAGAGTCTCACTAAATTCTCTCCTTGTTCTCCTTCTTTCTTTCTTTCTTTCTTTCTTTCTTTCTTTCTTTCTTTCTCTTTCCTTCTTTTCTGTTTTTTCTTTCTCTCTCTGTGTGTGTGTGTGTGTGTGTGTGTGTGTGTGTGTGTGTAGTATATGGTACTGAGGATTGAACCTAGAAGTATTCTACTTTCTAGCTACACCCCCAGATCTCTTTTAATTTTGTTTTGTTTTGGAAACGGGGTCTTGCTAGGTCAATAAGAGTCTTGCTGATTGCTGAGACTTGTCTTGAACCAGTGATCTTCCTGTCTCAGCCTCCCAAGTACTGGGATTACATGCCTGGCTTCTTATCATGTCTCTATGGTGAAAACATTAAAAAGAAATTTCTTTTAGCTTCTTGTATCTCATTTCTTCCTTTCTTTGTGGCACTGGGGATTGAACCCAAGAATGCTCTATCATTGAGCTAGACTGGCCTCTTTCTTGCAATCCTCCTGCCTCCCAAGGACTGGGATTACAGCACCAGCTTTTCTTTTCTTTTTTCTTTTTTTTTTTTTTTTTTTTTTTGTCATACTGGGAATGGAACCCAGGAGCATTCTACCTCTGAGCTACACACCTAGCATTATCTTATTTATTTATTTATTTATTTATTTATTTATTTATTTGTTATTTTGTAGTACTGGGGATGTAACCCAGGGGCATTCTATCTCTGAGTGACACCCCCAGCCCTATTTTTTATTCTTTTGTGTGTGTGTGTGTGTGTGTGGTACTGGGGTTTCTGGAAGCCCTTCTACCTTTGGGCTACATTCCCAGACATATTTTTTATTTATTTATTTTTTTTTTTGGAAACAGGGTCTCTTAAGCCAGCGAGGCTGACTCCGAACCAGCGCGATCCTCCTGTCTCTGCCTCCGAAGCACAGGGATTACAAGCGTGCGCCACCACGCCCGGCTATTATTTATTTTGAAACAGGGTCCCACTGAGTTGCGAAGGGCTTCACTAACTAGCTGAGGCTGTCCTCAAACTGCAATCCTCCTGTCTCAGCCTCCCAAATGCTGGGATTACAAGTGTATGCCACCACGCCCAGGAGTTTGTTGTTTTGTTTTTAATTTTGAAACAGGATCTCACTAAATTGCTGAGGACCTTGCTAAGTTGCTGAAGCAGGCCGCAAACCTGCGATCTTCTTGTCTCAGCCTTCTGAGTACTGAGATTACAGGCATACTTGACAAAGCCTGGCTGTCTTGTTCCTTTAAGTGGCTGTGTGGTGCCCCTATGTGAGTGTGCCATGAACCCACTTTGTATATGTGCAGGTCATGATTCTAGACTTCTCCCCAGATGTGTATATGATCCTGGTTATATCACTGAAGAATATGTAACATTTATTAGGAAAAATGACAGTAGATGAATTCCTTTATTCATTCAACCAACAGAAGCCCATGGAAGGGGACTTCAGGAAGATGGAGACCGAGAAAAGTGGGGCTTAAGAGCCCCGCTAACAACCAATCTCCATTACCACAAAATCAGCGCCTTTCATAGCCAGAAAACACCATCACCAGAGAAACAAAAAAATCACCAGGCTCCAGAGAGAAAGCGGACTGAGAACAGAGCTCAGAGCCACAGAGGAGATACACTGGCCTCATGCCCGAGGCCGCGGCAGCAGCGCCATACTGCCGGCGGCAGCGGCGACTTCACCGGACGGCTACAGCAAGCCGAGGTGAGCCGCTGCGGAACAGCCAGGCGGGATTTCTCGCCACAGGTAAAATCTAGAGCTCCCAGTGGCTGAGCTCAGCACACGCTGCAGGGATTCAGAGTGGAAATCAAAACCAAGAAGAAATACGCCAGCCTCACAGCCGAGGGCGTAGCAGCGGCGCCATATTGCCACCAGCGGCAGCAGCAGAGAATTCACCGAATCCAGTACAGCTACATCTGCGTACTCAAGAACAATGAGTCAAATTGCGGGCCACAGAGGAGAAATCCCAGTACTGTACTCCCTGGGACTTGACCCAGTGGGGGAGGGGCGGTGGCAGAGATATCACACCATAGGAAAATGTGCAACCTGGCACCCCCCCACAGTCTAAAGCAGCCTCTATCGACTCCATGGGTCGGAGACTCTGTGATACAACCCAGTAAAGGAGTAGTGGGGTCTGAGATACTACTGACTCGAGATCCAGAACACCTTAAGTGAAGTCATAGTGACCCAAGGGAAGAACCCAGAGAAAGCACAAACTTCCTAAATCATGGGAAAGAGGAATAATACTGGAGCAATGAATGCCCACAACCCCACAACATCAGAACCCGATAAAACTGAAAATCAGAGATTTCTAGAAGATCAAATCAGGAAAATAACTGTAGAAATAATAGAGGTGCTTTGAAAAGAACTCAGAGAGAGCCAAAAAGAGATAAAGGATGCAATTAATGAAGTAAAGGCCTCAATTCAAAGCACAAAAAACCGATTAGAACACATGGAGAACAGAATCTCGCTCTTAGAAGATGATCATTCCAAAAATGAACGCATAGTTTCTAATCTAGAAAAAAATATTTGACAGCAGGAATCTGATATTGAAGAAATATGGGCCCATTTTAAGAGAGCTAACCTAAGAATAATTGGAATAGAGGAGGGAAAAGAAAGTGAAACCAAAGGGATCAACAATCTCTTCAAGGAAGTAATAGCAGAAAATTTTCCAAACATAGAGCAAGAGGTTGATACACAGGTCCAGGAAACTTATAGAACTCCCTTTAGACAGGATCGAAGAAGAGGATCCCCACGCCACATAATTGTCAAAATGACCAATGTGGAAGCCAAGCAGAGAATCTTAAAGGCAACAAAAACAAAGGGCCAAGTGACATTCAGAGGCAAACCAATTAGAATCACTCCAGACTTCCCAAACCAAGTCATGAAAGCCAGAAGGGCTTGGAGTAACAAATTCCAAACTCTGAAAGAAAACAACTTCCAGCCAAAAATTTCCCACCCAGCAAAACTTTCTATCAAATTAGATGGAGAAATAAGAAGCTTCCATGACAAACAGAAACTGAAGGAATTTATGTCTTCAAAACCAGAAAGAGATTAACTTTGTAGTTAATCTCTTTGAGTATTGAGAAAATACTCAAAGAGATTAACTACAAAGAAGAAATAGGTAACACACACCAGAACCAGAGAAACTAGAGTTTCCATCCAACAGACAACTAAGATTGGTTATCTGTGGAGATTCATTATTTATGTTAGTCTTTTACCTATCTCTAAATGGTATTGTTTGCTTTTATTGTTGTTAATTTTTAGGATTTCTAGTTGGAATATTGATATACCTTCAGATATAGCATTTGGAAATATTTTATCCCATTCTATTAGTAACTGTTAACTCTGTTTACATTGTCTTTGGATATACAATATATTTTTTTATTTTTTAGGGAGTTTGTATACTCTTCTGTTGCCTGTGCCATTGAAATCATATCCAAGAAATCACTGCCAATTTCAATGTTGTGAGGTTTTATGACTCAGATTTTCTCCTAAAAGTTTATAGTCTTAAGATTTATATTTAGGTCTTTTATCTATTTTGAGTTAATATTTGTATATGGGATTAGGTAAGGGTCCAACTTTATTCTTTTCCATGTAATTATTATGTTTCAACAATATTTAGTTAAAAGATTATTATTTCCACCACCAAATGTTCGTGGAAACCTTGTCAAAAATAACTTGACAATATAGGGAAGAATTTAGCTCTAGGCTTTTATTTAACTCCAATGGTTTATATATCTGCCTTTAGAATAGTACTACACTGTTTCAATTATTGTAGCTTTATATGGTTTGAAATCAGAAAATATATATCTTCTAGCTTTGTTCTTTTTCAAGATCGTTTTGGGTATCTAGAGTCCATTTTCCATATTAGGATAGATTTTTTTTCTGAAAAATAAATAAATAAATATATGATAGTTTCACCTAAAAAAATAGAAAAAAATATTCTCTGGTAAGAAAGAAAGTAAAAAGAAATATTGAAATGTTATCTTTAAGTCATCAAAAGCTTGGTATCAGACAAATGAAACTGTTATGTGAGATTATCATTTTTAATTTTGGATAAATTGCTATAATACTAGATGTCAACCACTAAGCCAAGCATGGGAGGGAGGGATGGAGAGAGAATGGGGTGGGGATCGGGTGGGGGCTGACTGGGCGATGTTGCATGTATGTCTACAAAAGTTTGTATCCCACTATGATGTATGAATACAGTGCACCAATAAAAAAAATATATAAAAAAAGAAGCCCATGGAAGGCTCACTTAGCAAGGCCCTACTTTTAATGCACAGCCAAGCCAGATCTTCAGGATGAGTTCAGTGAATAACATTAATCATGTTGTTACATTGTTCGGAATTCATTCATCATCCCTTCATAAGCAATCTACTTTGTGCCAGGCACTCCGCTAAACTCTGTGAAACTATATTAGTTGTGACTCGTTTGGTTGCAATAAACAGAAATCTCTACTCAAACTGGCTTTAACAGATAACATATTGGCGTACATAATGAACACATTAGAGGGAGGCGTGTTGTCAGGAAGACGTGGATGTGCACTTCGAGCTCTGCTTCCCCTGTGTCAGCTCCTCCAGAGGCAGGTCCTCTCCTGGTGATGGCAAGGAGAAACGTGCTAGGCCTAAGCCCCGTGCTCTCAGCAAGCCCCGCAGGACGGACCCTCCCATTGTCCAGCAAAGGACCTGGCTTCCCTCTGGCTGCATCAGTTTGGCCCATCCCCCTGCCGGTCTCTGCTCTGATACTGCACTGCATGCCTACTTCTGCATCCAGGAATCCAGCAGCTTCATATACAACCCTAAACTAAGGCTTTTTAAGAGACCATTAATTTGGACAGGAAAATAATTATCTCTCTTCTTACTAACATGTTGAACAACTCACAATAGTATTGAAAGTACTGAGGATGTAGTGCTTGGCACAAGCAAGACCCTGGGTTTGATGAAAGGAAGGAAGGAAGGAAAGAAGGAAGAAAGGAATAAAGGAAGGAAGGAAGGATAGAAAGAAGGAAAGAAAGACCCATAACATTGTCATCAATAGAAATCACATCTCAGCCGGGCGTGGTGGCACATACTTGTAATCCCAGCACTTGGGAGGCTGAGACAGGAGGATCGCACAGGTTAGAAGCCAGCCTCAGCTATTTAGTGAGGCTCCCAGCAACTTAGTGAGGCCCTGTTTCCAAATAAAGTATAAAATAGGTCTGGGAGTATAGCCCAGAAGTAGAAAGCCCCTGGGCTCCACCCCCAGTACCACAAAAAAAAAAAAAAAAAAAAAAAAATCACATCTCGAGCAGGGCATGGTGGCGCACAATTGTAATCCCACCACTACTTGGCACGCTGAGACAAGAGAAACACAGGTTTGAGAACAGACTCAGTAACTTAGCAAAATAAAAATAAAAGGGCTGGGGATATAGCTCGAAGGCAGAATGTTTCTGGGTTTAATCTCCAGTATCAAAATAAATAAATAAATAAATAAATAAATAAATAAATACATCAATCTTACTAGATGTGGTGGCACACGTCTATAATACTGATACTTGGGAGGCTGAGACAGGAGGATTACAGGTTTGAGATCAGCCTTAGCAATTTACCTATTTCCAAATTAAAAAATAAAATAGGAACCCGGGCCTGGGGGTGCACGCGTGTAATCCCAGCATTCGGGAGGCTGAGACCAGAGGATCGCAGTTCACAGACAGCCTCAGCTAATTAGTGAGGCCCTCTGCAACTTGGTGAGGCCCTGTTTCAAAATAAAAGAATAAAAAACAGGGCAGGGGGTGTAGCTCGGAGGTCAAATCCCCCTGGGTTCCATCCCCAAACTGGCAAAATAAATAAATATAAATAAGTAAGTAAATAAAATAGGGCTGGGGTTATAGATTGAAGGTTCGATTCCCAGCACTAAATAAATAAATAACCATAAAAATAAATGTGAAGAGAGGTCCATAGGCTCCCATAAACTGCTAGAGGGGTCCACGGCACAAAAAAAGAATCTAGCTATATGGTGGGAGAGATGTGTTTTCCCAAAGGAAAAGCAGGTGCATTCACCAGAGGATGCTGAAGGGCGCTAAGGAGGCAAAAGCAACAGGTGTCCACTCCTCAGGGACAGGGGTGTGTGCAACAGGAACCCACCCTCCAAGTCAGCTGACTGCAAGCCTCCTGCAGATGCTGGGGCCAAGCCTCCCCATTTTATAGATAAGACACACCTAAGACCAAAAAGGGGCTGAGACTCGCCAGACACCACTCAGCAAGTGGCATACCATGACCAGGTCAAAGCCTCGTAACTCTGTACCTCGTTATTTTATTCCAGCCCCTTCAGGATGAGTGGGGAAGCACAATGAGACTCCACATGCCAAAAATATACATGACAGAGGGGAATATTATAGCATTAAACACCCATATTAAAAAAAAAAAGCCAGGAGTGGAGGTGCATGCTTGTAACCCCAGAATTTGGGAGGCTGAGACAAGAGGATCGCGGTTCACGGACAGCCTCAGCTACTTAGTGAGCCCCTTTGCAACTCAGTGAGACCCTGCTTCAAAATAAAGAATAAAAAATAAATCAGGCTTGGTGGCACACGCTTGTAATCCCAGCGCTTGGGAGGCTGAAACAGGAGGATTGCACAGGTTCGAAGCCAGCCTCAGCTACTTAGTGAGGCTCTCAGCAATTTAGTGAGACCCTGTTTCGAAATAAAGTATAAAATAGGTCTGGGAGTATAGCCCGGAAGTAGAAAAGCCCCTGGGTTCCACACACACACAAAAAGAATAAAAAATAGGGCTCAGAGGTAGAATGTCCCTGGATTACATCCCCAGTACCGGAAAGAGAGAGAGAGAGAGAGAGAGACAGACAGACAGACAGACAGACAGACAGACAGACAGACAGACAAAGAGACAGGAAGGACGAACTTGGTATTGTGCCAGTGTTTATAATCCCAACACTTAAAAGGCCAAGACAAAAGGACTACAGAAGCCAGCCTCAACAATTTAGTGAAATCCTTTGTAACTTAGTGAGACTGTGTTTCAAAATAAAATATAAAAAGGTCTAGAGGTGTAGCTTAGAGGTAGAACATCCCTGGGTTCAATCCCCAGTACCAAAAAACAAACAAAAAAACAAATTAACAAAACATTGGTCAGATTGGCCAAGAAAAAGAGAGAGAGAAGACTCATTGTTAAAACAAGAAATGAGAGAGGATACATAATTACTGACCTTACTGATACAGAAAGTTTGAAAACTCATATAAATGGACAAAGTCTACAAAAGCACAAACTATTGGAACTGAGTAAAGAAGAAATTGAAACTGAACAGATTTAAACAAGAGCTTGAACTAGTAATCAGATAATTACCCACAATGCTTGCTGGGCGTGGTGGCACACACCTGTCACCCCAGTATTTAATAGGCTGAGATAGGAGGATCACGGGTTTAAAGCCAGCCGCAGTAACTTAGACCCTGTTTCAAAAGAGAAAATAAGAGCCGGGCGTGGTGGCACACACTTGTAATCCTAGCATGCAAGAGGCGGTTCGCAGACAGCCTCAGCTACTTAGTGAGGCCCTCTGCAACTCAGTGAGACCTGGTTTCAAAATAAAGAATAAAAAATAGTGCAGGGGGTGTGGCTCGGAGGTCGAATGCCCATCCCCAGACCCGCCAAAAAAAAAAAAAAAATAGGACTGAGGTATAGCTCAGAGGCAGAATGCCCCTGCATTCAATCCTCAGCAACACACACACACACACACACACACACACACACACACACACACCCTACGCAAAATGAAAAGTCCAGACCCAGAGAGCTTCACCAACACTTAAAAGAGTTGGTGAGCCAGGCATGGTGGCGCACGCTTGTAATCCCAGCGCTTGGGAAGCTGTGGAGGATCGCGCAGGTTTGAAGTCAGCCTCAGCTACTTAGTGAGGCCCTCAGGAACTTAGTGAGACCCTGTATTCCAAATAAAATACAAAATAGGTCTGGGAGTGTATCCCGAAGGTAGAAAGCCTCTGGGTTCCATCCCTAGCACCCCACCAAAAAAAAGAGTTGGTGAGTTCCATAAACATTTAAAAGATTAATACAAATTTTTTACAACCTCTTCCAAAAATATAGAAAAGCAGGGAAGATTAGCCATTTCATTCTTTGAGGCCAGTAATACTCTGATAGCAAAACTAGACAAAGAAAACTATAGACCAGTATCTCTTAGAAATAAAGATACAAAAGCCATATGCCTGAGGACTTAACCACAGAATTAAATATTGTAATAGATTTGTATAAAGATGTCTCTGGTTCCCAAAAGATTCCAATCATCAAAAACAATAAAAGATAATACATCGAATTAAATTTAAGCATGGAAGTGTAGTGGGACCATTTTAGGAAAATATGCAAAGATACTTCATAAGAATTTTTTTGTTCCTTAAAGCAGGATTAATAATACTTATCTGCCCTATGTCCCCAACTTTTTTGTAATTATTTTGAGGATCGGTTAAGATAAGGGAGGTGAGAGTATTTCCAAACCCTCTAATAGGACAATTACTGCTGGGGCTCTTCACAGTTTATGGGACACGACCTTACTAATGGCTTCCATTCTGTTTCGTGCATTGAATTACCTCCTGCCCTTTGCGCTTGCTGTTTTCTTGGGCCGGAACGCTCCCCCACCCCCCTGCCTTGTACCCTGCTTTTGTCTCATGCTTCATCTTAAATCTCATCTCAGAGAGGCCTCCCTGACTACCTGATGTCAACTAAATCCCTGGAATTTTCTTGCTGTCTACTTGTAAGACAAGCCAGGTTGAAGGATCAGGAGCTGTGCGTGGTTCCCCACAGGATCCCCCGGAGCACAGACTGCTTCCTGCTCCACGGAAGATGCTGTTAAGTGAAGAGTGGTCCACATCTCTGCGAAACGGGTAGTCAGGTCCTTGAACAGATGAGGAAGCTGAGGCTCTGGGAGGAGAAACAACTCATCCGAATTCATGTATGTGACAGAGAAGATCATCCTATAATTTATTGTCTAAATTGGGAGACTTTTGCTCTGCACCAAAAGGACAGGACACGGGACAGTAGGTATAGGCGGGCACAGCAAGCAAAGGGCCAGGGCTCAGAGGAAGGGCTAAATGCTGACAGTCTAAGCCACGTCCTTTCCACCACACCCCAGGTGCTGTGAAAAGTCAAGTTCAGCAAACTCTCCCCACGTGCCCCGTTCCACAGGCAGCGCCGCCCTGCACAGCCCGGGAGCAGCTCAGCAGCGGGGCTCTGCTGGCTCACTGCTGCCCAGAGGGCCTCAGGAGGATCTTCATCCCAGGAGCCAGGACGTCCCCCGCCAAAGCGGATGTGACGTGGGAGTGGACACGATGAAGAGAAAGGAGGAGGCGAAAGGGACCCGAGTAACACGGTGCTGACGAGAAGCTTGAGGTCACTTTGCTGTGCTTCAGCGGATTCATCTCATCAGACAGGCCGACGTGTCCCTGCCCTTTGCCCAGGTTTCACTGCTCCCAGGAATTCACTGTAAAAATGAGCAAAACAAGAGCTAGCCTGGCTGCGTGTGCATGGGGCGGGGTCGTGGTGGTGGTACTGGGGATTGAAACCAGGGGCATTGCCGGGCGTGGTGGCGCACGCTTGTGATCCCCGCGCTTGGGAGGCAGAGACAGGAGGATCGCGCAGGTTCCAAGCCAGCCCGCGTGCTGGTTTAGGAGACCCTGTTTCCAAATAAAACTGTAAAAATAGGTCTGGGAGTGTAGCCCGGAGGTAGAAGGGCTTCCAGGAACCCCAGTATCACCAAAAAAGAAAAAAAAGAAAAAAAGAAAGAAAGAAACCAGGGGCATTCTACCTCCAAGCTACACCCTAGCCCTTTTTATTTATTTTATTATTTTATTTTATTTTATTTTATTTTATTTTGTGTGGTGGTACTGGGAGTGGAACCCAGGGGCTTTCTACCTCCGGGCTATACTCCTAGACCTATTTTCTATTTTATTTGGAAACAGGGTCTCACTAAGTTAATGAGAGCCTCACTAAGTAGCTGAGGCTGGCTTCGAACCTATGCGATCCTCCTGTCTCAGCCTCCCAAGCGCGGGGATTTACAAGCGTGCGCCACCACACCGGGCATAATTTTTTTGTTTTGAAACAGGATTTTGTTATATTACTGAGAATCTCACTAAGTGGCTGAGGCTGACCATGAACCTGCAATACTCCTATCTCAGTCTCAAGAATACTGGGATTACAGGCATGTGCCACTACACCTGGCTCAAAACAAAACAAAACAAAAATTTTAAAAGGGCTGGGAGTGTGATTTCTAGTACTTGGGAGGCTGAGACAGGAGAATAGCAGGTTTGAAGACAGCTTCAGCAAGTAGTAAGACTCTCAGCAACCTAGCAAGACTCTGTTTCAAACATAAAATAAAAATAAAATTGGCCTGGGGTGTGTAACTGGAAGGTAGAATACCCCTAGGTTCAATCCCCAGTACCACAAATGCAAAAAAATAGGGCTAGGGTATAACTCAGAGCTACAAAACCCCTGAGTTCAATACCCAGTATCACAAAAACAAACAATATTAAAAATAAATAAATAAATAAATTGTGTTGGTGGATATGCATAGGTTATATGCAAATACTATACAATTTTAAAAAAAAATTTATGCTACTGGAGATGGAACCCAGGGGCATTCTACCTCCAAGAGACACCCCCAGCCCTATTTTTTATTCTTTATTTTGAAACAGTCTCCCTGAGTTGTGAAGGGACTCACTAGGTAGCTGAGGCTGTCCTCGAACCACGATGCTCCTGTCTCAGCCTCCCAAATGCTGGGATTACAAGTGTGTGCCACCACACCCAGCTAATACTCTACCATTTTGTAAGAGACCTAAGCATCTTAGATTTTGGTATTCTTATAGGATCTTGGAACTGATCGCCTGAGGCTCCTGAGGGATGGCTATATATGATAATGTAACATAAGATTCTTTATCGGTTGAGTTTCCATGTTATTGATGGAGTCCACTGAGCAAAATCATACCCAACTGTTAGAAATAACATGTAGCAACTTTATTAAATAATTTGTGGCAAAAAATAATGTACCCGGTGTGATGAAGCATGCTTGTAATCACAGTACATGGGAGGCTGAGACAGGAGGATAGCAGTTTGTGGACAGCCTCAGCTACTATGTGAGGACCTCCAAAACTTAGTGGGGCCTTGTTTCAAAATAAAGAATAAAAAATAGCACTGGGGGTGTAGCTTGGAGGTAGGATGGCCCTGGGTTCCATCCCTAGTACATTAAGTAATAAAAATCAAAATGTTTTAAAAAGAGTAACACAAAGCCGGGCGTGGTGGCGCACGCTTGTAATCCTAGCATTCGGGAGGCTGAGACTGGAGGATCGCGGTTCGTGGACAGCCTCAGCTATTTAGTGAGGCCCTCTGCAACTTGGTGAGACCCTGTTTCAAAATAAAGAATAAAAAATAGGGCAGGGGGTGTAACTCGGAGGTCAAATGCCCCTGGGTTCCATCCCCAAGCCCGCTAGATAGATAGATAAATAAATAAATAAATAAATAAATAAATAAATAGAATAACACAGTTTCCAGGCATGGTACTACATGCCTGTAATCAGAGTCATTGGGAGGCTGAGACAGGAGGATCACAGGTCAGCCTCAGCAATTTAGCAAGACCATTTATTTTATTTTATTTGGTGATACTAAGGATTGAACCCAAGGACATTCTATCTACCTTCAGCCCCCCTTTTTAAAATTATTTTTGAAACAGCATTTTACTAAATTGATGAGAGTCTCAGTAAATTACTGAGGCTGTCTTTGAACCTGTGAGCCTCCTATTTCAGTTACAGGCATTCACCACCATGCCTGGTTTAGCAAGACCATTTCAAAATAAAAATAAACTGGGTGTAGTGTAGAATGCTTTTAATCCCAGTACCTGGGAGGCTATACTGGGAGGATTACAGGTTAGCAGTCAGCTTCAGCAATTTAGTGAGACCCTGCTTGAATAAAATATGGCTGGGGGTGTAGCTCAGAGGTAGAATGCCCCTGAGTGGTTCACTCCTCAACATCAAAAAAAAAAAAAAAAAAAAAAAAAAAAAGAGTTAGTAGTAACACAAACAGAGCCATTTCAACAATGTTAAAATGTCTGGATAAGCCGGGTGTGGTGGCGCACGCTTGTAATCCCTGCGCTTGGGAGGCTGAGACAGGATCGCACAGGTTCGAAGCCAGCCTCAGCTACTTAGTGAGGCTCTTAGCAACTTAGTGAGACCCTGTTTCCAAATAAAATATAAAATAGGTCTGGGAGTGTAGTCTGGAGGTAGAAAGCCTCTGGGTTCCACCCCTAGTACCACCAAAAAAAAAAAAAAAAAAAGTCTGGTTAAATGTTAGCAAGAAATAAAAAGTACTAGTATATTTGGCGGTGGGCTTTATACACTTAGGTTTCCCTTCATGTTACCAAGTTCTTAATAATAAATCATTTTAATGTAATTTCCAAATAAAGATAAAGTGGTGGTGGGGGAGTACTTGGGACAGAACCCAGGGACACTCTACCTCCAAGTATACCACTAGCCCTATTTTATTCTTTTATTTTGAAATAGAGCCTCACTGAGTCGCAAAGACATCACTAAATTGCTGAGGCTGGCCTGCGATTCTCCTGTCTCAGCCTCCCAAGTACTGGGATTACAGGCATGTACCACCATGCCTGGCTGAGGATAAAGTTTTGAAAAAAACAGAGAAGCTGGGCGTGGTGGCGCACGCTTGTAACCCCACGCTTGGGAGGCTGAGACAAGAGGATCGCACAGGTTCAAAGCCAGCCTCAGCTACTCAGTGAGGTTCTCAGCAACCTAGTGAGACCCTGTTTCCAAATAAAATATAAAAAATTGGTCTGGTAGTATAGCCCAAAGGTAGAAAGCCTCTGGGTTCTGCCCCCAGTACCACAAAAGAAAAAAAGAAAGAAAGAAAGAAAGAAAGAAAGAAAGAAAGAAAGGAAGGAAGGAAGGAAGGAAGGAAGGAAGGAAGGAAGGAAGGAAGGAAGACAAAAACAGAGAAATAGCTGGGCATAGTGGTACATGCTTGTAATCCCAGTACTTGGGAGGCTGAGAAAGAAAGATCGCTGGTTTGTGGCCAGT
The DNA here is from genome assembly GCF_963383645.1 of Muscardinus avellanarius. Classification (NCBI taxonomy): domain Eukaryota; kingdom Metazoa; phylum Chordata; class Mammalia; order Rodentia; family Gliridae; genus Muscardinus; species Muscardinus avellanarius. Next base: position 32,284,289 of record NC_137793.1, on the reverse strand, counting down.
CTCAGATATTTAGTTAAGGCCCTCTGCCACTTAGTGAGACCCTGTTTCAAAATAAAAAAAATAAAAAATAGGGCTGGGGATGTAGCCCCGTTGGAGATAAAATGCCCCTGAGTTCAATCCCCCATAAAAGAGAGAGAGAGCGAGAGAAGAGAACACAAGAGCGAGATGAAAATAGTGTGTTTGAGTTTAGGTTTTAGAGAAAATATTCTCTGCTAAATTTTCTTTAATTGGATCTTCATAAAAACAATTTTAGTGCAATTATTAAATATAAAAAGTGGTCATCATGTAATTTGTCCACTGCTGTTATAAATAAGCCCAGCAGGAAACTAAGTGTTTGTATTTCTTCTTTTATTCAATAAATAGCAAAATCCAGAATCAAAGGAACTTCCATGCATCAATTCTTCTATACGTCCCTGTGGTTTTATGATGCTAGTGCTGTCCTTATTCCCATTTCACAGATGAGAAATAAAGTGTAATGCCAGTACTTGTGTGGCTGAGACAGGGCAGGTTAGACAACTGGTCAAGTGATTCAGCTTGGAAGCAACAGAGCTGAGATTTGAGCCTAGGACTCTGAAGTCTCTCTTCCCAGAATCCCTCACGCCTTTGCCCACAGCAGCACACACAGCTCCAGATGTTTGCAGACTGAATTGAAAGCAGGGAATGATCAGACAAGTTAGTGAGAACCCAGAGGCAGCATTCTCAGGATGCAACAGAGCAGAGCCAGGAAACCTGGACTCCACTCGGGGACAGTGGTTCTCACTGGACCCGGGCTTAATGAGGAATTTGGGTAGATATTTGCAAAGTAAACCATTATCCCTTGGGCCTTAATTTTAACTGATTATTGTTAGTACTTTAATCCTAAAATTATACTAAAAATATGCCAATGGTTCAGATCCTATTCAAAGTATTTTTTGAACATAAAGTCCTTAAATTTAGATTCAAAGATTGGTTCTAGTTTGGAGTAACTTTGGGCCAGTTTTCCATCTCCCTGACTCTCAGTAGCAAGTCTAACCTCTATCACTGATCATGTAAACTGAATAAAGTAACCCATTTGAAAGAACTGAATACTCGATAAATGTGTGTGTGTGTGTGTGTGTGCGTGTGTGCGTGCATGCGTGTGTGTGTGTGTGTGTGTGTGTGTGTGTTTCTGATGACTGAACCCAGGGGTGTTCTACCTCCAAGCTATACTCCAACCCTATTTTATTTATTATTTTCAAACTTAGCAAGAGCTTAATTGCTGAGAGCCTTGCTAAGTTGCTGACACTGTCTTCAAACCTATGATCCTCCTGTCTTAGCCTTCCAAGTACTGGGATTTCAGGAAATAAGGAAGAATCAGTGTAAAATTACATAACATTTACAAGTTGCATAAAACTATCTGTTTTGGTGTTTTCTAATCACATAACAATTGTATGATAAGTCTTTTTTTGTGGTACTGGGAATTGAACCTAGAGGTTTCTGCCTCTACCTCTGAGCTACACTCTCAGCCCTATTTTATTTTTTATTTTGAAACAGGGTTTCACTAAGTTGCTTAAGACCTTGCTAAATTGCTGAGGCTGGCCTTGAACCGGCAATTCTCCTGTTTCCCCACATACTGGGATTACAGAAGTGTGCCACTACACCTGGCAATAAGTAATTTTTTTAAATGCAAGTTGCCATGAGAGAAGGAAGCAAATTATTGCTATTACTCTGGTGTGTGTGTGTGTGTGTGTGTGTGTGTGTGTGTGTGTGTGTGATATTTATTTTTACTTTTTGGTACTGGGGATGGAATCCAGGGTCATTCTACCTCCAAGCCACACCCGCAAGCCCTACTTTATTTTTAACTTTAAAACAGGGTCTCACTAGGTTGATGAGAGTCTCACTACTTGCTGAAGCTGTCCTTGAACCTGCAACCTTCCTGTCCTAACTTCCCAACTACTGGAATTACAAGCGCATGCCACCACACCTGGCTCTGTAATATCTTTTAGGCAGGAGCAATACATGGTCATACCCCAGATAGGCTCAGGATCCAGCCCACAGTAGGTGTTTAATGAATATCTGATGAATGAATGATGATTTGAACTTGTCTCCATGATGCCCAGATCAGGACCAGGAAGAAGTCCTACTGAACATTCCCCAGCCTCCACCACCTACCATCTCCCCTGGCTAAGTAGAGGGCTCTTCTGCATTCCCCCGTATTCTCAGCCAACGCATCCAGTGCGTCTTTGTGTCACCCATCTCTCTCTCTCTCTCTCTCTCTCACACACACACACACACACACACACACACACACACACACACACGAGACATGAACAAGTCAAGGCCAGGACTGGATCTCTTTTTTTTTTTTTTTTTGGTGGTGACAGTACTAGGGATTGAATCTAGGGACATCCTATACTCCCAGCCCTTTTTTGTTTTTATTTTGAAACAAGTCTCACTAGATTTCTCAGAGTCTCGCTGTTACTGAGGCTGGCCTCAAGCCTATGGTTCTCCTGTCTCAATCTCCCAAGTCCTGGGAATACAGGCAAGTGCCATTATGCCTGATCCAGAGCTGGATCATAATCATATTAAGTATACCAGATCTCACAGAAAAATGGCACAGAGTAAGTGATCAGTAAATATTTATTAGCCAAGCATGGTGGCCTGTGGCTATAATCCAGTACTTGGAAGGCTAAGACAGGAAGATCACAGATTCAAGGCCATCCTCAGCAATTTAGAAATACTCTGTTTCAAAATAAAAATAAAATAGTGCTGGGTATATAGCTCAGAGGAAGAATGCCCCTAAGTTCAATCCCCAGTACCAAAGTAAATAAATAAATATATATATATATTTGTTAAACTAAAACAAGTCATAGACAGAGGTTGGAAATTTCTGTGTGTGTGTGTGTGTGTGTGTGTGTGTGTGTGTGTGTGTGTGCATGTGTGTGTGTGTGTGTGTGTTACTGAGGAATGATCCCAGGGGCATTCTATCTCTCAGCTTTGCCCCAGCCCTATTTTATTTTTTATTTTGAAATGGTCTCATTAAGTTATAGAGGCCATCATTAAGTTATAGAGGCCCTCATTAAATTGCTGAGTCTGGCCATGAACAGGCAATCCTCCTGTCTCAGCCTCCCAAGAATTAGAATCTGGGCATGGTGGCACACACCTGTAATTCCAGTACTTGGGAGGTCAGGACAGGAGGATCACAGGTTCAAGGACAGCCTCAGCAACTTGGCAAGATTCTCAGCATCTAGTGAGACCTTGTTTCAAAATTAAAACGTAAAAAGGGGAAAGGTTTTAGCCAGAGGTAGAATGCCCCTGGGTTTAATCCCTAGTAACCCCCCATGCACAAACAAAATGTATTGCTTTAAAATTATATCTAAATTATATGAATAGTCGATAAGCACATGGAAAGATGCTCTATATTATTACTCATTAAGGAAATGCACATGCAAATTACAAAGTAATACCACTGCACATTGCCAGTGGTGAGCAAAATTCAGAAATTAACAATACCAATGGTTTGGGACATTGTGAGACAACCAGGACTCCCATATAATATTGGCAAGAAAGCAAAATGCTGCGGACACTTTAGAAAGTAGTTTGACAGTTTCTTTTTTTTTTTTTTTTTCCCGTGGTATTGAGGTTGGAACCCAGGGGCTTTTCTACCTCTGGGCTCTAATCCTAGACCTATTTTTTAATACTTTATTTGGAAACAGGGTCTCACTAAGTTGCTGAGAGCCTCACTAAGTAGCTGAGGCTGGCTTCGAACCTGTGCGATCTGCTTTCTCAGCCTCCCAAGCGCTGGGATTAAAAACCTGTGCCACCATGCTCGGCTTGACAGTTTCTAGTAAATTTAAACATGTATCTTCTATATGACCTAGGAATTTTATTCTAGGTAAAGAAATTTTTTCTTAGTAGATATGTTAAAAATATTCAAAAACTGAGCCTGGTATGGTGGCACACTTCTGTAAACCTATTACTTGAGAAGCTGAGACAAGGAGGATTGAAGGTTCATAGCCAGTCTCAGCAAATTAGTGAGGAGTGTAGCTCAGAGGCAGAAAGCCCCTGGGTTCAATCCCCAGTACCCCCCAAAAGAATACACACACACACACACACACACACACACACACACACACACACACATACACACACACACACTATGTGTACAAGCATGTGTGTGTGCTGCATATATATATTTGGAAGCTGTGTGTGTGCGTGTGTGTGTGTGTGTGTGTGCATGCATGTGTGTGTGTGCGTGCATGTGTGTGTGTGTGTGTGTGTGTGTGCATGTGTATTTGGAAACTGGCAAATGAATAAACAAATAGTGGTGCATCCATTCAGTGAAATAGTACTCAGCAGTATCAAAGAACATTTACAACAGCATGGATGAACCTTAGATACATCTTAGAAACATTTCAGACTCAAAGGACTTTGTTGTATATAATTCTGTTTAAGTGAAATTTTTAAAAAGGCAAGATTGTTGTTACAGAAAACAGAGACCAGGTATGGAGAGAGAAAGTTAACTTAAAAAACACAAACTTAGCCGGGCGTGGTGGTGCACACTTGTAAGCCCAGCATTCGGGAGGCTGAGAATGGAGGGTCGCAGTTCAGGGACAACCTCAGCTACTTAATAAGGCCCTCTGCAACTTAGTGAGACCCTGTTTCAAAATAAAGAATAAAAACTGGGGCAGAGGGTGTAGCTCAGAGGTCGAATGCCCCTGGGTTCCATCCCCAACGCCCCCCCCCCCACACACACACATACAAAAACACGAACTTTTGGCACAATGAAAATATTCTTTAATTTTGTGTGTGTGTGTGTGTGTGTGTGTGTGTGTGTGTGTGTGTGTGTGGTACTGGGGGTGGAACCCAAAGGCTTTCTACCTCTGGCTACACTCCCATACCTATTTTATATTTTATTTGGAAACAGGGTCTCACTAAGTTGCTGAGAGCCTCACTAAGTAGCTGAGGCTGGCCTCGAACCTGTGCGATACTCCTGTCTCAGCCTCCCAAGCGCGGGGATTACAAGCGTGCGCCACCACGCCCGGCACAATGAAAATATTTTAATGCGGCATTATGCAACAGTTCCATGACTGTATAGTCTTGTCAAACTCCAGTATAATAAAATGTGTGCATTTAATTGTATGAAAATTATACTTCATAAAGCTGATATATAAATACATATTTATTTCTGCTTTGTTTTGTTTTTAATATGAATTACTTTTTGAGAGTGTGAGTATTCTGTCCCTAGAGAATTGCAAAGACAGTGGGAATGGACGTCTGTCACACGTGTTATGAGGGATGCCAGAGTTGGGCGCAAACCAGAATAGATGGCCTCCTTTAGGATAGGCATAGTGGCATATGCCTATAATTCCAGTACTTGGGAGGCTTTCTGATAAAGAAGGATTGTAGCCTCAGCAACTTAATGAGACTGTATTTCAAAATTAAAAAAAAAAAAAACAAATAGGCTGAGGATATAGCTCAGAGATAGAATGCCCCTAGGTTCAATTCCCAATACAATGATAATAATAATAATTTTAAGAATGTTTACAGTTAGGAATTTAGGCTTAAAACCAGTACTGCATGTAGTAGAAAGAACAATGGTCCAGGAGTCAGCAGCCATTCATTTATTCATTCATCATTTACTGAACACCTACCACCTGCCTAACACAGAACAACGGCATTTGAGTTGAGTTTTCATTCAATCGCACCTAAAAGAATTGTAACAAATGTAAGCCCAGAACTCAGTATAAATTGGCTGTAAATACCAAGGGAGAATGGTGAGGCTTGAAGGGGTCAGCGAGACCACCCACTTGCCTCCTTTTCCACTGTGACAGCCTTGGTCCAGGCTGCCACCTGACCAACCCCAGGAGCCTTCTCATAGGTCTCCCCGAGGCCACGCCAACTGCCTGGGATCCGTTCTACTCACAGCATCCAGTGTTTTCAGTGCCTACCTGAAATCTAGGTCTGACCCATTGCTCTGCTGCCTGAAACTTCTTCCATGGTATCTCATTGTCCCAGAACAAATCCAAATTTCTTGTCCCAGGGCCTTCTGTTCCCACCTGTTTCCGCAGGCGGAAAGGAGATCAGCTAAGGAAGAGTTGTCACATCCTCTTGAGCTGGAGTGAGAAGAAGGGGCAGGAAAGACTAGGACAGAGAAACACGAAGGAAGTAAATCCCCCTGGGTTCTGGCCCTAGCTGTGCGACCCAAGCCTCAGTTTCCCAGACCATCCAGCCATGAGTCGTGTGGTCTCTAAGGGTCCTCTCAGTTTCAGAGTTATGAATTTATGCTTCTCGGTATACCTCCCTCCGTTTCTGTCTCTCGGTGTGTCCTTATCACTCAACAGACACCTTTAAGAAAACTGTTATCTGCAGATATGAGTCACAGATTCTAACGGGTCAATCTGCAGGAGGCTCATAGCCCATCCTGCTGACATGATTTTCTGCCCAGAGGAGCCCGAGGGTCATGTGATTGACCTGAAGTGTGAAAGAAAGCCTGATGCTGTGGGTCTTTTGAAATGGGAGAAGAGGGAATGCATCAGGGCCTCTGAGCCTCTCCTGGGTGATGGTTGTTCTGTGGAATCTAGTGAAGGGAGTGAGTGGGAGAAGGCATGAAGGCATGGTCTATTCTTTCAGATCTTTCAAATGCCATGTGTCTGAGGCACCTAAAACACTATGGGGATACCTTTTCCTCCGGGTCAAGAGAGATGGTCACTGAGCTGACCATAAATCAATGGGCCACTCCACCTTAGGCTTGACCTAGACGCTGCTATTTGAACTCAGGTTTTGT